>NC_134581.1:54492500-55092500 GCF_037038515.1 Microtus pennsylvanicus | reverse complement strand
TTGCCCCAGACCAGTCCCACAGATGTCTGGCCTGAGCGGTCCTTCAAGGGCCCAAGCATTCCGGCCAGGGCTCACTTACCAGCCAGGCCTCTCCTGCCGATGGCCACAAGGCCCTCAAACAGTTCTTTGCTGGGGTTCTTCCCAGCTGTGGCCACACCATGTAGCCAGATGAGGAGCATCCGGTGACCATGCTCCTGGTAGCTCCTGGTTCCTGCAGAAGATGAGAGTAGAGGCCACCATGGCACCTTCCCAGAGCATGTATATGCTGCCCTCTACTGCATCCTAAATGCACCCAGCAGGAGAGAGGCCTTTCTCTGCTATAGGCAGCCTGAGGTGGAGGTCAGGGTCACAGTATACACAGCTTCTCAGATCGGGTGGGTGGGTGATTGGTGTCTCAGGTCAAAGAACTTCCACAGCCTCAGGTTTTCTCTGAGGCATCTACTTGCCTACTCTAAAAAATGGCTCATGTTAGCCAGGCAGGGGTGGCACATGCTTTTAATCCCTGCCCTTGGGACGCAGAGGCAGGCAGATCTCTGTGAATTTGAGGCCAGCCTGGTCTACCAAGCGAGTTCCAGGACAGCTAGGAATGTTATACAGAGAAACCCTTTCAAGAAAAATTAAAAAAAAATGCTTATGTCTTCAAGGTACTGGGTTACCCAATGATATGCTTTCTTTCTAACAGTCTACACCTCGGGCACATGTTGGATCTAACATACAGATTAGATCTAACATAAAAAGCAGCCTAGTGAGAGGCAGCTGGCCGTCTTTGTGCCCTGGCACTGGTTTATGGTTTTCAGCCTTAGATGCTCTCTAGAAAGCTCTAAAAATTCTACCTACTTTTGACCCATCCATTGACAATGCATATGTTTGTATCTTCTGGGCTTCCTCATGTATAGGAATCACAGCATTTGAAATGAAGAATTTACTCTTTTCCTTTTCCAGTATTTATGTTTCTCTCTCTCTGTCTCTATCTCTGTCTCTTGTCTCTGTGTGTGTGTGTGTGTGTGTGTGTGCGCGCGCGCGCATGTGTGAGTGTTTATGCTGCATGGGTGTGTGATGCATATGAGTGAGTGTGTGCATATGGTGTGAGTACCTGTGCCCTTGCATGTGGAGGCCAAAGTTGAGCATCGCGTCCGGCTCTGTCACTCTTACTCGTGTGAATCAGGTCTCACTGAAGCTGAAGTGTGCTGTGCCGTGCTGTGCTGTGCTGTGCTAGGTTGGCTGGCTAACAAGTCCTAATGATGCTTCGTTATCTGCACATCCACCACCCCCAGCACTGAGGTTAAAGATGCACGGAGCCATGCCCAGCTTTTACGTGAGTGCTGTGGATCTGAACTCCGGTCCTCACGTTTGCACACCGAGCGTTCTCACCCACTGAGTCATTGCCCCGACGTGATATTCTTTTTGTCTATTTCTTTTTCATGCCTTTGTACCAGGGTCTAGATGTCTCAACTGATTTTAAATAAGACTGCCAACAGTGGCCTCTCTTTTTCTCTACAGGGAATGGCGTTAGCTGAGTGCATAAACCATGGGTATGGAAACCAGGGGTATGGGTTCAGCAGATTCTGCAAAATTTAAGGTCACAAAGGGGGGGGGGGTAGAATAGGGACACACAGCCTGTGCAAGAAGCCAGGAGTGCTTTGGAAGTAGCGTGGGCTGTGGGCTACATGAGCTTCTGAACTCAGAGCTCATCTCACATGCCCCCATCCCTGGCTGCCCTGGTGGAAGGCAGGGTAAGATGGTACCTATCCACTGCTGCTCAATGGCACAGATGTGAGCCTCCGTGAACTCCCAGGAATATGCCAGTTTCTTCCACTCGTTGGGCCTCAGACCCCGAGAGGCCAGTTGCCAAAGCACAGAGCGGAGCTGCTGTGTTTCCTGCCGGTGGTCTTGTTTAAAGGTCAGGTTCTTCCTAGCGGGGTCGCTGATGTCCCTGCATGAAAGGTGGTCCTGTGGGGGCAGATCCCAAAAGTGCAGGAGCCGTCTGAGGCCTGCCTCATGATCTTAACACAGGTGATAGAGCCAGGAACCCGAATCAGCATGGGCCTGAGGCTTCACGTCTGCCACCCTGTGTGTGTCTTGCCTTGACCATTGGATCCCACACTGTTCCTCCCTCTGGAACTCACCTCCTTGACTTTTAACCCGATGCCATAGTCAAAAGAGCACTACCATGGCACCTCTTCCACAAAGCCTCCGACCAGAGACCCCCCCGGTTCTCACCCCACTTCTCTGTCACCCATGAAATTTATGTATCCAAACCAATTCACTCCTTGGCCAAGATCTCACCAGCACAGAATTGAGGCTGCCTCCTTTCAACATGTCTGGCTGCTTGCCCATCTCCAGGTCCTCACTATCTGAGCAGTACCCAAGGCAGAGATGAGCACCCACTTAGAGACAGGGCCCCAGAATCGGTTGAGGCTCCACACACAGTCAAGGCTTTCCAACAGGAGATGAATGGAGGTGTTACCTTCTCCCATCTGTAGAAGCGATCAGCTTTTATGATCATGTCCACCAGACCAACGTGGTTGCTTCGGGCGGCCACTGCCAGGGCTGTTTTTCCTTGCTGCAAAGAAGAGGTAGAGAAGCCGGAGCTCCTGCAGGGCAGTGCAGGGCAGCCTCTAGACTTACTATTATTCCAGCAACCACTTCCAGTTTCATCAGGACCAACTGTGCCCAGAGCTGGGCTGGAGAGATGGCTCAGAGGTTGAGAGCCCTTGCCATTCTACCATGAGGACTAGTTTGGATCCTGGCACCCACACTGGGTGGTTCACAACTACCTGCAACTCCACCTTTTCTGACTACCAATAATCTGCACACACACTCTTCTGGCCTCCGTGGATATATACACTCACACAAGAACAGGCATATACACGCTTAGAGCAGTGGGTCTCAGCCTTCCTATTGCTGTGACCCTTTAATTTAGTTCTTCATGTTGTGGTGACACCCAACCATACATTGCTACTTCATAAGTTTAATTTTGCTATTGTCATGGATCATAACATAAATATCTGACCCAAAGGGGTCACGACCCACAGGTTGAGAGCCACTGGCCTAGGGTCTATCAAGCCAAGCAGCCTTCATTCCCTCTTCAACCCCACAACGACATGATGTCCCCACTCTCGTTTCTCAGATGAAGAAATCAGAGCCTGGAGTTGGCTTGGGCCATCCTGCCGTACCTGCCTACCAATCCCCAGCCACCAGACCCATTGCTCCAGGCCTCCCACACGGCCAATCACCTGCAGGGGTCTGCAGGGACGTGGGAAACTGCTCTTTAGATGTAGCCAGCTTCCTGGGTTCAGCTCAAAGCCGTGAGTTCAGCCCAAGGCTGACTTCTGTCTCACCCCACCCCATGGCCTCCAGCCATCTAAGGAAGGGGCCACCCTGAGTCACCCTGAATTCTGTTGCATGGCCAGGGAGGTGTTAGGCAGTGTGATGCTGGCTGATCCTGCTACCTCTGACACCCACCCATGTGACTTACAGAACTAACAGTCTGGTGGGCGAGGGGTGAAACAGAAACCAACCACAGCCCCAGCAGACCGTAGGGCCACAGTTGAGGCCTCAGAGGACAAAGGGTGTCGTGGAGACAGGTTTTTGAGTTACACAGGAGGTCCTGAGACTATGAGAGCAGGGACGAGGAATTGGTAGCAGTGTCTCTGACCCCAAGGGAGCAGTGGAAGCCTGACAGAGGGGCTGCCTAGAGCAGAGGTACCTTATCTCGCAGGCTTAAGTCAACTCCAGCCACGAGGAGCATCTCAGCCACATCCTGCCAGGCATACTCGGCAGCGAGGTGGAGGGGAGTCTGCTGCCTCTGGAGAGAAGACAGGGGGAGGTGACGCACGCAGAAAGCATATGGGAGCCATGCATGGTGGTTCATGCCTTTAATCCCAGTACTCAGGAGCTCTGTGAGTTCAATCCCAACCTGGTCTATATAGTGGTTCCAGAATAGCCAGGACTACACAGAGACCCTGTCTCGGAAAAAAAAAAAAAAACAATAAAATAAACAGGGACTGGAGAGATGGTGTGGTGGTTAAGAGCATTTGCTGCTCTTCCAGAGGTCCTGAGTTCAATTCCCGGCAAACACATGGTGGCTCATAACCATCCATAATGAGATCGGGTGCCCTCTTCTGGCCTACAGGCATGCATGCAGGCAGAACACTGTATACATGATAGATAGATAGATAGATAGATAGATAGATAGATAGATAGATAGATAGATAGGAAGAGCAGGCACCGTTTTTGCAGAAGATCCTATTTGAGTTCCCAGAACCCACAATGCGTAGCGCACAGTTGCCTGTACCTCCAGCTCCAGGAGATCTGATGCCCCCCATGGCCTCCCAGAGCCCCTGCACACACATAGCATACACACACAGGTAGCATATAGTCACACAGATACTCACATGTACACACACACATACACACACAAATTTTAAAAACCAACAACGTTGGGAAGCTAAAAAGCTAGGCCATGCTGGGAGACCCCTGGGTCTGAGTGGTTTCCGCAGTCACTTACAATATCCGTGGCATCCAGATCACTGTGGGCATCTATGAGGAGCTGGACCAGGCCAGGGAAGTTGTGCCTCACAGCAAGGTGTATAGGAACAGTGCCCTGCTATGGAGAGACATGGAGATTAATCAGTAAGTCCCTCCCAGGACTGCAGATTGGAGGTGGGGTGGGGTTAACGTGGCCATTGTAGTCTCTCAAACAATATAGGTGACGTGAGGCAGGCACAGCCACAATGCCTGAAACTGGAGGATCCATAGGAGGGCAGTAGTCTTCATGCTGGGTTAGAGGCTCTGCTGTGCCAGCCTTGGGTATATGTACACGGCACATTTAAAAGATTTAAAAGAGAAATTATATTTTTGAAATACATATCTCCTTCTTTATATTATGATTATATATATATATATATATATATATATATATATATATATATATATATATATGAAAGCAGGCTTGGTAAGGTCAAAACAGTTTGCAAGTGGTAGATAGTACCAAGGCCTCAGGGCCAGGTTCTCTCTCTCTCTCTCTCTCTCTCGCTCACCCACCCATACCCACCCATGCACATACAGGTTCCTTTATTTATTTATTTATTTTCAAGACAGGGTTTCTTTGTGCAGCCTTGACTGTCCTGAAACGCACTCTGTAGACCAGACTAATGGCTTTGAACTCACAGAGTCCACCTGACTCTGCCTCCTGAGAGCTGGGATTAAAGGCGTGCGCCACCACCACGCAGCAACACACAGGTTTGTTATTTCTCCCTTTCTGTTTCTCTCTCTCTCTCTCTCACACACACACACACTTTTTATTTCTCTTTTTCTCTGTGTGCCTCTCTCTGTCTCTCTCCATTTCCTGTCTCTGTCTCTCCCCAACCTCTGCCCCCAGAGCAAACCAATTTATTTAGCAAAACTGAGAAGACTACCAAGATAGGAGGATCTGGGGTTTCTGATAACAACATCTGTCCTGACCACAGGATTACACAGCCCCTGAAGGTTTCTAATAGGGAAAGGGTGAACACCTGGGCTGGAGAGACGGCTCAGCTGGTATTCACCATGCGAGCATGAGGACCTGACTTCAGATCCCAGCACCCACATAAAAAGTCACAGGTGGCAGGACACACCTGTGACCGCAGGGCTGGGGAGCACAGTCAGAAGGACCCTGCTGCCTCAAAAAATAATATGGGGAGTGATTGAGGAAGACCTCTAATGTTGACCTCTGGCCTCTACACACGCACGCACACAAACACGCACGCACATACACACACACACTCACACACACACACACACAAACACCAGAAAGACAGAGAATATAATTAAGTGGTCAGTGGCTGGACTGGCAAACATTAAAGATTGCTAGGCGCAGGCAGTTCAGCTGGGAGGATGGCCAAGCTGGGTTTCAACACTGTCCCTGACAAAGCGTCAGAAATGAAATGCCACTATTATTAGTCCCTGCCCCACCCCAACCACAAGGGAGAGGAAGGGCCTAGTTCTCCCTTCTGTGTTTAATATAATCACAGGAGACTCAGTGGGGGGTCCCTTCAACCCAGGCCCAACACTTACCCTGTCTGCCACGTTTGTGCACCCGCCTGCCTTGATGAGTGCCCAGGACACATCCTCAGAGCCACCAAGGGCTGCATAGTGGAGGCAGCTCAGCTTTTTCTGGAGAGAAACAGGTATCAGGGCACTATTCCAAGGATCTCTCATGTGACAGGCACCGAGGTTCATATTCCACTCGAGTCTCATGGCCGGAGTCGTTGGTGATTGGCCCAGGCCTGTGGCCTTTACTACATAGCTACACTGTGGAGATGCCAAGACCAGAACCCAGGGTGACTATTCACCAATCTTGGAGGGCTGGCTACCTGGGTGAGGGCATTGACGTTGCTCCCGGCATTGAGGAGTAGCCTCACACAGTCCGTGTGGATCCCTTCAGCGGCTGCATGCAAAGCGGTCAGACCCTCCTGAAACACACAGGGAAAGGGACGGAGTCTGGGGAAGCGGAAGCCAGACCTGGAGTTAAGGGCACACACCTATCTCTGTCCTCTTGAGCTCTCAGCCACCTATGAGTGAGGAATGCGCATGACCTGCTGACCTCATCATCGCCTCTACCCATGTCCTCCTTGCCCTCTGACCCACTTCGCCCTCATTAGTCTAGCCCCTCCTAAGTCAGAAAGCCACCCCGACCATCCAGGCAGTGGCGACTTCTCATGGTTTGTTGGTTTGTTTGTTTTGTGTGTGCATATGTTTTTTTGAGACAAGGTTTCTCTGTGCAGCCCTAGGTGTCCTAGAACTCACTCTGTAGCCCAGGCTGGCCTTGAATTCACAGAGATCCGCCTGCCTCTGCCTCCCAAGTACTGGGATTAAAGGCGTGCACCACCATGCCTGCTCGTGTTTTGACAATCCTATCTGGCTCCCTGCTCAGCCAGGTCCCTGGGAAGACTGCTCACTTCCTCCTGGTGGGTGTCAGTATGAGAACATGCCCTGCCCCAGCTCTCTACCAAGACAAAGAACACTGCCCCCCAGGCTGGGGGTTCCCCAAAGACAGAGCCAGCAAGCACCTCCTCTGTCTGCATCCCCAGCTGATGACTCACTGTGTTCTGCTCCTCCAGGTCTAGTCCAATGTCCACAAGTCTCTGTAGCACAGCTGTGTGGCCCCGGCTGGCAGCCAGGTGCAGAGCCGTGTTCCCCTCCTGCAGGAAGAACACAGATGACAGAGTCCCCAGATTCAGTATGTCACAGAACCCACTGGAGCTGCCCACCTCATTTCACAGATACAGAGGTTAAGGCCCAGAGCAACATGTCCAGGGTTACAGAACAAGTCTGACGAGCGTCATGCCTGTCACCACCAAAAGCTACAACCAGGCATATGTCCTGCACATACTCTTGCTCCTTATGATTCAAGGCAGCTGCATTATTTTAAAAACAAAATAAGGGCTGGGAATGTACATCCGTTTGTAGAGTGATTACCCAGCTTACACAGAGCTTGTTCAGTCCCCAGGACTATAAAAATCAGGCATGGCAGTGCCACCTAGAAAGTCAGTGCTTGGGAGCTGGGGGCAAGAAGATGGTCCCAGATCATTTTCTGATACATACTGAGCTTGCAGCCAGCCTGGACTATATGAGACTGTGTTAAAGAAAGGAGGGGGTGGAGGGGAGAGGCAGGGAGAGGAGCAGAGAAAAATGTAGAGCTCAATAAAAATCAATTAAAAAAAAAAGAAAGAAGGGGGTGGGGTGGAGAGAAAGAGAGAAAAAGAAAAGAAATTTCATCTTGGACATCTCACACCTCACCAGCTGGCCCATGTGCCCACTAGAAGAACATCAGACACACGACACATTCTGGCCTTTGGGAGCCTTTCCCCCAAGCAGAACTTGGGTCAGAAGTAGCCTCTATGACGCTGGAGAGATGGCTCAGTGGTTAAGAGCACTTGCTCTTCCAGAGAACCTGGGTTCAATTCCCAGCACCTACATGGTGGCTCACAACCATCTGACACCCTCTTCTGACCTCAGGAAAAACATTCATGCACCATAAAAGAAATCTGAAAAAAAAAAAAACAGGTAGGCCTAGGAGGTGCCAGGACCAAGGACAAGGAGTGCAGCTGGCCAGGGGTTCAGTGTGCCTCTCAGCCACACGGTACCTTGTCTTTGACACTGTGGTCACAGCCAGAGCCCACGAGGAAGTCCAGAGCATCCAGCTGTCCATGTTCCGCAGCTCTGTGAAATGCTGTTCTTCCCAGCTGACCAGAAGACAAGAGCCAGTGAGCCTCCGCAGGCTGCCCTGCACACACCGCCCCTGCCCAGAGCCAGTGAGCCCCTGCCCAGAGCCAGTGAGCCTCCGCAGGCTGCCCTGCACACACCGCCCCTGCCCGCGGGCCTGGGCTTTCCTCGCCTCTCGCGCCCCATCCTCCCTGCCACTGGGCCCCAGGTTCTGAACAGCAGCCCCTTTGTTGGGAGGAGACCCTCCTCCGGCCACAGTTCCTCAGTGGCTCCCTGCTGCCAGTCATATGAAGAGAGAATCCTCAGGTTTGAGACAGAGCTCCATGGGGATCCTCTGCCCTTTGGACTTCCCCTCTCATGATTCTGGCCTGCCAGAAATCACACACTCAGAACTCTTTCCTGCCCTTGAAGTTCCAGGATGCTTTCCACGCCTTTCCAATTACTCTCCCTCCCTAACCTCCCCCTCCCTTCTCTGGGAAACAGAGACAGGCTCTTTTCTCTAACCTGTCTAGTCCTTGATGGAAGGGAGAGCCAGCCACGTTCTGATTTCATCCTGCCCGTCTGTATACCTGTCATGTCCCCTCCGGGGACGCTAAGGGTAGAATAGTTTTCCTAGCTGATCTAAGAATGGATCCAGGTGTGCAGTGTCCCTAGTAGAGCCTGAGCCAATAAGACACATCCAAAGAGTGTCTCAACTGACAGGGTACACCCAGTGAAGTACCAGCCAATGGGAGAGTTGAATAGGTTTGCAAGGGTGATACCTTGTCTGCATGGTCCAAGGCCACATCCTCCAGGTCTTCCATGACAAAGGCCAGCACAGGCATGTGTCCTTTCTGAGCCGCACAGTGCAGTAAGGTCAGACCATCCTGGAAACAAGCCAGTGGGGAGGGGGGGAGGCTGGAGTCTGTGAAGGGCCCCTCTTATACACTGCCTGTTTCCCAGCATACAGTTGCCATGGTAACAATGCTGTCAATGGTGAAGAGAGCCCATGCATGACCCAGGGAGGCAGCCACCAATCAGGATGCTAGAAGCCAAAAGCCTGGCTCCACGCTCATCAACTCTGGTTTGGGACCCATTGCCTTCACCTCTCCGAGTTTGCAATTACACACAGATTGCCTCAGTCTTTGCCAAGTCAGAGCATAGGAAAAGTATTTAAGTGTCGTCTCTAGCTGGCCTGGAACTTGCTATGTAGACAGGCTGACCTCGAACACATAGAAATCCTCCTGCCTCTGCCTCCTGAATGTTGGGATTACAGGTGTGCGCCACCAAACAGTTGATTCCAAACTGTAAGCTGACGCAGCACGTGCAGCCCCAAGAACATCCCACAGAGCAGTGTGTAAGGAACAGGGCTGGAGAGATGGCTCGGCAGGCTGCTCTCCCAGAGGACCTGGGTTCAAGTCCCAGCACTCACATCAAACGGCTCACACAGGTTTATCACTCCAGTTCCAGGGCCATTTAGGGTATTTAAATGCATGTGGTACGATTAAACTCACTCACTCTCTCTCTCTCTCTCTCTCTCTCTCTCTCTCTCTCTCTCTCTCACACACACACACACACACACACACACACACACACTTGTAAAAATGAATAAAAAATGAAGCCAGCAACTGAGCGTTCAGTGTACAGTCACTAAGACCTGACCTTCCAGGGTGAAAAAGGCCAGATGTGCACCCCTGGATCTGGAGTCAAGAGGTCTTTGAGAGGGAAGGGGAGGTAGGAAGAGAGAGGTCCCTTGTGGGATATTTAAATGACGAAGATTCGCGAAGGACAAATGACCCAGAACTTCCGCCCCTGCCACATTAAGGTTGGAGTCCCTGGGCACTGTTTTTTCTTTTTTAAAAATATTTTTAGAGATGGAGAGATGGCTCAGCAGTTAGGAACACTTATTGCTCTTGCAGAGGACCCAGTTCCCAGTACCAGTACCCACATGGCAGTTCACAGCCATGCCTAATTCCAGTTCCAGGGGATTCAAAAGGCACATGTGGTACACATACATTCACACAGGCAAAACATTTATACACATAAAGATTTTTTTTTTAAGAAATGTGTGTGTGTGTTCTGCCCCGCCCTTCCTTCCCTCAAAGGCCAGAAAAGGCTGAGATCCCCCTGGACCTGAAGTTATAGTTAGTTATGAGCTTGGGTCAGAGAGCACTCGTAACCATGGAGCCATCTCTCGGGCCCCCTGGAATACTGTTTTCCAGTGCTCACCAACCACTGATGCAGCCTAAGAATCGGCAGAACACTGGTCTATGTCTTGATAGCTGTGAGCTCAGTGAGTCTGACTTTGAGGTCTGTGGCTTTTGTTGTAAGTAAACTCTAGATAATGATAAGTGTGCCGAAGTAATTAAAGGGCAATAAACAACGCTCGAAATTCACGCTGAGTGTATCCAAAATATGCAATAATCCCAAAAAGCTCATCAGTGAGAAATTCACCAACTAAAGTACTTTAGAAAAATGCCAGGTATGGCACATGACTATAGTCCTCCTCGCTACTCAAGAGGCTGGTGGGGAGGATCACCTGAGACCAGGAGCTAAGGGCTAGCCTGGGCAATACAGCAAGACACCCCTCTCAATAAACAGCCTAGGGTAGCCTCACATTTGCTGTGCAGCCAAGAATAACTTTGACCTTCTTGCCCTTCACCACCAGAGTGACCACTATACTTAATTTATGTAGTGCTGGGGACCAAACCCAGGGTCTCGTGAATTCTACCAACTAAGCTACATCCCCAGGCCTGTTCTTACTATTTTGTTGTCCCAAGGAAGCCACATAGAATGTCTAGGCTGGCTTCTGTGAGCCACTGGAGAAACTGAGGACATTATCCTAGATGTCCCAACTCTCCGTGCAGAAGTTCCAGATACCCTACAGTCCAGTCAACCCAAGCCTACCTCATGGGTTAACCTGGGCAAAGCAAGAGGGATGGCCTAGCCAGCCACGGAGCTATGAACAATATCAGCAAGGCACTGAGGAGGCTGAGGCAGGAGGATAACAAGTTCAAGAACATGGAGGACTTGTTCTTGTATGTAGTAAGACCCTTCCTCAAACTGAAAAAAGAAAATGATCCCAGGCACACTGATGTCTATAATCCACTTCAGAGACTGAGGCAGGAGAATTGCATCGAGGTCACACTGGGCTACACAGTGGGTTCCAGGTGAGCCTGGGTTGCAGAGTAAGACCCTGTCTACACAACCAAAAGATGAAAGGGGGTGGGGAGGAGGTAATAAAGAAAAAGAGTAAGTCCTAGTTATTTTAACTAAAGTCCAGTTACACTGGTCACTAAATTTTAGAGTGTTTTGCTGCAAAGATCATAAGACAGGGGCGATCTAAGTGGAAACCATTTAAGTTGAGAAATCTAAACTGGGGCTTGGATAGACGACAAGGTGGGCAGAGCCACTTGCAGCCTGACAATCTGAGGTTGATCCCCAGGTACTACACAGTGGAAGAACAGAAACAGCTTCTGCAAGTTGTACACACACACACATGCAAGCACATGCATACACACACACACACACGCACGCACGCACGCATGCATGCGCGTGCACATGCGCACACACAATAAAAATAATTTTTAAAATTAAAGAATGCCTAAAATGGGTGGACAAGGGCACTTTTTTTCTAGAAACTTGGAGCGAAGGTTAGGTTATGGTTATTGGAGTTCCAGATGGTTGCAAACTGCCATGTGGGTGCTGGGACCCGAACTCCAGCCTCCCTCTGCCTCTGTCTTTTCCTGTGTGAACTCCTATGATCACAGGGGCCCATGTGGATAACTCAGAAAAAAAATCTTCCCATTTCAACATCTATTATCTTATTTTTGCAAAATTCCTTTTGTCATTTTAGATTCTGGGGGTTCCTAAGGAAGACCTCCAGCCTCAGCGCATCTTCCCAACTGCCCTGTAGGGTGTTGGGCAACCCTGTCTGTAAATACGGAAATCAGCTGGCCAGACAGCTGGAGAATTTCCACCCCAGAGCAGGGAGGGCTGGAACAACCAAATGAGAGACAATTGTCTGATGAAAATATTCCCGCCCTTTCTCTATCTAGCTTAGGAGGGGCTTCCAAGGGCTCAGCTCAGCGGAGCTGCAAGGTTCCAGGGGGCAGGCACACTGCCAGTGGCAGAAGCAGGTGGGAGACGAGGGGAGGCAGAGAGGGGGCTAGGGGGAGAGCTGGGGGGGTGCGGGGCTGCCAGCTGAGACCTTACCTTGCTCTCACAGTGGACCTTGGCCCCAGCGTTGACGAGAATCTGCACGATCTGCAAGTGGCCGAACCAGGCAGACAGGAGAAGTGCATTCATCCCAAACTAGGGGAGAGGACAGAGGGAAGGGAGGAGACAGAGGAGTGGCTGTGTCCACGTGGCCAAACCGTTCATTTTATAGGTGCCACTCAGTCCGGAGAGCCCCAAGCTCTAGGCACTTAAAAGTCAGAAAGTTTTGCTGGATTTTTATAGATTTTATTTTTATTTATTTATTTTTTTATTTTTATTTTCTTGGTTTTTCGAGGCAGGGTTTCTATGTGGTTTTGGAGCCTGTCCTAGAACTAGCTCTTGTAGACCAGGCTGGTCTCGAACTCACAGAGATCCGCCTGCCTCTGCCTCCCAAGTGCTGGGATTAAAGGCGTGCGCCACCACCACCCGGCTTTGCTGGCTTTTTAAACGACGTATTTATTTTGTTTTATATTTATAGATATTTAAAGGGGTTTTGCTATGTATATGTAAGTGCATCCGTCACATGTGTGCTGGTGCCAGAGGAGGCCGGAAGAACATGACAGTTTCCCTGAAACTGGAGTATGGATGGTTGTGAGCCACCATGTGGATTCTGAGAATCAAATGTGGGTCCTCTGCAAGAGTAACAAGCGCTCTAAACCACCCAGCCATCTCTGCAACCCTAGGTTTGCTAGTTTGTTTTGTTTTGTGGCACAGGGTTCTCTGTTTATCTCTGGCTGTCCTGGAACTCTTTCCTTAGACCAGGCTGGCCTTGAACTCACAGAGATCCAGGCTGATAAACTGTTGGAAACTTTATTTTGCTAGATGAAACCTAAAATTAAAATAACTGCCATCTACTCTCATTGCTACTTCCGTAAAAGGACCATTTAAAAGAAACCACTTGGAGGGAAGAGATCTCACATTTGCTTGGCTGTCGTTGTTGTTACTGTTGCTTTGAGATAGGTTCACACGTAGCCCAGGCTGGCCTCAAGCTATGTAGCTAAAGATGACTTTGGACTCCAGATCCTCCTGCCTCCACCGCCCAAATGCTGCAAACATAGTGTTTGTCACCACGTCCAGCTTGCATTTATTGTATGTGCGTGCAGTGGAGAGCGTGTGTAGGCTGAAAGAGAACCTTATACTTAGCTCTTTCCTTCCACCTTCTCGTGGCTTCCAAGGACTGAATGATTGATTTAGGTTACCAGGCTGCACAGCCCACTAAGTCATCTCACCTGCCTTTGTTTGTTTGAATCACTGTTTAGCCCTGACTGGTCTGGAACTCACTATGTAGACCAGGCTGGCTTCAAACGCACAGAGGTCGTCTGCTTCTGCCTCGTAAATGCTGGGATTAAAGGCGTACGACACAACACCCAGTGGTGTTTAGTTAGTGAGTTAAAGTTAGCTTGGGGGCTGGGTGTGTAACTCAGCTGGTAAAGAGCTTGCCTCGCGCGTGTGAAGTCCTGGCTGTAATCCTCGGCACCTCATAAACTGGACACCTGGAGTCCCAGCCCTATAGAGCGCTCAGGGAATGGAGGCAGCAGAAACAGAAGTTCATGGTCATTCTTGAGTTTGGGGCCAGCTTGGATTCCCCGAGAGCCTCTCTCTATGGGTTCCTCTTTCTTTCTTTATTCCTTCCTCCCCACCCCCATGCTGAGGATAAAACCCAGGACCTCGTGCGTGCTAGACAGCCACTCCAGAACCGAGCCACACCTCCAGCCCGAAGTATCCATTGCTAAGTATATCCGTACCAAATGGCGCTGCCAGATTCAGTCCTTCTAAACCTGTGGCAGCAATTCTGCAGATCCTGTCTTAGGGCTCCCTCCCCTTCAAGCAGAGCGCCATCTACTGATCTGCCCAGTCTGTCCCAGGACACAGTTTCTTAGGTGCTGACCAGGGCAGAGTCCCGCGGCCTATCACCCTCTTCTTGGCCCCTTTGCTAAGTGGGCCATCATTGATCCACGTGACTATTTGCTCTATGACTTACCAGTCTCCCTCATCACGTAGTATTGTGAAGGACCGAAAACGTTCCCAGAACTGAAAGGCCATTGATAATAGCCCTTTCTTCCTGCGCCAGGGAAAAGGAATGGGACAAAGTCTCACCAACTCCTAAGACCGACTTGGGCCCAGGCTGTACCTAAGCATCTGCATGTCGGTGGCAATCTCACCAATGACAACTTGTTCGGAGGTCAGACAGAATGAGGATGTCCTTGCTCCCGAGACAGGAAGACAGGTGCGTGTCACACAGAACTCCTTACCGAGTCCACGTCGTCCACAGCGGCCCCATGCTCCAGGAGCAGCCGCACAGCCTGCTCATGCCCAGCACCTGCAGCCCAGTGCAGGGCCACTCTCCCCACCTGCCAGGAGGGGAGGGAACTTGTCATTCCACCCTGCCTGGCCAGCCCCCAGCACCCTCCCTACCGAGACAGCTGGCCTGCAGGGAGGAAGGGCTGTTGGTGGCTCTGGTGACCAGCTGGTGGGGAATCCAGTCCTTCTTGGGGTCCCTTTTCTCTGGTATGGTACAGTCAAAACAAATATAAGATACACTAACTGGACCCATCTGTCCCTGCCTGAAACTCTTCATGGCTCCCCACTGCTCTTGGGGCAAACGCCTGAACCTGAGCCTACAAGCCCTTGTGTGGCCTGGCACTGCCCCCTTTGCTTCTCAGAGAGGCCAGATGGTTTCCAGCTCCAAATCTTTCTTCCTACTGGGAAGCCACATGTGACCTAAGACAGCTCTCAGTGTCCCCAAGGGAGACCGAGTGTCTGGTTCTTCCCTCACAATGAGCCGAAAGGGCCTGACCGTCTGGTTCGCTCTCCACCACCCTGGGAGTTTATCCTGGTTTCTGGCTCTCGGTCCATCTGAACAGACTGGGCCACCAGCCTCCTCTGGATAGTCCACATCTCTGCCGTCTCAGTTCATGAGAGGCAGCCAAGGGAACACTACTTTTCAGTGTAATCTCTGGACACCAGCTCTCTCCTCTCGGGGCTTCTGCCACACCGTCCCATCCACCTGGAACACTGCTCTTCGCCTCAGCCCAGCTCACCCCGTGGAAGCTTTCTGGGATACCTCCAGGTGGAAGAAAGCCCCTTGGACCCCTCCCTGTACTGTGGGAATGAGACAGTTAGCTTGTGGGCTTTGCTGGGACCACAGCTGTCATGGGTTCTGCTGCTCTGTTTCCAGCAACTAGCATAGGATATGTTCTTAGTAAATTCTTAGTGAATGAATGAATAAACCAGTGTTCATGAGGGAATACACTTAATGAATGAATGAAGACATCAGTGAGTATGCATGTAAACATAATTAGTGGATGGAAGGATGGATGGATGGATGGATGGATGGATGGATGGATGGATGGACAGACTAACAGATGGATGGGCAAACAGACAAAGCACTATCATACTACTAGGCCATGCTTCCCTGCAGGTACTTACTTGTTCAGGAACTGAGACTAATCACCAAGCACATGCTGTGTGACCTGAAGTGACCTGCCTCTGCCCCACTATAGTCTTGAACTATACACAGGGCCAATACTTTCTACTCTCCTCAGCTCTCCAGGGCTAAATGTCAGCCACCAAGAAGCTGGTGGCTGAGTGCTATGAAGACCAGAACACACCAGACACACTTATAATTCTTGTTACTATTTCCACACCTCCCAAGCTGGTTCTGAAAACTGTCCTCTAGACAGGGGACCTTCTGCTGCAATCAAGGGTCCTGCATTCAATGCCTACTAATCAAGCCTTAGTATAGCATCCAAAAAGTTCCTCCAAGCCAGAAGTTCTGAGTCAGAGAGGGGTCACCCTGCATGGTATCCAGGCCTGTCTTCAGTATCCACTTAGAAGACACGCTTCTTCCTCTATCCCCATCCCCAGCAGGGGACCCTGCTTCCCTGTCTGATTATTGGACTCTCAGCGTGGGCCTGTGCCTCCTGCAGCTTTTTACACAAGCACGGACGGCTTGCTAAGAGAGCTGAACTCAACTGCTACCTCACATTCGTGCCCCAGTGTCTGGAGTCTGGTCCCCCGTGGTCCCCAGAATCCTGCCCACATGTACCTCCCCACCTTTGTTTTTTAGATAGGCCTTCCAGATGGGCCCCACAGGCTCAAAGTCTGAGCTCTGGACTTGCCAAAGCCTGGATTGGGATCCTGACCCTTAGGCCAGCTCCAGCGATGAAGACAGAACATGGGCCTCCCCCTCTGCCAAGTCAGTGCACACAATCACACCTCCTCAGATGCAGTGACTTGTCCCCCTGGAGGCAGCACCGTTCTGTACTTACGTGGTTCCTAGCCCTGATGTTAACCCTCTTCTCAAACAGCTCCTTCATCCTCCCCACCTGATTCCAGCGTGAGGCCTCATGGAGCTGTCTCTCCAGGGGAAGCACTGGGAAGCAAGAGGGATTCCAGGTGAGAGGAAGGGAACACATACTTGGGGATGCACTTGGGGAAGGGTGGAATTCATTCCCAGTAGAGCCAGTGACCACCTAGCTAAAATCTACTCAGTGTAGAAGACAGTGAGGAGTTAGTGGGCCAGAGGTAGGATGTCCCACTTTTAGACCTTCCTATCCCTCGTTTTTCTGTCTCCTCTCACCTCTAAACCTTTTCACCTCCACGTCTAGGGCCCATTCCACTTTGCCCAGATGAAGGCTTCTCTCTCCTTCCTCAAAGCACCCCCAGGGCACCGGGAGAAGGCTTAGGTAAAGTGAGTGATCTGGCAAGAGTTCAGATCCCTAGAACCCAATTTAAAAGAAAAAAAAAAAAACAGGACTGGCAAGATGGGTCAGAGAGGAAAGGTTCTTGCTGCTAAGCCTGATCCCAGGACCTCCATGATAGAGGGAGGGAATTTCTCCTGCAAGTTGCCCTTTGGCATTCACTTGAGCACCATGGCACAAGCACACACACACACACACAAATAAATAAATAGATATGTAGGTTAAAAGATGGGTCAACAGGTAAAGAGCACTTACTGCTCCTTCAGAGGATCTGAGTTCAGTTCCCAGTACCTATGTTGGGCCACTTACAACTGCCTGTCTGTCACTCTAGCTTAAGGGGATCAACGCTCTCTTTCCACCTCTGCAGGCACCCACCCATGCACACACAGACACACACATGCACACACAAGAAAACAAAAAGAGGGGCCTGGAGAGATGGCTCAGAGGTTAAGAGCATTGCCTGCTCTTCCAAAGGTCCTGAGTTCAATTCCCAGCAACCACATGGTGGCTCACAACCACCTGTAATGAGGTCTGGTTCCCTCTTCTGGCCTGAAGGCATACACACAGACAGAATATTGTATACATAATAAATAAATAAATATTAAAAAAAAAGAAAGTCTAAAAGGGAGGAGGGTAGTGAAACGGCTCTGTCGGTAAGGACATTTGCCACCAAGCCTGACAATCCCCAAGACCCACATAACGAGAGGAAAGAACTGACTCTAGGAAGTTGTCCTCTGACCACCACAGGCACACCACACACACACACACACACACACACACACACACACACACACACACACACACACGATGGAGGAAGGTCATTGGCTAATAAAGGAACTGCCTTGGCCCATCTCATTGGTTAGGAGATAGGTGGGAGGAGTAAACAGAACAGAACGCTGGGAGGAAGAGGAAGTGAGCTCAGACTCGACAGCTCTCCTCTCGGGAGCAGACGCCTTCAGAGAGACGCCATGGAGCAGACGCCTTCAGAGAGACGCCATGCCCCGCTCCCGGGCAGACACACGTGATGAAGCTCTGACCTAGAATCTTCCTGGTAAGACCGGTGCTCACAGATTATTAGAGATGGGTTGATCAGTATATCAGAATTAGCCAATAAGGGCAAAAGCTAAAGGGCCAGGCAGTGATTAAAAGAATACAGTGTCTGTGTAATTATTTCGGGGCATAAACTAGCCAGGCAGGCGGCTGGGGTGTTGGGGACGCAGCCCCGCCGCCGCGCCCCTATTACTACACACAAATAAATAAATATAAAAGGAAGCTCAAGCTGGCCCAGAAGGTGAAGCGTTTGCCAAGCAAGCCTGTTGACATGAGTTCGATTCCCGGAGCCCATGTGAAGAACCAAATGCATCTGTAATTTTGTCACTAGAAAGGGGACAGAAACAGGAGAGTTGCCCAGAAGTTTGAAGGCCAGCTAGTTTGGAGTATGCACCACAGTTTGGCAGAAATAGCAAGAGAGATGCTGCCTCAAAACAAGGTGGAAAACAGAAAACAACAAACAAACAAAAAACAAGGTGGAAGGAGAGAGTCGACTCCTGACTGTCACACATGAACATTTGGGCACCCAGGGACAGATGCCAGCATCTTAGCAGGGCCGCAAGCTCGGAAGTGACAAAGTTAAGAATGAAACCTTATCTGTTCCATCACTCCACCCCACACATTTCCAGCCTCAATAATGCACACCAGGCTCTCTGACATCTGAGCATTTATCAGCGCTGGGTTCTCGGCCCCGAATCTCTCAACACACCCTCAACACTTCAGTATTCTCCCTTTGATCGTGAGAGTCCTTAACGCTTCTTTGACCCCAGCAGAAAGCTGTGATCACTCTGAAATAACCAGCTCTTTGCTGGGTGCTGTGACACACACCCGTGCATTCCATGGCAGCCTCAGCTGCTTAGCAAGTTGAAATCCAGCCTGGGCTATGCAGCCTGGGCTACCTGTGTCATAAAGGTTGGTGTGGGGAGATGACCTGGAGAGATGGCAGCTGTTGCTCTTACAGAGCCCTTGAGTTCAATTCCCAGTACCCACATCTGCTGGCTAGCAACTGCCTATAACTCCAGGTCCTGGAAACCTGATGCTCCCTTCTGGCTTCATCTTCAGGTTACACACAAGCACACGGAAGCATGCACACACGTTAACGCATGTGCACACGTGCGCGTGCACACACACACACACACACACAAAGATAATAAAGTAAGGCACATGCTTTTAAACCCAGCACTCAGAGACGGTAGAAGGCAAATGTAGGCAAAGGTACAGCCTGGTCTACATAGTGAGCTCCAGGACAGCCAGGAATACACAAAGAGAATCTGTCTCCGAAATTTAATTAATTAATTAAAAAGTAAAAGTCTTGGGGCTGGAGAGATGGCTCAGAGGTTAAGAGCATTGCCTGCTCTTCCAAAGGTCCTGAGTTCAATTCCCAGCAACCACATGGTGGCTCACAACTACCTGTAATGAGGTCTGGTTCCCTCTTCTGGCCTGCAGGCATACACACAGACAGAATATTGTATACATAATAAATATTAAAAAAAGTAAAGGTCTTAAAAGCAACACTTATGTCTAGTGGAGCCCAGCACCCATTTCTCATTCATCTGGGCAGATAGTAACAGCTGGCTTCAGCATGTTGAATTCCAGGGGGCAGGACTGGGGATTGGAGAAAGCACTCTGGGATCAGTGGTCAGGGTTCAGCCCAGACAGCCTCGGAGAAGACAGTGACACAGTCTTCTCTCCTCTCCCAGGCAGAGCACCAAAAGGCTCCCAGGAGAGCTGATGGCCACAGGTATGCCTACCACACACCTAGGGGGACCTGGCGCTGGGTACATTCTGAAAGAGATTCTGAAGTTCCTTATTTCACTCAGGGCTGGAGCTGACCACAGCCCCTCTTTTCTAGGTCCTGGTTCCTCCTGTGATATGCTGTCTACAGTCCATTTTATTATAGGTGAACTGGGGTCTTTAGGTTTTCGTTTTGTCGTTGGGGGTGGTGGTAGGGACGGTGGGGGTTGACAGGGTCTGTAACCCAGGCTGGCTTTGAACTCCCTAAGTAGCCAAGGATGGAAGATGATGTTGAATTCCTGATCCTCCTGCCTCCATTTCCCTAGTACTAGGATTACAGATGTGTGCCTCCGTGCTTGGTTCACATGGTGCGTGAGATGGAACCCACAGCTTTGCACACATTAAGCAAATATTGCACCTGCCGAACTGCGCCCCATGCCTGATTTCAGCATTTCTACTACTATACAGTCATGTGACCTCATCCCGTCCCTCAGCTTTCTCATCTGAAAAATGGAGATGACAGTAGGCCCTACCCACATAGTCGCAAAGGTAGAAGACCCGCCTGACCTGTGTCTCAAAGCCAAGCACACAAAGCAAGATATTAACAAGGATTGCTGTCACCCCTGGCTTGCCCCGCCCAGGACACAATGAGTCCCAGATGTGCGGCTACTGTTCCCTATGCTTGTGCATCGTTCCTCCCAGAGTCACAGAGAAGCCCGAGATGACCCACAGAGACCGAGGTGGGCATGTGAAGGGCCAGCCTCTCCCTGGGCCGCCCTCTGTGAACGTGGGATCCCCCATGGGCCTCGGGCCCCACCATGTCCACCCGCCCTCGGCACCGGGACTCACAGCCGTGGGTCTCCCAAGCCAGCTCCTCCTCCATTCCGCTGCTCCGCTCGCTCGTGCTGGGCTCGTAGCTGCCTGGGGCTAGGAGTGCACGGAGCCGGGAGCGCGCAGGGGGCGGGGGAGTGGGCGGCAGAGGTTCTCCGTAGATCCCGCCCGCTGTCAGCCCAACTGTGAGTCTGATCTGCACATTCATATCCCACCTTCAGCTCCCACTCCCGCTGTGCCTTCTAGCTGCCCTAAGTCCCCTGCGTGCAACCCCCCTGGGACCCTCTCAGCCTTGATGTCTGTCGCAATAGCACTCTGGACTCTTCAGACCCGGCTACCCCATCAAGCCTGTGGGCATAAGACAAAAGTTGTTAGATGTATTCACGATCAGAAACAAAACCAGGTTACAGCGACAAGGGGTATCAATTACATCACTTAACTTGGCCAAAAACTAAAAGCAAACAAACAACGACAACAACAGCAACAAAACACCAAGAAAGCTGACCAAGGCCAGATGTCAGGGCAGAAGGTGCAATTGTTCCAGCCAAGTGTGCTCTGCTGGGGGCAGCAGCCAGAGGCTGACATTCTGGAATCCAGTCTGGCAATAAGGGGGGAATACTTCACCAGATGGAAGAAAAATAAATCAAAGCTAAACAAAATCAACAAAATCAACGTTGTAAAAATTCCTCCAGCAAAATGAACCATCCTCTGCGCTAAGAAACTGCTATTCCTTTCTGTGTGGACTGGATCTCCAACCCTTCCTCCTCAGCGGGCTAGTTCCTGGTCATTCTTTATGGAGATGAGCTGAAGTCATATTCCCAGCGTTAATGGTGCCACCCACCTTCACTTCTCCACCTCGCAGTGGCCTTTAACTGCTACAACATGGTCACAATCTTACAATTCTGTGACTAGGCCCACTGCTCCCCACTTTGAGCCCATTTCTCTGTAATTTCATGCTCAAAAGAAACAAAAGAAATAAAAATAAATAAATAAAATCTCAAAAAAAAAAGAAACAAAAGAAGTTTTTTTTCTTCTTTCTTTATTGGTGTTTGGTGGGTGTATTTTGTTTTCTTTTGAGATCAAATCTAGCTATGTTGCCCAGGTTGGTCTCCAACACATGGCCTTGTGTGATCTCTCACTCAGTTTCCCTCCGGAGACAAGTGTGTGTAGTCTCTCTGACAACCCCGCAGGATCCTGGGATACCCTGGAGCCATCCATTGTCTTCCCCAGAAGCTCACACCAGTTAAACTTTTGAGTGTGGCAGTATTTTACTCTGAGTTCTTTCACGACCCCTCCTTCTTGATTCTCTTTGTGCTGTTTTGTTCTCTGTTAGAAGAACGGAAGGGGAAAAGGGACGGGGGTGTAGGGGGGGTGTGAGGGAAAGTGAAATTCAAATCTAGGGGATGTTAGACGGCCCCCTGATGGGAGCCCGGATGCAGATGTTTGCAGTTCCACTGTTCACGTGACGTTTGGACACTGTCCAGGTGTCTCTGGATTTTCGTCCCACCCTGCCCTTGCTGGAGGGAATGCTCTGACTAGTGACGTGTGACCAGAAGATTTATCCAAGCCTCAAAGGACTACTCAGAATGGCCCCTAGGGACCTCAAGTGCTAGACTTTGGGGCCTCCCTCTCGAACAGATGAATTAAAGACAAACGAATGGTTTGGGGGTGCTGAGACAAGGTCTTGTATGGAGAAGGGTGATTTTTGCACTGTCCTGCTGTTTAGAACAGATCAAATCTACAGAAGAGATAAAAGAATAGTATCATACATGAACACTTCCCACATTTCAGGTCTAAGGTTATTTTTAATTAAAAGGTTATTTTATATATGACTGTATCTGCATGTGGGTAGGTGTGTGTGTGTGTGTGTGTGTGTGTGTGTGTGTGTGTGTGATGTGCATGCAGCTCCTGTGGAAGCCAACAGAGGGCACAGACTCTGGCCACCTCTACCCCAAGTGGAGTTAAAGGCAGTTGTGAGCTGCCGGGAGGGTGGTGGTCCTGGGGCCTTTGCAAAAGCAGCAAATGTTCTTACTTGCTGAGCCATCTTTCCAGCCCCAGATTTGAGTTCTGTCTTACCTTTTTAGTTATAGAAAATGACAAATGTGCAAAAAAGTAGAGAGAGCAAATGTGAGCACACACAGCCAGCCGTCACCCAGCTCCAGGCTCAAGGACAGCTTCCGTTCCTCCTCCCCAGTTATCCTAAAGCAGTTCTTTAAAGATTTGCTCTTGTTATTTTTAATATTGTGTAGATACATATTATTGTTTTTAACTATGTATTGATGCATGTTTGTGTGGTTATGTGCATGTGAGGCCAGGGGTATCAGATTCCCTAGTGCTGAGTCCCAGGCAGCTATCTGCCAGCTGACATGGGTGCTGGAAATTGGACTCAAGTCGGAACTCACTATGTCATGCAGGCTGGCCTCAAACTTTCTTTCCTCCTGTTTTGGTCTCCCAAGTTCTGGAATTACAGGTGGCAGATATGTACCATCATGTCCAGCAAATTAATAAACATTTTATCTGAATGCCATTATCTATATCTATAGACAAAATGCGTTTTAAAAAACAACCACCACACCAAGCAGTGGTGGTGCATGCCTTTAATCCCAGCACTCAGGAGGCAGAGGCATGTGACTCTCTGTGAGTTCCAGGCTAGACAGATCTACACAGAGAAACCCTGTCTTGAAAAAGAAAAATTAAGCCGGGCAGTGGTAGCAAACGCCTTTAATCCCAACACTCGGGAGACAGAGACAGGCGGATCTCTGTGAGTTCGAGGTCAGCCTGGTCTACAGAGCAAGTTCCAGGACAGGCTCTAAAGCTATAGAGAAACCCTGTCTCAAAAAACCAAAGCAAAAAAATTAAGACAAAAAAAATTAATTTATGTGAATGTGTCTGTCTGTGTGTGTGTGTGTGCACATGTGTATGTGGGTGAGTTCGGAGACCAAATGAGGGAACTAGCAACTGACTCAGAGTCTCTACTAGAGCAGTACTAAGCCGTCTCTTCATCTGCCACCTTTAAAATTATAGCAAATATATATATGTATATATATATATATATCAAATATATATATATATTTGAGACAGCATCTCACATACAGCCGTGGCGAGCCTAGAACCAGCTTGTGTAGACCAAACTGGTCTTGAACTCACAGATTAGAACTGCAACTGCCTCTGCCTCCCCAGTGCAGGGATTAAAAGTACGAGCCACCATCCATGCCTAAAGTGTATTTTAGAAAACACATGGTAGTTGTGTGAATTACAAGGGACACTGTAACACTTCAATAGCTTATACAGTGTATCATGGTCAGATCAAAGTCTGGCAAATCCCTTGCCTCAGACACTAGTCATTTCTTTGTGCTAAAAATGTTCAAAATCCCATATACTAGCTATTTTGACATTCTAGATTTATTTATGGCAGCCATAGTTGTCCTACTGTGATATAGGACATTATAATCCACGCTTTCCATCTGATATATGTGTGTGTACGCGTATAACCCTGGCACTCAGCAATACAGGCCCAACTGCATAGTAATAATAAATAAATAAATCCCCCTATCAAGCCACACCCTGTGCCCATTAGCCATCTCCTTTTGTACCTCCCTCTCTGCGCCCTTTCTGGACAGGAGAAATCACCACTTTTGTCCCTGCTTTAAAACCAACTTTGTCTTTAATCCCAGCACTCGGGAGGCAGAGGCAGGCGGATCTCTGTGAGTTCGAGACAAGCCTGGTCTACAGAGCTAGTTCCAGGACAGGCTCCGAAGCCACAGAGAAACCGGCTCGAAAAACCAAAATAAATAAATAAATAAAACCAACTTTGTCTCTTCTCCATGAAAATAAAAACATGTCATATTTGCCTTCCTTTGCCTGGTTTATCCCAATATCCTTTGACTTCTTCCCCACCCCCAGCTCATCCCCCAGGGCTTGGGACCGAACCCAGGGTCTCAGACACGGTGGTTCAATGCTCTGCCGCTGAACTATATCCCCAACCCTCGCTTTCCTTCTAATCTCTGAGTCCTCCCCTCACCCCGGCCTCCCTGGCTATTAAAGGCATTGAGTCTTTCGCCCTGTAGCCAACCCCACAATCTAGATCCTGTCAATCATTCTCCATGTACCACTTCCTGTGCTCCCCTGCCTGCTCCTTAACTTGGTGGCCCAATCACAAGGCTTGGTGGTATTTGGAAAGCTTTCACAGAAGTGATATTCCAACACATATTTCTGCCATTTCCTTTTTTTTTTTAAATTTTGTTTGTTTTGAGACAAGTTCTCCTGTAGCTGAGGTTGGCCTTAAATCCCCTATGTAATCTGAGGATGAACTTGAACTCCTAATCCTCCAGCCTAAGTGCTCAGAGTCCAGCTGTGAACCACATTGCCCATTTTCTGTGGTGCTGGAGATCAAACCCAGGGCTTCCTGCATACTAGGCGAGTACTCTGCCAACTGAGCCAAAGACCCAGCCCTTTGTTTTATTTTTTATTACTTAACTAACTAAGTTTTGAGACAGGGTTTCTCTCATAGCCCTGGATGTCCTGGAACTCACAATGTAGACCAGGCTGGCCTCAAACTCAGAGAACCGTCTGCCTCTGCCTCCTGAGTGCTGAGATTAAAGGCTTCCCCCAAAGTGCCTAGCTTTTTATTTTATTTTGGAGATAAGATCTCTCTAGGAGCCGGGCGGTGGTGGCGCACACCTTTAATCCCAGCACTTGGGAGGCAGAGGCAGAAGGATCTCTGTGAGTTCAAGACCAGCCTGGTCTATAAGAGCTAGTTCCAGGACAGGCTCCAAAACCACAGAGAAACCCTGTCTCGAAAAACAAAAAAAGATCTCTCTAGGAAGACCAAGCTAACTCGAACTCAAGATCCCCCAGTCTCAGCCTCCCGCGGGCCAGAAGTCAACCATGCAGTATCATGCCGAGTCCTAGATACTTGGGATCGTGAGCTCTACTTGTCACGATACAGAATACCCACATGCTTCAGAGTGGAGCTTCTGTTTTGTTTTAGAGACAGAGTTTCACTGTGTAACGTTCTAAAGAGTGTCACCCTCCACTGTGATGACGAAAAGAGAGGTGATGGGTGGCTTCCAGCTTGTTCTCACCTTCCTTGGGTCTATTTCCCAGCAGAGGACACCATTGACCCACAGTGACCGCGGGCCATCACAGTCTCAGCTAAAAGCCAGAAACGCTGGTTATTGGTTACGTGCTGACATCCCTGAGACTGCTCTGGGAGAATCCTCCTGCATCTTTTTCAGGAGATGAGGCAGTGACCCTGAGTCCTTCTCTAGTCTCAAGCCTCCTTTGGTTACCCTCTTCCTTGCTGTATCCACAATGGTGTGAGGCCATGCCAGATCAGGAGTATCCAACCTCATAACCTAAAGGTGATTCTGACTCCCCCAACTGACACAGTAACTGTTTTTGTGGCCTCCCATTACGGTTTTGTAGGATAAAGAATAAATCCTGTATTCTACTTTCATAAATATAAAAATCACTGACGATGTAACTTGGTTGTAGAATTCTTGTCTACTGTGCACAAAGCCATGGCTTCCATCTCTAGCACCACATAAAAGCATAAACTCTTGTGCAGGATCCTGGCTGGAGCAGCTGGGAGCCATAGGCTTCTGCAGGTTTGGGGGCGCTTATTTTCCCTTAAGAACTCTACACAGCAGGGCGGAACCTGCTAGTCCCGCTGAAGCTCAGGTCCTGGACACACGGGGGAGCCAGAGTCAGTGTAGCGCTGCGGCAGCTTGCTGGTGCTGTAATATGCGTAAGCAAGAGTACAAGGATCTGTCCTCAACACTAATAAGACAGTGACTCGGGCCCGCTACAGGGACACGAGGAGGGAGAAGCTATGGATCAACCGGTAAAGGAGGAGACTCCGGTGGAGGTCAGAGGACATCTTATAGGGATTTGGTTTCTTCTTTCTACTACATGTGTCTTGGGGATTGAACACAGGTCTTCTGGTTTGGCAGCCTTATCTGCATGCAGGCCCTGTTTTTTGTTTTTAACAAGAGCTCATGTAGTCCAGGCTGACCTCCTTCTCACTATGTAGCCAGGCATCAAACTTCTGGTCCCCCTGCCTCCTCCTTTCATGGTAAGGCCTGAGATTCCAGACCTGGGTTTTGTGAGTACAGGAGACTGAGACCACTATTTCATCTAAGACCCGGCCTTCCTCCCCAGTCCTGTGTTGGTTTTTGTTTGTTATTTTTGTTTTCCTTTCTTTCATTCGTTCCTTCGCTCTTTTCCAGATAGGTTTTCTCATGGAATAGGCTGGCCTCCATCTGGTTACATAGCCGAGGATGACCTCCTGCCTCTACCTCCCTGAGTGCTATGGTTGCACCATCCCTGGTTTAGCCTGCCCTTTATTAATTTATTTTTTTTTTGAGACAGGGTCTCACTAAATTACTAAGGCTGCCCCTGAACTCACTCTGCAGCCCAGACAGGCTTTAGACTCCTGATCCTCTTGAGTGCTAGGATTACAGGCGCTATCATGCCTGGCTCCAAACGAACTTCCCAGAAGCCCAATTTCTAATACAGACAAGCAAGAGGGAAAGAGATGCTTCTAGAAAACGGATGAGCTGACATGGACACATGCACATAATTTGAAAATACACATAAAATAAAAATTAAAAAAATAAATGAGGGATTAGAGAGACGGTGCAGTGACTACGAGGCACGGAACGCTCTTACCGTTCGGTTCCCAGTAACCATAATTCCATTTCCAAGGGATTCAATCCCCCTCCTGTGGTCCCCGTGGAAACCAGGCATGCACATGGTATACATACATGCCCACGGGTAAACACTCATAGACATGGGGTTCTTTTTTATTTTTAAACTAAAAAATAAACCTTAAAATAATGATGCTAATAATACCTGTACTGACTAGTTTTATATCAACTTGACACAAGCTAAAGTCATCAGGAAGGAGGGAGCCTCAACAGAGAAAATGCCTTCAATGATCAGGCTGTAGGCAGGCCTAAAGGGCATTTTCTTAATTAGTGATTGATCAGGGGCCGGTGAACTCATTGTAGGTGGTGCCATCCCTGGTCTGGTGGTCCTGGGTTCTGTAAGAAAGCAGGCTGAGCAAGCCATGGGGAACAAGCCAGTGAGCAGCACTCCCCCATGGCCTCTGCATCAGCGCCTGCCTTCAGGATCCTGCCCTGAGTTCCTGTTCTGGCTTCCTTCAGTGATGGACCATAATTGGTAAGTGTAAACCAAATAAACAAACTTTTCCTTCCCAAGTTACTTTTTGGCCGTGGTGTTTCATCGCAGCAACGGACACCCTGACTAAGACAATACCTGAAGCTGTTGTGAGAGAATTCAATGGCCCAGTGTTTCAGAAAGCCTCTGCAGACCGCGTAAAGCTGAAGTGGAACTTTTTCTCCTAGGAGGCCTCCTCCCGGATTGCTCTTCTCTGGAGGCTCCTGGCCTGGTGTCTGCTGCCCTCACTGTCCTCCCATCCCAGCAGCAGGGTCCCCACCCAACTCCCGGCCGGAATGTGACCTTTTTAAGATGGAGACCATGACTGACTCACCAATGTGTTCTTTCTCAAGTTGCTTTTTGGTCATGGTGTTACACAGCCTGGTAAGATTCAGCCAAACTATACTAAAACTCATCAAAGAGAAACAAGTCTGTGACAGCGACATTAGAAAGCAAGCAGGGTGTGAGGAGATGGTGGTGCCAGGTACTGACACGCGGAGAGGGGCTGACAGGTCTTTGTTTTTATTTTTTTAATGTGCAAATGAAAATACCAGTGTTGGGAACTGAGATTGGTGGTAGTCTTTTCACCAAAGGCCCTAGGCTCAATCCCCATCCCCGGAAAAAGAAAACAAAATGCATGCTCCTTATGACAACAGCTCCCTGAGAATCTGTGTCTCTACAGGTGTATGGGGGCAGGAGGTGTTTGGTTTGGCTTGGTTGTTTTATTAACTGCAGCAAAGAACTGGCAACAGCCCAAGGGTCCATCAATAGAACCCATCCAAATAAAGAGAGGTGCGGCCACACAAGCAAGGCTGAGCAGCTACTAAAGAAAAAGGAACGGGTCTGTGCTTGCTGGGCTAGTAACAGCTTAGAGATGGGGGACTCAGCACAGGAAGTGCTGGAGAAGTCTCTCTTTCATTACTCTTTTCTTTTCCTTCCTTCCTTTATTCCTCCCCACCCCCACAGGGTCTCTATACAGCTCTGGCTGCCATAGTGTACATATAGAAAAGTCAGAAGATAATTTGAAGACGTCAGCTCTCTCCTTCCATGAGTAGGTCCCAACAATCAGATAATGGATTTGGCAGGATAGATCTGTGCGCACCTGTAATCTGGTCCTTAGGAAGTGGAGGCGGGTGTGTGTGTGTGTGTGTGTGTGTGTCAGAATTTCAAGGTCATCGTCACCTAATATGAAGTTCGATAGCCTACAGACTAACCTGATCCTGTCTCTAGCCTAGCCAGACCTTACACCAAAAATAAACAGATCAGGGCTGGAGAGATGGTTCAGCGGGTAAGAGCACTTGTTGCTCTTGATGACCTGAGTAGGCTTCTCAGTACCCGAATGGTGGCTCACAACCACCCATAACTCCAGTTCCAGGGGATCTGACACCCTCTTCTGACCTCTTTAGGCACCAGGAACACACTTTGTACACGGACATACATACAGGCAAAACAATCATACACATAAAATAAATAAAGCTTTAACTATACATAACTCGGGGTTTGTCAGGGCACAAGGATAGAGGTGCTGATGGTGCTGAGGTACCCCAGGAGAGGCAGTGTGAAGGGATAAGAAGCATCTGGTGTGGAGGTAGAATCAGCAGGCTTTGCTGTGAGTGGGGCTGGGAGGCAAGGGTGACTTCGAGGCTCAGGACTGCTAGCAGGGTTGCTAGCTATCATCCCTGAATCCACCCAGCCCAGTAATCAACACCTCTTTCTCTGGGACCTATGTATACACATGTCTACATGTATACACATGTACAAGACTGTGTACTCCAGACCAGCGCCCTCGCAGGTCTAGAAAGGCACCAGCCTTCTCCAGGAAAGCATCCTTCCATGGGCCACAGTCCTCGCTACTTGTGGCTGGCTGCCTCCTGGTTCTAGTCTGGGATGGGGCACGGACTCAGCCTGGTGGGTACTAAGAAAGGAAGCTATATCTGATCCCAGAGGCTGCCCCAGGTAACTGGCCACTGGATTAGTGCCCTGCTTTGGGACTCCCAAACTCCTGCCCTTGAGCCTAGATCTATGGGTGTGACCAGCGTCCTGTTCCACTTGCTCCTGAGCCTTGTATGAAGAACCTGCTCAGAGGTGGCCCAGTCCCCCTATCTCAAGGCTCTGGGCAGCCCTTGCCTCTCCTGTTGGATATGGTCTTTCAGAACCCTGTTTTGGGGGCTCTCCTTCTCAGCATTCTGCTTAGAGCACCCTGGCTGGACTCGCACTGCCTGAGACCCTGCATTCAGGGCAGCAGTGCCTTCCGGTTGGCGGGGCCTGGCCTCTGTTGGTAACAGCACTACCGCTCTGCTTTCTCAGAACTGGCTCTGCATTCAGCTCCACATAGCCGATCCTCTCAGCCCGGCTAGCGTCTGTGCAGAAGGTGCTGGGGTCTGGTGGAATTGCATGCATCTGTACAAGGCCTATGTCAGGGGATTTTGAGTTGGAGAACACCCTAAGCTACTTAACAAGACTCAAAAGTAAATAAGGATCTGGTTCGACAGCTCAGAGGGTAAAGGTGCTTGATGCAGAGTCTGACCACCTGAGCTCCGTCCCCAGGGTCCATAGTGGTGGAAAGTGAGGACTGACCCAGTTCCACCAAGTTGTCATCTGACCTTCAGATATACACCACGGCTCGAGCACACACACATACACACACACCTGAGCAAGTCAATAACACAATAAAGAAATACCTGAGGACGGAGCTCCGTTGGTGGAGTGCTTGCCTGGCACCCGCCATATTCTGAGTTGGAGCCCTAGCACTGCATATACTGGGCATGGTGATGCATGCCCATAACCTCAGCACTTGGAAAGTGGTGGCAGAAGGATCAGAAGTTCAAGGTTGTCCTCAGGTACATAGCAAGCTGAGGACAGCCTGAGCTGTCTCAAAAACAAAACAAACAAGCAAAAAAAAAAAAACAAAGTAAGAAAGTAAATGAGAGTGGACTGTGGGTACGATGAGCTTGGCTGTTCATCTGTATGTGGCTTCGGCCGATCACATGACTTCTCCACATCCTCACCTGTCTGATAGCATCCCCAGCACACCAGAGGCCCTTGTAAGTCCTCTCTGTATTGCCTAACAGGAAGCCTTGCCTGGAGCACATGCACAAAGTCAGCTACTCATCTCCACCTGCAGATGCCGACGCAGGGCTCACAGGGAGCGTCGTAGCTTGCAGGGACTACAAGCCGGGAAACCATAAGGCCCGTCTGCTGTATCCTGACTCATCATCCATCCTCCCTGCATCTGTCTTGTCATTTTGGCCCCGGGAGGCAAGCACACGTGTTGTCAGCCCAGGATCAAGAATGCAGAAGCCAAAGTTTAAACTCTCTGAGAACCCCTGAGGAGACAATTGGAGAGGGGAGTGGCTATCATCTCTCCTATACAGGTGAAGCTCTTGCAAGTTGAAGCATGCAGGAAGGCCTCTAGGTTTACGGTTGGCCACGGAATCAGCAATGTCACAGAAGGACCATCAAGATGGTTCACAGGTAAAGACACTGCCACCAAGTCTTATGATGAGAGCACCAGAAAGGAGAAAAGTGATCCCTACAAGTTGTTCTCTCTCAGAAACAATTAATAAATGGGACCTCCTGAAACTGAAAAGCTTCTGTAAAGCAAAGGACATGGTCAACAAGACAAAACGACAGCCTACAGAATGGGAAAAGATCTTCACTAACCCCACATCAGACAGAGGTCTGATCTCCAAAATATACAAAGAACTCAAGGAATTGGACACCAAAAGATTACATAATCCAATAAAAAAAATGGAGTACAGACCTAAACAGAGAACTCTCAACAGAAGAATCTAAAATGGCTGAAAGACACTTAAGGAAATGTTCAACATCCTTAGTCATCAGAAAAATGCAAATCAAAACAACTCTAAGATTCCATCTTACACCTGTAAGAATGGCCAAGATCAAAAACACTGATGACAACTTATGCTGGAGAGGTTGTGGGGAAAAGGGAACACTTCAGCATTGCTGATGGGAATGCAAGCTGGTACAGCCCCTTTGGATGTCAGTGTGGCGATTTCTCAGAAAATTAGGAAACAACCTTCCTCAAGACCCAGTAATACCACTTTTGGGTATATAGCCAAAGGATGCTCAATTGTGCCACAAGGACATGTGCTCAACTTTGTTCATAGCAGCTTTGTTTGTCATAGCCAGAACCTGGAAACAACATAAATGCCCCTCAATCGAAGAATGGCTAAGAAAAATGTGGTACATTTACACAATGGAGTACTACACAGCAGAAAAAATAATGACAGCTCGAATTTGGCAGGAAAATGGATGGAGCTAGAAAACATTATTTTGAGTGAGGTAACCCAGACACAGAAAGACAATTATCACATATACTCACTCATATGTGGTTTTTAAACATAAAGAAAGCCAGCTTACAAACCACAATCCCAGAGAACTTAGACAACAATGAGGACACTAAGAGAGACTTACATAGATCTAATCTACATGGGAAGTAGAAAAAAGACAAGATCTCTTAAGTAAATTGGGAGCATGGGGACTTTGGGGGAGGGTTGAAGGGGGGAGGGAAGAGGCAGGGAGAGGAGCAGAGAAAAATGTAGAGCTCAATAAATATCAATAATATATATTTATAAAATACTGAAAAAAAACAAATTGTTCCTCCCTCCCTTTCCCCCCACACCCACACATACATACTAAATAATCACATAAATAAATAATGTTTTATAAACAGGCACAAGAACCAGCTCTGGTGGGGGATGCGTGTAACTCCAGCACTCAGAGTCTGAGGCAAAGCAGGTCTAAGTTTTAGATCAGCCTGGGTTGTACAGCAGGACTTTGTCTCAAGAGGGTTGGGGAGCAGGGACAATAGCTAAGTTACAGAACCAATTTAAGTGTCCAACAACAAGGCATTGGATAAGGAAAATGCGGCAAATGTACACAACAGGAAAATAATGTTATATTGTTTCCAGGAAAATGGACACAACTGGAATCATACTAAATAACTAAGCCAGTTTCAGAAAGTAAATATTGTAGCTTTTCTCCCCTTTTTGGTTTTTCTCTCACTTTAATAAAAAGATGTGTGTGTGTGTGTGTGTGTGTGTGTGTGTGTGTGTACCTGAATGTATATATGCACATAGACCACATGTATGCAAGTGCCTGAGATGCCTGAAGAGGGCATCAGATCCCTGGACCTGGATTACAGACAGCTGTGAGCTGCCCAGTGTGGATGCTAGGGCAAGAACCCCGGTCTTCCGCAAGAGCAATGAGTGTTCTTAGCTACTGAGACATCTCTCCAGCCCTGGTTTTTCCCTCTTTCATGATTTTCTAGATTTTTTTTTCTGGTTTTTGAGACAGGGTTTCTCTGTGTAGCCCTGACCGTTCTGGAACACACTCTGTAGGCCAGGTTGGCCTTGAACTCACAGAGATCCACCTGCCTCTGCCCCCAAGCACTGGGATTAAAGGTGTGTGCCATCACCACCTCCACCCCCACCAATGATTTTCTAGATTTTTATGTAGTCATATACAATCATGTATGTATGTACGTGTATGCGTGTGTTGTGTGTGTGTTAAAGGAAAGTAGAAGTAAAGTTGTCTAGGAGACAAAGGGGATTAAACAGGAAAAGGGAAGGCAGAGAGGAGAGGAGATCTCACGAATCTGCAGAGGAGTGTGAATTGCTGTGTTCCAAGGTCACCTAGGTGCCACAAAACTGGACCTGGAGCCTTGGATAGCAGGCAAGGCCTCCTAGCTGGCTCCCAGGTGCCCCTCCTGGCCACCTAGACTTACCTGATACTCTGAACCTGCCACACACTGCCTTTGCCAGTCCCAGTTCCTCCGGGTCACCTGCCCACCCTTCCCTCCCTCCTCAGAAGCATTAAACCCTGTGCATTGTGTTTTTTTTTTTGTTTGTTTGTTTTGTTTTGTTTTGTTTTTTTCGAGGCAGGGTTTCTCTGTGGTTTTGTAGCCTGTCCTGGAACTAGCTCTTGTAGACCAGGCTGGTCTCGAACTCACAGAGATCCACCTGCCTTTGCCTCCCAAGTGCTGGGATTAAAGGCGTGCGCCACCACCGCCCGGCAACCCTGTGCATTGTTTAGAAGCTGACTCAGATGCCACCTTCTCTGGGAAGCTGCCTCCTGTCTTACCAGCGAGCAAAGAGCTTCTCTGTGGATGCCTCTGTCTCACAGCCTGAGGAGCACGGCCATAGAACTGGTACCTGGGCCAGGAGTCAGTCAAAGTGACCAGGCAGCACTCCCTTCGCCGTCCCAAACCCTGGGTAGGTCAGCCATTCCAGTCACCTCCCTAATGAGCAAACACGCTTAGGGCCCAAAGACTATTTTGCCCCTCCTGGCAAAATTGTCCTGTCCCTCCCCTCTCCTCTAGGAGCTGTTGAGGAAGGCAGAGTCATCTCTAGGGACAAGCCTGACTCCTTCACGAAGCCTTGTGCCAGCCTGTGTACCTAGCAGCTGGGGACTCAGGTGAGCTCCCTACCGGCCCCTCATGAAGAGGCCCTGTCACTACAGCAGTTATTTACCTGAGCAAAGCATCTGGGGCTGAGGCAATGGCTTAATTAGCAAAGTACCCAGCACCCACAGAAAAACTGGGTGCTGTGGTATGTGACTGTAATCCCCCTGCTGGGAAATGGAGACAGGAAGGTCCCTGGAGCTTGCAGGCCAGCCAATTTACCGAATTAGCGAACTCCAGAATTAATGAGAAATCTTGTTTCAAAACAATGAGATGGCTCAGTTGGCTTTGTGAGTCCCAGGAACCACATGGTGAAAAGAGGGAATTGACTCCTCCAAGTTGTCCTCTGAGCTCTGTGTGTGCATCATGATGCGGCCCCTATCTACACCAATAAATAAATGTAGGTAAACTAAAAAAAAAAAAAACTTAGAGCAATTAAGGTAGATATCTGACATTGTTCTCTGGCCGCGTGCGTGCATACACACACACACACACACACACACACACACACACACACACACTACTTCAGGGATATAGGATATGAAGGAAGTCATCCCCACTGAGGGAAGAGGGAAGTTTTCTCCTTGGCTCCCCTCAAAAGCAGATCTCCCAGGGTGGCTTGATCGGCTGCTTCCGGCTCAGCTTGAGGGCTGAAGGCTTTCGCTAATTTGCAACCAGTTTCACACATTTTGTGAGCCAGCTGAGGGGGTTGTACCCTGGGCCGAGACAGGGAGGTGACTCTGAGACCATTTGGTAAACAGGCAGTCCAGCTGAGCTGGGAGCCTCTGACTTGTGCCCCAGCATCTGTCTCCTCTTCAGAAACCACTAAGTTTACAGTCAGGACACCAAAAAAGAAAACAGAGGAACGTGAGACTCTGGGTTGGATAGATAGATAGATAGATAGATAGATAGATAGATAGATAGATAGATAGATAGATAGATAGATAGATAGCCAAATAAGTATAAATAAATATAAATAAAAGTAGACAAACAAAACACAGAAAGGCTGGACAGAGCTCTTGTGTGCCAGGCACAATTGTAGGCACTGAGATAAAGCAGGGGAAAAACCAGGTCTACTTCTTGCCCATGTGGAGGGGAGAGTTTATGTCTTGCCCAGGTTATCCTCAAACTCTTCCACCTCCCAAATGACAAGATGACTGGCCAGCATAGAGTGTGCTAGGATTTACGGAACATTCTCTCTTTCTCTCTCTCTCTCTCTCTCTCTCTCTCTCTCTCTCTCTCTCTCTCTCTCTCACCCTCCTCTGTGTGTGCGTGTGTGTATGTGTGTGTGCGTGTGTGTGTGTGAATGTGTGTGATACATGTTTGCATGCAGGTGTGGCTACTTATACTTTTGGAGATCAGAGGTTAAGGTAGGGTATCTTCCTAAGATGGGTTTTGAGTTTTGTTTGTTTGTTTTTGTTTTTTCGAGACAGAATTTCTCTGTGTAGCTTTGGAGACAGTCCTGGAACTCACTCCGCAGACCAGGCTGACCTTGAACTCACAGAGACCCGCCTGCCTCTGCCTCCCTGAGCCCTGGGATTAAAGGTAAGTGTCCCCGCCAAAGTTGTTTTTAAAATACATTTTAGCCCAAACAGCTAAGTACTCAGGATATAAAAGGTAGATCCTTCCTAGGAGATCCTGGCCCCATGGGACATCTTGACCACTCATTTCAAGCCTGGCTTTTTTCTTTTTCTTTTCTTTTCTTTTCTTTTTTTTTTTTTTTTTTGAGAAAGAGGGTTTCTCTGTGTAGCCTTGGCTGTTCTGGCACTTGCTCTGTAGACTATGCTGGCCTCAAACTCACAGAGATCCACCTGCCTCTGCCTCCATAGTGCTGAGATTAAAAGCATGTGCCACCACTGCCCAGCTTTTTTTTTTTTTTAATGTGCATTGCTGTTTTGGCATGGGTGTTGGGTCCCCTGGGACTGGAGCTACAGACAGCTGTGAGCTATCATGTGGGTGCTGGGAATTGAACCCAGGTCCTCTGGAAGAGCAGTCCATGTTCTTAACCACTGAGCCATCTCTCCAGTCCCTTGTTTTGTTTTTTACTGTACCCACAGTTCACTGGTTTAGCTGGACTGGCTGGCCAGCAAGCTCCTTGGATCTGCCTGTCTGTGCTCCTATCTGTCCACACAAGAGCAGCTGACACACGGCACAACTCCAGCTTTTTGTGCAGGCCCTCAAAACTCACCTCTCCAGTCCCTTAAGCGATTTTTTAAAACAGTAGTTTTATACATTCAGTAATGTGTAAAAACACATTACATGGATTCTACGGCGTAATTCTCACCAACATCCCTATGAGGCAAGGCCCTAAAGGATTCTGAAAGTCCTTCCTGGGTGTGGGAAATTCCCAGTTCAAGGAAGAATCCAGCTTCTACCCTGGAGGTGAGCCATACCCAACACACCCCCTTTCCAGCTGCCCTTGCAGCTAAGGCACGCGCCCAGGTGTGTCAATCACCAGGATGACCCCAGACCCTGTGAATATCCAGATCAATCGCTTAGAGCAGTGGCAACACAGCCTGTGGCTTTTTCATCCCCTGCTAGTGCGGCCAGCCTGTCCCTCTCGCTCTGCAGCGGGAGGTTGAGAGTGGCCCCTTAACTAGGAAAGAAGAACAAAGTCCTGCCTGCCTGGGAGGAGGGTAGGACACACAGACAGAGGGGGTCTGGGTGGAACTTTCTCTCAGTCTGAGCCTAGAGTCCTGCACTGGACTAGAGGTGGACACTGTCGTCTCAGAAGCCTGGTGGAACCTGAGTCCCCTCAGCTTCTCTACTCTCAGCCCTGTTCTTCCACGTTCCTTTCGGTCCTTCCTACTCCCGAAGGCCTGTTTCTAGCCACATGACCTTGTCCTAGACACATCAACAGCTCCTCCTCGAGTGACCTCTGGAACGTGGGGCTGACAGAACCACACACCCCTCCTTTAGGACCTACTAGGATGCCTTAAAACCTCAGCCTCACCCCAGAGCTCTCATGTAGCCCAGGCTGATGTCCTGCCTCTACTTCCTGAGTGCTGGGATTTACGGGTATGTCCCATCTTGCTACACATTATGGGAATTGAATCCAGGGCCCCATGCATGCTAGGTGAGCCAACTCAGCCACATCCCCGTCTGATTCCATTTGTTCTTTTTCTTTCATTCATTTTACATACCAACCACAGTTCTCCTCCCCCCCCCCCCGGCTTCCCCCTTTACTTCTCCCCCACCCCACTCCCCATCCACTCCTCAGAAAGCAATTCCATTCCTTCTTAAAGCAGCTTCCAATATCATCTCCTCTGGGACTTTCCTCCCAGCCACCCAGACTCCCAGGAACCCTGCTCCTGTCACATTTTATAGGCTCACAGCGTGCCACTGTTTGGATCAGCTGCTTTACTGTAAAGATGAGTGTATCTGGCCCCAGGGTCTAATCCAGACTTTGCCACTGACATGCTGAGCTGCTGCAGGCAAGCCCCCCATTTCTTTGGCCCCTCTTATCAGAAGAATCAAAAGCAGTGTCTAGCCACTGAGTGGTCATGAGTATGCACCCTGAGCAGTCCCCAGTGGGTGTTTTTCCTGCCAGTCTATCCTGTTGGGGCAGGAGAAGATCCTCCAGGTTCCAGGATGGGAGGACACTAGCCACAGGGCCTGGCTGGTGTGTGGGAACCTTTCTGAACTATAACAACCGGCGAGAGGCCGGCCCGGTGTCCTGGTTTCACTTCCTCTCCTGAAAGCCATTCTCTACCATGAAATGTGCTGTGGGTCAGAGGGCACAGGGTGTCAGCCTCAGCAGGGCATCTGGAACCAGTGGGAGCTACAGCTGTGTTTCCATCTATGGTATGCTTGCTAAGAGCAACAGGTGGCTCTGCGCATGTGCATGCAGCTGTGTTCAAAGTAGGGTGTGTGAGGGTGTGTGTGCGTGCGCGGGTGCGTGTGTGCGTGTGTGTGTGTGTGTGTGTGTGTGTGTGTGTGTCCGTGCATGCGCGCGCGCGTGTGTATGTGGGAGTGTCCGTGCCCGGGCGCATGCGTGTGAGTGTGTGTGTAGCTGCTGTGGTTGTCAACTCAGAGTGAAGAACCCACTCTTCCTGTTCAGAGTCAGAGCATTTTTCACAGCAGCCCTGATCTCCTTGTGCCATGCAGGGGGTGGTGACAGGGAGGATGGTTTCCCCTGAGCGGGGTCAGGAACTTAGGTTCTTGCCTCTCAATACTGCTAAGTCACCGCATGACCTAACCTGCTTGGCCACATCTGGGCTTCAGTTTCTACTTCTACTTCTGTGTGTGTGTGTGTGTGTGTGTGTGCGTGTGTGTGTGAGTGTGTGAGTGTGCATGTGTGTGTGTGTGCGTGTGTGTGTGTGTGAGTGTGCATGTGTATGTGTGTGTATGTGTGTGTGTGCATGTGTGTGTGAGTGTGCATGTGTGTGTGCGTGTGCATGTGCGTGTGAGTGCGTGTGCACGTGTGCGTGTGTGTGTGTGTGTGTGCATGTGCATGTGTGTGTGTATGTGCACGCGCCATATGTGCCAGATGATCTCTGACTTCCTCCCTCCGTGGAGACTCAGATTTGGATCCAGAAGGGCATCTGGTGATGGAGACACCAGGCGTGTTGCCCTCCCCCACCATCTCTGGAGACACCTAGACTCTTCTCTCTGAGGTCTGAGGAAGAGACAATGAGGGAGTTTCCAGCCAGGGAGGGCTCCCTGGCAGCTAGTCTCCTACCCTCAGCAGCAACTTCCTCTCCACCCCATCCATATCTGGGTCCCCAGTCATCAACCGGAAGAGAAACAGAAACCAGCAGTGCAATAGGAAAAAGTTAGAGCCCTCCCCGGACTCCCCTGCCTCTGCAGGGAGGGAGAGGCCGTGGAAGATGGATGGCCCATTTCATACAGCTGGCTCCTGCATTTACACATGAGAAAACCTACGTCCAGAGAGGCTGTGGCTTGCTCAAGGGCACCCAGCAAGACAGAGCCAGTGTAGGATGGGGCTCCAGTCAACCCACCTGAGAAAATGCCGGACCCAACCCCACATCCAGTGAGAACAGGAACAGTAGGACAGGAGCTGACACTGCAGCAGGGAGACTTAGGGAGGACACCAGGAAGCACTTCCCTTTGGGACTGGTATACCTGGGCACAAAAGCATGCTCACCTCCCGCTATAGTAGGACCTCAGAGGAATGCAATGGCTACCAGCTCATATGCCCTGCAGGGACAGCAGCAGGAGCCTGAGGCAGGAGGAAGGCACCCATGGCTAAGCTGTGTGCTCAGAATCACTGTACCCTGCCACAGAAGGGGGAGAAAGGATCCCATTGTGTAAATTAAGAAAGTCTGAGGCCAGCCTGATCTACAGAGTGACTTCCAGGACAGCCATGGCTACACAGAAAAACCCTGTCTCAAAAAACGAAAGAGAGGAGAGAGAAGGAAAGTGAATTCCAGAGAGTCCAAGCAACATTCCCAAGACAAGATCACACAACAAAACAGAGGGACCTATGTGGCGTGACACCAGGACCTTTATTCTCTCCACTCATTCCCAAAGCATGGACTGCAAGATAAACTTTAAAGGGTCTGGAGAGATGGCTCAGTGGTTAAGAGCATTGACTGCTCTTCCAGAGGACTTGGGTTCAATTCCCAGCAGTCAAAAGAAGAAGAAAAAGATAAACTATAAAACAAGGCCTGTAGGTGCACATAATCCTTACAATGCTAGCTAGCGCTAAGGAAGCAGGCAGATCTCTGTGAGTTCAAGCCAGCCAGCATGGTCTACATACAGTTCCAGGCCAGCCAGAGCTACATAGTTTGACTTTGTCTCAAAACAAAACAAGCAAAGACAGACCGTGAACCAAGTGTGGTAGCTCATACCTGTAATCCCAGCCCTTGAGAAGTAGAGGCAGGAGGATCTAGAACTCGAGGTTGCTCTCAACTAAGTAATGAGTTCAAGACTAGCCTTGACTGCCTGAGACTCTGCTTCAAACAAATAAACGGGAAGGGGGGGAGATCCACAAAGCAAGTTTGTGGGTGAACCATACATTGATTCAAACGATAATCAGAAAAAACAAATTAGCTCCTTAAGCAATGACTTTACAGATAGACAGCATATCTTGGGATTATAGGCTTAGATGTTTTATAGACCTTCTGTGAGTGCAGTTATGAGTGTGTGCGGGAGTCCTTACATGTGTGGGTCAGAGGGCAATTGTGGGAGCTGGCTCCTTCCACCTTGTGAGACTCTGGTTATCAAGCCTGGCAGCAAGGCCCTTTACCCAACAGTGAGCTCTCTTGCCTGCCCAAAATTTGTCTGGGGTGTGTGTGTGTAGAGAAACCACAGGATCTCATGTAGCGGACGCTGGCCTTGAACTCCTGATTCTCTTGACTCTACTTCTCAGAGTGCTGAGAGTTCATGTTTCATGTACCACCCTGGATGGTCTTTATTATTATTGTTAGCATTTTAAAGACAGTTTCATGATGTAGCCCAAGCTGGTTTTGAACCCCTCACCATCCTTAGTTCAGCCTCCTGAGTGCTGAGGGATCACAGGTATACACACCGTGTTCCACCTAAGCTATTTCAAAGAGCTGGCTGTGGGGGGACATATTAAGTGGATAATAATTTAGGGAGCAAAACATCCGGAAAGCAGTGAATGAATGGCTCAAGTTTCACGATGGTGCTTAGAACCCATGAAGTCCAAGGCAGCTTAACTGATCCTGTCTGGGCCCTACGGTTGCCATGCGCAGTGGCTTGTGAACATGGTCAACCCGTATGTGGGGGTAGGTCATCCCTGGTAATGCTAGCCCAGGGAGACAGGGTAAGAGTCAGCTGCTGCCCTGAGGTGGGCAAAGGGAAAAGGGTTAGACTCTGGGCCTGAAAGTATGGCTACCCAGACTTGGCTCTGGAAAGGGGTGGGAGCTCCTGGCCTGCCCTGTGTGGGTGCCCCTTCCTCTCTCAGTTTGAGCTCCTCATTTTGGGTCCCAGTTCCTAGTCTCTTGACAGGCTTAGTTTCAACTTTGCTCACTGTGACACCAAAAGCAAGAGACAGAACACTGGGCCTCCCTGAAGAGGCAGGTCATTTCTAGGCCTCCTACACCAGCCTCGAGGCCTGGTCAGAAATCCAACTGCATGGAGCTGAACATCAAAACTGGCAGCCAGCCACCTCTGGGCCCCAGGGACCGAGGGAAGACTCAGGGCTCAACCAGAGCCTGACCCTCTGACCCTGCAGTCTTCGGTCATCCCTGGAGGGACAGGCCATTGGGGATGTCAGGCACACTCTTTCCAAGGCTTGACACAAGGGGAGCCTCCAGGGAAGTGCCTTGCCTGTCAGAAAGCTCATGATGGAGGCTCTGTCCTCCTTGAGTGATGACACACATCTTTAATCCCACACATAGGAGGAGGGGGCAAAAGGCTGTGAGTTTGAGGTAGCCTGATCTACTTGGTGTGTTGAATGCCATTCAGGGCTACATAATGAGACCCTGTCTAAAGAAAAAACAAACAAACAAAACAACCAGGTGGTGTTGGCGCACAACTTTGATTCCAGCACTCAAGAGGCAGACACAGGCAGATCTCTGTGCATTAGAGGCCAGCCTGGTCTACAGAGTGAGTTCTAGGACAGCCAGGGCTACATAAAGAAACCCTGTCTCAAAAGGAGTGAATTGTCTGGGTTTTTCTTTCCTCTCTCTCTCCCTCCCCCCCTTCCTCCCTCTTTTCCTTCTTTCTTTTGGAGCTAAGGTCTCATATAGCCTAGGCTAGCCTCGAACTTGTTATGTAGCCAAGGACGAATTTACCGATCCTCCTGCCTCAACCTCCCGAGTTTTGGGATTACCGGCCTGGGCCACCACACCCAGTTCCAATCTAAACTTGATTGCCGGTTTCAAAACAAACCCAGAACCCCTGGAGGAGAAACCAGCCCCACAGTGCTCTTGGCTGCAGGCACTCGGTGTCAGCGAGCTAATGATTACTGTGGCCTCAGATCACAAATGTTTCCCCAATGACCACATCATCTAGTCCATGCCAAGAGGAACACACATCACTGTTCCCCGTTCACAGTGGAGGAAACTGAGACTGAGCAAGGTGCCTCCACCAGAAACTGCTCCCAGCCACTTTGTCCCCACCACAAGCCCCTCTCTCACCCCATTTTCCAACAGCCGCACAGGCGGTAGGGTGAGGACCCTGCACTCACACAGGTACAGGAAACTACAGGATAAAGCAGGCCATCGAGAAATTCCCCAGGTTCACTTCCAATCTCACATCCCTTTTCCCAAATGGCAACTTATGCCTTGAATCCCAGCACTCAGAAACGCAGGCTGAAACGGGAGTGCGGGCATTAGTTCAAGACCAGCCTGAGCTACAGAGTGAGTTCTAAGCAAGCTATGCTCAGGGGCTGGGGTGGGGACTATCTGACGTCCTCTCCTCCAAATGCTCCAACATCCACCTCTTTTCTGGCCAACATTCCCCGTTTCCTTTAACTCTTCCTCTTACGGCACTGATTCATGGTGACTGCATGTGTATGAAGAAAAACACGGGAGAGCTCCAGGTTGTTCCGACGCGAAGTTAAACAGTGTCAATGCTTTGGGGAAGGTTTGTGATGGACTGTTAGCAGCAGGCACTTGGAGAGCCGAGCCGTGGATTGCTCACTGGTCAGCGCTGAGAGTCTTGGAGCTGAGCTGCATTCCACTAACCAGGATGCTCTCAGCTTTCTGGTGACTAGAAAATGGGCTTTAATCCCAGCACTCTGTCAGTTCAAGGCCAGTCTGGTCTACAAACAGAGTTCCAGAACAGTCAGGGCTACACAGACAAACCCTGTTTCAAAAAAACCAAAAAACTAAAAGACAGAAAAAAGAAAAGAAAATCAGGACCTGAACTGGAGATGGCTTAGTGCTTAAGAGTGCTTACTGTTTGTTTGTTTGTTTTTGAGATAGGGTTTCTCTGTGTAGCCCTGGCTGTCCTGGAACTCTCTATAGACTAGGGTGGTCTTGAACTCAGAGATCGGCCTGCCTCTGCCTCCCAAGTTCTGGACTAAAGGTGTGTGTTCATTTCTTTTTTTAAAAGTTTATTTATTCTTATTTTATATACATTGGTGTTTTGCCATGGGTGTTGGGTCCCCTGGAACTGGAGTTACAGACAGTTGTTAGCTGCCACGTGGTTGCTGGGAATTGAACCCAAGTCCTTTGGGAGAGCTGTCAGTGCTCTTAAACACTGGCCCATCTCTCCAACCGCGCTTACTGTTCTTGCAGAGGATCGGAGTTCAGTTCCCAACACCCATGCCAGGTGGCTCACAACTGACTGCCTGTTAATCCTATTTCCAGGGAATCCCACTTCTGACCTACGAGGGTATTGAACTCACATGCCCAAACCCATACACTGGACCTTTGTGAATTCAAAGCATTTAGGACAGCCAGGGCTACACTAAGAAGCCCTGTCTTGAAAAAACATAAATAAATAAATAAATGTATAAATGTATAAATAAAATAAAATGTAGTCATCCAACAATTATTAGTGGAATTTTTAGTTGTTATTGTTTTTGGAGGGAAGTTCTAAGGTTCAAACACAGGACCTTACACACGCTGAGCAAGTTCTTTGCCACTGAGTTAATTCATAACCCAAACATATATTTTCTTTGTTTGTTTGTTCTTTGAGGCAGATTCTTATATATCCCAGGCTGGCCTCGAACTCACTGTGAAGGTGAGGATTACTTTGAATTCCTGATTCTTTTGCCTTCATTTCCTAAGTGCTGAGATTACAGGTTTGGGCCATCATGGTTAGCTTCTACTGTTTTTTATTTTATTTTTTTTCATTAGATTATCTTATTTATGGTGGAAGATGGTGTGTCTGTGTGTCTCTCTCCTTTTACCATGCGGGTCCCTGAGAGCAAACTCAGGTTGCAGGATGAGTGGCAAGTGCCTTTACCTGACGAACCATCTTGCCAGTCCTATGATTTATTTTATAGATGTGTATATCAAATGTAGAGTCTGCTTGAATGTCTATGCACGTAAATGCCTAGCAAATAGGAAGCGCCTAGCCAAAGGCCTCAGGAAATGGGGCCTGTGTGCCCGGGCCTGGACTTTTGCTGTGGTTATACCATTTGGCATCAAGCCAGGTCTTTCCCCATAACCAGTGGTTTCTGTTTCTCTCACACTGAAGCTGCCCATGAGGGGAGCTATCACTTCAGAGTTGCCTTGGTCCACAGCCCAGCAGCACAGAGGCCCCGCCCCCAGCACATCTCAAGCCCCCCCCCCAGGCCCTCAGCTGCCTGTATCCTGGGAATCCCCTCCCACCACTTCCCCTCTTGACTCATCGCAGGTCACATGAGGAGCACATTTGTGAGCCCATGACTCAGCCAGCGCTCACAGACCAAGGAGCCTGCTGAGCGCCTCGCTGGTGTCAGCCAACAGAGGTGGCATCTTCAGAGCACAGAGGACAGCTGGAAGCCGGAGAAGAGCTTCTATCCCTACAGCTCCTCCTAGCTGATCCTGCAGACCCTGGACCCAGGCTCTCTCTCCTTTGGCCAAGCTCTGTCATCCAGCCATCCTCCCGGCCCTCTGCCTTCCCTCCCAGACCTGTCTGTCAGATTCCATCAGTATCTGCAGCACATGTACAGACCAAGGGCAGAAAGAGCCATGTTTAAGTTTGGGCGCTGGTTAGCTAGAGAGGCCTCTGCCTTCCTCAGTGACCTCATCTGTCCCATGGCCACGCTGAAAGTGCCACTCCACCTTTCATTGCTCTTAAGGGGACCAGAAATAGTTTGACCATGAGGAGGAATCATCTCGAACCAGATAGAACGACTAACACCAAAGTAAATAAATAACCAGCGAGATGTCGGCTTCCCGTACACTGTTGGTGGACATGGAAATTAGTGCAATCACTATGGAAAACAGTATGGAAGTTCCTCAAGAACTAAAAATAGACGTATCATATGATCCAGTTATCTCACTGTGCTGTGTGCCCAGAGGGAAGGAAGGAGATGGCTACACGCCCATGAATTACTGTATTATCCACAGGAGCCAAGCTACAGAATCAACCAGGTATCCATGGATGAATGGATGCAATAAAATGGAACACACACAAACACACATACACACACGTACACACACAATGCACACATACACACACTATTTGAGCATAAAAAAGTGAAATTCTATAATTTGTAGCTCCATGGATAGAACTGGAGGGCATCGGGCTGGAGAGATAGTTTAGAGGCTCAGGTGCCTGGTGTGTAGGCTTGAGGACCTGCGTTTGATCGCTGCTACCCCGTGAGGAGGAAAAAGTCAGTTGTGGTGGCATGACCTCGTGTCCCGTGTTGGGAGGTGGAGATAAGAGGATGTCCGGGGATCAACTGTCTAGCCTAGCCAATCAGTGACCTTCAGGTTCAGTTTAAGACCCTGTCTCAAAAGGTAATGTGGAGGATGGTGAACAACACCCAGTGTGAACCTCTGGCTTACATACACACATGGGTGGGCAAGTACACAGGTATACGTATACACACACACACACACACACACACACACCGAACAAACGCCAACCATAACAACAGGAGAACCGAGGGATAGCACAGTAAATGAAATAAGCCAAATACAGAAGGAAAGGATCACCTGTCTCTTATCTGAAGCTAAGACAGTTCCTCTTAGAGCCAGCGAAATAGCCAAGTGGGTAAAGGTGTCTACTACCAAGCCTGTCGACAAAAGTCATTCCTGGGACCTACATGGTGAGAATTGATTCTCAGAAACTGTCCTCTAACCTCCATATGTACCCATGGCATAGGTGCCTCCCCACCCACCCACCCAAATAAATAAAAATATAATTCAAAAAAATACTTGTTTTCAGATTGGGTCTCACTATGTATCCCTGGCTGGCCTGGAACTCTTCTGCAGACCAGGTTGACCTTGAACTCATAGAGATCTGCCTGCCTTTGCCTCCCAAGTGCTGGGATTTAAAGATGTGCACTAACTATCATGCCTGACCCTAAGTATTTTTTTTAAATTTGATTTTATGCTGAAGAGATGAATCGATGGTTAAGATCGAGTACTGATCTTTCAGAGGACCAGAGATCGGTTCCCAGACCCTACACAGGATGTCTCACAATTACCTGTAACTCCAGCTCCAGGGGATCTGACACCTCTAACCTCTATAGACACCTGGACACTGACACACACATACACATAATTAAAAATAATAAAAATGAAATTCTTAAAAGTTGACTTCAAAGAGGCCAGAGAGACGGCCCTAGGCTCAAGAGCACATAATGCTCTTTCAGAGGACCTGAGTTTAGTGCCCAGCACTGGGGTTGGACAGCTAGCTCACAGTTGTCTAATCAAGGACTCTGACACCCTCTTCCAGCCTGTGGGCATCCAGCCACACAGATATAAATAAATACTCATACATAAAAATAAATATTAAAAACAAACGAACAACCCGGTCAACCAGGTTACCAGAGCTGGGGGCAGTGGGGACTGAGATGGTGGTTAATCACACAGAAGTGCTTAGATGTTCCGCTGTTCTGTAGCATAGTGAGGTGACTCAAACGGATGCAGACAAAACACTCACACACATAAAATAAAATGTTTAAAAAGAAAGAAAAGCTAATTGCCCTGATCTGATCATCGCATATTATACACGTGTCAGAACATCGATTATTATGTATTAATTAGAAATTAGGAGAGTTTTAGGGATGGACTGGTGACAGACAACGTATCCAGCACTCTCACGCACCTGTGCCTGATCCCCAACCCTGCAGAAAGACTATACAGTTTTATTCACTAGAGGCAAGCTCTTGCAATATAGTCCTGGCTAGACTAGAACTCTCTATGTAGACCAGGCTGGGTTTGAACTCACCAGTGATCCACCTGCTTCCGTCTTCCCAGTGCTAGGATTAAATACTTTCTGGGATAATAGGCACGAGCCACCACACCCAGCTTATAAACACACTATGAAGCCCAGCTGTAACATGCTTATAACCGTGTTTAGGGATGGGGCATGTGGCTCAGCTGGGAAAGAGCTGCCGCGCAGGACACCCTGAACCTGAACTACAGCACAGTGCAAACAGGTGCACTGGGAGGCAGAGGCCAGAAGGTCAGCACTTTGAGGTCATCCTTGGCTATATAGTAAATTTGAGGGGTAATCTGAAGAAAACAAAACAAAAACAACCTCCTTCCCATGTCGGTGTGAAAGTACTTCAGGAACTATAAATCATTTTCTTTTTTTATTTTATGTTATTTGGTTTTCTGAAACACAGTTTCTCTGTAGCTTTGGAGCCCGTCCTGGAACAGGCTGGCCTTGTAGACCAGGCTAGCCTCGAACTCACAGAGATCCTGTCTCTGACTCTTGATTGCTGGGATTAAGAGCGTGCGCCGCCACCGCCTGGCTCTATAAAGCATATAAAGCATTTTCTTTTTCTTTTTTTTGTTTTTTTGAGACAGGGTTTCTCTGTAGCTATGGAGCCTGTCTGGAACTAGCTCTTGTAGACCAGGCTGGCTTCAAACTCACAAAGATCCGCCTGCTTCTGCCTCCCGAGTGCTGGGATTAAAGGCATGCGCCACCGTCCGGCTTCTATAAAGCATTTTCATAGCTCATCTTAGGACTCATAGCTACGTGATTTGATGTGTCTCAATTCTCAGGAATCTAATGGGGGAATAATACAGAGGAAGAGCTTCAGTGGTGAGAGTTCAGGCAGATGGAGAAAACCATGTAACCCGTAGGCCCTGCCACACACTCGGCCTCACCCCTTCCCTAAGTCACACACCAAGGTCTGCCCGTGGAGGCAGGCTCTCTGCCCACTTAGTCTGGGTAAAAGCTGGATGTGACTCCACTGAACTCCAAACAGGAAGTTGCCTGGGGAAGCAGGCGTCAGGCCTGCTTCTGCTTTAGATGTGATTTGCACACTTTGTCTTGGCAACCACAGCGGAGCTCAGAAAGCCATGTGAGAGGAAAACTGTTTCTGAGAGTGGATGCTGCACTGCCGGGCAGAGCCTGTGGCTTCCGGGATGCCTGGATTCCTCTTTCTGCTCTGCCACATGCTGCTTGCCTGTGGGGAGATCGCAGGTCGTCTCTGGGCCTGCGTTTCCCTGGGCTGCAGCAACACCAACTCAGCAGGGTCTTTTTACACATGGCACAGATGTCTGCAGCTGACGCAGCTGGGTGGGATGCAGCCCCTGTGCTGCCAGGCAACCTTGCCCATCTCTTTGGGCAACTTTTAATCTAGAACTTACTGTGGGGGCAGGACCAGAGGCCCTGAAAGATGCAGACTGTGTGTCTGCGTTTCCTTTGTGTTCAGAAAGTTCATTAGCTTTCCTTCCTGTAGGCTCGGAAAACTCCAGGCCCTGCCACCAGTTGTCCCGGGGCATTTCATGAGTGCCCTGCTGCCCCTGGCTTTTTTGTTGGTTTTGGTTTTATCTTTCAAGACAAGGTCTCATGCTGGCCTCCAACTTGCTGCACAGCCAACAATGACATTGAACTCCGTGAGTGCTGGGACTGCAGGACGGAGTCTCCACCCTTGGTTTTATGCTGTGCCGTGCTATCCAACCCTGAGTTCCGTGCATTCCTACTGCCCTGCCAACTGAGCCACACGGCCAGCTCCATAGACTGTTTTTAAATGAACTCTAACTGCCCTGCCAAATCCCGCAGCTGTGTTTCAGGAAGCCAAGGCCTGTGAGTGGATGTCAGGAAGGACAGTTCCTATCTCTTGTTTCCTGATTCCAGGCCTGGATGGAGGGAAACAGCCGGTTGGTATCTGGGGCTCTTACTCCCAAAGTACAAATGTCAGGGCTGGGCTAATGCCCTGATGGGAAGAGAGATGAATGCAACGGGTGCATTCTGGCTTCTCCTGTGTGACCTTCGCCAAGACCCTTCCCTGGTCTCTCCATCCGTAAAATGTAGCTTGGTTGCTTCTTCCCGTTTATTTTATTTCTTCTCCCCCACCCCCATAATGTTGGGATTGAACCCAGGGATCACCTACCACCTCTGGGGTCTCATGCTTGTAAAGTAAGTATTCATCACTGTGTCTCTGCTGGGCCTCGTCCTTGGCTGTGGCGTGCAGGCCTCTGAGGTCCAGCCTCATACTTTGTCTTGTGTGTTTCTCCACCTCTCTAGCACTGGGATCACAGGGCTTGCTCATCACTACCTGTGGTTTTATATAATACGGTGCTAGAAATGGAGCTCACGGGCTTGTGCAGTCGGACAGCACTTAGGGGATAAGCACTTCCCGATAACGCTCCCTCTGCAGCCTGTAGACTTTCTGTCTTAGAGATGCCCAGGCGGCCCGAGAGGGACAGACTCTCCAGAGAGGTGCATTCATAAATACAGTGGCATCGAACACCTTGATCCCAGCACTCAGGAGACAGAGGCAGGCGGATCTCTGTGAGTTCGAGGCCAGCCTGGTCTACAGAGAGTTCTAGGACAGCCAGAGCAGTTACACAGAGAAACTCTGTCTTAGAAAACAAAGCAAAAAAGATAATACTGTGGCAAAAGAGAAAACTACTGCTTCCTGAAGCCCTGGGGCCAGCACTACCGAGGTGCCCAACAGGTATGGCCTCATTCTGTCCTCAAGCCTTAGGTGGATATTATTCTCTGACTCTACAGAAAGAAAAACAAAACTAGATTAGAGGGGTTGGGTAAAGATCACAGAGCTGGAAGGTCCATGCCACAAATTCAACACTTTAAGAAGGCTGAAGAACTCTAAGGATCCCCCCTGGGGCTCCCAAAAGGGACTGAACCCTGGGTTCCCAGAGATCCTGCCTCACAGAACCTCTGTATGGCTGACTCTGGCTCCGGCCTGATGGGTGACTCTGAGCTGAGTTCCTCTCAGGGAAGAACAGAGGGCCTGGGGTGTCCTCTGCTTCCCCACACCAGAGACCCTCCATACTGTGGGTCTTCTCCTCAGCATTCTTGAGCCAACAACACGCTCCCTACCCCACAGAACGGCACACTTCAATGCCGCATCAGGCCCTGGGGACTCTTAGGACATGCAGACCTCAGCCTCTGAGCAGCCTGGCACCGACTAGAGCAGGGCAGGCCAGCTTCCTTTTAGACCCAAGGCCACAGGCAAGGAAGGAAATGGAGGTGGGTGGGTCCCAGAATGCTGACTCAGCTAGAAGGCTTCACGGAGGGAGGCGCCAGAAGGGCTGGCCTTACTTGGGCAAAGCCCATTTAGCTGTCCTGGCCTCTGCAAATTCAGGGCCACAGAGATCCCGTGGCTGCGTAGGCCAGATTGTGGACAGGAGAGGGGCAAGGAGGGTCCTGAGTATGGGCCTAGGAAGGCTGACTGGAGCCGGACTTGCTGTGCTGCATACAATACAGGGCTTTGTGTTTACCAGCAGCTATGGGATGGATGATAGGCAAGGAAATGCGAAATGCCTGAATCTTTTAAAATCTTCTTTTGAAGGGTTGTCTCAAAAAATAAATAAATAAATAAAATTTAAGAAATCTTTTAAGTGTGTGCGCATGTTGTGCAGGTGTGCACAGGCCGGAGGAAGAGAGCAAACAAAGCCTCTTTGCTGCTGTGTGAGAGCGGGAACCAGTCAAGCCGGGACAAATCTGACAGAACCCCAGATTGATGGTCTGAGCGGCTGCTGAACCATCCTGACATCATAGCCTGCGGGGCACAATCTTGCTGGTTCATAGAGACAAGACGAGCCATTCACTTTACAATCCGTCCAGTTATGGCAAAGGGACCATACATTGCCCGGGAAGGTCACAGTTCTCAACCTCAGCATTGCTGACATGTTAGGTCAGAGGTTGTGGATTGCAGCTAGGATGGCCAGCAAACCCCAGGGCTCTCTTCCTGCCTCTACTTCCCCAGTGCTGGGATTACAAGTGTAGGCTGCCAAAAAAATAAAATAAAATAAATAAAAAAAACAAGTGTAGGCTACTATGTTCTGACATTTTTTAATATTTAAAAATTTCGTATTATGTTTAGTAATGTTTCTGAATGTGTGTGAGTATGTGCACGTAAGTGTGGTGCTCCGAGGAGACACCAGACGCCACGAAGCTGGAGTGACAGGTGGTTATGAGTCACCTGATGTGGATGCTGGGAGCTGAGCTCAGGTTGTCTGATGGGGCACAATGTATTTTTTTTTCTGTTTGTTTGTTTTTTGTTTGGTTTTGTTTTGTTTGCACGATGTATTCTTAATCACTGAGCAAGCATTCCTGTAGCCTTCATTTATTTAGAGAGAGAGAGCTTGGAGCACACATGTGTGCAGATCAGAGAACAACCTCTCTTTCCAGCATGTGGTTCCCAGGATCAAATGCTGGCCTTCAGGCTTGGCAGCAGGGGCCTTTGCCCTCTGAGCCATCTGGCTGGCATGAGACGACTGGATTTGCAGAGGAGAGACATGAGCTTGGCCTAACTCTCCAGGAGCCAAAGGTCACTGTCGCCCTAAGTAACAGACAAAACTCAATGTGCTGTTCCCCACTGTCCAGAAGTCTGGGACTGCCTGCCCTGTCTAGGCCAGTTCTGGTGCCACCAGACCCCTCCGTGTGGCCATCATCCTTTATCTCGCTCTCCCACAGAGTCCCTACCCCAGAAAAAAAAAGAAGAAGTACCCGTCCCTTCAGAACTGGAATAGGCATTTCTAACTTCAATCCTCTCTACCTCCATAGAGTATCCAAGTTCCCCTTCAAACCCAATTCTGCCTCCTAAGAGAACCCTCCCAATGCCACTTCCAAGACGGCCACGCCACTGAGGTCTACCAACCCTCACCCACTCTACTATGGCTGCCTCCTAGTGGGTTTCCTTCTGCCCAGGTTCCACCCCTCCGTCTTTACCTGCCATCCTTGACACCTTCGAGGATAAAGTCCACGCATTCTGGGTGACCATCTTAACCTTCAGCCTCCTCCTACCGCACTGTCTGGTCCCTCTCCATCCCTTAGTGAGGCCTCCGCTACAGGATGCCTTCCAATGAACTCACCGTAGGTCTAGAACCTGTTCACCTGTCTCAGATGTTCTCCCTGCTCCTGTTGGGTGAACTCTTAGTCATTCTACACATCCCAGGAAAAGGTCACCTCCTCCATGAGGCCACATCCCATCCCCCACCCACAGCAGCCAAGGATCTCTGCCCTTTGCTATAGCATTTGACCATCCAATGAAGAACATGCCCCACTGCATTTACTGTCTCCTGAGTGGCAGGAAGCAATATGCAGGAGGGTCCTATTTTCTTGTACTTGGCATCTTCACACCAATGCTGGTAATGAGTATATGATTATCCATTTACTAAGTCCTTACTGTGTGACAGACCCTAGGCTAGATGCCTTACTAAAATGATCCTCAAAAAAAAATCCCTCCTTGGGAAATAAGACAGATTCAGAGGGGCTGAGCAGCCAGCCCTGTCCATGCAGCTTATGAACATTGCTGTTGGAGACCAATCCTCTGTCACACATGGTTCCACACATGGTTCTCCCTTGAGATATGGCCTCGAGCCAATGTTGACCTCCTGCCCCCCAGATGTAGTCTCCAAGGACACACCACTCCTGCAGCTAACTGGAGCTGAGTGTGCAAAGCCTTTTGCTTCTGTGCAGCAATCAGGTTGGGATTTCCTCTTTCTTTGCTGTTTAGTGTTGGGGATCAACTCCAGGGTCTCTTACAAGTGAGGTGAGCCTTCTACCACTGGCCCCCATGTGTAACCTAATTGGGGATTATTTTTCTTGTTTTTTGAAACATGGCTTCATTTTGCCCTAGCCAGCCTCAAACTCAACAGATAGTTTAGGATGACATTAAACTCCTGACCCTCTTGCCTCTACCTCCCAAGTGTTGGGATTACAGGAATGCACCGTCACGCCCCGTTCTGGTTTGGGATTTCTTTAAAAGGAACTTTGAAGAAACCAAAGAAAAGCCAAATATACACACATACCACACACGTTTTTAGCACAACAGATAAGCAAGTTTGGGTCCTCCCTCATAGCTGTTACTTCCCTCATCTAAAACTGGTAATTGAGACGAGATGGTCTGTAAGATGTTTATCAATCCCCGCATCCTGTGACTCCATGATTGGTTTCTCAGCTGGACAGTGGGGCTGGTGAATTCTGGGGACATGAACTTCAGGAGGGCTACAGGGTGAAACTGTCATCTGACCAGTACCCGCCCTCTCCTGGCCGAGGAACCTCCCTGAACCCTACTCGGGGCCATTAGAGAATTTAGCCAGCTAAGCATCAGTGGGCTGCAGCCATCCAGGCCTAAAACCTAGGGTCTGGACCCCCACCTTTCTGCTCCAGATGGGTTCTGTTACTTCTCTTTGCTTCAGTTTAGTATGTCTGTTCCTTTCTCTGAGCCAACCCTCCCACTCCCAGTCTCCCAGGCCTTGCCTGGACCCTCCTCTCATCCCCAGTCCTACCAGTGGGACTTGGTGGAAAGCCCCACTCTGAGCAGCTCACACAGGATGGGGACAAGAGAGGCTTGTGGGTGGGTTCCTGCAGAGGCTTGGGGCTCTCAGTCATTTCCCTTCCCCCGCCCACCCAGCTGGAGACCGTGAGGTTTCATCACAGCTAAGTTGTTGTCCTTATAAGGGAAGGCCCACTGAGCCGCAGCAGCACACTCTCTGCCCGTGGCCTGCTGGTGAAGAGCCAGGCAGGGCCTCAGGGCATCCTCCAGATGTGGAAATGGAGATGGCCCAAGCCCAAATGTCCAGGCCGAGCATCCACCTGAAGCACAGACCCTCTAGAGAACTAGAAGGAAGCCTCCAGTCATGGGCCCAGGCTAGGCCCTGCCAGAGAGAGGGTCAAATCCCCTGGTCCTAACAACTGGTCTCCTAGGCAAATTGCTTAATCCTTAATGTAGGCTGTCAAGCGGGATAACATTATGTCTTTCTCATGAGGGTTCTGCAATGAGAAAAATTCGAGAGGCTCAGCAAACATAGGTGCTCTGTGAGGATAGAGTTGGGGTTTATTAAGTGCTCTGTAGTAGACTTAGCACCCCCAGAATCATCCACATTACAGACAGGAGGAATTGGGGTCTCTGCCTTGAACTGAGGCACAGTTTGTCTTGATCCCTGTCTCCACCTCCTGAACACTGGGATTATATGCCACCTGGCTGGATTTTATTTAGTGCCAAGATAGAACTGAAGGCTTCATTTACAATAGGCTTAAACTACATCCTCAGCCCTATTCCTGGGGATTGAATCCAGGTATATTCACTTCCAAATCTAAAATCCTTGTTTTTTTCTCCTTAGACCCTGTTTCCTTCAGAATCTTGTCTTTGTCGTTTTGGTTTTTTGAGACAGGGTTTGTTTCTCTGTGTAAAACCCCTGTCTGCCCTTGAACTTGCTCTGTAGGCCAGGCTGGCCTCAGATTCACAGACATCCACCTGCCTCTGCCTTGCAAGTGTTGGGATCAAAGGTACGCTTTATTGACCAGGCAGTGTTGGCACTAGGGAGGCAGAGACAGGCGGATCTCTGTGAGTTCGAGGCCAGCCTGGTCTACAGAGTGAGTTCCATGACAGCCAGAGCTGTTACACAGAGGAAACCCTGTCTCCATGAACAAAGAAACAAACAAAACCAACAAAGATATATATTACCAACATGCTTGGTTAGAGTGAATTTTCTACGGTCTTTTTGTTTTGTTTTGATATTTTGACAACCCAATTGACTAGGCCTGAGACTTGGAGGAAAAAAAAAACCTGTGTGGCTCCAGACACACAGGGGGCTTCCGGGGCTAAGTGTGCATGGAAATGGAGAGGACTATCCCTGCTCGCCAGGACCTCCTCTTGTTGCTGGGTTCTATGCAAAAGAAACCAAGTCATGGTTTGCAGAGCTGCCCACAGGACTTCAGGCGCCCAAGGTGACAGCAGTGTATGTTCAAAAGAAAGGCTCACCTTTTCTGCACAGGCCCCCGGTCCCCGAGACCAGAGGGAAAGTAAGTTCTTACCACATCCTTCCTTAGCCACCAGCACCATCCCAGCAAGCTAGTTCCTGGGTCAGGGCTAACCAGAGACTCCCATCAATAAGAAGACCCTCCCAGACTGAGGGGCTATATGTGTGAAATGTCATCTGAGGCCTCCAGCATCTGCAGACCCCTGACTCCTCACCGCCGTCACATGCCAGGCTGGTGGCTGGGGAATTCACAAGGGTCATGGCCACAGTTCACACATCCCTGGTCAGGTGCTTCCTGTTATGCTGGCCACAGGGCCTGGCCAGCAGGGTCACAGAGGAGGACGGGAGCCTAGCCTTGGCAAGCTCAGTGGTGCTTCCCACACAAGGGGGAGAGCTTCGCAAGCTCCTTTTGTGGGCGAGGAAAACGAGATTCCTCCTTAAAGCTTGAGACTCAGAGGCAGTTCCTGGGTGGGACTTACACCTTGACAGCCTGACTGGAGATCTAGCACAGGGCTTTCCTAAACACAACGGGGCTATGACGGCAGGGGTCCAGGTTCATCCCTAACCAGGCCCAAGCTCTGAGGGTTAAACAGAACCAGCATTTTGGAATTACTGTGGGTAAACACTTGTTCTGCAAGCATCATCAGTAGACACTGGGGACTTTGCAATGGGGTCCAACATATTGTGCTTGCTTTTCCATACCTCCCAGAGCTAGTTGCAAAAGGAAAAATTAAAACAAAGAAAAACACCAATTACACAGCAGGGAATAAAAAAAAGTCAGACTCATAGCCCAGGTGATCAAACTAAACAGTGACGCTGGGGATGGAGCGCCATGGTGGAAAGGACGCTTACAACATGTGTGAAGCCATGTAAACATATGTAAACCCCCAACACCATGAAAGAGAGAGAGAGAAAGGCACCAGATGTCACGGTTTCCAGATGGGATACCCTGAGAAAGACTGTTGGCACCCACACAATTCTAACTTCCACTTAAATCATGAAAAAATCCCAAACCCAAAAGAGGTCTATTACTAAAGGCGGAGGGGTGGCTGTCATCTCAGCACACATTTTTGTAACCCGAGCACTTCTGAGGTGGAGGCAGAAGGCCAGGGTTTTAAACTCATCCTCATCTACAAGCTGAGTTAAAACGTCAGATTGAGTTAATGTTAAAAAAAAAAAAAAGCCTGAGGGGCCAGGCACTGGTAGCACATGTCTTTAATTCCAGCACTAGGGAGGCAGAGGCAGGCAGATCTCCATGAGTTTGAGGCCAGCCTGGTCTACAAAGTGAGTTCCAGGACAGCTAGGGCTGTTACACAGAGAAACTCTGTCTCAAAACAAAACAAAAACAAAAACAAGGGCTGGAGAGATGGCTCAGAGGTTAGGAGCACAGGCTGTTCTTCCAAAAGTCTAGAGTTCAATTCCCAGCACACACATGGTAGCTCAAAACCATTTACAGTGAGATCTGGTGCCCTCTTCTGGCCTGCAGGCAGTACACTGTATACATAAATAAATCTTAAAAAAGAAAAAGAAAACAAAAAAGCCTGAGGGGTTAGGGCACAACAGGTATACTTGCTCATATGTCTATCCTTAACACTGAAAAGACCGAGGCAGGAGAATTGAGTTTAAGGCTGTTTGTGCTTTATATCAAGAGCCTGTCTGTCTCAAATTAAAAAGGGGAGTGAAGAGGTGGGTGAATCTCCGGAGTTTGAGGCTAGCCTGATAGGCAGTTCCAGGCCAGCCAGGGCTATCTAGCGAAACTGTATCAAACAAGACAAAACCACAAAAAAGCTGGGTGAGGTAGAACATGATTTTAATCCCAGCGGATCTCAGAGTTACAGGACAACCAGGGTCAAACAGAAACCCTATCTAGGGGTGAGGGAGCACACACGTACATACAGTAAGACAACACCCAGAAAGGGTTGGAATTATTAGGTGGAGGAGGGATATCTGCCTGTAATCCCAGCTCACAGCAGGTCGGAGGCAGGAGAATCAAGAGTTCTAAGTCATTCTCATTTCATAACAAGATTAAGGACAGCAGAGGGTACTTGAAATAAAAAGAAGAGAAAACAGGCTGGAGAGATGGCTCAATGGTATAGAACACTAGCTGCTCTTCCAGAGGGCCCTGGTTCAATTCCCAGGACCCACAGGGCTGCTCACAACTGCTTGTAACTCCAGTTCTAAAGGATCTGACGCCCTCCCACAGACACACACGCAAGTAAAACAAATAAATCTTTAAAAACAACAAAAAGTCATTGTTTATGAAAAAGAAAGACATGCTGAGGAAATACTGCAAATTAAGGGAAACTAAAAAGAGAAACTACGGCACAGGCCAGGCAGGACGGCACAGGCCAGGCACACGGCACAGACATGTAACTCTACCACTCTGGGGGCGGAGGTAGAAGGACTGTTGTGATTTGTGACCAGCTAAAGCTGCATAGAACTTTGTCTAAAAAAAGAAGTGAAATTAAGAACTGATGTAATGGTACACTCCTTTGATCCCAGAACCCGGGAGACAGAGGTACAAAGATCTCTGTGAGTTTGAGGCCAGCCTGGTCTATATAGCGAGTTCTGGGATAGCCAGGGCTACAAAGTGAGATCTGTTATTTCCTCAAAGAAAGAAATAACAAAACTATTATTCTGACTTTAAGTCTGCTGTGGTTTATCACTTTATGTTCCAAAACACACAGTAGGTTTGACTTGACTTATTTATTTAAACTATCTATCTACCTATCTATCTATCTTGGTTTTTTCAAGACAGGGTTTCTCTGTGTAACAGCTCTGGCTATCCCAGAACTCACTCTGTAGACTAGGCTGGTCTTGAACTCAGAGATCTGCCTGCCTCTGCCTCCCGAGTGTTGGGATTAAAGGCGTGAGCCACCACCACCCAGTTGAGATTGACTTTTTAAAAAGTACATATTTAAGTGTATAAAAGCATGACAACTGCCTTTCCAGAACTGAGTTTGGAAGGCTGCTAGTGCCCCTGATCAATTGCCACAAGCCCCTTGCTCCCTGGGGGCCGGCCTCTGTGCTCGTTCCCATACCAACATACAGGCTTGGGGCAGAGAAGTTCCATAAAATGAGATTTATTGCCAAATTTCAAGAAAGATGGTTGATAAGCAGAAGACACTGGACGCCTCCTTCCGCAGTGACAGGGAGGCAGCCCTGAACAGTCCCCATCCCCAACCCACCCCTCCAGCAAGGGAGCCAGTGGCATTTGGCCATTAAGGTAGTAACCCCAGGACTGCTTGCCCAACTAATCACTTGACAGTACAGACTGGGGCTCTAATTCCTGGAAGCAGGTGACTTGGCAGAAGTCCAGCAGCCTTCTTGCTGCTGTAGAAGGCGATTGTTCTCAAGACGATGGCAAGGAATCAGGACTGGACACCTAAAGACATTCTTGTTCTTGTACAGGAGATGGAGGGACAGGCAGGCTGGCATAGGAGCCCCAGGAGTGTGGCTTGAGGCTGACAGTGTGGGGGGGGGGGGGCTCAGGAGCCAGACATTGCTGTTCGCTCTGCCACTGACTGCGACCCACAGCAAGGCAGTGACAGCACAGAAATGAAGGCATCAGCCTGCACAGGCCGGCAGGCCTCGGTGGGCACAACTGGTGGCTGGGAGCAGGGTGAGTGGAAAGGCCACTGGCTGCTGTGACCCTCCCTTCTCTTCCAGTAAACAAAAGTGCACATGCAGATCCCAGGTGAGGGCTCCTCCCCCAGCGTCCCCAGCCCAGGCTCCAGCCTCAGTCCTGCTGGCTGCCGCAGTGGGTTGAAAACTCTAGGGTAGCCCCCAGAGCCAGAGGCGATGGGGAAGGGAGGGAGGAAGGCGAGGGGAGAAAACACTCCTCTCATTAAGAAAGGAGGGGCAGCCCACCAGGGGCCTGAGAGGTGGGTTGTAGTCACAGACTCCAGCATGTGAAGGAAAGGGGGTGGATATCAGAGCATGTCTCAGCTGAGGAAGAACCACAGAGACCCAGATAAATCCCATCTGGGAGGCACAGGAGGCGGGGGTGGGGGCAGAGGCCTGTGAAGGTTGATTAATGATAATTGCATACAGGTTTTTCCGATGGTAACACAGGCCACACTCTAGGGTTTTCATCTTCGGAACTGTGCAAGGCTGGATAGAAGCTGGCCTGGGAGCAGAGACTGCACCAGGAGGCTGGCGTTCCTCTTCTCCCCTGAAAGCCTTGAGATCTGACCATCTAATGACAGCTCTCCAAAGGGGAAGGGACACTGCCGGAAAGATCCGGTTTGCAGAGCAAATGGCTCCATCACCCAGACGCTTACCCCTCTTTAGGCTCCAGCTAAGGGCCAGATTTCACTCAGCTGACAGATGACCCTACAGCCTGGACCCAAGGTCCCTATAGCTACTCCAAGTGGGTGTGGCTGGGTGGAAGCTGCCTGATGAGCAGGAGATGGGAGCCTCAGGCAGCTCAGCTGTGCTCTCCACAGAAGTCAGGAATGTAAACTATTGGGGTGAGAACCGAGATGATGCCATCCCGGAAACTCCAAGCATGGTGCCAAAGGCCTGAGGCAGTTTGCAACAACCACAAAGACCACAGGAGTATGTGCTCCATCCTAAGCCCAGAGCCTGGGAAAGAGGCCGGAACAGGGAGCCGGCCAGGTAGCCCCAGGTGATACCTGGCACCACTAGCCAGGGTAGGGTAGAAAGGACATCAGGAGCTTCAAGGCCTGGCCAAACTTGACGGCTCCGATGATGTGTCCACAGTCTGTGCTGTAGCTCATTTCTTAGCAAGGCTAGGCAGTGACGTGCGTGTAGGTGAGCTTGTGCCTCAGGCTTGGCAGGCCTAGGGTGCACTTCTCCTGTAGAGGGTCACCAGCTCCTTCCGTTTCTGTGCTAGCCCAGGCGCTTCTTGGTTCAGCTCTCCCAAATCCCTCATTTCCTGCAGAACCTGGGTAGCCTGCCTCAGCTGCTCCACAGCCTGGCTGAGCAAGGACTCAGCACATACAGGTTGTGGTTCGCTGCCCAGCACCTGGTTCAGCAACTGCTCTGTCTGTTTCGAGGCCACCTTCACTTCCAGCTGGGCCCGATACAACTTTTCCTTGGGCAGCTGTGCATGCCGAGGCCCGTCTCTGAGTAGGTCCCCAAGGGAAGAGGAGCGAGGATGAAACTGGGATGGCAAGCCCCAGGAGGGGTGTGCTGGGGCTGCTCTTGTCTCCTGTGGAGCAGTTCCAGGGGTGCCCATTGCAGACTTAGGACCGTCATCCATGCCATTCACAGAGACCTGTGTTGGGCCTGAAGCAGTGGTCTCAGGGGCCTCAGAACTCTGGGATGGACCAGAAGCATCCACCCCACTAATACAGGCCTTCATCTTCTCTGAAAGGATCTTGGGAGGGGGTGCAGGGGGTTTTTTGCTCTCCCTGGGGGCAGTCTCTGGAGTCTCCGAGGAGAGCACCTTGGGCAGCTGGGCACTCTCAAGAGCAGAAGACTCCTCTGGACTGGGGTTCTCCCAGCTCACCTTCAGTTTCTCAGACAATGTGCTGTTAGGGAGCCTCTTAAAGTCACTGTCCTCCTCTGCTGGGGTCTCCGCATCTTCTGGACTCTCAGGATTGGCCTCGGGGCCTGCTGAGACAGGAGTCGGGGCTCTCTCTCCTGCAGGAGTCCCCATACTGTCATCAGCGCTGGAAGTCTCGGGTACCGGGGAGGGCTTGGCAGGAGGCATGAGAGCCCGGGGTGGCTCCTGGGGCTGAGTTTCATCTGCTTCACTGACAGGAGCAAACACTGGTGGTCCACTGTCCGGAACATCGAGGTCCAGGCGCAAAAGCCCGTCAGAAGCCGCACTGGCTACCTGGTGTGAGGGTGGTATCCAGGTGTCATCTTGGATGGCCACTGGGTCAGATACAGGCTCCCCCAAATTGTTTACTCCACCTACTTCTACTTGCCTAGAGAGCTCTATCCAGCCTTTCTGCCCTTGACCTGGCCTGATTCTGGGACCTTCCTCACAGTACAGGGACCTTCCAGGGAGCTTCAGAGGTCACAAAGTTGGGCTGAGCAGGAAGCCAGTGCGCTTGAGTGGGGAGGGTGGAGTCCAGGCTAGGACTCTCACACACTTTTGCACTCACCATGCGGTATGGCCAACACTTGGGATCACTACTGAGGCAGGGCCCTCCCTAAATTCTCAGAGTCTCTTCTCTAAGGCTGGGTTCAACCTCCTGCACACCCTCTCCTGGCTTGCCATTCCTTTCTCTCTGCGACTCTTCTCTCAGCTGACAGATAAGAGCAAGCTATCTCACTACAGAACAAATCTTCCAAGGACCCTGTGTCCTTCCGGCCTGTGGTTCTCTGTTTTGGGGGCCCCCTGCAGCTGTACCTGGCAGCCCTAACCTGACTCCTTCTCTGTGAAAATATTCTGCACACATGGCCACTTTCTTTCCCCTCAGTTCTTCCCTTGCTCCTGCAGCTGCCTGGTCCTGTGCTGATGTCCCCAAATCCTAAGCCACCCAAGTCCACTTGCTTCTACTAGTGTTTCCTGACGACCTCTGTACTGGCTACCAGCCCTCTCCTTGTCAAAAGCCTTCTCTCCCGCGGCAGCCATTGCTGATAGCCTTAAGTGTCTTATTTGCTGAGCATTTTTTCCTGGCCTTTAAAGTCTCTCCCCGACAGTTCTACTGTCGAGGCTACTCCTTACCACTTCCCCTTGCCCAGACCTTTTCCCAAATCACCTGTATCTGGGCCTGTGACATCGCTTGTTTCCCACTGTGTATTACCAATCCCTTTCTCTTCCTCTTCAACCCCTGACAGAGCCTGGAATCCTTCTCCCTTCATTTCTCCCTCCTTCGACCCAAATCCACCCTAAGGATCTCAGAGAGATCTCCGAAACATTTCTTCAATCATATCCCCAACTCCTGCATCTAGGCCTCCATAGCTCCTCCCACTTCACGTCCAGTCTAACCCCCAAACCAACAGAGCCCTGCAGCACAGCCTCAATTATTAAGCCGGGTGCCTTAGCTCCTACTAACTCCTCCAAGGGTCCCTCTCACTCCCACCCATCAACTAACCTGGTGCCAGCTTCAACTGTAACTACTCCTCCATGGTCCCTCCTGCCCCAGTCTCCTGGATCTGTCCCTCTACTGAACTAGTCATAGCTAATGGGAACAGGCCTACCCTCCTGCTGGAAGACGACCTCTAAGTCACAGGGACTAGCTTCTCAAGCCTGTTTCCTCTGTCCAAGTTCACTGTGTGAACCATAGTTGGAAAAGGGCCCAAACATCTCTGTTGTCCTTCCTAAGCACATACCACTTAGCAAGCCCCAACTCCAGGTTAGCCCTGAGTGTCGATTGCCACCCTAAGGACCTGGAATCCCAGGTCCGCTGACCTCCCATTATTCAAACCAAGTGAAGGCCTTACCTCCTTTAAGTGGATTCTTGTTGGTGGCCGGCGCCGTTGACCCCCACGAACCCGGTTCCGTGTCACATGCTCGAGGGCACAGGTCTGATCTACTTTTACCTGGGAAGGAGTTAGAAGCAGCTGAGTCCCTGCCAGGTCTTGGGAAGACAGGAAACACTCACTGCCCAGACTCAGAGTCAGGGTCTGCACTCAGCATCCTCACTGCCCATATGTGTCTCCCTACTGTGACCTCCACTCCTCTCTGTGTCCACCCTGTCACCGGTGTTCCCTCTGCTGAGTGTGACAGTTCTCATTCTCCACAGCTTTCCTTCAGCTCAGTCTAGCAGATACATTCCTAAGCAGCCCCAAGACTGCTCGGGGGCTCAGCTGGGACAAGAGGGGAGGCCAGATCAGGACCCTCTGGGACCTAGCATGCATCAAAGTCTTGCCCTGACCTCTCTTACTCTCCTAACCCATGCCTAGGCCAGGAAAGGGGACGGCCTCTATGGCTGGGTCTGGCTGTGTAAAAGGCAGCCTCTCTTCCCTGAGTCAGGAAAGGTGGGCCCATCACATGGGAGGTCTGGACTCTGAATGCCGGAACTGCCTGTTCCTGGGAGGGAGCAGGACTCTTATTCCACTGAGGAACAGAGGGAACCTGCCAAAACTGCCAGAGACCTGTGAGGTCATGGCTTCTGTGGCTACTTTACCATCCATGATGTGGCCCACCATCCCTTCTCCCATATAGAGTCACTTTTTCCATACAGCGAAAGGCTGGGTGTGATACAGTGACGCGGGTGAACACACAGGACTCACAAGCTGGGGCAGGGCAAGGAGGCGGCTCTCAAGTCTCGTCTTCTGCTATCCAAATTTGTTTGTTTGCTTTTTCGTTTTTTGAGACAGTTTCTCTGTGTGGCTTTTGAGCCTGTCTTGGAACTTGCTCTGAAGACCAGGCTGGCCTTGAACTCACAGAGATCTGCTACCACCGCCTAGCACAAGCCTAACTTTTTAAACCACCATTACCCTATGGCAATGCACAGCACAGGGGCCTCAGGAATGAAGGTCATTGCAGACAAACAGGGAAACCCTGCCCAGCTCAGGTCCATGGGCCAACTGAAGAAGGAGCTCACAGGCTAGGCAGTGGTGGCACACTCCTTTAATCCCAGCACTCAGGAGGCAGAGGCAGGCAGATCTCTGTGTTCAAGGCTAGCCTGGTCTATAGAGTTTCAAGACAGTCCACGCTATACAGAGAAACCTGTCTCAAAACAAACAAACAAACAACAAAAAAAACCAACAAAAAAAAAAAAAGAAAGAAAAGAAAAGGAAGGTGTTCATGGGCTCTAAGCTCACCCCAGCCCTCAGCCTTGGAGCTGCCACTGTTTACCCAGTGAGGCTGGACTGGAAGGACAGACAGACTGTGCAGCCAGTTAAATCCCACCCACTGCGTACATTCCCTTTCTTGGGTGATCCAGCCCAAGACCCTGTGCAGATGCTCTACCACAATTATGCTCGCAGTCCACATGCTTTTCAGTTTAAAATGAACCATTAAGGGCTGGGAATGTGGCTCAGCTGGTGGAGCGCTTGTCTAGCATACAGGAAGTCCTGGCTTAGTCTCCAGCACCTCAGAAAACCAGGCTGGGTGGTACACCTGTAATCCTAGCACTCGAAGAACCAGAAGTTCAAGGTCATCCTTAGCTACACAGTGAGTTCACAACCAGAGTGCAAAAGATAACATTCTGTCTCAAAGAAACAAACAAACAAATCCTGTTTACTCATGCCTTAGTTTCCTTGGTAGAAACTGGACACTACCACTCACGTTGAAGGGCTTTGAGATTAAATGAAGTAGCCCCAGTGTTTGTAGCCATGATGGAGCTGAGGGGCAGTGTGGAATGAGGAGGGGGGTGGGGACAGGTTTCTCCTAAACTGAAGGGTCAGAGAACAAAGAACCCTCCAGAGCACCGCACCCCATACCTCATCAAAAGCCTTGTTCTTGCCCCGGTTGATCCCTTCGTTGAGGGCTTTGATCCAGGATTCCTTCTCTTCTCCACTGGGGGCCTGGAATTTGATGTCACTGACCTGTGAGAGACAGGTGGGGAGGATGGCAGATATTTTTAGGGCTCACATTTGGGGTCTTTAGGAAGCCATTCCAAAGGGAAGCCTGAGTGACCCAGAGCGGTTCTGACATCGGGCTTTAAGTGGGGAGGGGCGGCATCAAGAGAGAGGCCCCCTCCAGCCGGCAGCTTCCGGAGGCGTGGAGGCAACCAGCCTCGTCCTGCAGAAAGGATTCTGATACCGTCCTGCTTCATAAGGCTCTGTCTGGGGATAAGATGCATAAATAAAATCATGCTAAGTGAAGAACAAGTCCGAGACTGACTGCCTCCCCCTGTGAAGTACCCAGAAAAAAAAAACAACCAAAGACAGAAAGTAGACCGGTGACCGTGAGGGACTGGAGAAGAGAGAGTGGGAGCCAGTATTTAATGGATTTGGTTGCAGTTTCGTGAGTTTTAAAAGTGTTCTGAAGAAGGATGGCGGTGATGGCACCACCTGAAGAGTGAGGCTAGTGCCTCTGAAAGTTCACTCAAAATAGTTAAGGAAACTTTGGTCAGGAATGAAGGTGCATGTCATTTATCCCAGCACTCAAGAGGTAGAGACAGGCGGGTCTCTATGAGTCTGAAGCCACTCTGGTCTACATAGAGTTCCAGGCCAGCCAGGGGCAGGGGCTACGTAGTGAGGCCATGTCTTTAAAAAAAAAAAAAATTCCGTCTGTGTGTTTGATCTTATACTCGCTGCGGGGACTCTGGTAGAATCTGGAGCTCCCCAGTGCTTCTGCTCTGGCTAGCCAGCTTACTTTAGGGATTCCGTGTCTCTGCCTGTCGTGCAATGGGGTCACAGGCAGGGCACCATACCCACATGGGTTTTACAGGTGTATTCAGGTTAGCACAGTCAGCCCTTTACCACTGAGCCACCTCCCCTGTAACAAAATTATTTAAAAAGATGTATCTAGGGCTGGGGATGCCGCTTAGTTATTGGTTGAAGCCCTGGCTTCAGTCCCCAGCACCACACGAACCAGGTGTGGCTGTGCATGCCTGCAGTCCCAGCCGTTGGAAGGCAGAGGCACAGGCAGGAGAATCAAAAATCCAAGGCCAGCTTGATTGAATACCTGAGACTGTCTCAAAAGAAAGTTCCGAAGGAACTAGATCTGGAGCTGACCAGAAGGTGTGTGAATAGCACCCAGCCTTCACCTGGGCAGTCTTACTTTCTCATTCATGAAATGGGATAACTCAGTTTACTACAAAGCAATGCTGAAAGAGTTAAACATCATAACTAAAGCCCGGCACACAGTAGGTGTTCAGTAAGAGTAGGTGAACGAGACAGCCCATGAATGAGCCGGCCTAGGTTCCTCCCTCACCCTGTTTCTGGGCGGCTGCCTACTCTCTGACCTCAAGACGCCCTAGTTCTCTGTTGGTGTGGCCAGTTTGCCCATTCCCCGCCCTGGTATTAGATAGCGCCTCCTGCCACTCTGCCAGTTAGTTATGTAACACCACAGTACAGTGCACTTGGCCTGGCCCCCTCAGCATCCTCATTATATAACTTCCTCCTGGCAGCACCACCTCCTCCTCATACAGGACCCTAGGTCCCCCCTCCAAGCCGGCCACAGCCAAATGCTCATTTGCATGACCGGGCTAAATTAGATCCCAGCAGCAGATCTGCAGTTAAGTCAGAAAACCCTAGGGCACCCTGGCAGCTTCCTCTCACCCCAGCCTTCAGGGCTGCAGGGTCTCAGGCAGGGGCCACAGGGCATACCGGGACTTCAAAGGCCACTCAGTCCTGTGAGGTGCCAGGGGTCTAGGCAGCCCTTCTGACCCCTGCTGTCATACCTGTTAGGGGTTCAGAGTTTATGGGGTCCCCTCCCTGGTACAGACTGGCATCTCAGAGTTGAGAAACACACACTGAAAGTCAGCAGCCGCAGGAGTGGAGTAAGGAACAGTCAGGCGCTGAGTTCTCTCTTTGTAACTCTGGCCTCAAAGGGCTGAGGACAAAACTACTAGACTCAGTTGCCCCTTCTCCACTGGCCCAGTCCGCCAGCCACGGTTCCCTCGGAGAGATGTGGCCTCAGGAAAAACCTACTGTGCTGGCCAATGGACTCACAGGGACGAAAGAACACCATGTCTGGGGATCCAGTTCTACCGTAAAGTACAGTGTGATCCTGTCTCAGTGAGCGCTGCATACCACAGGGATGACTGTCACAGGGACAACCAGAATGGACTCCAAGCAGCTATGCCTGGTGGGCTCAGGCTACAGCTCCATGCCACAAGCCCCCTGAAGAAGCTCTAACAACACAGGCTCTAGCAGGAGAAGCCATGCTAATAAGAACGGCTGCAGAACAGGCAGCCAAGGCCTGGGAAAGGGGGAAGGGCAGAATGGCAGATAGGAAAAGGGGGGAGGGGAAGAGGAGGCCGGAAAGAGGAAAGGGCCAAGCTGGCCGAGATCAGCAGGGCAGCAAGGCCCAGCAGTGGCCACCCTGCTTCCTGGCAGCCGCTGTCTGTGACCTCATGGACAGGGGCGTGGGGATGAAGCAGCAGGGGGAGTGGGGCACACAAGACACTGGAGTCTTTGTTTATTTGATTAGAAAGGAAAAAAAGGCAGCCTCAGGACCAGACAGCCAGGGTCACGTGACCTCCTGGCCAGCTAGAGGCCACAAGGAAGTTGGGGAACACCCAGGGCGATGGGAAAAGCAGGCAAAGGAGGAGGATGTGCACGGCCTCTGGGGAGCCCCACTCTAGTGCGGAATGATGAGGGTCAAGGGCCCTTGAGCAGGAGTCTGGTTGTATCTTCGTCTCCACAGCTAGCACTGCTGGCTCCAGTCCATCTCCCAAACTGTCCTGTTCCCATCCCCCAGAACCAGCCTCAACTCTTGGAAGGGTCATGGGTGGAGCAAGGCTGTTACCACAGAAGCTGAGAAGCTGCTGTATGGATGGACGGGCTCCTCTGAAGGGGTCCTACTGCTGGGTGACCCACCTAGCGCACAGCACTGGCTGAGTCCCAGAGCGAGCAAAGCAGGTGACAAGAGACAAAACCTCCTGTCACCCCACATCGGCAGAAGACACGCACACAGTGGTCCTGACATGGCTAAGTGGTATCCGCGCATGAGGAAGTGCGCATGCATGGACAGACAACAGTGCCGACCTGTGTGTACTTTGCACCTCTCAAACAGCGCATACTCTGCTCAGGGGGACAGCAGGACTCCAGGACAAGAAAGGGCTTACAAGGCCTGAAAGACCATTCTCTCGTCCTCAAAGTACCCTAAACAACAGGCATTAAATGAACCTTGACCTTCAGGACACCATAAACCTGACCCCGTCAGACTAATGAGGAACGAGCACTGTGATCTCTTCCAGCATCCAGGACCGCAGGGACCACAGAAGTGTAAGTCTCAGCCCCCCTAACGGAACCTGCAGGCTGCCTTCTTCCCCAGGCTAATCCGCTAATCTTCCCAGGCAGATCCTAGACTGGCAGGGAGGCAGCCTTCAGGATTGCCCATACCTTGTTCCCGGGGGATCGCAGCAGGATAAAGCGGTGCTTCCGCTTGAGGACGGCACGAAGGTCCTGGCACTTCTCATAGCTTCCGAGTTCCACCGTCTCGACACACTTCTGCTCGTCCTGGAGAGGGAGAGAGGCCAAAGAATTGAGATGAGAGCCAGATCCTCTGAGAACCTCAGTCACTGAATATACATTCCAGACTCTGATCCTACTGGGCAGGAACACTGCATCACCAAGATGTGTTATTCAAACCCTGGCAAGGAAACAGCGCCAGCATGTGCCGGCGGCACATGTCCATAAAGTTCACCATGCAGATTAAGAAGCGAATACAGCCAAGTGGTGGTGGTGCATGTCTTTAATCCCAGCTTTTGGGAGGCAGAGGCAGGCGGATCTCTGTGAATTCGAGGCCAGCCTGAGTTCCAGGACAACCAGGACTGTTTCATAGAGAAACCTTTTCTCGAAAAAACAAAACACACACACAAAGACACACACACAAAGAAGTGGGATACACAGTAAGGGGTGGGTTTGTGCCTAAAGATTGGGTCTAGTGGTCCTAAAACGAGAGGCAAAAATAGGAGAAGCTAGGGAGGTTTAGAAAAGGATGCCTGGGGGTCTGTGCAGGCACAGTGGCCAGACAGAGATGTGTGGAAGAGGCAGCCTAGAAGAATCCAAGATGACATGAAACACGGTGAGAGCTTCCCATGAAGAATGTGAACCAGACACACGTGGGCTCACATGCCCTGACTTCAGCCCAGTGATCCGGAGCCAACCTGCTCCCTCACTTAACATCTTCCCATTCTGATTGCTAGCTAGAGGGAGGGGCCTCTCACCCCAGGCTGAAGGCCGCACACAACAGAGAGGGCAGGAGCGTAAGAACACCCCCCCTCCACCAGCCTGTCACTTCGGCCTCATCACTATGTAGGCCAGTGGCCAAACAGTGCCTGGTCTCCGCCACTGGCTAGTTGTCCTGTGACTGACTCATCCAAGACCGAAACATTCCATCCTTCCGTGGAGCAGCTCAAGCAGGGAGGTAAACAGCAGCAGCAACAACAAAAAGGCTTCAAGATCTCCCTGAAGATGACTGGGTTCAGAAAGCCCCTTCCCTACCATGGTAAGCAGAGCCCAGCTGCAAAGACCCAGACAAACTGAGCTGCAAAGAAAAGCTACCTGGGAGAGGTTTGGGCCAACTGAGGCACCCAAGGAGGACGCTCTCCAACCCACTATGCTGCTGCTGTGCAGTGAGCTCCAAGTTCCCAGCTTTTGTGATCGGTCGCCCATGCTGGGTGGGCTGTGGTGATGCAGCTGTCTCTGAGTCATTTCTGCTCCTGTAAGTGACCTCGAACCCATGTTCCTGTAAGTAACTCCAATAAAACTCATTGGTTCACCAAGCTGGACTTTGGTGGTGTCTGTATTTTGTCTGCCATGGGTTTCCTATCTGGGCTGACTGGATGACTGTTTTGTTTCCCCAGGAAAATTTTTGTCACACAACACCAGGCTGCCTTCTAAACTTCCTGCCTGCCAGCCCTGACACTAGAAGATTTTGGGCATAGGATACCTCTCGGGCAAGCTGCCTATAATAAGCTCTCCCTTAATAGTGGTTAACTGGTTCCTCTTCTGGAGGTGACCCAGTTGGTACAACTTCCTGGGGAGCAGAAGCAGGCCGTGTGTGTATGTATACACACACAGAAAGAGAGAGAGAGAGAGAGAGAGAGAGAGAGAGAGAGAGAGAGAGAGAGAGAGAGAGAGAGCGAGCGCTCTGGATGGCCGTGAATTTGCTGTGTAGACCAGGCTGGCTTTAAACTCACAGAGATCCACCTGCCTCTGCCTCCTAAGTAATGGGATTGAAAGTGTACACCACACACATCCACACATGGCTGCATGAATGATGCTTCTTCTTCTTCTTTTTTTCTTTTGATACAAGGTTTCTCTGTACAGCCCTGGCTGTCCTGGAGCTCAATTTGTAGACCACGCTGACTTCAAACTCACAGAGACCCACCTGCCTTTGCCTCCCAAGTGCTGGGATTAGAGGCGTGCGCCACCACCAGCCAGCTTGATTGATGCTTCTTTGGTTGCTCTGTGCCAGTGGCCCTCCAGTGTAGGATCTAGTGCTCTCAGCCTTTGAGGGCCCCATCACTTAGTGCCAGGGTCATGCAAGCAACTACAAAAGCACTGACCAACGCATCCAATGCCACTTGATAACTTGCTAGAGATGCAGCTTTGTGGGTACCTTCTGATCCAATCATAAACTTGGAAAGCATGGGCTGAAAATGTGAATTTGTTTGTGTGTTTGTTTGTTTTTTTTTTTTTCAAGACAGGGTTTCTCTCTCTGTATAGCCCTGGATGTCCTGGAACTTGCTCTGCAGACCAGGCTGGCCTCAAACTCACAAAGATCCACTTGCCTCTGCTTCCCAAGTGCTGGGGATAATGTGAATTTTAACCATCACTCCAGGTGACCCTGGTGTAAGCAAACCCCTGAGAACTCTTTCTTTATGCCAGACATATTCAGTCCCAGCAGCCTTGAGGCTTTTAATAACGTCCAAATCTGCTAAAGGCACTGCACACTTTGGCCACAGGACAGAGAAATCATGGAACTAAGCAGGAGGCTGCCTCCCAGCTGGCTACTTTCCATTGTGCTGGAAGGTGTTATGCAGACTGCTGGGAGAAAACAGTCATCAATGGTCTTTCCCAGCTAGAAACCTGCAAGTGACAAATCCATCAGTCTGGCAAGATGCGCTCGTTGGTGCAACAGAGTCACAACTGCTACGGGTACAGCCAGCTTCTCTCTGACCAGATCTGAGGCTTGCCCTACAGAAGAGAATTCTTGGCTGCTATTATTAACCTATCGTGCTCTAGAGAGGTGGCTCAGAGGTTAAGAGCAATTGTTGCTCTTGCAGTTGCTTGAGTTCAGTTCCTAGCATCCACATGGTGTTTCATAACTATCCATAATTCCAGGGAGGCTATGACCTTCAAAGACACCAGGCATGACTGTGGTGCACATATACACATGTAGGCAAAACATCCAAGCACATGAAATAAAATTAACTTCTCTCTCTCTCTCTCTCTCTCTCTCTCTCTCTCTCTCTCTCCTCTCTCTCTCTCTTGAGACAGGGTTTCTCTGTGCAGCCCTAACTGTCCTAGAAACTCACTCTGTAGACCAGGCTGGCCCCAAATTCACAGATCCTCCTGCCTCTGCCTCCAAAGTGCTAGAACTAAAGGCATGCGCCACTGCCGCCTCACAAAATAAATCTTAAAACAATAACAACAAAAAATAAAATAGAATAGAATAAAAAATGCCTGGTCAAAGACCATGTTGGAGAGGTCCTAGCTGGGAACTTACTACTATTGCTTCCCTAATGCCTTTTAAATATATGTTTATAATCCATAGATTAGTGCTGCTCTCAGCCTTGGCCGGAGAATTTCTATTTACACCGACGAACTTTAATGCAGAGAGTCAAAACTGATCAGTGTTTCAAGAATGACTAACTGTTGAGTGCTCAACCCTAAACAGGACATCTCCATCAATCCCTTTAAGGAGCAGAGAGCATCATGGAAATGGGGGTGGAAAGAATGTGAGAGCCAGAGGGTAGGGAGGAGAGCTGTGGAACACTGTCTCCTGGACACGTCCGACTGTTGCAACCATCCGTTCATAGCAGCAGTGGCTACCTTTATAAGACTCCACCAACATTCTGTCATGGGTGGGGAGGGGAGCATGAGCCCCCACTCAGCCCTGAGGGGCTAGGGCAGCCAGCCAATGATTGCTGAGAAAGAAGTCTTTTTCCTGGTGGTGTAATCATTGTTAACATACCCTTGCTTAAGTAAATGACCCTCTACTTATGGCCATGTAAGTAACCCTAGTTAAATGTAGTGGGGACACACTACACACACACACAAATATTGGGTATGGTGGTGGCATATATAATAAATTATATATATATGTATATGCATGTATACACACATAAACACACACATTAGCAAGATGGCTAAGTAGGTGTACTGGCTGGTTTTGTGTGTCAACTTGACACAAACTAGAGTCATCAGAGAGGAGGGAGCCTCAGTTGGGGAAATGCTTCCATGAGGTGCAGCTCTAAGGCATTTTCTCATTTAGTGATCAATGGGGTTGGACCCAGCCCATGATGGGTGGTGCTGTCCCTTGGCTGCTGGTCCTGGGTTCTATAAGAAAGCAGGCTGAGCAAGCTATGGGAAGTCAGCCAGTAAGCAGCTCCCTTCCACGGCTTCTACATCAGCTACTGCCTCCAGATTCCTGCCCTGTTTGAGTTCTTGGCCTGACTTCCTTCAGCAATGCTGAAGTATAAGCCTGATAAAAACCCTTTCCTCCCCAACTTGCTTTTCGGTCATGGTGTTTCGGTGCAGCAATAGAAACCCTGACTAAGATGGTAGATGAATGTTCTTACTGCCAGACTTGATACCCTTGGGTTCAATCCGCACAACCCACATGGTGAAAGGAGAGAAGTGATCCCTCAAGCTGTCCTCTGATTGCCACAATAACAGTATGGCATATGTCCCTCCACACCACAAGTAAGTAAGTAAGTAAATGAAAAGGCAAAAGGACTTTTATAAGAACTCCCACACCCAGATAACTCAGATCAATGTTAGGGTGAGGCTCAGACCTCAGTACTTTTCTTTTTTGGTTTTTCAAGACAGGGTTTCTCTGTGTAATAGCCCTGGAACTAGCTCTTGTAGACCAGGCTGGCCTCGAACTCACAGAGATCCTCCTGCCTCTACCTCCCTAGTGCTACGATTAAAGGCGTGCACCACCACCGCCCTGCTGAGCTCACATGGCTGACATGTTTTCTCCTCAGCCTCTCAGGGGGAAAGCCTGCTCACTCTGCCCAGGCGCCATCACGTGTCATTCCCATTTTTGCTTCCACGTATCTCTTTTTAAGCCCTGATCCTTAATCCTGTTCAGGTTCTTCCATGACACATACAGACCAGAAAAATTCTTCTATTCTGGGAATCTCCCCTAATAACCTGCCATGATCCCCCAAATCTTAGTGCTCTTGTGTCTTACCCACTACGGGGGGCATGCAGACACCTATAAAGCACTTGCCAATTACCAGGCTAGATGCCAGGAAGGCTGAGCCTCGACACAGAAGATCACAGTTCTATCTCACCCTTGCCTGGCTCTCTCCTAGTCTCTGTGTGTCTGTCTCCATATGCTCCCCAGCGGCACTCCACATGAAGTAGCTCTCAAGAGAGGAATACAGGGGTTGTAGCTATAGCTCTATAGCTCTATAGGGTGCTAGAACACTTGTCTCGAATATACAAAGTCCTGGGTTTCTTCCTCAGCACCACACAACCCAGGCATGGTGGCTGTCTTAATGGCTGACAACAACTGGATGGGGGATCACTTCCCTCCTTCTACCATGTGGGTTCTGGGATCGAGTTTAGGTCGTCAGTCTTGGCAGTTGTCTTAGTTTATCATGTGATAGACACCATGACCCAAAGCAGCTTGGGGAAGAAAGGGTTCGTTTCATTTTACAACCTGAAGTCCATCATCCAGGGAAGCCAGAGCAGGAACAGGAATCTGGGTGTAGGAGCTAATGGAAGCCATGGAGGATGCTGCTTACTGGCTTGCTCCCCATGGCTTGCTCAGCCTGCACCCAGGACCTAGTCCAAGGGTGGCACCACCCACATCAATAATCAAGCAAGAAAATGAAGCCCAGGCTTGCCCATAGGCTAGTGTGGTGGTGGCACTTTCTCAGCAGAGAGTCCCTCTTTCAAAGTGACTCCAGCCTGTCAGGTTGACACAATTAGCCAGCACTGTGCACACACCTATAATCCCAGCACTTGGGAGGTAGAGGCTAGAGAATTAAAAATTCAAGGACATCCTTAGCTAGTTCAAGGCCAGGTGGGGTCACACAAAACCCTGCCTTTAAAAGCACACACACACACAGTACCAGTTTGCCAGAATGGTGCCCAGCCTAGAGTAAGACCTTGGCATCCAGGAGAAGCTCCAGCAACAGTTCCACACCCACACCTACCCAGGCTCCCCAGTGGACAACTACCAGCCCAAATGCACCCTCTTCTTAGGAACAAATTCACTCTGTCTTCACTACCCAGCAACCCAAGGCTGCCTGGCTTGGGACAACTCAACACTGAAGTGCTGAATCATCCAGGGCCTTCTGCAGTTCAGAGAGGATAAAGCAGGAGGCACTGGGCGGGGGCAACAGTTTTGGAACATCAGCCTCTGACAGCAGAGAAGCAGCCAAGAGCCGTCTGCACTCGCCTAGTTCCTTACATCAGAAAGAGGAATTGAACTAATAAGCATTTCTCAATTCCTTCTCCTGAGCCAAGCTCCATCCCTGGGTGCTAAGTTCTTGGAATCACATTTAAGTTTTTCATAGTGATTTTTTTTTTAAAGTATGATTTGGATTTTTCATCTTTAGGGAATGTGAAACCCTGCCCGCTTCCCAGCTGTGGCCAGATGTGGAAAGGCAGTCTAGGACAAGTATGGCAGCGCCTGACGGGCTGACAGCCGAGAGCCTGTCACTCAGCTCCTGTAGCAGCTGGCACTGGAAAAAAACATATCAACCATCCTCTCCCCCCCCCTTGCTTCTTCTAATAAAAATATCCCTCGTCTGCCACTTTCCCAGCTGTGGCACATCCTAATTCGGTAAGTGCGGAACATCTGGGAGGCTGTCTGCTCATCGTCATTCCTTACTGTTCTCCCACGGCTCCTCCGTCATCCAGACTCCTGGGGACTCAGCAGGACATGCAAGGTGTTTTTCTTTTCTTTCTTTCTTTTTTGGAGACAGGGTTTCCTCTGTGTAGCTCTGGAATTCATTCTATAGAACAGCCTGGCCTCAGACTCACAGAGATGGCCTGCCTCTGCCTCCCGAGTGCTGGGACTAAAGGCGTGTGGCTGACAGGAAGCTTTTCAAAGGCACTCCTTGAAACCCTTAGATCAGGCTACTTGTGCTTTCGTGGCCCAGGGCACTTAGGGATGTGTGAAACTGCCTTAAAGGGCCTGAGAGAGGCTGATAGGTAAGATGCAGGCTCCTTCTATCCTCACAGAATCTATGAAGACATACAGTATCGCCCCGTTCTCAGCCAATGGGCCTCTGTAGCCTCAACCCCAGCACCAAGAAGCATAGCCACCTTTCCTTCGAGTCTTTGTGTAACAGCATCTCTGATGCTTCCTTAATTAATAATTTTAGCTTTTGTTTTGAGACAGGGTCTCACACTATAATCTAGACTAGCCTCGAATTTAGGGCAGTCCTCCTGTTTTGCTGGGATTATAGGTGTAAGGCTGTCAATTTTAGTATTCTTAGGTTGTCCAAATCTTAAGCCTAGGAAAGGGGATGAGAATCTGAGTGTAACCCCAGCATTTCTGCCATGAGATGGGACACAGAGACAGGAAAATCCCCAGGAGGCTGTGGTCCAGCTAGCCTTGAGTATGCAGAAGGTGAGACTGACACCCAAGGCCGTCTTCCAACTTCCATATGTGTGCCTTGACAATACAAGCCCTCACAGATGAACACTTACGCGTACACACGTGTTGTGCACATGTAAATGTATAAAGAAATAAATGTTTAATAAGTATCAACTGTTAGCTCAGTGTTAGAGGAGAGGAAGGCTGCAGCTTTTCAGCCTTTGGAACAGCCAGGCAGTTACAAAGTCGGAAAAAGGACTCCAAGCCTCAGTGCAAGTTTCTAGTACCAATTCCAACTGGAAAGCCCTTCAGGCGACATCTGCTGTTGGAGGCGGCAAGGAGTATTTAACATTTTATTTGTGTGTCCTTTCCTTTGTTGTTTTTGAGACAGGGTCTCTCTATGTCGTCCTGGCTGTCCTGGAACTCTCTATATAGACCAGGCTGGTCTCCAACTCACAGATAAACCCCCGCCTCTGTGAGTGCCGGGATTAAAGGTGTTCATTATCACTCCTGTCGTTTATTTAACATTTTAAAGTTTTTCATCTGGATGGTGGTGGTGCATACTTTTAATCCCAGCACTCAGGAGGAAGAGGCAGGTGGATCTCTATGAGTTTGAGGCCAGCACTCAGAAGGCAGAAGCAGGTAGATCTCTGTGAAGCCAGCTTCGTCTACATAGAGTGTTCCAAGCCAGCTGAAAGGTGAGAGCTTTTTTTCAATCAATCAATGGGGGCCTGGTTAGATGGCTCAGCAGTTAACACTGCTGGTCTCACAAAGGACCCAGTTTTGGTTTCCAGCACCTATATCACAAGCATCTGCAATTTCAGTTCCAGAGAATCTGAAGGCCTCTTCTGGCCTCCCTCAGCACTGTACACAAGGTACACATATACACATAAATGAAAATGCTCATACACATAAAATAAAAATTATATTTTAAAAAAGGTATGAAGATTAAGGGTTAATTAACATTTTTCGTGCCAATGCTAACTGAAACATCTTCAGTTTTTTTTTTTTAAATGCTTCTATGAAACTTTGGCCAAACCCAGGAAGCTCCAGTGTATAGGTAGGTAGTTGAGGAGACTCAGTACAACATGCACAGAGGGCCACAGACTCCTCACTGAGGAACTCTAAGTTTGAAGTATCACCCCCATAATACACACAGAGACCCAAAGGAGATAAGAGGCTTGCCCAGGGTGACACAGCATGTCAGCGGTGAAGTGGGGTCAGTGTGGGCAGCACACGCCTCTAACTCTAGCACCCGGAGGCAGAGGCAGATGCATTTCTATGACTTTTTAGCCAGCCAGCCTGGTCTACATAGTAAGACCCTGTCTCAAACCAGACACAAAAGCAACCAAATCAAAAAGCAAAACGGAACGAGTCTTCCGGCCCCAGTCTTAGGGTCCTCCTGCTGGCCTGCCTGCCTCGCTCTGTCTCTGCTGTCAGGGTCAAGCAAGCCCTCACCTCATTCTCGTAGACCAGCAGCTGGGCTTGGCAGAGGAGCAGGTAGCGGTCTTTCCATAAACCCAGGAGCCCTCCACTGCTCTTCTTGATCCAGCCAGCCTTGTCTGCTGTCCGTGCTCCACGAGGCTTCTCGCTCCCCTCCTTCATACTCTGTAAGACAGGACCAGGACACATCATGAGGGCTGCTGCCATGAAGCCATATGGTCCACAGATCACATGGGGGATGCATCTAGTGTTGGGTACATCACTACTATGTGAAGTTTCCCCAGGAACCCTCCAGGCAGATATCAGAAAAAACAGCGGTAGTAATAGCCACCACCTTACACGTGAGCCCTGTACTGTGCATGTCACGCATAGCTTCACCTAACTTTTATAACTGCTCTCCAATATGGTAGCACTGTTACCCACAGTCACAGCAAACTGAAATTCAGATCATGTGGCTAGAGAGACAGAACCAAAATCCAAAGCAGGTCTCTCTGAACTCATTTTCTTCCCACTCCTGTGTCTCCCTGTGTTTATTAAACTGGTGAACAAATGTATTGAGCCCATATAATGTCACATGTCACTGGGGAGAGAACAAAAGCGATACAACCTTCCTTCATCGAGTACACAGTGGGGAGATGGAGCAGCTAAACAAGCAAATGCCCAGGAACGCACACATTAACTAGCGTAAAGTGCTATGAAGGGGCAGGGGAGATGGCTCAGCGAGTAAAGGTGCTTGTCACCAAACCTAGTGACCCGAGTTCGATCCCCAGAACCCACATGGTGGAAAAAGAGAACCAACTCTCACAAGCTTCTGATTTTCATATGCGTGCACACATGCACACACACAAACACACACACACACACACACACACACATGCAATAAAAAAGAAAAGGCCACAAGCAGGCACTGGTATGTAAGAGGATACTGGGGACCTGGTGGCCCAGAAAGACATCCTGAAATAGAGGATGTTTAAGACAGACCTAGAAGGACAGGAGGACCAGTCAGTGTAAGGCACTTTCTCTCTCTCTCTCTCTCTCTCTCTATATATATATATATATATATATATATATATATATATATATATATATGTAGATAGATAGATAGATAGATAGATAGATATAGATATAGATATACCTTCCTGACTTTCGAGAGACTCCAATACAGCTTCCTGCCCTGAAGCAGGGGACTCCTTAATTCTCGTGCCCATGCCAGGGTAGGACTGTGGGGTGGCTACTTCCTCTGATGAAGACTCTGGGAACTGTCTCTTTGGTCACAGGCTGGTGTTAAGTTCAAATCATTCTGTAGAAGGTAGCTACACGGTAGTCTCAGGGTCTGTCATGTCCCATTCACAACCTGCTCAGATGGCTGGGTGCTAGGTACACAGGAACACAGATGTCTACATGTCTACCCGATGGGGTCAGATTCACCCCTGAGTCCTAAGCACTTAATCTTGTTCTCTGATACCTAATGAACGCCAAAGTTCTATTTGTAAAAATAAAAAGTTAAATATACCCTATTTCTAACCACTGTGCTAAACTTAGAGGTTCCTGAGGTACTGAGTGTGCGAAAGGCTGGCAGAGAAAGGATCAAGAGTGCATCAGAATCGAGAGGACACTAGAAGGAAATCAACACCGACTAATTTCAACTACGTTATAATTTACATAGAGCTCCAAAAAGGGCCCCATTGAAAGGCACGCCTCTCCCCAGAGATACCCTGTGGCCACAGATGTCTTTGGAAGGACAAGCCCAGGCAGATAGAAGTGTGGTGAGCTGTCAGGAGCTGGGCAGGGCCTGGCTTCTGTGTTATGGCAGAGAGGCTCCAGCCAGTGTCTCTCTATAGTCCTTCCTCCTGGAACTTCACACATTCTGCTTCACTGGGAGTGTGGGCTTTGGAGCCCACGTCCCACAGACCAGAAAGAGATGGCGCAAATGATGCCACTTCTTTCTGTCTCGGTTTGCTCACCTGGGGAGCAGAGATGCTAACAGTTCCTGTATAAATAGGAATCCATTTGTTTTTCTGCCTTTTGACTAGGACAATATAGAAAATAGGATTCCATGAAGACAGGGGACTTTGTTTTGTTTACTGCTGTTCTTGGACAGTGCCTGGCACACAGTTAAGGGCTGGATACACGTTTGTTACTAAATGAGAACAAGACACACGTCCTAGCATACCTTGAGCTTAGTAACTGGCAGCTGTCACTCTTGTTACTGTTGTTCTGCCCAACATTGCCAGCCCCCCCACCTTTGAGTCTCAGGGACCTCTCTCTAGATCTGGTTCTCAATTTAGAACGAGAGCTGAGCTATATCTGCCCGTCCCACACCTCCAGGAATGTGGGATATCCCTTCTAGTCTTCTAACTTGGTGCACGGCAAGAGAAATGGGGAAGTGGGCTGGTTCCAAATGATCTTCCCGGATGCAGGAATGAGGAAGTGAGGAGGCTGACAGTAGCCACCCTGCCAGGGGAAGGAGGAAGAGACTTCAGGGCCCCTGGACAATAATGGGAGATTCTCCCATTCAGCCATGTACCTAATTCTCCTGAGCCACTGCTCACAGCATGCTCTCACAGGCTGGGGGATGTCCAGGGACCTAAGTCTCTCAGTGACCCAGGCAGGCTGCCACAAGGTCCAGGACTGGAAGAGAATTACAGAGTGGGAATCCCTATGTGCGCACGTGCGAGCACACACACACACACACACACACACACACCTATCAGCATGCCAGCACTGCTGGCCACCCCTTGGGCCCTGAGCTCTCAGTGTCTCCTGAACAAGGTTGTGGGGACTGTGGAAGCTGCTGTTCACATCGCCCATCTCTGAGTTCCAAGTTTTTCTTCTGATTCCAGGGAGCACAACCCACCACCCACCCTTTAAAAGAGATCTCACGCCCCTGCGATCTCCTCTATCTGCCTCCTCCACTGTCTGCTACGTAAAACTTCACATCAGCTGGAAGCTCTGGGGGCCAAGGTTAGAACCTAGGCTTTGATTGCTGTCACCTCCGGACAGGGAATGCACACCAGAGTGCCTAGTGAATACCAAGACTAGATGAGCTAGGGAAACCAGTGCAAGGTCTGTAAGGTGGGTGGGGACAGTATGGACTGGGCAGGAGGGTTAGAGGAGGTTAGGGAAGGGAACAGTTGAGGGTTTGCAGATGGTGTGAGGCAAAGCCCAGCCATCCTATGGGAGGCCTGGCTAAATGCCAGGGTCCTACTTGCCTCCACCCTCCACCAAACTCCCTCCCTGCCTCCTTAGACCTCCTCCCACCAGGGGTCTGGCTACACCCCAGTAAGTTTTAACATGGCGCCCCTCCCCTTGGCAGGGTTCACAGGGGAGGTTTTGTCTTGTTCAGCCCAGTCTCTCCAGCTCCTCTCTTCTTACTGACCAGCTGACCACTGTTTCTGTTCCCCTCCCAGCCATCCTCAGCAGGCCTTCTCCTGCCTTCTGCAAGCAACTCCTGACGTACCCCACGGCATCAGTCTGGCTTCCTAGGCCTGACATGGGAGTGTATCAGGGCTATTCTTTCAAAAAGCAAGGAGGAAAAAGAGACAGGTTGCCTTGACCCTGAGTAGGAAAGAGAGACACAAAAAGCTACAGTAAAGATACAACAGACAAAAGAAACCTTGTTGGCATGGCACATGGCAGGCAGCTTGTGATGACTAAACCCGAGTCCAAGACAAGCATGATGGCAAATGTCTTTAAGCCCAGCACTTAGGACGCAAAGACAGGAGGATCTCTGAGTTCAAGACCACCTTGGTCTGTATAGGGAATACTATGCCACCAACCAGGACGACATAGTGAGACCCTGTCTCAAACTAAAAAAAAAAAAAAAAAAAATTAAGGATCTATTCTATCAGAGGCCTAGAATGAAGCATATGGAAAAAGGAAAAAATACAGCCCCTGCCCTAAGGAATCATCTAGGTTAATAAAGACAATACACAGCCTGCCTGAGGGAAGCTTTAGGAGGATGGGTGGCTACCTCCTGCTTGAGGAAGCACTTGTCTGTGAGGAAACTCATGGCACTTACCCTGAGGGAGTCCCCCATCCTAGCCTTCTGCTGCAACAACGGCCTGGGATTGATACAGAAATTCTTTCAGAAGGCAGGTGTACGAGGAGAAGTAAAAGGCAAAAAGGCATCAAAGACTTCCCACTCTCGTGGCTCTAGAGACGTGGCTCAGAATTAAGAGCACTGGCTGCTCTTCCAGAGGACCTGGGTTCGATTCCTGACACCTACATGGCAGCTCACAAACATCTTTAACTCCAGTTCCAGGATATCTGGTGTCCTCTTACGGCCTCCAGAGGCACCAGCCATGCAAGTGGTTCACTTGCATGCAAAACACCCATGCATATAAAATAAAAAGATTAAAAAAAAAACACTTCATATTCTCAATCCTTTTGCTACAGAAGAGACAAAGCACAGCAGAAAGCGTGAGAGGCTGGCCCAGTGTCATAAAACCTGCGACAAGATGCTGCCACGCCTGTCTCAGTAATGGTCAGGGCAAGTGGGCAGTCTGGAGCCAGGAAAGGGGTGGTTTGGGGTGGGCAATGGGGAAGAACCAGGGAGGCCGAGAGCTAAGGTTTCTAACCTTACTCCAGGGCCAGCAGCAACACCTCCACTGATATTTTTGGTTTTCAAAGCTTTTGCACACACATTATCAGATTTCTGGATTCCCCTTCCCTTCTCATTTTACAGTTGAAGACCAGAAAGCACAGAGAGTCAGATGCTAGAGCCCAACCCAGCACTTCTCCAAGCCTCAGTCTGACAGGGACCACCATCCTACATCCTACACAGAGGCCAAGGGAGGCTTGGCCCCAGGGTCCTGGGACCCAGGAAGTGCAAAGCACGAGGGCGGGAAGCAGCTATGTGAAGGTGAGGTGGAAAGGTGGCCTGAGGGTCAGTGGCCATAATTAAGAGGCATTTAAGAGAAGCATGGACACAGGCATGGGGAAACAAGGGAAAACTGTTAAGTAGGAAGCAACAAGAGTCAGGGGTACCAAAGAGAGGACAGGCACAGAGAGCTCCCGACTCTGTGGATGAGACATGGGGTTGGACAGGGAAATAGCACGGGCAAGATGTTAATGAGCCGGATAGTCAGGAGTTTTTGGTATCTGGAACCAGAAAGCAGCAATGGTAGCAGTTCTGAACCAGAGAGAGCACAGGGCAGTGCTGAGCCCAGGAAGCCCCAGGAGGACTTCCTTCGACTGGGGACCAGAGCAGATCAGGAGATGGAGTAATCCTGACCCACACATCCTCTGGGAACAGGGGAGGGGCCTTGGACAGAGAGCACAGCCATTGCAGGAGGGGAACGGAGGGGCAGGCAGCAGCCCCACCCGTAACAGCAAGAGAAACCACAGCAAAACAGGGGCCTGCTTTTGCCCCTTACCTGGACCCACTCTGAGTTCAGGGACCACAATCAAACCGTCAGGTCTAGGGGAGGAGGTTAGGCCCTATGTTTTATAGAAGAGGAAACACAGACTGAGAGGGGAAGTGACTTATCTACCATCCCACACAAACTCAGGGTCCAGCCTACAGGGAACAGAGCCTTGCTGCTCCGGGAAATACGCAAGGGGACACTGACAGGAACGCAGGCAGCTGAGCTCACTGAAGGCACCCCAGCTGGCAGGGTGGCTCCGGAGGGGAAAGCTTCATCATTCTTCCCCACCCTTCAAAGGATAAGAAAGTCTTCTTTTTACTCATTTCATGAGCATGCAGCAGGTGACTGCTGTGTATTGGAACCTTGGATAACGGGACCGCTGAGAGAGCAGAGACAGAGGCATCTCAAGGGGCATGGCTGATGCAGCCCTTGCTTCTGAGGGAGGTAGCTGGCCTGACCCTTCAACTAACATCCTCAGATAGACAAGGGCAAAAGCAGTGAGGACTTTTGAGAGATTTACACATGGAAGACAAAAGCAATTTCTTCGGCCCTGCCACCAGGCTCCATTACAGTCTCATTCCTTGAGACAGTGACCTAGGACCGCTAAGAACTTTCCTCCCCTAACACACACATAAGCATAAGCAGTCTGACTCCTCAGGAGTCTTGGCAGGCAAGAAGTCAAGAAAGGGTGTAACGGGATTCAGGCACAGCAACCCAATCTACTTTCAGCAAGTCACCCAACTCCCCAGGGCCTCAGTCTCCCCTCCAATCCAATGGGAATCATGACAGGCACTGTTGCCAGTTGATGAGAAAAGCCCAAAACATAACGGACGATGCTGTCGGCGAGATGCAGGACTAGACCTCCACCCCGTCCCTACCCCATCGGTCCAGGCTCTGCCTGAAGGAAGGAAGGGAAAGAGTAGGTAGAGACCCGTGCAAGTAGAGCGGGCAGGACCCCAGGCCAGCACCCTGCTCCGTCTGGCCCAGCCCTCACCTCCTCCTCCATGGCGAGTCTGTGAGGTCCGGCCGTTTAGCCGCTTACTGCTGCCCGCGCCGCGCGGGCTCCGCTAGCTCCATCTATGCGCAGCCGGGCGGCGGCTCGCTGTTTTCTGTCCCGCCGGCCGCCCGAGGCCCAAGAAACTTCGGGGGGCGGAGCCGGGGCCGGGGAGGGGCTTCCGGGGGCCGGGGGCGGGGCCGGGGAGGGGTACAGCGACCCCCAGCTCAGTGGAGGAGCGTGGCCGGGTGGGGGTGCAGGGGCGGGGCCGGGGAGGATCCTGGGAGGGGCTGGTCTTGAGCTCTCGGAATGGACGGAAGAACCCGGCGGAGCTGAAGTAGCAGGAAGAGGGCGGAGAGAGGTTTCCCGGACCCAGGCAGGGAGAGGGACTGGGAGGGGGTACAGACTGGGGATATGGGGGATACGGAGGGGGAGGGGGCTTCCGGCCCAGAGGCGGAGGAGAGGGATGCGGGCGGGGTGGGACAGGGCGGAGGCGGGGCGGGGGCGCGGCTGGCAGAGCAAGCCTGGGAGGCGGTGGGTGGTTTATCCCTTTGAGGTTGCCTAACCGAGTGGGCCCGGGTTGCGGGACTGGATCCAGCTGCCGGAGCAGTTCAGAAATGAGTGCACAAAGAGGTCCTTCCTCTTTCCTTATTTATTTTTTTTGGAGTGGGGGTGGGAGGGTTTGAAACAGAGTTTCTCTGTGTAACAGTCCTGGCTGTCCGGGAACTCACTTTTTAGACCAGGCTGGCCTCGAACTCACAAAGATCCGCCAGCCTCTGCTTCGCAAGTGCTAGGATTAAAGGCGTGCGCCTCCTCTTTCCTTTCCGAAGTCGGAGTAGTGGCGATGGTTTCTAGTCTGTGGAAACTTATGGGTGAGGCCCCGGCCATGAGCTTGGGGTTTATGACCAGAGTCGAGGGGTCTGCCTTTGCCTCTCTGAAATCCCAAACTCCCATATCGCTTCTCCCTCGTCCAACCCCCTCTTGGTTCTCAAGTTGTCTTCATCACCCTTCCTCCTTCCAGCCCTGAAGTGACCACGTTGCTGGAGAGTGGGGTGAAGAAACCAGCGAGAGAGCCTTTCAATTCTGTCATGCACTTTCATTTTATATTGGGGAAACAGGCCTGGAGGGTGACTGCTACATCCGCCCGCACGCACGCACACACACCACACACACACACACACACACACACACACACACACACACACACACACACACACGAGCGTTCCTGTTCAGGTGTGATCCATGCTACAGCACCTAGGATTTTGTGCGTGCGGGATAGATCAGTGGTGACCTTCTTTGACTCCAGCTGCCATAGCCTCAGCTACGAGGCCAGTTGCTCAAGCTTCTCTTTCACTGCCCTCTGCTGGCCTTTGGGCTCCTGGGTCTTTTTCAGCTCTTCATGGAAGAGGGTGGAGCACACAGCCGCTCATTTCTAGGACTGGAGGGTGGAGAGGGTTAGTGAGATGATGTCTCATTGGTTAGGAGCACTTGCTGCTCTTCCAGAGGACCCAGGTTTGATTATCAGCACCCACACAGTGGCTCGCAACTGTCTGTAACTCCAGTGCCAGGAAGATCTAAGGCCCTCTTCTGGCCTCAGACACCTGCAGGCAAAACACTCCTACACATAAAATAATAAATTAATTTAATTTTTTGAAGGACGAAGAAAACAATGCGCCAGTACCCCAGTGTTGAATAACAGCTTCCTCCAAGATTGAAACATTCTGCCCTGCATGAAATTCCTTAAACAGGAAAATAAACAACTCAAAATCAAATCCCACTTGTGCTAGGCCTTTAATTCCAGCACTCGGGAGGCAGAGGCAGGTGGATCTCTGTGAGTTCGAGGCCAGTCTGGTCTACAGAGCTAGTTCCAGGACAGCCAGAGCCACACAGAGAAACCCTGTCTCCAAACAAACAACACTGCTTGCTGCTACTTAGAGAATGGGTTGTTGTAAGAGTGGAAATTGGGACTCCAAGTAGCTGGGAGACTGTTGTTGTAATTCAGGGTCGGGGTGATACCTTCTAACCACAGGATGAGGAATGAGGATAGGAGGAAATTAATAGACTCTAAATACATTTTGGAGGGAGATCAAGTTTCAGTGGTAGGTGAGGAGGGCATCAAAGATAGGGTGTAGGTTTTCAACTGGAGCCCCAAATGTTAGTGCTATTTTAGTGGAGGAAGGCAGGAGAAAAGCAGGTGTGTTCGGGAGCAGTGGAGAAGACTAAAAAGCTCTATTCTGGAAAAAGTGAGTTTGCCATGCCTATTGGTGTTTTGCATCAAGATATATCAGAAAGCTGAGTGAAGATGGGCAAGCTCGGGTAAGATATTGGTAGTCAGCAAATGGAAATTAAGTCATTAAATTAAAGAGACAGGGACAGAGGTGTGTATGGGAGAGGGGAGAAGGGGGCAAAGAGGCAGAGGTTGTAGGGGAAGGGAGGGGGAGAAGCTGTACAAAGTGAGGTCCTACTCTGTTTGGGGATTGTGTTTATGTGGGGGGGGGCTTTGCTTTTGAAATTGGGTCTCACACCCTAGCGTAGCTTCTACCTCAGTGTCTGAAGGGCGATTAGGGAGGCATGAGCCACTGTGCCTGGTTTGGGCTCTGGAAGCTACAAAAATCATAAAATTAATATTCTGTACTCGTTCATCTCTTCTAATCACACTTCGCAAGCTTCGGATTTCAGAAGAGGGAAGGCAAAGACTTGGAGAGAAAGGATCCTAAGGTCTCGGAGGGGTGGGGCTCTCGTTAGTATCACATGATACCGCCCTTTGCTAAAGTTACAGTTGTTTCTTTAGAGCGGACTGGGACCTTGCTGTGGGAGAGAACGGGTAAAACCTGGAAAGAGTTCTACAAGAGGAAATTTTATAAGGGAGAAACCCCTCCCTTCAAGTGTGTGCCTCCAACCCTGGACTGGGGTTTACAAAAGGAAATTCAAAAGCAGCTTTGTGCCTCCCTCGAAACTGACCTCAACCCTAGCAGCAAGTCGAGCCTCGCAGATGCGCATTACAACCCAAAGCGCAAAGAAGGAAGTTGGATCGCAGATCTGAGGGCTTCCTCTGGTTCCGCCCCTCGCGTCCGTCAATCAAGACCTAAATGACAGAACTGCCAAACTAGGGCGGGCAGGAGGGCGAATCCAAGGAACGTTAATTCTCCACAGTGACCAAATTGAGCTCTGGGGTTTCCTTTGCTACAAGGACTCGCTGTTGTTGCTTTTACAAAAACTTAGGTGGGAAAATTGTCTAACACGTTCAAATAATACCGAATAGTACCTAGAATATCCCAGAATTCCTTGCCCACGTGCTTATTTAAAAGACATTAAAATACAAGTCAGAAGACTCAGATGATTGGATTGGAGAATTGGTTTACAGAGGACCTGGGTTCCATTTAGAGCACCCACAAGGTGGCTCACAACCATCTGTAACTCTAGTTCCAGGTGATCCAAAGCCCTCTTCTGACCTCAGCAGACACATGGTACACATTCAGGCAAAACACACACACAAAATAAAATGCGTCAATCTAATAGTTAAAACAAACAAACAGCCGGGCTATGGTGGCACAGGCCTTTAATCACAACTCTCAGGTAGCAAAGGCAGAAGGATCTCTCTTGAGTTCAAGGCTAGCCTGGTCTACAGAGTGAGTTCCAGGACAGCCAGGGCTACACAGAGAAATTCTGCCTCAAAAACAACAACAACAACAACAACAACAACAAAACACACACACCAAAGAAAACAAAATAGTGGTACTGTAGGTGTTTCTCAGTGGTAGAGCACTTGACCAGCATGTGTGAGACCATGGCTTTTATCACTAACACACACATATATACATGTATATATGTGTGTGTGTGTGTGTGTGTATATATATATATATATATATATATATATATATATATATGTATGCATGTCTGTGTGTGTGTATACATACACACAAAGTAAGCTCTCATCTGGGTGGTGATGGTGCACACCTTCAATCCCAGCACTTGGGAGGCAGAGGCAAACAGGACTCTGTGAGTTCAAGGCCAGCCTGGTTTAAAAAGTGAGTTCCAGGACAACCAGGGCTGTTACACAGAGAAATCCTGTCTCAAAAACAAAGTTACAGGGCTGGAGAGATGGCTCAAAGGTTAAGAGCATTGCCTGCTCTTCCAAAGGTCCTGAGTTCAATTTCCAGCAACCACATGGTGGCTCACAACCATCTGTAACGAGATCTGGTGCCCCCTTCTGGCCTGCAGGCATGCACACAGACAGAATATTGTATACATAATAAATAAATAAATTTAAAAAAACAAAATTACAATTGTGGGGATGGGGGGTGCAAATGTGGAGGTCAAAGGACAACTTAGGAGGTTAGTTCTCTCCTTCAACCATATCCGTCCCTGGGATCAATTCAGGTTGTCAGGTTTGGTGGCAGGTGCCCTTTCCTGATGGGTCACCGCTTGCGTCTTTGTGGCAGGTGCTTTTACCTGATGGACCACCGCTTGTGTTCTACTGTAAAATTCTTTTAACCTTTTTGCTTTGTATTTGCTTGAATATTTTCATAATAAAATGTTTGAGTACCAGGGTCTGAGAATAAAAAATTGCAAATTTTTGTTTCAGTAGGTATAAAGTTTCTATGTGAGATGGTGAAAAAGTCTTTTAAATTTTTAATATTTATTTAATTATATATGTGTATATGAGTGCTTTTCCTACATACTTGTATGTGTACAGAGGATGTTGGATTCTTTGGAATAGAAGGTTATGAACCAATATGTAAATGCTGAGAACAAGTACTTTTAACCTCTGAGCTGTTTCTCCAGTTCTGATGAAAAAGTTTTGAGGGTTGGAGAGATGGCTCAGTAGTAAAGAACACATTTTGCTTTTTTAAATTTATTTATTATGTATATAGTGTTCTGGGATGTATGCCTACATGCCAGAAGAGGGCACCAAATCTTACTGTAGATGGCTGAGTCACCATGTGCTGGGAATTGAACTCTGAACCTCTGGAAGAGCAACTAGTAATCTTAACCTCTGAGTCATCTCTCCAGCCCCACATGTTGGTTTTGCATGGGACCTAGGTTCAATTTCCAGAACTCATATGGTGGCTCCCAACCATCAGTTTCAAGGCATTCGACAGGTACCCAAGTGGTTCATATGCAGGCAAAACATTCATACACATAAAGAAGAAACAGCTTTGCATGTAGAATGTAACTGTGGTTGTACATGTTGCACCTCCTAACTAGCTGGTCATGGTGGTGGATGTATGAGGTCACATTTAGATGGACGCAGAAAGATTAGAAACCCAGTGTCATGTCCCTGCAAGTAGCAACTTTGAGAAGTTTGAGGTCAGCATTGGATACATGATATCCTGAAAGGGGGAGGGAGAGGAAAGGGGGCAGTTTAGTCTGTTAGTGGTTGTCATTATCTGTAAAATGAGGTGGCTTGACTCACCTAGAAGATCCCTTCCAGCTATGTAATTTCAAACTTCAGTGAGGGAAAAATAATAATTAAAAGTAAGTTTTCAAAACTGGATTATGTCAGGTGCCTGTAGTCACAGTTTCCTAGGGGCCTGAAGAAGGAGGATCCATTAAACCCTGGAATTCAAGACCAGCCTACACAATGTAGCAAGACCCCAACTGAAAAAGATTAAATTCTCTGAGTGCAACAAGAGGAATAAGAATTCCCTGAACGCCGGGCGGTGGTGGCGCACGCCTTTAATCCCAGCACCCGGGAGGCAGAGGCAGGTGGATGATCTCTGTGAGTTCGAGACCAACCTGGTCTACAGAGCTAGTTCCAGGACAGGCTCCAAAGCCACAGAGAAACCCTGTCTCAAAACAAACAAACAAAAAAAAAATTCCCTGAAGACAAGGAGTTGCTGGCTACCCTCTTGACACTTGACACTGGTCTTAAAAGTCTTTATCCAAGAGATAAGTGTATAGAATAATTCTTAGGAGGGCAGAGAAGAGTGAAAAAAATTAGGGAACAAGGAAGCAGACTTGGCTGGCAAGTGAATGGCCTGCCCTGAAGACTACAATGGTTCTGTGGGTGGGTTCAGGGTGTGCAAAGGACGAGGGAGATTTTCCTTAAAGCACGTCACAGAACAGGACAGTGTTAATAGAAGGGTTCTCAAATCTTCAGAGCCGCTTTGGGTGACAGTACGCCTCGCGCGGCGCAGCCACAGTCACTTTCCTACCCCACCACGCCCACTCGTGTAACTCCAAAACGCGTGCTACTCCAACAAGATAAGCTCAGAGTCAAAAAGCCCAGGAAAGGCCCTCCCGTGGCCACGCCCCCACCCCTGATTGGCTAGAGAATTTAAAGACCAGGCCGGCGATAGGGTGATTTTTCTATTTCTAGTATTTGAATGTTCTCAGTACTGTAGCTTTGCTGCCGGCCGGTTCTGATCGGCTTTTTCCTCCGAAAGCAACAAGTGAGTTGGATCCCTGAGGTAGGAGGCAAAGAACGTGATTATTTTAGGGATTCCCTCCGGGTAAGGTACAGATGAGTGGGTCGGACGGGGAGACAATGGATTGCTGGGTCCGGAGGTTTCATAAATTCCCAAGCTAAGAATTCATCCTTTCCGAAGCACGGGAATCATTCTGACCCTGATACTTACTAATTGGTGTATGAAGGGGATGTGCCTGTCTCAGCCTGTTTCCACCTTCAGCCAGTTTCCTTCCCATCGCCCTGCTTCCTTTACGAAGGTCCGGTAGTGACCTGCGTAGGACTCTTCAAACAGGCTTCCTTTCTGAGCAGGAATCACTTTATGATGTGGTCATTGCAGGATAACAGAGGCTTGCCAGCCCTACGTGCATTTGATGTCACCTTCCACTGCCCCGAGAACTGCAGCAGAGGACATTTCTAGAGTGTTTTCGCCTCGCTCCTGAGTGCTTGTAGTATCTTGGTGGCTCCTTCTGTTACCAGTGACAACCTCTTCACCCTAAGTGTTCTGGACAGGTTTTTTTGTTTTTTTTAAGTTACGGCGTCCATACCACCTATAACATCCCGATTTTCCGTGTGCTCCGGTCTCCGCAAGCCTACAGAGACAGTGGAGATGCTTTCTAGCACCCAGGCGGCCACCGGTGAACGTGACGACGCGGAGCTGCGGTGCCGGGTGGCCGTGGAGGAGCTGAGTCCTGGAGGGCAGCCTCGCAAGCGCCAGGCCCTGCGCACTGCCGAGCTGAGCCTAGGCCGAAACGAACGCCGAGAATTAATGCTGCGACTGCAGGCGCCGGGACCTGCGGGGCGGCCACGCTGCTTCCCGCTGCGGGCCGTGCGCCTCTTCACCCGCTTCGCTGCTGCCGGGCGCAGCACGCTGAGGCTCCCCGCCGATGGCGCCCCCCGCGCTGGCTCAGTGCAGCTGCTGCTCTCCGACTGTCCCCCGGAGCGTTTGCGCCGCTTCCTGCGCACGCTGCGCCTGAAGCTGGAGGCGGCCCCGGGACCAGGACCTGCCTCTGCCCGCGAGCAGCTGCTCGGCCCGAGGCCCCGAGACTTTGTCACTATCAGTCCAGTGCAACCGGAGGAACTGCGGCGTGCTGTGGCCAACCGGGCTCCAGATTCGGCGTTGGAGAAGCGATCAACGGAATCAAAGCCTAGTACGGTGAGGACCAGAAAGGGAGTCGGTGTGCTACTGTTGAGATAGAAGAGACCCAGGAGGCCCAAGGTTGGGGGAAGATGGTGTATTAAGGGGACCGCTGGTGATCTGAAATGCCAGTCGTACATCTGAGTATGATGACAGGGACGTGGAAATCGTCCATGCTTCCCCGCCAGTAATTCCCGAGATTGGGATAAATTGTGAACTGGAAACTGTGGTCCAGGCAGGCCACATTCAAAGAGAAAGCTGCAGAGAAGACTAGGCAAGGAAATTTAAGAAGGAAAAATGGGTATTACAGCCTCCAGAGAGAGGAACTTTCAGAGAATGGAACTGATAATAGTCCAGTCGCCATCAGGCGGGTCTGACAGAGCTTATAGATTCGATCAGAGATGGTCACCACTCTAAGATGCCTGGCACTGAATTGGCGAAAAGCCAGAGGTGGAGGCTAGTATTTGTTGGGACGAACTCCAGACGAACCAGACCTGCTCAAAAGTTCGAAGTGAAGTTAACAGCAAGGCAAAGGGCTGTCATGCAATGTAATTCATATAGACCAAGCAGCATGGCAGGAGGTTCTGAGAGAGCCCTGTTCCTCCCAGGAAGCTCCAAGGTGGCCCCTGCCTGTGAAGAAGCTGAACATGCACCCCAACAAACGGAAGCTTTCTGAGGAGCAGGCAGCTGTGCTGAGGATGGTCCTGAAAGGCCAGAGCATCTTCTTCACAGGGAGTGCAGGTACCAGAGACAGCATGGGTGGAGCTGGGGAGCAGCTCTAGGGTGGCGGGGAGCAGCAGCCAACCCTGACTCTGCCTACTGCCCAGGGACAGGAAAGTCCTATTTGCTGAAGCACATCCTGGGCTCCCTGCCCCCTACTGGCACAGTGGCCACTGCCAGCACTGGGGTGGCAGCCTGCCACATCGGGGGCACCACCCTGCACGCCTTTGCAGGTAAGTAAGAGCCTATGGGAAAGGAGGAGAGATCAAAGGGTTGGGGTTTCAGCAAAGACTGAAGAGTGTCCCTCTTAGGCATTGGCTCAGGCCAGGCTCCCCTGGACCAGTGTGTGGCCCTGGCTAACCGGCCAGGTGTGCGGCAGGGCTGGCTGAACTGCCAACGGTTGGTCATTGATGAGATCTCCATGGTAGAGGCAGACTTGTTTGACAAGTTGGAAGCTGTGGCCAGGTCAGTATGGACAGCAAGGGCAGTCTCTGGAGTTTGAATCTGGTAATGGTCCCAAGGAGCCTCCCCATCCAACCTCTCTAGAGCACTCTCTGCCCCTACCCAGAGCTGTCCGGCAACAGAAGAAACCATTTGGAGGGATCCAGCTCATCATCTGTGGGGACTTCCTACAGTTGCCACCAGTGACCAAAGGCTCCCAGCACCCTCGATTCTGCTTCCAGGTACTGCTCACACCCTGGCCCCTGACCTGTGCTTTTGGGGGAGTGACAACCTGACTCTGACCCTATGCTTCCGGGGGAGTCTTCTTTGCTCCATGGCTTAACCTCTCCCCTTCCCCACTAGGCCAAGAGCTGGAGGAGGTGTGTGCCAGTGACTCTGGAGCTGACTGAGGTGTGGAGACAGGCAGATCAGACCTTCATCTCTCTGCTGCAAGCTGTGAGGCTGGGCAGGTGGGTACTGGGAAAGGGGCCATGGGTTGAGGAAGCGAGGATGGTTTGCTTGGGGGTGGCAGGCCTGCTGTAGCCTAGACTGGTCTAGAAGTGGCTGTGTGGCCAAGGATGACCTTGAACTACTGATCCTCTAGCCTCCACCCCCTCAGTCCTAGAATTTTCAGGCTGTGGTAACCACACCTGGCCCAGGGAAATGGGAGAGATGCTTCTCCTCTGGAGCAAACGGTATATACAGGAAAATAAGATTTGGATAGGGCACTGGATAACTTAGGATGAAATCTAGTCAAGAATGTTATGGCATTGGGCCATAACATACAGGCTGAGGTACTATAGTGAGTTTGAGGCCAACCTGGGCTGTTTAGGGGGGACACTACCTCAAAAACAAAACAAAACAAAATGAAAAAAGCTAAGCCAAACCAAGCAACAAACCTACCACCTTTACCATACCTCACATAGAAGCATAGGCTAGCAGGCTGGGGAGATGGTTCAATCAGTTAAGCACGTGCACCTGCGTTTGGAATCCGAATCCCCAGTGCCCATGTAAAAAGCTGAGGGTTGACAGCACACGCCTATAAATCCCTGTGCTGGGGAGGTCAGACAGGAGAATGCCTGACCTGGTGAGTAAGCTTCAGACTCAGTGAGAGACCTGTAAGCAATAAAAGAGATAAAGTGCTGGGCATAATGGCACAGGCCTTTCATCCCAGCACTCTGGAGACAGAGGTAGGCTTCTGTCATCTCGAGGCCATCCTGGTCTACAAAGTGAGTTCCAGGATGGAGAGAGCTAAATAATGAGACCCTGTCTCCGGGGGTTGAAAGAAAAAAAATGGCTAAAAGTAAAACATTTACTTCCAGCCTGTGAAATGTGAGCACTCTTCACACACACACACACACACACACGCACGGGAGAAAAAAAAAGAAAAAATACTCAGGCTAGCTATTTCAGCCAAGGCAGTAGGCAAGTGGCTAGAAGATTGCACCCTAAAGGCCAGTCTGATGATAGGAAAGACTAGTATTACAGGGTGTCAACACCAGTGTCTTGTTCCAGGCCTGCAAACCTCTGGCCCGAGCTCACTCATGATAATCCTGCTTCTTCAGGAGAGCCGTGGCTTCAGAGGTGGCTGATTCCTCTCAGGGCACACACAGGAATAGCTCCACTTGCATTCAGAGTCCAGCATCCCTAGCCCCATGCCCACAGTCCACATCTGAGGGAAAAGTAGACCGGCTGGGGGTTGGATAGCAGCAAATCCTGTCCTGGTACCCTTTTAGGGTTCCAAGGCTTTGCCTGTGCAGCAGACCATTCTGCCCCCACCTTTTCTGGTGTCCAGGGGATCTCTAGTCTGACAGTTGCAGCCCCCACAGATGTTCAGATGAAGTGACCCGCCAGCTCAGGGCCACAGCTGCCCACAAGGTGGGAAGAGATGGAATTGTAGCCACGAGACTCTGCACCCACCAGGATGATGTGGCCCTTACCAATGAGAGGCGGCTGAAGGAGCTTCCAGGTAAACAGAAGGCTTGGGCCTGGCGAAACCAACTGGGAGGGCCATCAGAACAGGTGTGACCCCCCCCCCAACATCCCCAGAAAACTGGGCCCAAGCTCTATGTGCATTTACAGGTGGAACTATGACCCAAACACCGTGGTGAGCTGATTCCAAGGTTGCAACTGAGCTGTCCCCAGCCCATCCCTGCAACCGTCTTGATCTAATACAGTTTTGGAAGCTGAGTCACAAGTCAATACTATATAACCTGTTTTCCCAATTCTCCTTTTTCAGGTGAGGTACACAGCTTTGAGGCTATAGACAGTGACCCTGAGCTATCCCGGACCCTGGATGCCCAGTGTCCCGTTAGCCGTGTCCTTCAGTTAAAGCTGGGGGCTCAGGTGAGTAAGAAACGGTGGTGGGGGCTGGATCTCTGATTATTAAGGCTCTAGCAGGGCCACTTGACAGTGATGGACCTACTGTGACCACTTTCCCCCACTTTTCTGTCTTCAGCCCCTTTTCTCTTCAACATCAAGAGCCCTGTTGAGCAATGCCACTTTGGGCAAGTCCCTTTTCCTTACTGAGTTCAGTTCCCAGGTAGAATGTCTGCCCCATGATGGTCTACAGTAGTCTACCTCACAGATGGGCAAGAATGGTAAATTTTCCTCAGTGTCCATTGGGCACCCATGGGGAAATGCAAGCATTATAGCTGAAAGAGGTGGCAGGAGCTAGTATCATTCCTCAAGATTTGTGGTCTTCTTAGCAGACATAATCCCTCTCTCTCTCTCTTTTTTTTTTTTAAACAGGATAACCAAATAGCTAAGCTGGCCTGGAACTTGTTAAAGTTGACCAGGCTGGCCTTGAACTCATAGAAATCCGCCTGTTTCTGTTCCCAAGTGCTGTCTTTTTTTTTTTAAATATTTATTTATTTATTATGTATACAATATTCTGTGTGTATGTCTTAAGGCCAGAAGAGGGCACCAGACCTCATTACAGATGGTTGTGAGCCACCATGTGGTTGCTGGGAATTGAACTCGGGACCTTTGGAAGAGCAGGCAATGCTCTTAACCTCTGAGCCATCTCTCCAGCCCCCCCCCCAAGTGCTGTCTTAAAGGTGTGCGCCACCACACCCAGCCGGGCCTAGTTCTTCTTAAAGTCCTGTGATACAGATGACCCTCCTTGCTTTACCACCTTCTTGCCAGGCGATTTGATGAAGTCGAAACTCTTTTGACACAGATAAGGTCACAATAGTTGCAGGAAAACAGGCAGCTTGTCTGAGAGGTCAGTCAGTTAGGGTTACACTAAGAATTGGGACTCAGCTGAGTGGTGGTGAAGCTTTTTAATCCCAGCACTCAGGAGGCAGAGGCAGATGGATCTCTGAGTTCGAAGCCAGCCTGGTCTACAGAGCGAGTGCTAGGACAGGCTCCAAAGCTACAGGGAAACCCTGTCTCAAAAAAAAAAAAAAAAAGAAAAAAAAAGAATTGGGACTCAACTCAGTAATAACCCCCATTTTCTCTCTGAATCCTAACTGCCAGAGAGGAATCAGGCACAGGGAGGCTCCCTCTCCATCCCTGCACTTCTTCCTCCACAGGTCATGTTGGTGAAGAACTTGTCAGTGTCTCGGGGCTTGGTGAATGGAGCCCGGGGAGTGGTAGTTGGGTTTGAGTCAGAAGGAAGAGGTCAGTGATGATGGAGGGGGGTTGTACTCTTTGGCTTTATTTCATGGCAGGACAGACCCCATAGGGTGGCTGTCTCCATGCCTTCTTCGTGTCTTCCTCAGGGCTTCCCCAGGTACGGTTCCTGTGTGGTGTCACTGAGGTCATCCGCACTGACCGCTGGACAGTACAAGTCACTGGGGGTCAGTTCCTCAGCCGGCAGCAGCTTCCCTTACAGCTGGCCTGGGCAATGTCCATCCACAAAAGCCAGGTGACTTACCCAGTGCAGGGGTGGGCAAAACAGAGCAGAGAGTGGGCGGGTAATGCTGGGACATTCTGGAATATGTCTTAAAGGTTTTAGGGGGATTGAATAGCCCCTGGATGGAATATTCCAGTTCAGAAGCAAAATAAATCTACCAAAGCCGGGCGGTGGTGGCGCACGCCTTTAATCCCAGCACTCGGGAGGCAGAGGCAGGCGGATCTCTGTGAGTTCGAGGCCAGCCTGGTCTACAAGAGCTAGTTCCAGCCGGGCGGTGGTGGCGCACGTCTTTAATCCCAGCACTCGGGGGGCAGAGGCAGGCGGATCTCTGGGAGTTCGAGGCCAGCCTGGTCTACAAGAGCTAGTTCCAGGACAGGCTCCAAAACCACGAGAAACCCTGTCTCGAAAAAAAAAAAACCCAAAATAAATCTACCAGTCTTCCTTCCTTTTCCCTTCTTTCCGTGGGCTCTCATGTAGCCCAGGGTAGCCTCAAACTCATTATGTAACTGTAGAGGGCCTTGAACTTCTGATCTTCCTCACTCAGTCTCCTGAAAGCTGGTTTGACAAGTATGCACCCCGCCATGCCTACTTTATGTGGGTGCTGGGGGTGGAACCCAGGCCTTCATGCCGACTAGACATGACGTCAGCTGAGTCACACCCCCAGCCCTAAACTTCTCTTTAGTGCACCTCTTAGTACATTCTTCTCCCCCTTTCTAGGCACTCGTCTGCCACTTCCTGTCCAGGACTAGAATACATTAATCCCTATAGCAACCATATGAAATGCAGATACAACTAGTAATAGTTGGTGTTATACAAGGTAGAGAACCAAGGTGCTAAAGAATCCTGTCTGGCCACACCGTTAGTGGAGAGGCCAAGGTTAGCTTGGTACAGATTTACCTCTGCACTTCTTTGTAATTGGAGGTGGAGGTTTTTTTTATCCTGACCACCCAGTCCCAAATAAACACACAAAAGCTTATATTAATTACAGAATGTTTGGCCAATAGCTCAGGCTCATTACTAACTAGTTCTTACATTTACATTTCTATTAATAACCCATTTCTATTAATCTATGTATTGCCATGTGGTTGGTGGCTTTACCGGTCCTCTGGCATCTTGCTTTCTGGGCAGCTCACTGGTATCTCTCCTTGACTCCGCCCTCCCTCCTCTCTCTATTTTCAGTTTGGCTTTCCCCATCTAGCCTTATTCTGCCTTGCTATAACGGCCAAATAGGCTTTATTATCAACCAATGAGAGAATAATAAACACAGCATACTAAAGGATTGTCCAATGGCATCTGTTTGACCATTCCTAGAGCTCTTTCTCTCACCCTGTCCCTCAACTCTTACCCTGGATTTCTGTCCCCTGCTCCCCCCCCCCACTCAGCTCTCCCTTGTTTGGGACTCTGGATGGGATGATAAAAACCATCCGGATGCAATAGACTTCAGGCTAGATTGGCTTTAACTGTCGCTTCATCACCCAGGGCATGTCTCTGGACTGTGTGGAGATCTCTCTGGGCCGCGTGTTTGCCAGCGGTCAAGCCTATGTGGCCCTCTCGAGGGCCCGCAGCCTACAGGGCCTACGCGTGCTAGACTTTGACCCCACGGTGGTTCGCTGTGACTCCCGAGTGCTGCACTTCTATGCCACCCTGCGGCAGGGCAGGGGCCTCAGTCTGGTAAGGAGTCAGCTGGGTGTGGGCAGACCCCTAGGGCAGCAAATCTTTCTGTTGACTCCTTCGGGGTGGAGGCAGAAGGAAAGAGGCAAGAGGCGTTGGCCTTCAGGCTGTGGCCCTGGAGATGGGCACAAGCCTGTGACTGGCTTTCTGGTTCTGACCTAGGAGTCCCAAGATGATGATGAGGCAAACTCAGATCTGGAGAACATGAACCCAAACCTCCGTCTCAGCTGAAAGAGAAGACAAACGGTGGACTACCCAGCTGTGGCTTCCTCCTAGGTCAAGGCCCTAGGAATAACTGGGGGAGGGGCCTGTATTTCTTCCCTCATTCAGCCTTCTGGTGGGGGGACAGGACAAGGTTTCCGACCTATTTACCAGCTTTGTCTCCGTGTCACCCCTTCCCCTGGAGAAACTACTCCCAGGGTCAGAAGTTGGAAATGGTGATGTTAGAGAGCACAAAGCTCTCTGCAAGGGCTGGACACAGGCAGAGTTCTGGGCTGTAGACTGGAGAGGCAGTGCAGACCCCACAGGCAGGGCCTGTCTTACTACATTACATTCATTTATTTAGTTTACATGTGACGATCAGAGGACAACTTGAAGGAGTTCGTGTTCTCTTTCCCCATGTGGGTCCTGGGGGTTAAATTCAGGTCATGGGCCTTGGTGGCAGGCTCTTTTATCTCGTGAACAATCTTGCCAACCCCGGGATCTGTTTTCATTTTCTTTGTGTTATTATAAATACATGAGGCTGGGTACTTTATGAAGAAAATGGTTGCCGGGCAGTGGTGGCGCACGCCTTTAATCCCAGCACTCGGGAGGCAGAGGCAGGCGGATCTCTGTGAGTTCGAGACCAGCCTGGTCTACAGAGCTAGTTCCAGGACAGGCTCCAAAACCATAGAGAAACCCTGTCTCGAAAAACCAGAAAAAAAAAAAAAAGAAAGAAAATGGTTTACTTAGCTTACAGTTCTAGATTAAGAGCAATGTCTAGCCATGTTGGGCTTCCCAGCAGCTGGTACTACACAGCAGGGGCACATGCAGGCATGATCATATAGAGACAAGCGGCAGAAGACAGCAATTCTGTGGACTGGCATTAATCCATTCCTGAGGGCGGGACCCCTTGCTTGAGTCACCTTCCGTATGCTCCATCTCTTAAGAGTTACATCATCCTGACACTGCTGCACCGGGGACCAAGCTTCCAGCACACAAACCCATAAGGAAAACCGTCCAGACCATGGCAGGAGCCTAGAGGGGATAGAGACCAGACGCAAACCCAAGATAGAAGTTTAATTACCTTCGCAGCTGAGCTCAGCCTCACACAGGCCTGAGTAAACACCTTTCTGAGCCTGTGCTGTTTTTAGGGGTTTTAGTGCTGAGGGCCCTGAAATGGATGTTCTCAGGTTGTATTTATTTAGGCCAAATAAACCCATGAATTGTGTAACTGTGCCTCCTGCCTGGTCTCTCTTCCTCACCGAGGGAGTGCACACAGAGAGCACCCTGGTGTGACGTCTGTGAGGTTTTGTTCATAGTAACTGTCATCTGAAAAACGGAGTTATCTGAAGGTGGTGACAAACAGTGGACCAACAAGGTGCACAACTGTCATCCAAAAGCTAAGACAAAGACACCCTGGAGAAGTTCTAAGTTCGGGTTCTCCCTGAGACTCTGGCTTTGACAGCCTGTCTGATCAGGAAAGAGCCATCAACAAACTACCTTCAGTTTATCAGAAAGCATGATAGAGGGGCTGGCTGGAGAGACAGCTTGCTGGTTAATAGCCTATTAATGCTCTTGCAGAGGATTGCACTTCGAGTCCGAGTACCTGTATCAGGTTATAGTTATAGCCACCTGTAACTCCAGCCTTGGGGTGCCAGAAAGGCAGGAGGTGTCGGGGGCCCCCTGAAGCTGAAGTTACAGGTGTTTGGCTTGGGTGCTGGGAATAGAACTGGGGTGTCTCTGAGATAGATATTTAAAATAAATTTTAAATATTCTATTTAGTAAAATAAATATTTTATTAAATATTTGTTTTAAATATATATTTAAAATAAATTTTAAATATTTATTATGCATACAATATTCTGTCTGTATGTCTGCAGGCCAGAAGAGGGCATCAGACCTCATTACAGATGGTTGTGAACCACCATGTGGTTGCTGGGAATTGAACTCAGGACCTTTGGAAGAGCAGGCAATACTCTTAACCACTGAGCCATCTCTCCAGCCCCTAGCAGTATACTCTTAACCACTGAGTTCTCTCTCTAGCCCTGGAAGAGATGTTTGCTTACTTCTCAGAAGACATCTGCTTAAAGATGTCTCTCCCTGAGACCATCTGGGTGCCTGGAAGTCCTCTCCTTAGCAATCTCCTTGTGAAGATGCTCCCGGAAGGCCTGGACAACAAAGGCCGGTGTTCCCTGAAGGGCTGCTGATATTCCTGCCCCTGAGGAGGTTTACAATAAACCTAGCAGTTCTTTATGGGGGGGAGGGGGCATCTAACTTAATCTCTCCTGGAATGCGTATCCCTGAGGGGTATAGTGAAACCTCACCTCAGTCAGGAGTCAAGACTCTTCACACTGAGGATGACACAGATTCGGCCACATCAACCAGGGCTTCCTGGTGGCTACTGACACCTGCAATGGCCAGCATCCACAAGCAACAATGAGGTCTGCGGAGTGAAGACGGGCAGCTTATCTAGGTGCCTCACACCCCGGTGATCCTGTCATCTTCCTGTCACTCTCTCCCCAATCTCAAGGACCCACCTTTCTGTCTTTTTCCCACGGCATCATCTCAAGGGGCGGGATCTAGAGAGTGAATTCAATCAAGACTCCTTAGGCAGGTTCAGGATTTTATTTTTATTTATTTCTTTTTAAAGAAATGAATGAAATATATTTTGTATGTCTGTAGGCCAGATCTCGTTACAGATGGTTGTGAGCCACCATGTGGTTGCTGGGAATTGAACTCAGAACCTCTGGAAGAACAGCCAGTGCTCTTAACCTCTCAACCATCTCTCCAGTCCCTAGCTTCAGGATTTTTTTTTTTTTTGGTTTTTTTCGAGACAGGGTTTCTCTGTGGCTTTGGAGCCTGTCCTGGAACTAGCTCTGTAGACCAGGCTGGTCTTGAACTCACAGAGATCCACCTGCCTCTGCCTCCCGAGTGCTGGGATTAAAGGCGTGCGCCACCATTGCCTGGCTAGCTTCAGGATTTTAAACAAATAATCCAATGTGAGGACTGGTTTAGAATGGGGGGAAAAGAAGGGGAGCAAGAAAACCAAACAAAGGCAAACATAGTCTCAGTGTTCATCTCACTGTATGTAGTAAGAGGACCCACCTGTCCATCTTGTGTAATCTTCTTTTTTCCATGAATATTGATCAACCACCCCCAATGTGTTAGGTGCTGGGCTCTGCAGATCCCACAGCACACAGAGCTGACACAGCCCACCTCAGGGTGCTGAGGGAGCTCTATTACAATGGGAAAACCTGGAAAACAATCCCAGAAACTGTGACAACGTTTCACAATCAGAAAAAATAAAATACAATAAAAGAGTTCACTAACAAGATGGCATACTAGTCAGGGTTCTCTAGAGAAACAGAATTTAGAGAACGAATACACACACACGTAAAGGAATTATTAGAATGGCTTACAGTCTCATCCAACAATGGCTGTCTACCAATGGAAGGTCCAGTCACCCAATGGTTGTTCAATGTATGAGACTGGATGTCTCAGCTGGTCTTCAGTATATGCCAGAATCCTGGAGAAGTAGTCTCTAATGCCAGCGAAGGGATGGCTTTGCCAGAAGCAGACCTAGCCGCTTCCTTCTTCCATGTCCTTTATATAGGCAGCCAGCAGGAGGTCTGGCCCAGATTAAAGGTGGATCTTCCCATCTCAAAAGATCTGGATTAGAGAGAAGTCTTCCTGATTCAAATGATTAAAGAAAAAAATCCCTCACAGGTGTACCCAGATGCTTGAGTTTTAGTTAATTCCTGATGTAGTCAAGTTGACACCCAAGAACAGGCATTATGGACTGTCACAGAAAGGGACTCAGGAGGGGACATTTGAGCCAAGACTGGAAGCAGAGCAAATGGGGGCCCTGTAAAGGGAGGACTGGGCTCAAGAGCCATGTCCCAGGATTTAGGCTCTCCAGGCAGAACGGTCCTTTTCTGGGTCTGAGCAAGTGCACTGGGCTGTTCTTAGCTATGGGACTGTTTCCTTCTTCAGAAAGCCTCGCAGGCCAATGGTGGAGCACCTGCCTCTCTGCAGCACAAGGCTGTAGGACGTGGAGTGGGGCAGGCAACGGCAGGAGGATGGAAAAGTAAAATGATGAAGGAATGCAAAAGGCTGCCGTGAAAGGAGCCTGCACCTGCTCAAGGATTCTGCTGCTGCTAGGGGACACCTCTCCTACCTTGGTTTCCATCCTAATAATGGAATTTCCCAGTCCCGCTCTCCAATGGGAGAGCTGGACAATGCCAGGCGAATGAGAGAAAATTATTAAGAGAGAAGTTCAAGGGGCATTATCCCTCTTGGTGATATTTGTTTGTGCTCTAACAAACAAAGCTTGTCTGAAGATCAGAGTGTGGAGCTAGCCACTAGTTAGCCACAGAAGCCAGGCAGTGGTGGGAGGCAGAGGCAGATGGATTTCTGTGAATTCAAAGTCACCCTGGGCTACACGAGATCAATCCAGTCTAAAAGAGAACCAGAGCCAGGCGGTGGTGGCTCACACCTTTAATTCCAGTACTTGGGAGTCACAAGCCTTTAATCCCAGCACTAGGGAGGTAGAGACAAAAAGGAATATGGCTTGGCAGAGAGAGGAATATAAGGCAGGAGGAGAGGGGAGCTCACGGCATTTAGTCTGAGGATTTGTAGAGACAGGACTTTGCCTGTTTGGTTTGAACATTGGGAGAAGTAAGAACTCTAGAGACTGGCTGCTCTGCTTCTCTGATCTGCAGGTAAACTTTATTTGTTAGATCGTAAACAAAGTATCACCACAATCCTCTGTGGAGCCCAATAGTCCACTTCTTTTTTTGTTTCCCCCCCTCTTGGTTTCCAAGACAGGGTTTTTCTGTGTAGCCTTGGCTGTCCAGGAACAAACTCTGTAGTTGAGGCTGACTTCAAACTCATAGAGACCCACCTGCCTCTGCCTCCCAAATGTTGGGATTAAAAGTGTGTGCCACTACCACCTGGTTCCACATTTTTTTGTTTGTTTTTTGAGACAGGTTTTCTCTGTAGCTTTGGAGCCTGTGTTGGAACTCTTTTTTTTTTTTTTAAGATTTATTTATTTATTATGTATACAGTATTCTCAGTACTCTGCCTGCAGGCCAGAAGAGGGCACCAGATCTCATTACAGATGGTTGTGAGCCACCATGTGGTTGCTGGGAATTGAACTCAGGACCTCTGGAAGAGCAGTCAGTGCTCTTAACATCTGAGCCATCTCTCCAGCCTCCTCCTGCCTGCCTCTTAGCAGATTGTCTCACCCTTGTGCTAAACTCTCATGCCACCCTTTGGAGGACAGGTACATTTCTTGCTTGGAATGGACTATCATTGGGCTAGGCACAAAGCTCAGCTGGTAGAGTGCTTGCCTAACATAAGGGAGGCCCTGTATTCCATCCCCAGACTGGTGGTGTACCCTTTCATCCCACCACCCCAGAGGTGGAATCAAAAATTCAAGGGCATCCTACATAAGGAATTTAAAGCTAGCTTTGAATATAAGACCAGCCTGGAATAGAAGTGATCCTGTCTCTATAAAAAAGAGAAGTGGGGGGGCTGGAGAGATGGCTCAGTGGTTAAGAGCACTGCCTGCTCTTCCAAAGGTCCTGAGTTCAATTCTCAGCAACCACATGGTGGCTCACAACCATCTGTAATGAGGTCTGGTGCCCTCTTCTGGCCTGCAGGGATACACACAGATAGAATATTGTATACATAATAAATAAATAAATAAATATTGAAAAAAAAAAAAGAGAAGTGGATAGCCAGGCGGTGGTGACAAACACCTTTAATCCCATCCCAGCACTCAGGAGTCAGAGGCAGCCGGATCTCTGAAGTTTGAGGCCAGCTTGTTCTACAGAGCGAGTTCCAGGATAGCTAGAGATGCACAGAGAAACCTTGTCTTGAAAAAAATTAAAATAAAAAATGGACACTCTGAACATGTCATAGACTGAGGGAAGGGCATTTTTGCCCCGATTGGGTGGGGTGGCCAGTTATGTAGGATGCTAGGCCTTGTAAGACCCTGGTATCTTTTTTCCTTTTTTTTATTTATTTATTTTTTTATTTTTTATTTTTTTTATAAATCCCTACTGGCTAGTGACCATAGCCAGGCACTCCTAATCTACGCACTTCCACCACTAGGGGGCACCAAGGAGTCATCCAACTCCTCTCTGGAGACCCTGCAAATCCTTTGTCCCAAAGTCTGAGTAGGACACAAACTCACCTCAGGAGCGGGAAGTGGGGGCTGAGTCAGTGTTGAGATGGAAATTTCCTTTTTTCAGATGCGTCGCTGGGTGTTAAGCTCGTGTTTGGGGTTCCTTAGCCCCATTGTTCTTTCCCGAGAGAAGGGCGGGGCAACTGTTTCCAACTTTATGGAGAGCAGCTAGGTGATTCGGCTGAGGCTGTGCTTGCTAGCTGGGTCTGGAACTCGAGCCCCAGATATAGGGGTTCCCATAGGCTGATTCCTATGTTTAAGTCCTGGTTCTATCCCTTCCGGACTGTGACCTTGGAGGTTCTGCTTGAATCTTCTGAATCTTGGCTTCATCATTAGTGAAACAAGACAATCAACGGAATCAGAACCATTAGGCCTAGGGACACAGCTCCAATAGTAGATGCCTTTAATTTCAGCATTCCTGAGGCAGAGTTGGATAGGTCTCTGTGAGTTCAAGGCCAGCCATGACTATGTGCTGATACTTTGTTATTTGTTAAACAAAATAAACGCCAGAAAGGCTGAAGGAGGGCCAGATTGGGACCAGCATGAGCCAAAACCTCCAGACTGGCTCATATTGGCCTTGTTATAATCACCTGAAGGTGATACTCCCTACCCCTTTCTCAGACTCACTCCTTAGGTGCCTCCGGGGATAACAAAAAGAATCGACAGCAGGCAGATTTCATCTGGTCTACAAGAGCGAGTTCCAGGACAGGCTCCAAAGCTACACAAGAAATTCGGTCTCGAAAAACAAAACGAAACGAAACGAAGGAAGGAAGGAAGGAAGGGGAAAGAATTGAAAGTACTGGAAAGCTGTCCTCTGAAGCCTTCCCTCCCACCTGTCTCCAGCGGGACCAGGCAGGGTGGGGAGAATCAAGTCTTGCCTCTCAGATTCACCCAACAAAGGGGAGATCCACCCTATCAATCCCTCTTCCCTCTAGCCACCATCTCACCAGAACGTGACAGAGTAGACTCTGAGCTAGTTTACAGATTGTGGGCCAAGGTGACACAGCTGTAGATGGAAGAGGGCACCCACGAAAAAGACCGAACACAGATTTATTTCTTTTCAGAGGCAGGTTTCTCTGTCAGCCCTGGCTGTCCTGGAAGTAGCTCAGCAGAATAGACCAGGATGGCTGGCCAGCCTTGAACTCAGAAATCTGCCTGCCTGCTGGGACTAAAGGATTGGACCACTGCCTGGGCTCAGAATATTTTTTTGTACCTTAAATTCCACAAGTAAAATTTTTTTAAAATATTTATTTATTTATTATGTATACAATATTCTGTCTGTGTGTATGCCTGCAGGCCAGAAGAGGGCACCAGACCCCATTACAGATGGTTGTGAGCCACCAAGTGGTTGCTAGGAATTGAACTCAGGATCTTTGGAAGAGCAGGCAGTGCTCTTAACCTCTGAGCCATCTCTCCAGCCCCACAAGTAAAATTTTTGTTTTGTGTTGTTTTTCTCTCTCCTGAGGGTTTTGCTGGGACATCATGCCCGACAAAATACCCATTTCTTTCTTTTCTGTTTTATTTATTTTGCATAGAGTGTATCCCTGGTTGGCCTAGAACTTGCTATGTATACTAGGCTGGCCTTGAGCCCACAGAATTCCACCTCCCTCCCAAGAGCCAGGATCAAGGGTGTGTGCCACCATACCCAGTCAAGGCTCCCCTTAGTGCATTCCAAGAGTCTCAGCAGGTCCAGGTGGGAGCAGCAGGGCTGCTGGGTGCTAGATCACATGTGCACCTGTGTGGGTCAGCCCACCTTTCACTCTTCATCCCCTTGGTTCTAGCTCTTTCCTTCAGCCGCTCACAGTCCAGGCAGAAGCCTGCCACACCCCTAGGGTGGCCCTTGGGTTCACTGTGCAGAGCCCTAGCTCACCTAGGGAGATGCAGAGTGAGGCAGGTATCCAGTTACAAGCTAGGGCTGGGAGGGCAGACAGCCCAAAGCAGGACTAAAGCTCTAGAAGTTGGTGTCAGGAAGGCACACAACCGCCCTCAACACTTGTTCCCATTCCTGGGGTATAAAGACCACGGCATCGGCTGGGTCAGTGGGGCTGCTCACAACCCTAGGGACGCTGTTATCCTCTACTGTGACCAGCTCCTCTTTCTCCTCCACCAGAGAGGCCTCCTCCCCACCCCTCATCCTCGGCCCTGGCACAACACACCATGCCTATTTAAGGCAAATCTCCTGATCTTTTAAATAACATTTACTCCTTGTGAAGAGGGCAGGCTAGTCCAGAGTTTAGGAAGAGGGGGTGGGGTGGGACGAGTAAGAGTGTGGAGGTGCAGATGTGAATTTCTCTCGTCCACAGAGTGCCTTGGGAAGATCCTGGTGTTCGTGTCCCCCCTACCCCACCCCCACGTTCTCAGGACTGGCTCCCATCCAGGAGGTTCTCTCAGAATGCTACAATGTGTCCCTAGCTTGGGTCCAGGGTGGGAAGGGGTAAGATTTTAGCTTGCAGAAGGGATATATGCTTGGGTGAAGAAACACAACCAGGGTGACCAGCAGGGGAAGTGGGAGAGTCTGCAGTAGAACTGACCTCATAGACACAGTAAAGATTGAAACTCAACAGCTGTTCGATTCTTTACCTCAAGGCTCAGAGTTCAAGGGACCTGCCAAGGACAACACAGCTAGAAGTCATGAGGGTTATTTTCTGCCCTACCAGGCCAGGTTTCTTTTGCTTGGGACACAGTAACTTTTATCATAGGCCAGGGACCATTCAAAGCCCACCCACTCCCCTTTGTTGTGACAGCTCCATGTAGGCCCACCAGATCTTTTCTCTTTTCTGTAACTCTGCCCTAGACCTACCTGGATTTCTTCTTTTTCCCTTATGATTTTGGTAAATTTTCCCCCAGGCAGGTCCTCGCATGACTGAGATGAGACATCAAGGATCTTTTACAGATCAGGTTGCCTTCTAAGGACCAAGCACTCAATTCAGAGGTGTGTAAGCCACAATGAGAGCTGGTCCCATCCCTGTGTCAGACTGGATTCGGGCTGGGGAACAAGAGGAGGAAAAGCCCTGGCTTGGCCTTCTTCTAGTCACTTAGAGCTGAAAGAGCCATAGTGGTCCAATGCAATGGCCTGGGAGAACAGAGGAGCAAACTGTGGCCTTCAGAATGGGGAGAAAGCCCATGGGGGTCCTGAAGTAAGAAAAAAGCGTAGGTGGGTCTGATTGGGACCCCAGATGACCTCAGGTGAACCTCAGTCCCTAGGGTCTACTCTAGGAGATTCACCCAGTCTCAATGTCTATGTGGGGGGGGGGGGCTGGCTGCAGAGGAATGAACGTCTAATATGGGTCCTTAAACTTGTTGCCTTGTTGCGGTCTTTTCAATCAGGCTCTACTAGTGACCCCTTTACATCCTTGGTCAGTCTTCTTTCCCCCTTTGGGCTTCTGTACATGGATGGATTATATAGATTGTTTTGTTTTTGACAAGGTCTCATGGAGCCTTGGCTGGCCTCAAACTCTGTATGCAGTGAAGGACGGCCTTGGCCTTCCAATTCTTCTGCTTCCACATCCCTGGTGCTGTGATTACTCTGGACAAGTGTTGGGGGTGGGTCGTTCAGGGAAGCCAATTTTAGATCTAGCTAGAAGTGGTCAGAAAATAAAGTAAAAACCTGTCTCCAACATGCTAAGCAACCTACATTTATCATCTGACCGAAATCTGTTTCTTCCTCAGGAGTCTGAGACAGAAGTTTCCTGAGTCCTCTCCAACTCGCTGAGAAGTATAATAAATGTTTTAATACTTTTCACTTTATCAAATTAACTTCTTTCTTGTTCTGTTTATGCTCTAATAGTTGCTTTGTTTTTTGGTCCTGGAGACTGAACTGGGACCTGGGGTATTCTAACAGTTGTCAATGGTCACAAATGGGTTTGGACCCAGAATGAGGCAAGAGGCTGTACCTTCCGTTCGTTTGCTCTTGTGCCGGTCTCGCTGGTTGCCCCGAGTTCCCTATGGAGAACAAACAGGCATCCAGTGTTCAGGTCCTCTCCAGGGCTGGGATTAGAGGGTGTACTGCTGTGCCTGGCTGAGACTCTGCCTCTTGAGAGTAGCTGGCAGCACTGAGAAGAGCTGGGAGCGCTCTGTCTCTTGAAGGCAGTGACATCATGGAAGCTTAGCTCTGGCTTCTGCCCAGCATCCGGTTCTGTGGGACGATGTGAAGCGCGAGGCTTGGGCCTGGAATGTGTCAGCCTCCACCTGCCAGCCCTCCTCTGGCCAGTGTGTGTGTGTGTGTGGTGTGTGTGTGTGTGGTGTGTGTGTGTGTGTGTGTGTACGCACGCGCGTGTGTGTGGGGAAGGTCCTGCTGTTGTCACCAGAGACAGCATAGCCGAGGGAGACTCCAGAGGAGGGCGCCTACGAGCCAGGCTTCCCCAGTTTGTACTGCTGGGTGACAACACTGGGAAGAACCCAGAGTCTCGTTCTTTCGCACACTCGTTTGTTCACCTTCGCATTCACACACTCAAGTCCCAGCAGCTGAGCACGACTGTGCACACCTGTGATCCACGCATTCAGAGGCGCAGGTACGTAGTTAATTCAAGGCCTGGGCTACACGAGACTTGGCCTCAAAATAATCACAACTAGAAATCAAAAAACAGCGCAAACATACATGTACGCCACACCTGGCCCTGAAATGGCTCCAGGGAGTTAGACAACACTTCCTGTCCATAGTCTAGTAGAAACAGCTGAGTGTGGTGGTTCAGGCCTGTTTTCCAGTAGTTGGGAGGCTGGGGCAGATTTCAAGTTTGAGGCCAGCCTGGGCTGAAACACAAAATGAAACAGCAGCAGCAGCTGCAACAAAACAAAAGAGAGCAGGAATGTGATAGACAGTAACAGAGATGCAGTGTTCTAGAATCGTCTAAGAAGCCTTTTTTCCTTCTTCGTCTTCTTTTTTTCTTTTTTGGTTTTTTGCTAGACAGGGTTTCTCTACATTGCCCTGGCTGTCCTATAACTGTAGACCAGGCTGGCCTCGAATTCAGAAATCGCCTGCCTCTGATCCCCAGATGCTGGGATTAAAGGCGTGCGCCACCATCTCCTGGCTAAGAAAGTCTCTTTTCAGATGAGAAAGGGAAATATGGCTACAAAGAACATTCTAAACAGAGAAGAGGGTTTATATAAAGCCCTGATAGGAAAGCTTTGGATGTTTGCTGAGCCTAAAGACCAGTGTAGAGTGGGCAAACTCCCTTCTAATGACAACAGAGCAAAAAAAAAAATGATCATAGCTGGGCGGTGGTGGTGCATGCCCTTTAATCCCAGCACTCGGAAGGCAGAGGCACGTGGATCTCTGTGAATCTGAGGCCAGCCTGGTCTACAGAGTGAGCTCCAGGACAGGTTCCAAAGCTACACAGAGACACTCTGGTGTCTCGCAAAACCAAAATAAATAAATAAACGAATAAAAAACGAAAGAAAATTATAATACAGAAAAATATCTCTAATACAGATACATTTAAATTTTTTCTTCCTTTCATATTTCATGTTTGCACTGTTTGCTTGCTCAAGTCTGTGTACAGCATGCATGCAGTACCTGCCAAGGCCAGAAGAGGGCACTGGATCGCCTGGGTCTGGAGCTACAGATGATTATGAATCACCATGGAGGTGCTAGAATTTATCCCTGGGTCCCTTGCAATGGACCACCTCTCCAGTCCCTTCAGGCTTTTAACACTTGGTCTCTAGTCGGGCATGGAAGCAAACACCTTTAATCTGGAAAGAGTAATCTATTTCCAGCCTCTCACAACAACGGAATTAATACACAGTGCACTCCTGTGTTACTAGCATGTCCCATCCTGTGGAAGAGGTTGACCCACAGCCTGGCGTTGTTTCACTGGGACAGTCGTGCCCACTTGATTTTCTATTTCATATGGCTGCTTTCCTACTATAGTTACAAGGGTCGATGGGAGTAGTTATAACAGACATGTAGTTTTTGGCTCAGAGTCCTGTGAAACTAGCTCTTTATGGTGATAGTTTTAGCTGAGTCCTGGTTGTTTTTTGTCAACTTGACACAAACCTAGACATATCTTGAAACGGGGCATCTTTTGTTTGTTTGGTTTTTACTTAGCATTAATTTCTTTATTGATTCTTTGGGAATTTCACCTCATGCACCTTAATTCTGCTCACCTCCCAATCCCCCATATTCTCCCTTCACCCCTGCATCGCCCCCCAAAAGAAAATTTTTAAAAATCTGGGGGCTGGAGAGATGGCTCAGAGGTTAATGCTCTTCCAGAGGTCCTGAGTTCAATTCCCAGCATCCACATGGTGGCTCAACCATCTGTAATGAGATCTGGTGCCCCCTTCTGGCTTGCAGGTAGAGCACTGTATACATAATAAATTCTTTTAAAAAATAAAAAAAATCAAAACAAGCACCCCAACACAAACAAAACAAAACAAAAACCCTCTTCGATCCCCCATCTTTCCTGCCTCTCCACGCTTCTTCATTTGTCCTGGTGGCATTGGGAGCTGTGGTGTGTCACACAGTTGATCCTTTTGTGACCAGCTTTACTTGCAAATGTTCACTGCAATTCATCACTGGTTTGGCTCAAGGCTCTGGTTTCTGGTCCACCATCCTCAGTGGATCCTCACTGGAGCTCCTCTGGGATATTCCATGGGCGCCCCAGGCATGCAGATCCTGAAGGCATCTTTCCACAGCACCAGTCCCTTCACAAGCAGGTTCTAGATGGGGTAGATGCTAGGGTTGGGCACCTCAAGGTTTGGCTGTGGACTTTGGTGGTAGCTGAGCTTGTCAGTTCTGGCCACTGGGGCCGGCCCTTCCCCCAGTGGGGAGGGTCAGTTCTCCCTCTCCTGTGGTGGGTGAGGGTAGGAACATCCCTCCAGAGTAGGGGGTAGGTAGCTCTCCCATGACGGTCAGGGCCAGCAAAGGGCAGGGCTGGCTCAGCATGGCCCTCTGATTCCATCACCCACAGTTCCCACAGGCCCCTAAGGTGACACAGGCCACAGACATCAACACAGACCCCAACTGCAGCTCTGGCCTGGATGTTACCTTGAGAACAGGGAATCTTACTGAGAAAAATGCCTTCTTAAGATTGGCCTGTAGGGGTTGGAGAGGTGGCTCACCCGTTAGGGGCTGACTAACTGCTCTTCCAGAAGACTCAGGTTCAATCCCCATACCAAAAAATAAACAAGCAAAACAATCAGACTCATCTTTTTTTATTTTATGCATATGGATGCTCTATAAACTTATACCAGGCCGGGCAGTGGTGGTACGTGCCTTTAATCCCAGCACTCAGGAGGCAGAGGCTAGAGGACCTCTGTGAGTTTGAGGCCAGCCTGGTCTACAAGAGCTAGTTCCAGAACAAGCTCCAAAGCTACAGAGAAACCCTGTCTCAAAAACAAAACAAAACAAAAAACTTACACCAGAAGAGGGCATCATTTCCCATTACAGATGGATGTGAGCCACCATGTGGTTGCTGGGAATTGAACTCAGGATCCCTGGAAGAGCAGTCAGTGCTCTTAACCTGAGTCATCTCTCTACCTCCTAAACCTGTAACACACGTTTAATTCCAGCATTCCCGAGGCAGATTTTGGTAAGTTCGAGGTCAGCCTTATCTACACAGTGAAACTTTGTCTAAAAAAACAAACAAAAAAAAAAAACCAAAACCAAATTGAAGCAGTTACTGCTTATGCCATAGCATGCTTACGGGAAGTCTGAAGACAATTTGTGGGAGCTGGTTCTCTGTCTCTTCTTTGAGGGTATGGGGACTCAACTTCTGTTCCCAGGCTGCCAGTGCTATTCCCTGCTGAGCCATATCATAGGCCCAAGATTAGTTTTGAAAATACTTGCTACCATCAGCTGCTGCTGGGTCTGGTGGTTGTAAGGTCATTATGAGTATGCACACCTATGCACACACACACATATTATGTATTCTCTGTAGCTGCTATGACATTTGAAGAGAGCTCTCACTACATAGCACAGACTAGTCTCAGACTTTCAATCCTCCTGTCTCGTCTCCTAAGAACAGAGGTATGTTCCACCACACCCAACAAGTCACACCTGACTGTAAACTCTAGTTCCAGCTCTGGTCCTGGGAACAAGCAGGGAGACTGGGGAAAAGTCCCTTTAGAAGAAGAGGGAAGGAATGGGGTGGGGGTGGGGTAGGGCTGTGGAACAGGAAAAGCTCTGGGGAGTGTGAGTGCTTCAGCAGTCAGAAACTGCCTTCTGGAGGGAGGATGAGGAAGAGGGAGCAGACCCAACTCTGAGGAATGGGATTGGGGTACAGTTGGCTCTTCCACTTTTTAGCATATGAACTTCAGAGTTCTTTCAAATGTGTACAACAAACAGGCCCTATTTTTGCAGCTGCACAGATCCTGAAGCTGAGCTGGGGAGGGAGAATTCTTACCTAGGCCCTGGGTTCGTCTCCTGCACCGAAGAGAGAGGGAGTAAGAAAGATAGGGGGCTGAGTTCAGTCTTCAGCCATGCATTAAAAAAAAAAGGGGGGTGAAGAAAAAAACCAAAAGGAATGTTCAAAATATAAAACCCAGCAGCTTTGTTTAAAATAGCAAAAGATAGCTGGCCCACGGTGTCCCATTCCTTCAATCTCATAACTCAGGAGGCACAGGCAGGCGGACGTCTGTGATCTCAAGGCCAGCCTGGCTTACAGAGCCAGTTCATGAACAGTCAGGGCTACAAAACGGCAGACAAAACAAAACAAAAAACTAGTAACAAACCTGCAATAGATTGAGGAAAACAAAAAACAAAACAAAACAAAAGACTAGTAACAAAACTGCAATAGACTGAGGGGGAAAAAAACAACAAAAAACAAACCTAAAGGTCAACTGGGACAATCCAGAGGATAAACCAGAGAGCTTCCATCAAATGGCAGCTGAATGAATACAGCACATGGCCAGTGCAAACTCCAGACACAGACTCACCACCACGTTCTTTGCTGACTACCATTGACATCAAAACTATACAGACAAATGTCTGTATATGCTTCCTGCATCCCAGCGATCTCTAAGTGTTCCTGGAGGACAAGACTAGGTACTGGAAGGTTTAAGGATCTTAGGGAATCAATATTCCTTTTGTCATACTGAGTAAAGTTCACTTAATACACAATTAATCTTTTTGTATTAAAATGTTCATATTTCTTATTGGGCTGGAGAGGTTAAGAGCACTGGCTGCTCATCCAGAGATCCTGAATTCAATTCCCAGCAATCACATGGTGGCTCAGCTCATAACCATCTATAATGAGATCTGGTGCCCTCTTCTGGCCTGCAGGCATGCAGGCAGAACATTGTGTACATAACAAAGAAATAAATCTAATAAGAAAAAAAATTTCACATTTATTATTGTTGTTGTATGATGCCTGCCATGTAGCGCCGTGGAGTCAATTCTCTCCTTCCACCAGGTGGGTCCTGGGGGTTGAACACAGCAAGTGCCTGTCCCCACTAAATTGCCTTGATGGCCCTATATTAATTATGTCAAACTACAGAACTTCAGTTTAGCACTGTTGTTTATCATTTCTGTCTTGTGACAGAACACTGTCATTCCACCACAACAAACCCCCAAGCAATCACTTTTAGCTTTCATCTCCTCAACTCCCAGCAAATTCTAACATGTATCTTGCCTCTTTCCAGATATTATTTTTGCTTTTTTTTTCTTTAAAGACAAGGTTTGTCTGTTTAGCCCTGGCCGTCCTGGAACTTGCTCTGTAGACCACACTGACCTCAAACTCACAGAAATCCGCCTGCCTCTGCCACCCAAATGCTGGGATTAAAGGCGTGCGCCACCACCACCTGGCAGCCTGGATAATCTTTATAAATGGAATCATACAATGTGACTTTTCAAGTCTGGCTTTTTCATCTCCCATATTTTTCTCATTCTTTTTGTTGATGAATTTGCCAGTTGGCAAACATTTAGGTTGTTTCACTAATATCAACAATCACATATGGAATTTGTTTGAAGAGAAACTGTTCACCAATTATTTGAAGCATACGCTAGCATTGGAATTATTGGATCACATCTAGTTTCTTTTTAAAGATTAATTATTATGTATACAGCATTCTGCCTGCATATACACCTGCACGTCAGAAGAGGGCACCAGATCTCATTACAGATGGTTGTGAGCCACCATGTGGTTGCTGGGAATTGAACTCAGGAACTTTTAACCTCTGAGCCATCTCTCCAGCTCCACATCTAGTTTCTTATTTTGTTTTGTCAGCACTGGGAATCAGACCCAGGGCCGTGGACATGTAAAGCAAGTGCTCTATCACTGAATTACAGGCCCTACTGGTCACATAGTAATCATGTATTTAACTCTTTGTAGTGGCTTTATCCTGACTAGCCTTAATCTTGTAATACTCCTGCCTTAGCTCCTGGAGACAAGTTTCATGTAGCCCAAGTTGGCCATCCTTAACCCACATGGAGGTTTTATTCATATGGAAACACTGACTTCTCAAAACAAAACAAACAAACAAACAAACAAAAACAAAAAGAGAGAGAGAGAGAGAGAGAGAGAGAGAGAGAGAGAGAGAGAGAGAGAGAGAGAAAAGAAGAAGGCATACCTTCACGGAAGGGGAGTGTGCTGTAAACACAGGAGATTATTATTGTGAGATAAGAAATGAGCAAGCCGCCGGGTGGTGGTGGTGCACGCCTTTAATCCCAGCACTTGGGAGGCAGAGGCAGGCGGATCTCTGTGAGTTCGAGACCATCCTGGTCTCCAAGAGCTAGTTCCAGGACAGGCTCCAAAACCACAGAGAAACCCTGTCTCGAAAAACCAAAAAAAAAAAAAAAAAAAAAGAAATGAGCAAGCCTTTCTTTGGATAACTCCTGGGAGGAAACTGCAAGTTGAACTCAGAGATCTCAGTTCAGATTAAATTTGCTTCCTGTACTCTGGTCTCAGGAGTGACCACAAGGCATCCTGGGTTCAAGTCCTGACAGTTGCAGCTGTGCATCCTGTGCAGGTCACCTGACCTCTCTCTACCTCAGATGTAGAACAGAAAGTTCGCCTCACAGAGCAGTAATGAGGAGTAGGTGGGCTCAGATACGGGAGCCCAGCACAGAGCTGGCGCCTGTGTTGGTGGTCTTCTACTGGCGGGGCACAGGAGCTCCTTCCTTGCAGAGCATTGCTGTCCACAGCGGATTAGAGCTGCTCTGACGTCTGTACTCTCAGGAAACTGCAGTGGGAGGCCTGGCCCAGCTACACAGAATTCCGATCCCAAAATATTCAGAAGAGTGGACAATTCTACTTTAGGATGACAGGAACCATGGTCAGATATGAGGGAGAAGGCTTGCTGTCTGCAGAGGGCTGCCCCATGGCACATGGAACCAGTGGTTATCATGTAGGGAAAAGTGGGATGAAGTTATGGGAGACAGTTTCCCAGCACCCACAACAGGAAGTTTATAACCATCTGTAACTCCAGCCCCAGGGGCTCTGCTGCCCTCCACACACATGGCAGACACTCGGACACATACACATAAATAATAATAATGAAAAACTTCTGATATGCAGGTAAAAATGGGGTCAGCTGACTCTAGATGATCACTATGATAACTCTGACAGGTTCTATGGTCTGCAGCTCCCTGTGCCCACCACTGAGGGGTTATCTAGGTTAGGGTCTTTCTCTCTCCTTCACTGTCTGCCTTTAAGTTCTTAGAATGAGTGTGCCCTCCCCGTCATGGGAGTAAACATGGAGGGCACAGAAGCTGCACTGACACCTTCAGAGGGATGGATAGACGCTGCCTTTCTTTCCTTGCCCCACCTCATTTTATACAGTGCTTCAGGACCCAAAAGACTTGCCCTATAGCCGGGTGGTGGCTGCGCACTTTTAATCCCAGCAATCGGGAGGCAGAGGCAGGTGGATCTCCCTGAGTTTGGGGTCAGCCTGGTCTACAAGAGCTAGCTCCAGGACAGGCTCCAAAGCTACAGAGAAACCCTGTCTCAAAAAACAAACAAACAAAAACAAGCCAAAGGAAGAAAGAAAAAAGACTTGCCACTTTGCTCACTGGACATTGTGGTGGTTTCAATGCAATTGGTCCCCACCATCTCATAGGGAGTGGCACTATTAGGAGGCATGGCTTTGTTGGAGTAATTCAGCTACTCCTCCAGCACCACATCTATGGGCATGCAAACCATGCTCCCACCATGATAATGGACTGAACTTCTGAAACTGTTAGGGAGCCCCCTCAATTAACTGCTTCCTTTATAAGAGTTGCCATGGTCGTGGTGTCTTTTCATGGCAACAGAAACTCCGAGACACTGGTCAAGAGCAATGACTCCCATGTCAATTCCCGGTCTTTCTTGGAAATTTGGGATAGCAGGGCCAGCCTGCCATACCTGGTGAACAATTCTGTAATGTGTCTGGCTAAGAGGGTGGAGGTCAGGGAGTCACACAGGGAAGCAGGCCAGAAAGGTATTTTCAGTGACCTTTGGTTCCCTGGGAAGGACTCAACAGTCAGTAAAACTTTAGCAAGTGCTGCTTAATGAATGCCAGAACTTAAAATCTATTTCAAACAAAAACAAAACCAGAGAGTTTTTGAACAAAACAAAATCACTTAGAGTTCCCTACAAAAAGATCTTTGATTAATTTTACTTTTTTCCTAGAAGGAAATCTTAGCCCAAACTCAAGATCTTTCTGCCTCAACCTCATTAGGAAAAAAATTCTATCACCTTCATTGTTTTTTTAGTTATCCCCTTTTAGTTCATTATGTGTTGATGTAAGAAAATACCCGAGATTAGATAACTTGCAAAGGAGAGAGGTTCACCTTGCTCTTGGCTCTGGAGACTGTAAGTCCAAGAACATGCTCGGCAGCTTAGAGCCGCATCACATACAAGACTTTAACATATCAATTTGGGGAGTAAGTTTCCAATGTGTGAACATGGGAGTGGGCACTTCAAAATGATGGTACTTACTATCTGCTTTTGATATTAGATAGAAAGGGAAACAGAGGCAGGAGGATTGTTAGTTCCTGCCCAGCCTGGACTACACAGAAAGATCCTGACCTGACCAAACCAAACAAAAAACCAAAAACAACCAAGATGAACAGCCACAGAGGAATGACACCAGAATTGACCTTTGGAGAGAAACGTAACTATAAACTGGTACTAAGTATCTTGTGTGTAAAATCAAGTGACTTGATGTCAGCCACTGAACCTCAGTTTCTCTATCTGCAGAGACCACTGTGGCTACACAGAATTCACAGGTGCTGGCTGCTGAGGAGGTGTTAGTAGGGTTGTCAGTGTTGAAGCCAGAAACCTTTAGTCTGCTCAGACACCTCTACTGGGACGTCTCTGGATTCTTTTTTATTCTCAGACAGGGAGTCACTATGTAGCCCTGGCTGGCCTGAAGAGATTTATTTAGCTGCCTCTGCCTTCCCAATGCTGTGTTTAAAACAGTATGCCATCACAAGTGGCTTATATTATTTCTTCAACCCTTGTAATTGTCCCATCCAGGTTCCTGGAATTCTACTCTCCCATTTTGAGGTAGGGGAAGTAGTCACTGATATGCTAATTAAAAGTACTTCCAGAATTTTTTTCATGGGAAAACTAGCTTTCCTTTCCTTTGCTCTTTCTCTCTTTTTTTTTTTTTAATATTTATTTATTATTTATACAATATTCTGTCTGTATGTATGTCTGAAGGCCAGAAGAGGGCACCAGTCCTCATTACAGATGGTTGTGAGCCACCATGTGGTTGCTGGGAATTGAACTCAGAACCTTTGGAAGAGCAGGCAATGCTCTTAACCGCTGAGCCATCTCTCCAGCCCCTGCTCTTTCTCTCTTAAAAAAAAAAAAAGAGATATGATCTCAAGTAATCCAGGCTGGTTCAAACTCACTACACAGCTGTGGTCTGAGGCTGACCTTGAGCTGCTAGGACAGGTAGCCAGTGCTGTGACCTTACACAGTGTTGGGAACCACATTTAGGCCTTTGGGCATGTGTTTTAGTTACTTTTTTTTTTTTGAGACAGGATTTCTCTGTAGCTTTGGAGCCTGTCCTGTCCTGGAACTAGCTCTTGTAGACCAGGCTGGCCCTGAACTCACAGAGATCTGCCTGCTTCTGCCTCCCAAGTGCTGGGATTAAAGGTGTGTGCCACCACTGCCTGGCATAGGAGACACTATGACCAAGGCAACTTTTAAAACATAGCTCTTAGCCAGGGGCGATGGTGGCGCAAGCCTTTAATCCCGGCACTCGGGAGGCAGAGGCAGGTGGATCTCTGTGAGTTCGAGACCAGCCTGGTCTACAGAGCTAGTTCCAGGACAGGCTCCAAAAAGCCACAGAGAAACTACAGAGCTAGTTCCAGGACAGGCTCCAAAATAGCCACAGAGAAACCCTGTCTCGAAAAAACAAAACAAAACAAAACAAAAAAAACCCAAAAAAACCACAACTCTTTTTTTTTTTTTTTTTTGGTTTTTCGAGACAGGGTTTCTCTGTGGTTTTGGAGCCTGTCCTGGAACTAGCTCTTGTAGACCAGGCTGGCCTCAAACTCACAGAGATCCGCCTGCCTCTGCCTCCCGAGTGCTGGGATTAAAGGCGTGCGCCACCACCGCCTGGCAAAACCACAACTCTTAATTGGGAGCTTGCTTTAGAGTTTCAGAGCATTAGCCATCATGGTGGGGAGTGTGGCAGCAGGCAGGAGTAGTAGCTGAGAGGTGATCCTGATCTATAGGCAGCAAAGCCCAGAGACATATCTACTCCATCAAGGACACATATCCTAATTCTTCCAAAATAATCCACCAGCTGGGAACCAAACATGTAAATATATTAGCCTATGGGGGCCACAAACATTCAAACCATCACAGTATGCCAGACAAGCACTAAACTGAACCATGTAATGATCTGTCCTGTCCCTTTAAGAGTCAAGCCATGCTCCCCCCTCCAGTCTGCCGAGGCAAGCTGATCTTCAGCTGCCAGTCTGAGTCCCTCCCTTTTCTGTTTCTCTCCCAGAGAGGTAGCTGCTGCTGTGGCTCCTCTCCTCCCCCCTCTGTTTCTTTCTCTCTCTCTGCTCTTCTCCCCTTCTTCCTTTTCCCCTCCATAACCCACCAAATAAATATCCAACCTCACTCTGCATGGCATGCCTATCGGTCTGTAGACTCTGGGCAGCCGCGCATGGCTCCCTACCCGGGATCAGCCACCTTTGGAGACCTGCAATGTGGTCTCCTGCCGTGTGGTCTCCGAGCATGCCCATCCGTCTGTCTCTCCTTGTTGGACTGGCTTCCCATCGAGGTCTCTCATCTACCACATGGCTCCCTGCCTGGGACTTGCTGCTCCTTGTGGGCCACTGCAGCCATTCAGGGAACTGCACCATCCCTGCCTGGGACTCGCTGCGGTCTCATGATGCACTGCCCACTGCCGCCACTTGGGGATCCACAGCATTTTACTTTTACCATTACAAACCACACACCTTGCCCCTAGACACTCACTCTTCCCAGTCCCTGAACTCTTCCTGTCAGGACCTGGGGAAGGCACTCAGAAGTCACAGATGGGCGATAAAGAAGAAAGACACATTTCTCTCTTCTGGTTGTCTCCTAATTTTCAGCCAATGGTGGAGAGAGGCAGTACAAACATCTTTTGGTGTGTGTTGGGGAGAAGATAATGTCTTTCTAGAAGTCTGGGCTTGGAGTGAAGTTCCTAATCTATCCCTCCCCTGATCTTATAATCATGTCTCCCACTGCCTTGGACTCTGTGGTCATAAATGACCTGTCAGGGTTAGGAGCTCATACACTACTCAGGAAACGAGAGTGACCCTCTTGCCAGTCCCTTGAAGAAAGCAAAGTCTTGGAGAGTAAATGTCCTGCCTGAGGGTACACAGTTGCCAGGTGACCTGGATGCAGACCCAGGGCTTCTGATAAATCTACTCTGGGAGGAGTAGTATTGTGGATGACTCAGGTATAACTTGACCTGCAGATGCTGCTAGCTTTTAGCTGACCTTCCTGCAACTGAACACTACTATTGCAATTCTATAGATTTATTTGATACTTTGGCTAGTGGCTTGCTCAACATCCCACAGTCAGAGTCCCATGTTTGTATCCTTGAACTCACAAAGATTTGCCTGCCTCTGCCTCTTGTGCTGGGACTAGAGTATGCAGGGACATTAATTCTTCAGGAGCAATTCACCTTTTTCTTTGAGTACCTCACTGGGACCTGAGCTGGCTGATAAGGTGAGGCTGGCCTGTGAGCCTCAGGAATCCTCTCTGTGTCTCTCCCCACTGGGATCACTAAGGTGCTTTTTAGGAGAGTGCTAAAGAATGAAACTCAGGTCCTTTCCCTGATATCCAATGATATTTACCAAGGGCTAGGAGAGCTCCTCCAATAGTTCTGAGCCCCAGTTTTCTAGCCTGTGACCAGAGAGCACAGGAATAATAAAGGGATTAGAGAACAAGGTGTTTTTAACAGGGAACAGCCCCTTGTCCCCTCCCCCAGACCTATTTCACCTAAAAATGTTGGAATTTAAACCCCATTAGCAGCCAAGAAAATAAGCCTCAAAAACACCTCCTTTGAGCCTCAAGGTCATCCTTGACCTGTGCTCAGGATTTTGCAGTGGAAAGGTTGAAGTCAAAATGCCTGACCTGCTTTGGAGTGCCCAGATACACCAGGGAGGTGTTCCTCACAGGAGTGAGGTTATCTGATTTTTTTTCCTACTTTTTTTTTTTGTTTTGTTTTCTTTTTTTTAGTGGGAATTTTTTCCCACTCTTGAGAATGAAATATTGCCAGGGGTGGTGGTGGTAGTGAATGACTTTAATCCCAGAACATGGGAGGCAGAGGCAGGTGGATCTCTATGAATTCAAAGCCAGCTTGGTCAACAGAGGTAGTTTCAGGATAACCAAGGCTACAGAGAACGCCCCCCCCCCAAAAAAAGAGAAATATTGTGGCCGGGAGTGATGGTATATAACTTTAATCCCAGCACTCAGGAGGAAAGAGCCGGAGGATTTCTGAGTTTGAGGATAGCCTGGTCTACATAACAGGCTCCAGGTCAGTCAGGGCTAGTGAGACCTTGTTGCAAAATAAGTAAGTAAACAAATACATAACAAGAAATACATGTATAGAAAATCTGAGAAAGGGGCTTAGGCACCAGACAACCCTGAAGCATCCTGTAGAAGCAGTCCCAGTATTATTCAACTAAGGAGATTTCCTACTGGAAAACCACTGGTCAAGTTCTTCAGGGTGGCTACTCCTCCAGCAGGGTACTCCCTAGAATTTGGCAGTAGGCAAAATTCCAAAACAAGATTCGACCTTTCCCAGGGTAGAAAGAGAGAAGGCACCGTGAGCATGTGGAGAGGAGAGGGAGACTGCAGAGAATGGAAATGTGAGAAGCTCAGAGGTGAGGCTGGAAGACACTCAGGAGACTGCTGGAGGCTGAGCTACTAAAGCCACAGCTGGAGGAGACAGGTGAAAGTCCCATCCTCAGGCAGGAAGTCAAACTGTGCTCCCACAACTCCCCTTCCTAGCCTGAGTGGGCTGGGCAGAGTCTCCCGGTCTTTCTGATCTCAAGTCTCTTTGTGGTTGGAGGTGCCTTCACACCCTAACCCTAACCATAACCCTAACCCCTAACCCTAACCCAACCCTATCCCTAACTCTAACCATAACCCTAACCCTAACCCTTACTGCAATACAGATCCACATTTACAAGATGATAGCTGCCTTAACCCAAACCCTAACCTTAACCGTAACCCTAACCCTAACCCCTAACCCTAACACATATGCAGGGCGCTTTTCTGACATGTTCAGAATCTTTATGATTCTGGGGAAATGGCTCAGCAGGTAAGAGATTTGCTGAGCAAGTGTAAGTTGAAATCCTCGGCATGGATGTAAAATGCCAGACATGGCTACGTATTTATAACCCCAGCTTTGGGGAGCAGAGTCAGGTAGATTCTGAGAGCTCCTTAGCCTAGTGGAAAGAGCAGAGCTTCTCTTTCAGCAAGACCCAGCAAAGAGAGACAGTGAGAAAGACTCAATGTCTTGCCCTGGCCTCCAGATGCACACAGGCATGTGACCTGCACACTCCCTGCACAGACACATGAATCTTCCTAAAAAGTGTTATTTATGAGGCTAGAGAGATGGTTCAGCATTTAAGAGAAGCTGCTATTCTTCTAGAGGATCCAACTCTAGTAGAACTCTGGGCAGTCTTCCCATCTCTGTGGGCATATGAGCGTACTACATACACTCAGGCACATAAGCTTACACAAAAGGAATATTTGTTGTTGTTTTTCCTGAGACAGGGTTTATCTATGTAATCTTGGCTGGCCTGGAACTCACTCTGCAGACCAGGCTGGTCTCAAATTCAGAGCTCTACCTGCCTCTGCCTCCTGAGTGCTGGGACTAAAGTCATGCACTACCATGCTTATGAAAGCAAATAAACAAGAAAAATGAAAATAATGTTTAACAAGAGATGGTTAAAAAAACAAACAAACAGACCCTGTCTCGAAAAAGTGGGGAGGTGGACACGAAAAATTAAGAATCTGTTAAAAAAAAAATGCAGCCAGGCAGTAGTGGCACAGGCCTTTAATCCCAGCACTCAGGAGGCAGAGGCAGGTGGATATCTGTGAATTCAAGGCCAGCCTGATCTACAAGAGCTAGTTCCAGGACAGGTACCAAAACTACAGAGAAACCCTGTCTCAAAAAACCAAGAAAATAAAAAAATAAAAAGGTGCATGTTCAGAATAGAGTGTAATTTTTGTTTTAAAAGTATGCATAGAGAATGGACTAGAAGGATATAATAATCTCGTGCATCAGACAGCAGGGCTGTTCTCCATTTTTCATATTTCTCAGTATTTACAAAGTGCATACAACACTAGAAAAGAAGTATTACTTTTAGAAACATTACCAGCTCCTAACATGAAAAATGCAGAGATGGGGCTCCAGAGGCCCCTGCCTCATCTGCCACTTCTTTGGGCCTCAGCTTCCCCATCTATAAAACGGAGTCCTTAACTACAAGAAGACTCTCTATTAGAAAACTTCAAATCAACCCTATAGAGGATACCTAAGTTTAGAACACTGACTGGGTTTCTCCTCTGGAAAAAGCCCAAGCTACAACAGGATACTGAGGGAAGGGAGGAAGGGGAATTTCTCTTTGGCAAAGGAAGACTTCAAGGGTCTTATGGTCTGCAGGAGCGGAAAATGTAGAGGTATCTGAGTTTTCACAAGATTGGTATCACCTGGAGATACCGGAAGCTGGAAGTACGAAAGCTCTGGCATAAACCTCGGATCATCAGTACCTGATTTCTACAGAAAGCAGGCCTGAACCAGGCTTTGGTGTGGTGGGAATTCTGTGCCAACAGTAAGTATAGCGCACCCCCTCAGGTCACAGTAGGGGTTCAACAATATTTCCCAAATGGGTGAATATACCACTGGCAAAAACCTCAGTTTACCTACCCGTGAGATGACATATTAGGACAAGTTATCAGGAAGGTCGGCCACAACAGCTCTCACGCTTGACAGAGCTAACTATTTGGCAGGTCGTCACAGGGAAGTTCTCAGGGACTAAGCCACTGCCCAAGGTCAAGGTTCCTAATTGGTACAGGGGTGCAGACCAAGGCTTTCACGTCCACCGTCTCTAAGCGCGGCCTCTCGCCCCAAATACCGATACTAAGACCCAAGTTCCATGCATTAAGTCGAGGTAGCAGATCGCGCCCGGGGACGCCTGACCCGGGCCAGGACCCCTCACCTCTCAGCTATGGCTGCTCAAAGATGATGAGGGGGCGGAGAAAAGGACCCCAATGCTCCGTCGGCTCCGCAGGGCAATCAGGGCCAGGGGTGGGTTTTACAAGCTGCAAGCAGCAGACGGTCCTGGTCAGCATTTATATGGTAGGCGGGAAAATCCGACCCTAAGGCCGAGCCCCGGGCCACCGTGGGGTGGGAGTCTAGGTGACCCCGCCCTAGGCGTCAGCCCGCTCTTCCCTCCCCCACCCTGGGGTTCGGAATTGGAGCGGAAAAAGAGCGAGCCGTGAGGAATCTTAAAAGTGGGGTGGAGGTAACGAACGGAACCTTCTAGGTCATTCGAGGTACCCTTTTTCGTAGCGGAAAAAGAGTAGGCTCCCTAACATTCCTCTTTGAGTTGGGGGGGGGGGAGAATTTGTACTCTAATTCCCACCCTCTGGGTTGGAAGCCTCCGGCCAGAGAGGGGAAGTGATTTCCTCAAGGTCACTCAGCACAACCACTCGGTGCGGCGCTCAAGATCAGGTGTTTGCCGCCCTCCCCCTTCCCCGCCTTCACCCCGAGAACCCGGCCCCCAAGCCGCCGCGCGTGAGGAAAAGCGCTGGGCGGGAGCCCCCAGGAATCTGGGGGTAAGCAGAGTGCTCAGGACAGTCTACAACCCCACATCAGGGCACGGTAGCGGGAGCACCGCCGCCCTGGCTGGGGATGCAACTCGCCTGCGGGGCACCTCAAGTTCCACCCAAACCCGTGCGGCTCCTTTAAGAAAAGTTCTCTGAAAGAGTTCATCAAAGTTTAAAAACTTGTCTCGGAGAAGGGAATGGCGAGGGGGTGTGTGTGGGGGATTGAGAGCCGAGTGCGGGAGAGAGAAGTGGGGGGCGACCAGGGAAGCCGAGAGGGGAAGACGCCCGGGCTGAGCGAAGCGGAGAGGCCGGAGCGGCGCGGCCGGGGCCGGGGCGAGCCCGCAGTGGGCTGCGGGGATTGGCTGCGCGTTCCCCCGGAGACCGCGGGGCGGGGGAGGGGCGGGCCGGGCCCCAGCTGAGGCAGGTTCCGGCGCCCGCCCCCTCCCCCGGCGCCCGCCCCCCGCCGCCGCCGCCGCGGGCGCACTCGCGGGCCGCACTGAAAAGCCGGAGGCGGCGGCCGCTCGGGCTTCGCTCCGGTTCCCGGTGCCTGGCCCCCTCGGCCGCCTCCCGCACCCGCCAAACTTAATGTGACCCCCCCTCCCTTTCTCCTCAGCCTGACGCGGCAGCCGCCCGTCTGTCTCCTCACCAGCCCGCACTCTTCCTCGGGGGCGCACTGCTCGCCGCGCCCCTGCCCACCTCGGGGCCGGGCGTCCCGCTCCCCTCTCCGCGTTCCCCCCTCACCATGAGCACTGCGAAGCCGGACGTCGAGCACTGCACCGGCGCGGGCACCGGCACGGCTCCCAGCGGCCCGCTGGAGGAGGAGGTGGGTGTGCGGCCGCGGGACTCGGCGCGCGTGAGCTGCACGCGGAGGTGGGCGCGCGGGGCCAGAGGCGGCGCGAGGTCTGGCGGCCCACCGCTCCCGGCGCCTTCCCGCCGCTGTCCTTCGCCTCGGGGAGGAGCAGCCCGTGGCCAGCCGGCGGGGGCGTGCGGCCTGGACTGGCCCGGCGGGACCGGCATTGTCTCCCCGCCCTCCCGGGAGGGCTCAAGGAAGGTGCGCGTCGGCCGCCGTCCGTGCGTCCCCCGTGGTGGGCTTGCGGCGCCTCACACGGAGCCCACCGCCGCTGCCTTCGTTCCCCACGCCGGGTCTGGCTCGCGCGCGTGTGCTGCTGAGGAGCGCCTCGTGGGTGGCCTGGACCCCTGCCCCGGCTGGAGGGAGCAGAGGAGGGATTCTCGAGGTGGGCACGCGGGAGGCAAGCTCACCCTCCGTCTCTCCCACCCTGACCCCTCCCCGTGACCTTGGAGGCCGGGCCAGCTGCCCTGCGCCTGGGTTCTCGAGAGCCGTAGTCTCGGGGGGGCGGCCGAGCGGGCGGGCTTCCCTCCCAGCTCCAGAGCTTAGGCTTCCACCGAGATGAGCCGGCAATTTCATTAATTACAGTCAGAAAAGAGAGGACTTGGAAACACTGAGAATTCCCTGTTCTCGCCCTTTGACCTAGTAGCTAAGCCGGACCCCACACAGCCCTGGGTGGGATCCTCCGAAGAGAGGTGACATCACTGTGTTCAGCCGCCCTGGGCTGAAAAAAGGGCTTAGGAGACCGCGTCGAGGAACCCCCAGCGCCCGCCGGTTGCCTGGACTGGCGAGGACGACGCACACGTGGGAGATAAACACTTGAAAGGTAGCCGCGAATGGAAGCCAGGCAGGGCAGGCGAGCAGAATTAGTGAAAAGGGAACAGGCTTCTGGGCTCCTAGGCAGATTCTTTGACGTGTGCTGTGTCACCCCAGGGCTGAGAGACCCTTCCTGCCCCGCCCTGGCATGCTCTTACCCAGGAAACCAAGGGTCAGTTATCCAGCCCTAGCGCCCTTCCCTTTGGTCAGGGGTAGAAACCGCAGAGGCCCTAATGTTTCTTGCTGGTTGTGCTATGAGTCGCCCGCCAGTGACCCACTGTTGGGCAGGGCCAGCAGGGGCTTGCTTCCAGCCTCAGTGCACCAGTGACCTGCCATCTTGATAACCTACGCTCGGATCCTGCTTGGGCACACGGAGGCAGAGAATTCGCTTCTCTCAGACGATGCTAGGAGCTCTGGAGCGTGACTGGTTTTGGTTTCTGTTGGCTTTGTCCTCTTTGGACCTTAATGTCTGCAGGCCCCTTTTGCTTTGGGGTCCTTCACCCCATCCTGATCTACCCGAATTTTAGATTCCTCCCTGAGATTTGGGGGAGTGATGAGCGAGTTGTTTGCTGGTGTGTCTGTGATCTCAGCTTGTTTTCGCCCTTGTCCTGAAGTTGGGAGTGGGCAGTGCTATGCAAAGATGACCCCAAATCCTGCATCCGGTGAAAGGTTGACCCTCAGCAGGGGCTGCACAGATCCTCAGACCACTGTTGTGGGTGGTAATTAACCATGTGACTACTTTTGCTTGTGTTTGTTTGGTTGGTTGGTTTTTCGATACAGTGTTTCTCTGTGTAGATCCTTATGCCCTGGACCTCACTCTGTAGACCAGGCTGGCCTCTCACTCAGAGATCCTCCTGCCTCTGCACCCCGAGTGCTGGGATTAAAGGCTTGTGGCACCACCGCTCAGCTGTGTCTTGGCTACTTTTAAAAATTCCCTTTCTGGGAGAGAGGGTAGGATATTCAAAGTGTAGAGCCACCACTCTTCCTCCTATGGGCCTTGAGGTGTGTTGTAGCCTTGGTGGTTCAGAGTCCTGAGTGCTTCCAGCAGAAGGACGTGGACTTGAATTTAGTGTTTAGCAGGTTTTTGGTGGTCAGCAGGTCCTCATTTTGGTAACACATACACTAAAATTAGAACAAAGCAGAGTAGTTAGCATGGCTTTGTTAAAGAAGAAATGAAAATTCACGAAGCATTTCGTATTTAAGAATAAAATAGAACTGGTGAAATGGCTCGGTGGGTAAAGGTGTTTGCTACCAAGTCTGATGATAGCCTGGTCCTTGGAGTCCACACGGCGGCGGAAGGAGAATGGATTCCTGGAAGTGTGCACCCTAGCAGTCATTCTCCACCACAAAAAAAAACAAATTAAATATAATTGAAAGTTTTTAAATAAAAGGGAACTGAGGGCTGGTGATCTCCTGGTATGCTGTGTCTGTCTGGTATCCCTTCCCTCAGCTGCATTCTGACCAGTAGCCCAGAAACTCAGCTCCTCCCTTGGTTGCTTGGGGGAAGCTAGTCCCCCTTTAGTTCACGTGGTCTCAGGCAGTCAGATTTACAATCCCTAAGAACCATCATCCAGATTAATACTGTTCACATTGGTGATTTAGTGCTGTGGCTGAAACTGGCTCTTCCCAATCATCTATTGATTGGCTATAACAAGCCTAGAGAAGTAAAAGCTACTGTCCACTTTTAACCCCTCACTTCCTAAGAGTCCCATGTTGCAGGAGATTGATGCATTTTCTTGGTTCTGGACGGAATCTCTTACCTTGAACAGCATGTTCCCCTGCTGGCTTCCTGCTCTACCAAGGGGCTTCATCCATACTGTGATCATCAGGTTCCTTCTCTGGGATACAGCTGAAAGGAGTGGGGGTGGGGTGTGTGTGAGAAGGACTTGCCCGGCAGTCGTGGCACTTAGTGACCTCTCTCTGAGATGAGGAGGTTGTTAGTGAGTGAAAAGGGCATTCCAAAAAGTATTTTTTAGTTATGCATGTAGTACATATATGTATGTGTGAGTCATTGTATGTGAGTACAGTGTCCATGTAGGCCAGGAGGGGGCATCAGATCCTCTGAACTGGAGTTATAGGTGGGTTCAGGGAATTGAACTTAGGTACCTTGCAGGCTCAGTAAGGCCTCTTAACTGTTGGGGCATCTCTCCAGCCCCCATCTCCCTTTTTCTCTGACGTCAGATACAGAATGTGATGGGGTCATGCATCTAATTCGAGCTCTTCAGAAGTAGAAACAGGGAAACTGCTTCAAGTTCAAGGCCAGCCTGAGCTACACAAGGATTTCTAAGCTAATGAGGGCTGCAGAGCAAAAGCCTGCCTCAACACACACACTAACACTAAACTAAGCTGGATGTGGTGTTGAATCCTTCAAATCTCAGCGTTTGGGGAGTACAGGAGGGATGGGAGTTCAAGGTCATTAGCTATATTGTAAGTTGGTGTCCTGGTCTGTGTTCTGTTGCTGTGAAGAGACACTGTGACTACGGCAACTCATATAAAAGAAAAAAAAATTGAAGCGTTTAATTGGGGACTTGCTTACAGTTTCAGAGGTTTGGTCCATTATCATCTTAGTGGGAAGTATGACAGCAAGCATAGTGCTGGAGAAATATTTGAGAGCTACATTATGATTCGAGGGGGGAGGGGGGAGCGAGAGAGACTGGGTTTGGCATGGGCTTTTGAAACCTCAAAGCACAGTGACACACTTCTTCCAACCAGGCCATACCTCCTAATCCTCTCAAATAGTGCTACTTCTTGGTCACTAAGCACTCAAATACGTGAGCCTGTGGGGACCATTCTTATTTAAACCTCTGCAGTTGGATTACCATGGGCTACCCAAGACCCTTTCTTCCCACAAAAGGCCAGGCATGGGGTGTACACCTTTAATCCCAGCAGAGGCAGAGGTAGGCAGATAGCCTGTTCTTTATAGCAAGTTCCAGGCTAACCAGGGCTACATGGGGCGGCGGGGGGCAGGGGGGGGGGTGCAGAGGGAAGCAAGCTACAAGAACAGAACAAAACAAACCCTAACAACAAACAACACATGGTTAAAAGACCCTGGGACATCTTGTTGTTTGTTGGCAAGCTTTTCAGTATGAGGGAAGGAAGTCCTCTATACTTCTAAGCACTTACTTAGGCATGACCCAGCCTTGTGGACCCGGGAGGATTCTGTGTGAGGTCAGTCTCCTCTCTAGGGGTTGTGTGGATGTGTCTGTCTTCTGGTTGCAGAGAGGCCAGATTGTTGGAGTAAGTCTGACTGTAGTGCGTGTGCTCCGGGCATTCTGCTGAGTATCCTTCCATCTTGTTTCCTACTTTCACAATAGCATTGAGAAGTCCTTACAGTATCACTTTTATAAAAGAGGTTTGCTTTCACAGGACTGGTAAGTGGGGAGTTGAGTCTAGTGTTAGCTTAACCACATATTGTACCTTTTCTGTTAGGGCTGGTGAGGTAGGGTAGGGAGGGGCAGGAAAGGTGTCTGTAATCAGTTGCTGTTTTTCCTGGTGCTGGTGATCAAACCCAGGGCTTTGTACTTACCAATCAGATATTCAATGTTTGAGCATCTACCCTCGTAGTCCCCTAAAAAGAAAAAAAAAATTGTTTTGTTTTGATACAGGGTCTTTGCTTTTGTAGTATTAGAAAAGTAGACCGGGCTAGCCTCAAACTCACAGAGATCTGTGTGCTTTTGCCCCTGGAGTGCTGGGATTTAATCATCATCATACCCAGCTGCAACCACAAGTTTTGAGGTTGTGCTCTGGGTCATGTCTGTTTCCCAAAAGTAGAGGAACCTAGTGAATGAGTCTAGGCCGTTTGTTGGAGGTTGGTGGCAACCCAAGACCTGGCAGTAGAAGGTGAAGGATCAGCTCCAGCCAAAAGAAGGGTTTTATCATGCATGTTTAGAATTGCCATCGTCTGGATATAATGGAAATGACTCAGTTACATTTTACATTCTCTGCAGGAGTCATAGCCCTTACTCATCTATTCATGGGGCCAATTGCTTTCATACCCCGTTGCCACAAACTGCTGTGAGCATCTTAATTAAAGAAATCAATGGTCTGGCTCTCCAGTGACCGCTGCCATACTGGAGACATTCTCTTGGGTCTCCTTATGCTCTCTTTCCCTATATATGTAGGCAGCCTGGCTGGTTTGCTTCTTAAGAGAGTCAGCTTTTAAACCCCATTTTGTGTTTGCAAACGATGGCTTCCTCCGCCTTCTCTGGTTTGGGGTTGCTAGGTTCCATAAGTAGGGCTGCAGCATGGGCTGAAGATGCTGCCTTGTCTTTGTTTTAAGCCATCTATCCCATTGGGTCCTGGGCAGATGGCGAGGGGAGGAGAAGGCAGTCCCGGATTCAAAGCTATCCAGAACTAAGTTGCTGTGTGGTGGCATGGTCTGGCAGTTGCTTGCTTCTGTTCTGCTGTTGGTCATAGGCAGTAGCCACATTGAGCTCCATGTCAGCTCTCCATGATCTGACCATGGCCACCCCTTGCCATATGGATGCTTAGTCACTGGGGAGTAGAACTCTTTGATAGGATTAGAAGGATTAGGAGATGGCTTTATTGGAGGAAGTGTGTCACTAGGGGTGGGCTTTGAGGTTTTCAAAAGCCCACATCCTGCCAGCGTTTCTCTCTTTCTTTGACCAGGACGTATGGCGCTCAGCTACCGCTCCAGGGCCATGTGTGTTGCCATGCTCCTGCCATGACAATAATGGACTAAACTTCTGAAACTGTGAGCAAGCTCCCAAGTAAATGTTTTATTTTTTAGGAGTTGCTTTGGTCCTGGTGTCTCTTCACAGCAATAGAACAGTGACTAAGCCACTAGGCATACAGGCAAGTGATAGATCCTGATAGCCGACTTGTACACAGCAGCAAGAGAAATGGGGCAGTAAGTGGACTTGAGACTTCTTTAATGCCCAGGGAGCCTTGCCTCTGGGTGTGGCTTCTGATTCTGCCTGGGCCCATCTCGTCTGTCTCCCCGCATCCTGCTGTAGCACCAACTCTGCACAGCACGGCACTTCATGTCAGCTCTAGTTTTCTCAATGAGACATAGGTCAGTGCACATGACAGACTTTGACTACTGGTGTTCATAAAACATGAAGCCTCCCTCCTCCTGAGGCTAGGAATAGCTTAGAGGATGCAGTCTGAAGCCTTAAGTAGTTCTTTATACATGACCAGCTGTGTTTCTCCCCTTAGATACCTCGCTTGGTTTTCCCCAGTCTCTGCCCTTCCCATTCCTATACATAGCCAATACTCTAGGGTATGTTTTACAGCCTAGAGGGGAAGAGCCCCAAATTTTCCGAGCCATTTGGACTTTAACCCCCAGCTTTTGGCCACACACCATCTAATGAGCTGATTGGTCTGTAAAATGGGGGCCGGTACCTGTTTCACCTGCTGCATGAAAAGGAGTGTCCAGCTTGCAAGCCCGTGGCTGGCTCATATGGATGAGTGTAACTGCAAAGTGTGGGTCAGAACACACCCTCAGAACCTCTGAGGATATGGAATTGGGGGCCGGAGTTTGCCGGAGTCAAAATGATAGGACAGACACAGAGGCCTCAGACTTTCTACCAGTTCTGATTTAGTGATAGTAATGGATCCTAAACTGTGGGATAGTCTGTCATTTGGGCGGGAACGGCCTGGAAGAGATCTGGTTGGTGATGGAGGGAGCCCCTGAACCACCCCAGAGCTCTGTAGGAAGCAGAGGAAGCCTGTCCTCAGAGCACTGGACTCCAGGGAGCCTGTGTCTCTAGGTTCACAGCCACTGCCTACACTGCTGCTTGTTCTTTCCCTCTGTCCTCTCTTAGTACCTTATAAGTCCTGGGTCTGCGGCCCATGTTGCTACATTCCATCCACCCCGCGTCAAGTGGCCCCACTCAGGGCCGTCTTTCCCTGGGAGGGGTGAGAGTAACCTACTGTGCCAAGACCAAGCCTAGGACCCAAGCAGAATCTGCTCCACCCTGGAGCACACCAAAGGAAAAACGGAACCTGACCACTGAAGTCAGGGTGTGGACGCCCCGAGGTTTCTACCTGGCAACCTCAGCACGACCCAGCAGAGACTCCTCACCCTCGCAGCCCTGTGCCCAGTGTTCCCACCACCTGGCTTTTACCTTATTCTCAGTTTTGCCTTCTCTGTCCCTTTGCACACCACACCTTTGCTTTCTTGTGGGCAGAAGGAAGCACTGAGACTTTCAGAAGAGGGATAGAGGCAATTCTTGCATCTTACCCTGAGTTTGTTTGTGTTTCGAGACAGTCTCTTTAACCCTGGCTGTCCTGGAGCTCACTCTGTAGACCAGACTGGCCTCGACCTCACAGAGATCCATCTGCCTCTACCTCCTGAGTGCTGGGATTAAAGACATACACCACCATACCCAGCCCTTATCCTGAGTCTCAGTCACCTTCTCCTCTCCCTCCCTTTATGAAAGGAGTTGGCAAGTGGTTCTTTCTCTGCTGTTGTCCTTGCTGCTCTCTATGCAGTGCACAAACAAAGTCAGATGGTGTCTGCTCATTAGTACATACATCCCTGTTGTCCTAGATGCTTTGAGAGTGGAGAATCATCAAGATGGCTGAGTTCAGGGCCTGTCTGGGATAAATGGTGACAGATTGTCTAGAAAGAAAAAAAAAACTGACGTTTTCGAATGTTGGAGTGTGAGGGAACGGTTGTTTATATCTGAGGTAGGAGGGAAGGCCTGCAGCCACTTGTCCTTGTTGGTGATAGATAGGGCCTGCGACTTGACCCTAGGCCTTCTGAGTCTGGTTGGCAGCTGCTTTCTGGTCAGGAGGTGAAGCCCAAGACCAGCGTTGTGATTCTTCTCAATGGAGTCTCTCCTGCGGTGATCACTTCACATCCAGGTGAAGTGATGGCATCTTTATAAGGTGTTGAGTGTTTTACTTGCTCTGTACATAGCCTGCAGCCATTCCAGCGATTCACCACATCCTAACACCCAGTGCTGCCCATATACAGAGGATGAAGGTGACAATCTGCCAGATTTACTTCCTACCTATTCATCCATTTATTTATTTAGGCAGGGCCTGACTACATCACTCTGGCTGCCTTGGAACTTGCTTTGTAGACCATGCTGACCTGGAACTCAGAGATCAACCTGCCTCTACCTCCCTGCCTTCCCAGTGCTGGGACAAAAGGTCTGTGCCTCTAGACCCAGCTTTAGACTGTCTTAGAACTCCAAGCTGAAGCTGGGCGATGGTGGCGCACGCCTTTAATCCCAGCACTCGGGAGGCAGAGGCAGGCGGATCTCTGTGAGTTCGAGACCAGCCTGGTCTACAGAGCTAGTTCCAGGACAGGCTCCAAAGCCACAAAGAAACCCTGTTTCGAAAAACCAAAAAAAAAAAAAAAAAAGAAAGAAAGAAAAAAAAGAACTCCAAGCTGGTCTCAAATTCTCCTGACTGTCTTCTTGTCTCAGCGTCCGGAGTGTATTACAGGTGTGAGCTACCAAGATTGTCTGGTTCCTTCCACCTTTTTGAAACCAGCTCTGTGGCGCCTCCCCACCCCCACCCCAGTGTTCTGTGAGGTACTCCTCTCTTCTGTGGTCCCTGGCTGTTTCCTACTTGGGTCTAAGCAGACTGGCATATGATCAAGGTCTGGAAATGGGCACGAACTCATGAGCCAAGCACCGGGGGACCTTAAAGTTACTTTTCACATGTGCAGTGGCTGCTAGAAGCTCTCTGGACCGGACCCCTGGGTCCTGGTTTTCTCATCTAAAAATACAGTATCTTCCAGCTCAAATATTCTTTATTTAGGTTACTGCTGAGGGCTAAGAGTGGGGGAAGGATGTGGGAAGGGCTTACAAGAGTCTTGTTTTTCCCAGTTTGGATTTCCCTCCTCTCCCCTCCCCCATACAGATGACACTGGGAGCCCTCGCTCCAGCCGCGAGTAGGCGGAACTTGAGCAAGTAGTTACTTGAGCATTGATGGAGTGGATGGTTCAGCTGCTTTTCCTTTCCAGTTTGAATTCTGACTTGTAGAGATGCTAAAAGATTTCCGGGGATAGCTCAGTGGGGGAGCACTTGGCTAGCAGGCACAAAGCTTTGTGTTAAATCCCTAGAAATGCAAAATAGACTAAACCAAATAAAAACCAAAAAAAAAAAAAAAAGGAATTTACAGAATAAGTTTCTTTTTTTAAACCCTTGTAAAGTTTTGAGCTTTACTTTGTGTGTGTGTGTGGGGGGGTGGTTGTCACAACATATGAAGCAGTCAGGACAACTTCTGGGAGTCACTTGCCTTTCCTTTGTTGGGGCAGGATTTGATTTCTCTTGTTTCTATGGTGCTACATCAGGCTACTTCTTCCACAAGCTTTAGGACCCTTTTTCCGCCTCACAATCTGCTGTAGTAGTCTTGGATTAGTAATATACATCAGTGGGTCCTGGAGATTGAATTGAGATTACTAGGGATGTGCTCTAGTGCATTTAACTGCTGAGCCATCTTCCAGACCCTCTTTTCTTTTTTTTTTTAATCTGTTTATTTATTATATATACACCTTCCAGGAGACAGTGCCAGATCTCATTACAGATGGTTGTGAGCCACCATGTGGTTGCCAGGGATTGAACTCAGGTCCTCTGGCAGAGCAGTCAGTGCTCTTAACCTCTGAGCCATCTCTCTATCCCTCCTTTTTGGTTTCTTGAGACAGGGTATCTATGTAGTCCTAGCTGACTTGGGTTCTCTATGTAAACCAGAGTGGCCTCAAACTCATAGAAATTATCCTGCTTCGGCCTCCCAAATGCTGAGATTGCAGGTGTGGTGGCACATGAATGCCAGTCTAAAGAGAAATAAAATATTTCTTGACTTGTTTGTTTTTCGAGACAGGATTTCTCTGTGAAACCCTGGCTGTCCTGGAACTCACCCTGTATACCAGGCTGGCCTCAAACTCAGAGATCTGTCTGCCTCTGCCTCCCAAGTGCTGAGGTTAAAGGTTTATGCCACCATGCCCAGTTTTGACTTTTTTGAGTCGATGTCTTAGTATGTGGTCCTGGCTGATTTAGAGAGCTCACAACCTTCCCAGTTAAGCCTCTTGTCTACTACCATCCCCAGCTTGAGATTCAATTTTTAAAAATCACTTTTAGTAGGTGTGATAGCACACATCTGTCATCTGTAATTCCAGCACTCAGGAAATGGAGGCAGGAGGACTAGGGGTTCAAAGTCATCCTCATCTACACAACAAGTTTGAGGCCAGTCTGGGCCCTATGAGAATGATATAAAATTATACATACATACGGGGGTTTTCTAAATAGTAATTGTGAGTGTGTGTATAAATTTTATCTCTTTTGTAGGCTATTGCCACAAAGTTTCCCTGTCTACTTTCTCCTTGAGTTCCAATCCTTGTGGCAAAAATTTATGCAGGGCAGACTGCCGCCTAGTGGGTTCGTGGGGTTTCTGAGTTGCAGGCTAGCCCTGGTGTTCTTTAGCATTTTTTTAGGGAAGAAAGCTCAGTCCTCTACAGAGCAATCCCTGGAGTTATACACAGGTCCTGTCTTGACTTTCCTAAGGCTCGGGTTTGAAGGAGGCTGGGGTTGTCCTTCAGAGGACTTAATGCGGGTGTCACACTGTTCACTGTTTTTGAAAGCAGTGTTTACTCTTCCCATCGATTAATAAAATCTGGCATTTATGGAGCCCATCCTCTTAGCCGGTAACTGAGCAGTGAGTGTTTAATGCTCGGTATGAAGGAGGTCTTGGAGGGGTATAAAAAGTTGTGTAGAAAAGAAACTGAGCTTACAGTTGGGAGGTGGAGGCAGGAGGTAGGTATTCAAGGTCATCTTCAACTAGGGGGAGGTGGAAGTCAAGTTGGCATCTATGAGACCCCATCTCAGAAAACAAAAAAGTGAAATAGGAACCCTCAGTGTCAGCTCTACCTCCCTTTACAGAAGAGGACACAGACCTAGTTAGCAACTGGGTTCCTTTCAAATTTCTGAGTATAGTTCCTCTAATGAAGAGGACCTCCCCACTTCCCTGGCTAGGATCCTGTGTGAGTCCCTAAGAGGAGGGACGTCTGAGCAGCTGCTGTTTGATTCCAGACCTCCAGGCTGCCTCCAGTGTTCCTGGCTGCTAGAAAAAGCCATGCCTTACCTGGAAGCTGGTTTCATTCAAGCTGAATTTGTGCTGTTTGGCAGGTTCCATGGTTGGTTGTGTAGTCACTAATACTTTGTTACTGAAAGCTTGTTTAGTCTTTTTTTTTTGGAATGTATGGTGTTCTGTCTGCATGTATGCCTGCAGGCCAGAAGAGGGCATCAGATCTCATTACAGGTGGTTGTGAGCCACCGTGTGGTTGATAGGAATTGAACTCAGGACCTCTGGAAGAGCAGAGCAGTCAATGCTCTTATCAGCTGAGCCATCTCTCCAGCCCCTTTTCTAATCTTTTCTTTCTTTCTTTCTTTCTTTCTTTCTTTCTTTCTTTCTTTCTTTCTTTCTTTCTTTCTTTCTTTCTTTCTGTATATGGGTGTTCTATCTGCATGTACATTTGCACACCAGAAGAGGGTACCGATCCTACAGGACTTCGGTTGTAAATAGTAGTGAACTACCATGTGGGTGCTGGGAATTGACCACTGAGCCACCTCTCCAGCCCTGGTAATCTCTCTAAACAACTGAGTTTGTGTGGAGGAAGACCTTCATTGACCCTTAGATGTGAGTGGGCTTGTTAGAGCCCTTCTTCCTATTTTTCTTCAGAAAGTGACCTCTAGCCAGACCTGGTGGTGCACACCTGTAATCCAGGAGCACTTAGGAAGTGGAGACAGGGGAGCCAGGAGTTTAAGGCCATGGCAGAATGATACCCCACCTCAAGAAAAAAACAAACAGGGTTTCTCTGTGTAGTCCTGGTTGTCCTGGAACTGACTCTGTAGACCAAACTGGCCTCAAAAACTCACAGATCCATTTGCCTCCCAAGTGCTGGGATTAAAGGTGTGTGCCAGCACCGCCCAAAGGTGCCATTCTAAAAGCGATATAGTTTCTCTTTACCTTTTGGGACAGAAAAGAGACAGTCCCTTGGGTTGTGTTGCTGCTTCTCCAGAAGAGACGTGTGAGAGAGAGTCCCGAGAAAGCAAATGTGATAGCTTCTGCCCTCCTAAGGATGGTACCAGCCACCCTGATGCTTTCCTCAAATAATTTCAAGGGGCGCTGCATGTGTGTTCACTTGTTAAAACACTGTGGAATAGGCCAGGCAGTGTTGGCGCACTCGGGAGGCAGAGGCAGGGGGATCTCTATGAGTTCAGGCCAGCCTGGTCTACAGAGTGTGCTCAAGGATAAGCTCCAAAGCTACAGAGAAACCCTGTCTCAAAAAATCAAACAAACAAAACAAAAAGTATGAAATAGGTAGGCCTTGAGTTCTTAAGTTCGTTGGTTGATCTTTTTTGTTATGGTATCAATTAGCTGTTAGTGCCAAATCCTGGTCTTCATCTGGCCTCTCCTGATGGCCCAGTTGCCCTGCAGCTGGCCCCGGAAAGTGGCTAGACAGCCTTTATAAACAGATAGCTCTTGGCAGCTGACAGGTAAGAGTTTGTGGAGGTAAATGATTTCATGCCCTTTGTTGAGCCTTGTGTATGTGCTAGGCATAGAGTAAGGGTGGCTCTTGGTTTTGGAGGTTCAGAAAGACAAAGCAGCTTTTCTAGGCCAGCGCCTAAAGATGAGATGTAAACGCTCATCCAGCTAGCTATAGCCTGCTCTTTTGCTGTTTGTGGTGCCATTTTTGCCTTGCTGGGCCACAGCTGGTCTCTGGATGAGTTTCTTTAGAGGAACTGAATATGGAAGAAGGGAGGAAGTCTTGAGTGACAGGACCCGAATCCGTGCTTTGGAAGGTGAATGAATTTTGAGACTGGTTTCTTGTCTTTGAGACTTTGTGTAGTTGGGATGTCAGATCAGCTCAGACTGGTGAGAGCAATACAAAGCACAGGGCCAAGGCCCATGGCAGGACTTCTGGGAATGAGAGGTGAGGAAACCCAGCCTAAAGGATGGATGCTGTGTAGATAGCAAATAAGGAAGGCCAGGGTGAGAGGGAAGAGCACAAGCCGTGGCCATGAGATGGGAACCTGGAGTGCGTGGGGATGTATGGGGTTTGATAGCGAAAGCAGCCACTGGTTCTGTGTGCTGTTAGCCAGCCTGTCGAGCTCATACCTTTCCCTATTTTTAGTCTGCCGGTTTCTACTTTTTCTTTTCTCATCACTCTGGCTTTCCTATCATCTGGAATGTGTAGTTTGGGAAGGGAGACCCAGCTATGGGCTAATAATACAACTGCCCAAGTGGGTTGCTGGTGGCACAGACAGCCGTCTGGATATCTCAGTCTCACTCTGCTCCGTTCCTTGGTGAACCGAGTTGTGTGCCTCTTACAAAAGTTAGCAAAGCTGATGGTGATGGCATGTACCTGTAATCCCAGTTCTTGGAAAGCTGGTGCTGCATTGCTGTGAGTTTGGAGCCAAGCTGGGCTATACAATGAATTCAAGGTCTGCCCAAGATACTTACTGAAACTCTGTCTCAAAAACAAAGACAAGTTATCGATCCTTTCTAACCTTACTGTCCGTCTCTGAACAAGGGAGGTAGAAGGGTGTAATTGGCTGGGTGGGATGTTCAGATTCTACTTCTGTTACTTAGTCTCCCATACTTGGCTTCCGCAAAGGGCTGGTGGCCTCACAGTTGGGACCAGTCACCTAATTTAGAGCTGCTGTGTTTCTGTCAGGGTAGCCAGGGACGCACTGGGAGTTGCGTTGCGCTTGTAGTCTTTGAGGAGGTTTAGAACATCAGCGATGGAAACCAGAAGAAATGGACCCTGTGGCTCAGAGAGAAGGCTACATAGGAGGATCTGAGTTGGAGATAAGGAAAGATCCCTGAGCTCATGCCCCACTCCCACACCATGCAGAAAACTTTGTCCTGAGAACTTGCTATTTAAGGGGCCTCTGGGGAGGTCTGGCCAAAGAACTGTTTGAGGGAGTAATTAAAATTAGCCTGGTCTGAGATAGACAGACTGGAGAGGGCTGAGGCTGGAGTTTCTGGGGAGGAAAAGTGGCCTGCTGAGGTTTCCTTGGTGGTAGAGAGTTGCATTCAAAGTCCCATCTACTGGGACAGACCCCAGGCTACTCAGAGGGTTGGCACTGAGGTCTAATCCTTTCCTGGTAACCCAAAGCAGGTGTCTTGTTTGCCAGGCTGTGTAGCAGAGTGACTTGGATTTTTGAGTCACTGGTCTTCTGTGTGACATTAGGTGTTCCACAAGTGCCTGGGGATCCATTTGTATACTTGAAACCCTGCCAACAACAGGCAGAGACAGGCTAGTCTACCCTGGAGCCTCGGCTATGCAGTTCCCAAAGGGCAGAGCAGAGGGATACTGCAGGGTTACTGAGCTCTGAGGACTGGGAAATGCAGAGTCTTCTCCCAGGTAAAATGCTGTGTGTTTAGCATCCAGAATGGCCAGAGGCCCTGCTGTATGTGCTTGGCAAATTTCACAGGAAGTTTATTCTTCCCTTGGCTGAGAATCACTCTTGTATAGGTGGGTGAGGTAACATGGTAACCAGCAGCTATAGGATTGGTGTTGTGTGATGTTTTATTCTTTTGGCTTTTTGAGGGGCCCATCACTTAACTCTCAGATAAATCACACATGGATTCTTATTCTTATTTGATCTCAGCTTGGCTTGTTTCTTGCCAAACTTTTCTTAAATTATCCCAACTACCTTTTGTCTCTGGGCTTTTTCCTTTTCTTACTTCTGTATGTCTCACTCCATAGCTGGCTGGATGACTGACCCCTACTGTCCTCTTCTTGTTTTTGTGCTCCTTCTCTTGCTCATTTCTCCTTCTATTTATACACTCTGCCAGCCAGCCCCACCTATCCTTGCTCCTGCCTTGCCATTGGCCATTCAGCTCTTTATTAGACCATCAGTGTTTTAGACAGGCAGAAATCCCAGCTTCAGAGTTAAACAAGTGCAGAAAACAAAAGTCACACATCTTACAATAATATTCCTCAGCAGATTGATTTTCTTCAACAGTCTTGACTCTGTTGAGAGAGACAGAGACTGTGTGTGTCTGTCTGTCTTTGCCTGGCACTCCTTTAGGTTCCTAATTCAAATCAGTGTCCCCCAAAAGCTGGCTGTTCAACACTTACCATATCCCTAGAACATGGAACACAATTCTCCTCCACCCCAGAATTTTATGGATGTGTGCCTGCCTGTCTGTGTGTGTGTGTACTGTGTGCATGCACATCCCCATGAAAGCCAAAAGAAGAATCCCATTTTGACCCAATCAGTATGGGTATGAGAAACTGAACCTGGGGTGCTCTGCAAGAGCAGCAAGTGGTCTTAACCACTGAGCCACCCGCCGGGCGATGGTGGCGCACGCCTTTAATCCCAGCACTCGGGAGGCAGAGGTAGGCGGATCTCTGTGAGTTCGAGACCAGCCTGGTCTACAGAGCTAGTTCCAGGACAGGCTCCAAAGCCACAGAGAAACCCTGTCTCGAAAAACAAAAACAAAACAAAACAAACAAACAAAAAAACCACTGAGCCACCCCTCCAGCCCTGGAGCATACTCCTTCTTCCCTGCGGACAACCATGGGACAACCAAATACTTTCAGGAATGATTGCATTGTAGGTGGGGGAATGAAAACTTTTTATTTAAAGAACATCTTTTTAAATTTTGGGAACCAAGTTAGAGTATATTAAAAGAGATTTTAATATGCTTTTTTTTTTTTAAAGCTAGTGTAACAGCCCTAGCTATCCTCTCAAACTGAGTTTGTAGACCAGGCTGGTCTTGAATTCACAAAGATCCTCCTGTGTCTGCCTGAGGTGCTAGGATTAAAGGGTGTACCACCATGCCCAGCAATTTTTTTTAAAAATATTTATTTATTCATTATGTGTACAATATTCTGTCTGTGTGTATGACTGCAGGCCAGAAGAGGGCACCAGACCCCATTACAGATGGTTGTGAGCCACCATGTGGTTGCTGGGAATTGAACTCAGGACCTTTGGAAGAGCAGGCAATGCTCTTAACCACTGAGCCATCTCTCCAGCCCCACGCCCAGCAATTTTAATATTTTAAAGCACAAAGATTAAGAGACAGAGGAGAGATAACCTTAAAAAAGAAATAAAATTTTTAAAAATTAATAAAAGCACTCATACATATTAAATATATCTAAAAAATTATTTTAAACAAAACAAATATAAAATACTTGGGGAAAGTAAAGCTTCCCTGCACACATGACTCCTGTTCTGAGCCTCATCTCATACTCCTATGCCCAGCAGCATCTTGAGAAGCTGGGCATGTGACTCCGTGAGGAGAGTACTCGTCTTGCATATAAGACCTGACATACGGCAGGTGCTGCTAACAGGTCTGCAGTTCCAGCACTGACCGACAGAACGACCAGAAGATCAAGGCCATCCTCAGCTACACAGTGAGCTTGAGGCTATCCTGGGCTATATACATAAGCGCCTATCTTGGGGCTGGAGAAACAGATCAAAGCACTGGCCAATCGCAACTGTCTGTAACACCAGTTCTAGGTGATCTGGTACCCTTGCAGACATGCATTCAGGCAAAAACCACCAATGCACATAAAAATAAAATAAAAATCTTAAAAGACACCATCTTAAATTTAAAAAAAAAAAAGGAAAAACACAAGCCAGGCATTGTAACTCATTCCTCTAATTCTAACACTTGGGAGACTGAGGCAGGATTACTGAGTTTAGGGCCAGTCTGAGCTAAAACAAAATGACCCTGTCTCAAAATTTAAAAAAGGGTGACTCTCCTTTGAAATAACCATACCCACGCTCTTGGATGTGTCTCACTGATCCCCTCCCCTGTCTATTTCTATTTGTTTGTGGGAGCTTTTTTTAGATACTATGTAGCCTTAGCTGGCTTAGAGTTTGCTCCATAGACCAGGTTGGCCTCAAACTCACAGAGATCCATCTACCTCTGCCTTCCAAACACTGGCAGAGGGAGACCAAAGGTGTGGACCAACATGCCCACCCACCCCTCCCATTTTTTTTAGATCTTTATCTATTAGGTATATAGTGTTCTGCCTGCATGTATGTATGCCTGCTCGCCAGAAGAGGGCACCAGATCACATTATTGATGGCTGGAAGTCACCATATGGTTGCTGGGACTTCAACTCAGGACCTCTGGAAGAGTAGCCAGTGTTCTTAACCGCTGATCCATTTCACCAACCTCTAGTGCTTATATTTATGAGCTGTCTGTGTCTGTGTATATGTATATCTATCTATCTGCCTGTCCGCCTGCCTGCCTGCCTGCCTGCCTGTCTGCTCAGAGACCAGAGGACATTAGATCCTCTGGCATTGGAGCTACAGATGGTTGTGAGCCACAGGTGGGCACTGGGAACCAAGCCCAGGTCCTCTGCAAGAGCAACAAATGCTCTTTACTGCTGTGCCACCTCTCTAGCCTGACGAGGTGTGTTTCAAAGGCTAGCCTAAAACTTAACTGTGTAGAGCAAAGGCTTGAATTTGTGCTGACATCCCTGGTTCTGCCTCTCTAGTGGTGATATTATAAACCTTAAAGTGGTTCTGGTTTTTTAATCTTTAAAACATTTTACACTACAGCCGGGCGGTGGTGGTGCAGGCCTTTAATCCCAGCACTCAGGAGACAGGGGCAGGCGGATCTCTGTGAGTTCAGCCTGGTTTACAAGAGCTAGTTCCAGGACAGGCTCCAAAGCTACAGAAAAACCCTGTCGTGAAAAGAAAAAGAAAATTACACTATGTGTATGTTTACAGGTATGCCACAGACGCACATGGTGGGGTGGGGTGGGGAGGGTCAGGGTATCAGTTCTCTCCTGCTGTGTGGGTTCCAGAGATCAAACTCAAGTTATCAGCTTTGGCAGCAAATGTCTATCCATTGAACCTTTTCTTTTGTTCTTTTGAGACAGGGTTTCTGTGTGTAGACCAGGCTGGCCTCGAACTCACAGAGATCTGCCTGCCTCTGCCTTCCTAGTGCTGTGTGTATATACACAGATACCATGAGAATAATTATTTAAAAATAAACGAATGAATAAGATGTATTTTTTTGTTTGGTTTTTTTCTTTCTTTTTTTTTTTAAATATTTATTATGTATACAATATTCTGTCTGTGTGTATGCCTGCTGGCCAGAAGAGGGCACCAGATCCTATTACAGATGGTTGTGAGCCACCATGTGGTTGCTGGGAATTGAACTCAGGACCTTTGGAAGAGCAGGCAATGCTCTTAACCTCTGAGCCATCTCTCCAGCACCTGTTTGGTTTTTTTCAAGATAGGGTTTCTCTGTGTAGCTTTGGAGCCAGTCCTGGAACTCGCTCTGTAGACCAGGCTAGCCTTGAACTCGCAGAAATCCACCTGCCTCTACCTCCTGAGTGCTGGGATTAAAGACACACACTACCATTATCCAGCTAAGAGATGTGTTTTTAATGTATGTAAACCATAAGACTGGGCTGGAGAGATGGCTCAGTAGATAAAGGCTTCTGCCTTCAAACCTCTGGAGCCCACGTGGTAGAAGGAGAGAACTGACTCCCCAAGTTGTCCTGTGACTACATACATATGTACATACACATACATAAGAATACGTTTAAAAACTGTAGGCAGGGTGCGGTGGCTCACATCCTCAAGCCCACCCTGGTCTACAGAGTGAGTTCCAAGACAGTCAGGGCTACACTGAGAAGCCTGCCTGCCATAGTCCCTAAGGGATGTCCCTACTTTAACACGAGGTTATTTGTATAGCAAAAGCCCCTGTGACATCCTGTAATCCCAGTGTCTGGGAGACAAAGGATTGAAAGTTCAAGACCAGTCTGGGCTTTTTAGCAAGATGCTGTCTCAAAGATTTTTTTTTTAAAGATTTATTTATTGTGTATACAACATTCTGCCTCCATGTATGCCCACATGCTAGAAGAGGGCGCCAGATCTCATTACAGATGGTTGTGAGCCACCATGTGGTTGCTGGGAATTGAACTCATGACCTCTGGAAGAGCAGCCGGTGCTCTTAACCACTGAGCCATCTCTCTAGCCCAGATTTTTTTTTTTTTAATCTAGGAATTTGAGACCAGCTTGATCTATAAAGTGAGTTCCAGGACAGCCAGGACTGTTACACAAAGAAACTGTGTCTTTAAAAAACAACAACAACAACAAAAAGCTAGGAATTGGCTGGGCATAGTGGTGGCCTGTGCCTTTAATTCCAGCACTGGGGAGGCAGAGGTACTTGGATCTCTGAGTTCAAGGCCAACCTGGTGTATGTAGAGTTCCAGGACAGCCAGGGCTCCATAGAGAGACCCTGTCTCTAAACAAACAAAAAAACTAGGAATTGTAACTCAGTGGTAGAGTGCCTGCCTTGCACGTACAGGGTTTTAGTACCACAAAAACAAATAAATGAAATAAAAATAGAAGTTGGATAAGGTAAACAGTTCTCCTGTCATCTCAAGTGCCCTCCCTGTGGTTCATGAGGCCGGGAGTCACAGGATGAAACCTGGTGTTTAGATCTGACTTCATTACCAACTGGTACCCACAAGGAGGGCACTCATTACAGCATCACCCTCTTGCGGGAACCTGGCAAGATTTTACTTTTCAAAACTCAACATATAGGGCTGTAGAGGCAATGAGCAAAACACCGCCTTGCCTGTTTGAGGACTAAAGTTATGATTCCCGGAATCCACATCAAAAGCCAAGTCGCAGCCGGGCAGTGGTGGTGCACATGCCCTTGGTCTCAGCACTCCAGTGACAGAGGCAGGTGGATCTCTGTGAGTTTGAGGCCAGCCAGGGCCACAGAGAAGCCCTGTCTCAAGAAACAAAACAATAACAACAACAAAGCCAGGTTGGGTATTGGAGAGATATCTAAGAGGTTAAGAGCATTGGCTGCTCTTCCAGAGGACCTGAGTTCAATTCCCAGCAACCACATGGTGGCTTCCAAACTTCTGGATCTCTACTTTCAGAGTATGCAACACTCCATTTTGGCCTCCAAGGGCACCACACACGCATGTGGTGCATATACATACATGTAGGCGGAACGCCCATATGAACAAAATATTTTAAAATCCAGGTGAAAGCCAGGTGGTGGGAGGCAGAGAGGGGCAAGCGAATCTTTGTATTTAAGGCTAGCTTAATCTGCATATCGAGTTCCAGTACAGACAAGGCTAGGACTACTTAGAGAGACCTCTTTGAAAACCAAACAAACAAAGCCAGAGGGGCAAGGTGGCCAGCATTTAATCCCATTGCAATAATTGTTTTATTTCCAGTTTGTCACCTGCTCACATATCCAGTAAACTTTGGTTTGTTTGAGACAAGGTCTCTTGTAACTGAGGTTGGCCTCAAAGTCACTGTAACCAAGGATGACCTTGAACTCCTGCTCCTGTTGACACTACCTCCCAGGTGTTAGGATTAGGTATGAGTGCCAGCATACCCTGCCCAGTAAACTTGGCTTTATTTTTGGTTTTAGAGATGAGGTTTCTCTATGTAGCCCTGCCTTTCGTGCAGCTTGCTCTGTAGACACGGCTGGCTTTGAACCTGAAGATTCTCTTGCCTCTGCTGGGATAAAGGTGTGCACTACTGCTAGACTTCGGCCCTTAGTAACATTTTAATAGCATTTTCTAAGCGCTATCTAGGTTTAGAGACAAGATTATAACTCACTCCCAGCTACTGTGTGGAGCCAAGTGCAGAAAACAGAAGCCGCACGGGATCGGCAGCACACCCGCCTGTGCTCACACTGTGTGTGTGTGTCTTTGCCTCCCTCCAGACCAGAGCGTTCCCACCAAGGGAAAATAGAACTTTTAGTTTTAAAGATCTATTATCTGTGTGTGTACATGCCTCTGTGTGTATATGCTCACACATGTGAGTTTGTGTCCATGAGTGGTGGCCAGAAGAGGGTGTTTCCACTTATTTCCTGAACCTAGGCTGAAATTCAGATAGTTACAGTAATCTTTCTGTCTCCATCCTTCTCAGAACTGTAGTTACAGGTGTTCTTGAGATGTCGAGCTTATGATGTGGCCGCTCATATCCAAGCTCTGGTCCTTGTGACTGTGAAGCTAGTGCAAAACCATTAACAGTTTATGCGCTTATTTTATGGAGTGGGGGCACGCTCACTATCTCAGGGTGTGGGGGTTGTGTGTTGTGTTCTTTGATCTGAGAAAGAATGGTACATTCATGTACGAGGGGCCCTCCCACCTTGCCTCTGTTGTCAGGAGGTTTGGTGTTGGCTGAAGCCTAAAGGATGCTTTGACAGATTATAAGGCCACGGAACTGTGTGTATAAAGGAGGCCTGGGAGGCACTCCGTTTCTCGGTGAGCCCTACCTGGTGGATAAACAACCCTTTCCTTCCTGTCCCCTCTGACCCTGACCACTGTGGTCTCTGTCTCCAGGTCCGAACACTGTTTGTCAGTGGCCTCCCTGTGGATATTAAGCCTAGAGAACTCTACTTGCTCTTCCGGCCGTTCAAGGTGAGTCAGGACCCGGGAGCCCCCAGAGCCCAGGATCAGGGATGAGCAGCAAGCATGAATCTCTGCTGTGGACTGAACTGCAGAAAGGTGTATCAGAAACTGAGCTCACAGACCTGGCTCTATCTATGACGGTTCTGCTGAATCTCGTCTTGTGCCAGTTTCCTGGCCCTGCTGAACCTCAGTTTACTCATCTGTAAAGTGGAGACGGTAAAGAATCCTAACAGACTTTGCCATGTGAGGAGTTCTGGAGATTCAGTGTGTACACACACACACACACACACACTTAGTAGAGCATTCAGGAGTGCCCTGGGTACCACTGTACCATGTGATTCAGAACACAAAGGCAGCAGGAACTCAGCCTCGGTGATGGGGTTGCCTCCAGGGGACCACTGAGGAAAGATGAGGCTGATGGGGAGACAGTGCTAGGTTAGCACAGTAACAGCTTCTGACCCCTGAAATGGCCACCTCTCTCCACAGGGCTATGAAGGGTCCCTGATCAAGCTCACTTCAAGACAGGTAATTTCTCTCCTAGGTTTTTCCTCCCAGCCCAGACTAACTGCTGGCAGAACTGAAACCTTTTTCCTACTGTTCGAAAGCATCTGAAGGCAGAGACCCACTCTATGCTGTCTTGCTTCTGTCCTGACAGGACAGCCTCCACAGTTCCCTCCTCTTTTCTAGTCAGCTGGGCCCTGTCAGCTTCTGTCCTTGTCTGGCTCTGGCATTCTGCCTGACCCCCAAGGCAGAGATATTAGAGATAGTAGCTGAGCTCTGACCTCCTGCAGGAGACCAGAGCCCAGAGCCTTCAGGGGCCAATGGGAGTCTGAAGTCAGTTTTCAACCTTCCTTGTCTGCATGCATTTGCAAAGACTTCTGTGGTTGTGGTTACAGCTCAGTGATAGAGCACTTACCAGACATGTGCCAGACCTAGGTTTAATCCTCAGATTTGCTTTTAAAAAGGTACAGAAAAGGTGATATTAAATGGTATTAATGACCCACGGAATAGTGCTGCGTTGACATCCTTTCATGGTGTGGTACCCAGAAGGGAGACTTAATATAGATGCTTGTGAATCCTGAATCTTCCAGACTTATCTTAGGGAGGATATGCCCAAGAGCTTTATTTCTTCTGTGTTCTCTAACCAACAGGGCAGATAGTGTTTCTAGTTAGGTGATGGATTTTTTTTTTTTTTTATATTTGTGGTACTGTGGGTGGGGAGGTCGAGTCTAAGGCCTTGAACATGCTGGGTGAGTTCTGTGCATGGCGTACACACATGGAAGGCTGGAGACATGTAAGGATGTTCTTTCTTCCTTCCTACTAGCCTGTTGGTTTTGTGATCTTTGACAGCCGGGCAGGAGCAGAAGCAGCCAAAAATGCGTTGAATGTGAGTAGACCCACAGACCTCTGAAGCAGCGATTGTCCCATTTCTGTCCACTACAAATCTTCCTCACTGCACTCTCAATAAACACATGGATTTTTATTTCCCACCCGTCCCAGGGCAGAATCTCTGACTGCCTGGTTTGTGATGCGTGTCATTACTCAAGGTCAGCGCAGTATTCCCTCTGCTGCAGCCCTGGGTGCACGTCTTAGAGGAAAACTTGCTTCTGGGGTCCTGTGTATTGATGGCAGTTGGCAGTATGGGTGCTTGTACGAGTCGCTCTTCCTTTTCTTCCCATTCAGGGTATTCGCTTTGATCCGGAGAACCCACAGACCCTGAGGCTAGAGTTTGCCAAAGCCAACACCAAGATGGCCAAGAGCAAGCTAATAGCGACACCTAATCCCACCAGTGTCCACCCTGCCCTAGGAACACATTTGATTGCACGGGACCCTTGTGAGTGGACCTCTGATCTTCTTTCTCCTGTCCTTCGGGTTTGTCCCGGCCAAACTGCATATATTCAGATCCCAAGAGAAGTTATCAGTGATGTCTCCTTTTCTGGGGCCTTCTTCATCTGTAGCCACCACCTTGAGACTTAGCAATCTACTTCTTCCTCTGTGGCCATTTGGAGACTCAGAAAGGCTGGGCTCCTGGGCGGTCAGGGCTGCACTATTTTCTTGAAGCCTTTTTGTGATTTCTCTTTCTTAATACAGGCTGTCTATGGCCTGCTTCCAGAAATAGGGTATTGGCCATGCTGAGCAAGTTCTCAGGGCTTCTTTCCCTGGCCTCGGGGCATGGGGAGTATGGTTCAGTTATCGTGCTGGGTCTGGGTCCCCTTTTCTGTTTGAAAGTATGAGGTGAGAGGAGGGACCAGTGTTCTGATGATGGAGTGCTGTCTTCTGTTGTAGATGACCTGATGGGGGCTGCACTGATTCCTGCATCCCCAGAGGCCTGGGCCCCTTACCCTCTCTACACCACAGAGCTGACCCCAGCCATTTCACATACTACGTTCACCTACCCAGCTGCTACTGCTGCCGCCGCCGCCCTACATGCTCAGGTAAGCTATTCAGGTGGACGAGAAGGCTCAAGACAGACAAGTGGGGGTCTGCCTACCTTGGCATAGGCTGCTCCTGCCCCTGGGGCTGCAGCAACAGAAGTGTCTTCTGCCAGGAATGTTAGCTCATCTTATGATTTAGGAAACTGAGACAGGAGGAGATTGCTGGGATTTGAAGACAGCCTGGAAATGTGAAACTTGGTGTACAAAGAAAAACAAAACAAAACAAAACAAAACCAATCCCATAAACTGTTGTCTTCGTGGGTATTTTGAAAGCTCAGGCTCTGGGGATCTATCTGCTTGTCCGGAGTACAAACCAAACTGGGGACACGTAGGTGGATCTGCTCTGCCTTTTCCTGTCTTTATAAGCTTTATTAAGCTTTTAAAGGCGTTATTACTCTGAGAATTAGAATAATATACAGATTGTTCAGAGTTAGAGAGTTACACAATAAAGGCCAGAACTTTGCCTGGATATCTTAGAACTCCTGCTTCTTCTGTTATTTATTTATTTATTTTTGTGGTGGTGGTTTGTTTTTAATTACATTTATATGTGTGTCCCGTGTGTGCAGAGACCATAAGACAATTTTTGGAAATCAATTCTCTCTACCAAGTGGGTTGTAGGAATCAAACTTAGGTCATCTGTTTGGGAGCAAGTGTTTTTACCCACCCAGTCATCTTGACGGCCTGTTCGCTGGTAGATTTTGTTTGTTTATTTATTTTGTTTTGTTGGTAGATTTATTTAAGTTTTTTTTAACAGGATGAGTGGGGAGACTCATCTAGCCCAGGCTTGAACTCCTGATACTCCTGCCTCTATCTCAAGTGCTGGGGTCATGCAACAGCATGCCTACCTATGTTTTACTTTTTTGAGACAGTCTTGCTATGTAGGCCAGGCTGGCCTTGAACTGTTGGTAATGCTCCTATCTCAACCTCCCAAGTATTGGGATTACAGGTTTGGGGACTGGACACTGGGGCAGAAAAAAAGACAGCAACCATTTGTAGGGGAAGTTTGTGAGAGAGGAGACTGGGCCCAGAGCAGGGTGTTACTGTTGTTTCTGTTGCTGGCCATGCAGACCATTACTCTGTTCCAACCACTGCAGACTGGGCCTTGACGTGGCCATCAGGGATTTCCTAGACTGTCAGGAGAAGAGCACATGGAGGTAGCTGCTTGGTCCTGACCTGGGTATCGGGAAAGGGAAGGAAAAGCTTGAGGGGGAGAGTTCACAGGGAGCAGGAACTGCAGTTAGCACAACTAGGCACACCTAGGAGATGACGCCCGGGAGGCAGCGGCAGGCCGATCTCTGCGAGTTTCAGGACATCCAAGACGGTTACACAGGGAAACTGTCTTCAAAAACCAAAAAAGCATCCTTGCCTGGGACCTGAGTCCACGTCCATTCCTAGGTCTTTGGAGGGGCTTAGCAACACAGGGGTTGTCCTCTCAATGTGGAAAAAGGAAAAAGGTCAGGTGCTACCATCTTAGCATGGTTTTTTTTTTTTTTTTTTTGGTTTTTCGAGACAGGGTTTCTCTGTGGTTTTGGAGCCTGTCCTGGAACTAGCTCTTGTAGACCAGGCTGGTCTCGAACTCACAGAGATCCGCCTGCCTCTGCCTCCGGAGTGCTGGGATTAAAGGCTGTGCGCCACCACCGCCCGGCTCATTTTAGCCTGGTTACCTCAGCAGGGAAGTCTGTTTTCATTGTACTGGGGCCACACTGTAGTTAAACGTGTTGCTTTCTCCAGCTGAGTGTCCTGGACAGCTGGAAAATTCCTCTGGGATAGGCAGGGTCTTCCAGAGGGAAGGTGTATTAACATAGGAGTCAGGAGGGAGATGGGGAAACCTTTTCCCTGTGTGTGCCCTGGGCAGGTCTGAGTGCTATAGGCTAAGCTGGTAGCTTTCAGTGCAGGAGCAGTGCAAGGAACTGGGGAGGATGAGAGGCACCTGCTTTACTGGTTCCTGGCCTGTGATCCCAGCTCTGCCACCAATTAGCTACATGAGCTTTACCTTTGGCGTGTAGTGTGAAGAGCCAGAGACAATGGTTTGTCAAACCCAGGAGACACCCCTCTGCTCTGCTGGCGGGGAGTGCTACCCTGCTGCCAGTCCCTGAACTCTGTGGTCTCCTGCACTCCCTCTCCCAGTTCCTGTCTGTGCTCTGCTCTTTTCCAGCTGGACTCCAGATCCTGGCTCCATAACTCAACCTCGGGGTGACTTTTGGGGGGAGGGGAGGTTCGAGGTTTCTCTGTAGCTTTGGAGCTATCTATTTATTTCAGTTTTTCGAGACAGGGTTTCTCTATATAACAGCCCTCGCTATCCTGGAACTAGCTCTTGTAAGACCAGGCTGGTCTGAACTCACAGAGATCTGCCTGTCTCTGCCTACTGAGTGCTGGGATTAAAGAGGTGCGCCATCACTGCCCGGCCCCGGGCTGATTGCTGTCTTGAGGCCCCCCCCCCAGATTGATGAGATTACAAGCAGGCAACACCCAGGTTTTACACGGTACTCAGAATAGAACTCAAGGCTCATACATTCTAAGCCAGTACTATCACGGATCTATATCTCAAGGGTCCCTTTTATTGTTTGTGTTCTGTGCTTTTTGAGACAGGGTTTCTTGTGGCCTAGGATAAGATGACCTTGAACTCCTGATCTGCCTCTATCTTGGAATGTTAGGATATTTCATACTCTACCATACCCAGCTTTTTGTCAGGATAAAGTACTACAGAAGTGTTGGGATTTGTGATTGCTGAGGCAGGAGGATGATTATAATTGTCTGGTTGTCTGAGATGCTGCCTTCTAGCCTTCTTGGGAGCAGGAAGGAGGCCACCCTAAGCACAGTGGTATATTTTAGAGGCAGACTAATGACTGAACAGTCTTTAGTTCTGATCTTGTTTTTCAGATTGACTAGAGACCCATTTCCTTAGCAGTCAATGAGGCCACGAGGAGGTAGTAATAGGCATGCAAGCCTGTTCCGTGGAGTGATACTTTGTTTCCCTCTCTCTTGTGTTCCATGACAATACTTCACTAGAAGTGTCTTATAACTAAGGAAGTGGACACTTTGAGCCCAAGTGAGAAGTTCTGACCCTGAGGACCAATAGAAAAATGAAGGGCAAAGAGGTGACTTTGAGAAAAGGTAGTAGCCAAAAAAACAGAAGGCAAGAAGGTGTGGGAACTAATCTCCACTATTGTTCCCCTGCTAGGCGCATCCCAGCTTCATAGCCCTGAGGCTGCACTGACCAGACCTGCAGGAGGGCCCTGAAAGGAATCGAACCTTCACCTGAGATAGGCATTATGGCCTCTGCCTTTAATTCCGGCTAGCATTAGGGAGGTGGAGGCTGGAGGGTCAGGAGTTTAGGGCCAGTTTTGACTGTATAGCAGATTTAAAGACAGCCTGTGCTGCACTGAAACTCTGTCTCAACAAAACTTTCCTTCTAAGCAAGAAGGCACGAAAGTATGTGTGGCCACATTCTTCCTTGCCTGTCTTCAGTGTATGTGGCTCTCGACAATCCAGGTGAAATTCATGAATGAAAATTCAGAGCAGCACATGGCACAAGCATCTCAAAAACATTCAAGCTCCTACAGATCTGCATTTAGCGAGAAAACCACACAGATTGGGTTTAACATTGGCCTATCCTACTTCAAGGAAACCTTTTTCTTTTTTGTTAAAATAAAAAGCCTTAAACTCTGGCAGTCCTCCTTCCTCTGCCTCAGTGCTGGAATTTTTTGGGTTGCAGGAACCAAACTCAGGTCAGTGGGCCTATGTGCTTGTAGCCACTGAGCCATCTCACTGATCCTGGATGAAATATTATTTTAGTTGGTTTTCTGGCCAGTGAGGCTCCCATCCTTATTGGTTATTTATATTTTTTCTCATATAGGCTCATTCCTTTTTGGTAGACTTTAGTCCTAAGATCTGTGAGGGGGACTGAGGCTGTATCCCCCTCCTCTTGTCCTCACGTTCTCTTCTTTCTTGGCAGCAGCCCTTACGTAGGATGGGGAGATCCCTCAGGTAGCTGTGAACAGCTGAAGGCCCCGAGAATCAGATGAGACTACAGGGTCCCTCACACGGCTGGGCCTGAGTGGTGCCATGCATTGAGCTAGGGCAGGAAGAGGAGAGGAAGAAAGAGACTGGGCTGCTTCTAGAGGAACCCATGCCACAGGCATATGCAGACATATTCCACGGCAATCCATTGAGTATATCCATTCAAGTGCATTCCCTCTGGATCAGTGACCTAACTGCTCTGAGTCCATAAATGCCCCAACCCCCACCCCAAGACACCCTAAGATATCTTGACTCGGGGGCTAAGGAACTGCTGCTGTAGTTTGAGCACCTGGGGGAGTGAGCATGGGGAGACTTTCAAACAGCCACCTGAGGTCGGTCTCAGCCCCCTTGTGTGGTCCCATGGGCTCCCAGCCAGGCAAGCACTAATGTGGGGACTTTTCCAGCTGGTTGAAGGGTGGCAGGCAGAGCCCGTGAGGAGATTCTGAGCGGCCTAGAGCCCTGAGCTTGTCTGGTGGCAATACTGCTTCTAACTCTTACATCCTTGCCTGTGAGTAAGTTCTAGTGTCTAGCTTGGCGTTCAGCTTCGAGGGTATCCCCAGCCCAGCCATGGGCCAGAGGAACCTACCTTAGAGCTGTCAGCCAGGAGAAGGAAGAGCCGGCCCTGCTATGTGCCAGGTGGCAAGTGTTAGGATAATCAGCCCTGACTTCTCGTCATCCTGGGAGGGTGTGCTGGCCCAAATGATGTTCTCTATGAACCACGTGTAGAGTTGGAAGTCACAGAAACAGCTCCTAGGGCAATCTCCTCGGCCCAGAGGGCCTGGCATTGGTCATAACTAAGAGCCAGGAATCACATGCAGCCAAGTGGGCCAACTGGGTCTGCCTGCCACAGCTTCATGGATGTTGTCTGTATGCCCAGCTTCTCACCCGTTCTCTACAGGGGCTCTTAAATACCACCCCTCTCTTTCCCAGGGGAACTCTAGGCCCCCCTGGATGCTCAGATCCCACTTTTCCACCAGGCAGCTTTGGGTCAGGCTGGGGGCTGACATGCTCCTTGGCGTGTGTAACTGGGGTAGGTGCCTTCCCTGAAGCGTTTGGCAGCAGCTCAGCTGTCCTTGCCAGGTGTCTAGCTCACAGAGAGGGATCCATGCCATTTTATTGACCATTCTCTGGGAATCCAACCTTGGGGCTGCTGCCCTGTGGGGCTTTCTGCGATTGCCACATTTTAGGTAGCTGCAGACCCAGGCCAGGATAACCTGAAGCTGTCAACTCCTGCCTGAAACCTCAGCAGAGGTTTAAAGTCTCTGAATTTATGTACCTTGTAATATGGGAAAGACGGAAAGGTCAGAAATAGCTGCACTGAAGAATTGCCAGGGCTTTGCGTGGAGACCCACGCCTTGAAGACCACACTGCTTACTCTCTATAGCCTTGTTTGTTTTGTAAATAGACCAAGAAACAGATCCAAGCCGGTGGTGGTGGCACATGCCTTTAATTATAGCTCTTGGGAGGCAGAGAAGGTGGAACTCTGAGTTTGAGGCCAGCCCGGTCTAGTTCCGGGACAGGCTCCAAAGCTATAGGGAATCCCAGTCTCAAAAAAAACCAAAACAAGCAAACCAAAAAACCCAGAACCAAGCTGGGTGGTAGTGGTGCAGGCCATTAACCCCAGCACTTGGGAGGCAGAGGCAGACGGGTCTCTGAGTTCGAGCCAGCCTGGTTTACAGAGCTAGTGTCAGGACAACTGAGTCTACCCAGAGAAACCCTGTCTCCTGGGGGGGGGAAGAGGGGATTGAAAACGATCCAAAGAAACAGCACAAAATGTGTCGAGCTCATTCTCCTGTTGAGACTTTCTCAGGCTAGGCATCACAGTTGGCAGAGTGCTTGCCTGACCTTCATGAAGCCCGGGTTCAATCCTCAGCGCTGCATAAAACACAGATTTTCACTCCTGTAATCTCAGCACTCAAGAGGTGGGGGCAAGATCAGAAACGCAAGGTCATTTATTTATTTATTTTGCAAGGTCATTTTTACTTATATTGGTAAGTCAAGGGATTCATGAGATCCTGTCTCAGAAAAATACCCAAACACCAATGGCCTGGTAGACATTTGCTGCCAAGCCTGATATCCCGAGTTTAGTCCCTGGAGCTCATGTGCCGAAAGAAGACCGACTCCCACAGGTTGTGCTATTTAACCTCCTCACATATGCTGAAGCATGCATATATATACTTGTGGGGTCCAAATGCTGGCATGTCCTCCTCATGGAACCCTGACCCGCAGAGGAGGCAGGCCAGCTAGTGTTTTTCCATTATCAGGAGAAAGAAGCTGATGCTTAGAGGTGAGTAACCAACTGGTGCTGGCTCTCACCAGGTGCTCAGTGACAGTCTGACAGCCTGGACAACCACAGGACCTCTGCTCAGATTCACCTAGCTCCTGCTGAGGGCTGAGGTGAGCAGGCAGCTGGCACGTGTTCCCTGACAGTGGCTTCTCTTGCAGGTGCGCTGGTACCCCTCCTCAGATACCACTCAGCAAGGATGGAAGTATCGCCAGTTCTGTTAGCTCCTCAGTAAGTGTTGGCTGCAGAGGTCAGCACCTCCACGCTGGCTGCTCACATGGCTGTGGGTCCTCTGTCTGGTGCTGAGCGCTTGCTTGGGCTGTTGGCTCCAGAGCCTGTTCCTGTCTGTCCTCTTCCTGTCACCCAGCATCCCCTTCTGCAGCCTCCACAGCCAGCTCCCATTCTACTCTGCTCATGGCCACCTTTCTCCCCTCCCTTCAGGTCTTGTCGCCCTGGAGTGGGGCCTGTGCGGAACTGCTGCTTTCCTCTAGATCTACACTGTGAATCTGAAGCCTGACGTGCTCCCAAGGCCTTCCAGGCGGGTTGGGAGGCTGTCTTGCTGGGATCCCACACCTAGGCCCAGCCTGCCGGCTTCATTGGGAACCCAGCACAGCCTGACCTCCTGCTCAAACTTCTTTAGTCCCCATCAAGGAAAAGGAACGTTTAATTTTGCATGTTTATGAATTGTGACACTTAAACTTGTGCATACGAGTGTACGGTTTGTTCCCGCACTGTCGCCATAGCAACAGGTCTTGGCACTGGAGGCTTGTCAAGCCTAGTCTCTCTCTCTCCACTCGGGAGGCCTGAGTGTCCCCCTCCGCCCCACCCCGCCCCTCACACGTGCTCACACACACACCTGCAGTCTCCATCCTCTCCTAGCAGCAGATCCGCAGCCTCTGACCTTCACTTCTGATCCAGAGTCCTGCGCTGCCTCCTTCTCCGTGGGCTGACAAGCCTAAGACGCCTTCTTTGTGCTTACCTCCCCCAGTGCACCCCACCTTGCCACTGCTCTTCATCTTTCTGAACTTTGAAATCAACCAAAACGTGAAAAGTATTTTTGTACCCTGTGTAACAAAATATTTATGGATCATAAAGGGTTTTTCATGTGTTTACCATTAATTATTGAAGAGACCTTGTTCAGCCTGTCGGATAAGTTTAATGTTTAGTTTGAAGCATGAAGAAAGGGGTTTCCGTTCCTTAGCAGTCGGCCTTTGTGCCGGGCGTTGGTTTAAGAAGAATGAGATGAAGGATAAATTGTGCAATTTTGGTTTATTTTAAAGCATGTCTGTGCTTTACCTTTAACCTCAGCTCGGGTGTTTGGCCTCTTTGGACTGTGGGTGATGTCTGGAGGTGGCTTTTGTAATTGCTGACCCTGTGAGAATGTGAAACTGGATCATAAATGAAATGCAAAATAAAAACCTGAAGTGACTGCTGATTTTTTTGCTTGTGTATTCCATGGGATCCAGGCTGCCAGGCTGAGGGATGACCAGAGGGGAGCCAGGAACAGTCTTGGCCCGGGGGCTCTCTGGCTGGGGGTACCTCAGAGTTGCTCCTGTTATTGTAGAAGTTATTGCCTCTTGTAGTTAGCTGCGAAATCAGTCCCAGAGTGAGGAGTGACCTGCACCAGGGTCATACAGGTGCCCGCTGACCGTCATCCCATCATGTATGATGAATTCTCTCCTTGGTAAAGAAATTCTGAGGGCAGAGAGCCTTAGTCCTCGTACCCAGTCAGGGACCTGAGTGTGACTTTATCTACCTTCCTTCACCCTCCTGCCCTGTGGTCCTCTCAAGCCCTCTAGGAAGAAAAAACTGAAGTTGGTGTGCTAGCTTCCCTCTTTAAAGTCTGATCTTGGTGTGCATCTGTGAGGCTGGCCTGTGGGAACAGAGGAGACCCACAAACCTTGCCCATGACAGGTTAAACTAACTGTGCTGTTGGGTGTAGACTGCAGCTGATACCCGGGAAGAGAGCAGAAGGCCCCTGAGGTGGCTGTGCTGAGAGCCTGGGGTGGCTTGGACAGGGTGGTCAGGAGGCTGTGGCCACCGGACTCTGGTGTGACATCGGGTTTCAGTTTAGTGAGAGAAGTGGCTTGAAATCTTCTCCAGCTCCTGCTGGACGGCTGGAGTTCTGAGTTTGCTGTTTTGTCCACCCTGGTCCTGGAGAGCAGGGCCAGTAGAACGGAGCTTGCCTCCTGCTGCTTCCCATTGGGCAAAGCTCCAGTGGCTGTGGCAGTGGCTGTGGTAGTGGCTGTAGCTGTGGCTGTAGCAGTGGCTGTGGCTGTGGCTGTGGCTGGCCCTGGTTGCATGGATGACTGACACCTCAGCCCTTCTCTTATGTGGCTTGGGTCTAGGATGTTAATTGCTGACAAGTAAGTTGGGGTGATATGTATCTAGGTGCTGAGTGGGCTAGAGGAAAACACAGGCTTTGGAGTAACTTGGGGGTGTCAGGAGGGAAGGTACCTGCACTCGTACCAGGAAGGGAAGGAATTGGGCCTTTCTAGTATCCCTCACTGGTATGTGATCTGGCCAAGCAAGCAAAGGCCTTCCTGACTTGAAGCTCCTTCTCCCACGGGGAAGAAGCTGTTGTATGCTTGACAGCCCCCTCCTAGAGCCAAGCCATGGTCTGACCTACTTTAGCTGTGTCAGGATCCACTGGGTCTTCCCGGGGTGCTGAATTATTTAGTTGGGGCGCCTGGGTCTTTCTGAGATGGGTAGAGGACGCTACTCCATAATTTAAAAGGTCCCTATGCCGGCGGCTTCCGGGGAGGAGGGGATTGGGTCACGCTTCACTGAGCAGGGCCTAGGCCTTGGTCTGATGGGAGGAAGTAAGTCCTACAGCCTTTGCAGCCGGGGCAGGACCTCTGCAGAAAGGCTACCATGGACTGTCACATCTGGACAGAGCTTGAGTTGACAGGCAGAACCATCCATAGTTAAGGAGTTGCATGGTAAGACTGGGCTCAGAAGCTGCCTTGCCCAGAAGGTATGCTCCTCAGAAAGGGCCCGCAGGTGTGTCATCCTGGCCTCTGATGACAGGACTTTGATTAGGTGATGTCACCTTGACACATGCCAGGATCTCCATCAGACTGGTCTCTAGACAGGTCTGTGGGCATTTTCTTATTAATGACTGATGTGCGAGGACCCAACCCACTTTGGGTAGGGCCACCCCTGGGCCGTGGTCCTGAGCTGTTCAAGGAAGCTGGCTGAGCAGCCCGTGGTGAGCAGCATCCTCCATGATTTCTGCTTCATCCTGCCTCCAGGTTCCTGCCTTCGCTTCTCTCAGTGGATCGTGGGGTATGTAAGTCAAATAAATTTTTTTTCCTTCCCAAGTTGCTTTGCTTTTGGTCATGTCTTTTTTTCTTTGTAGCTTTGGAGCCTGTCCTGGTACTTACTCTGTAGCCCAGGCTGACCTCGAACTCAGAGATCTGCCTGCCTCTGCCTCCCGAGTGATGGGATTAAAAGGCGTGCACTACCACCACCCAGCTTTGGTCATGTTCTTTATCACAGCAATAGAAACTTAAGGCAATCTTCCCTTCTTAGAGGGCCCAAGAGTCAATGAATACTAAGTTCTTTGGGTGTGGGTCCCTTCTCTATCCAAGGAAGAGACCATAATTGCATGCCCCTGCTTTGCTAGAAACCAGTGCAGAAGATGCCTGAGAGAACTGTGGCTGCCACCCCTACACCCTATGAGAACTTGGCTCCCAACAGAAGATTACTTGGTTTGCCTGCATATTTTTGAGGTCTTGTAGTTTAGTTGGCAATTATTCGTGATGGCAGTCCTTACCATGGAGCCTTTACAGGACAGTCGGTTAGTAGGCTCCAAGATGTGGAGTTGCCTTAACTCACACACTGGGAATCAGTACTGGGTAAGAATACAGCCAATGTGGGCCAGAGGTGTGTAGAAGGACCAGGATTCATCTGCTCTGCCTGGTTGAACCTGCAGACAGTTTCCTGAAGCCATTTTGATCTTGGAGTTCTGTTGGCTGTGGCTAATCCTTGAGAAACCTTAAACACCTCAGAGTGCGGTTTTAGAAAGTTCCAGGAGAGACTACCTCAGCCTGCAATGAGTTAGGGTCTCACTTTGTCTCCTGGCCTGAAATTTGCTCTGGCTGACTTTAAACTCAGGAGCAATCATGCTGTCTCTGCCTACCAAGACCAAGTCCTTAAAGTGTGTGTGTGTGTATATGTATGTGTGTTTGGATGCAAGGTCTTATTCTGTAGCCCAAAGTGTCCTGGATCTCACTGTGTTTTCTAGGCTGGCCTTGAACTTGGATTAGCCCTCCTGCCTCAGCTTCTACACCATCAGCCACCATGCTTGTCCCTGAAAGTTATATTCAGCTTTTGTTTTTTTCATCTAATGTTCTACTTGGGAAAGGGGAAGGGGAATGGGTTAGAAGCCCAGAAATCATAGAGCATGACCTAAGATATTGTCACACTGTACTAACTACCTGTTTTTTTTTTTTTGTAGTCCCTCCTGCCAGCTCCCAAATCATGTCACAGACACTTATATAAGCTTGGCCAATAGCTTAGGCTTGTTTCTTTCTTTCTTTCCTTTTTTTTGGTTTTTAGAGACAGGGTTTCTCTGTGTGTAGCCCTGGCTGTCCTGGTACTCGCTCTGTAGACCAGGCTGGCCTCAAACTCAAGAGGCCTGTCTCTCTGCCTCTTGAGTGCTGGGATCGAAGGCGTGTGCCACCACTGCCTGGCTCAAGGCTCGTTTTTGACTAGCTCTTACGTTTACTTTTTGACTTGTGGCTGTATTTCCTTTACTCTGTATACCTGTGCTGCTGCCCTGCCTCCTCCATCCCTGCCTCCACCCTCATTCCCATCGTCCTCTCTGCCCCGAAAATCCTGCCTAGCTATTGGCTGTTCAGCTTTTTGTTATAATCAGTCCGAGTGACAAATCTTCACAGTGAACAAAAAGATTATTCCACACGCTTTTTAGGGGAGAGGCTGCGGACGGTCAGTGCTCTGCCGCTGGCTCGCACCCTGGCTTCTTACAAGCCACTGAAGACGCAGACCCTGAGTCTGCCATCCTAACACTCTTGATTTTGTTTTGAGACGGTCTTGCTCACTGTGTAGCCTTGACTGCCCTCGAACTTGCTATCTAGGTGAGACTGAGATGTGGCTGCCCCTGTCTTCTCGGTGTCACCAGCGACCTGAAACCCTCTGAGAAGCCACTAGGAAATCTCAGGATTCTAGCAGCAGGAGGAACAGGATCATACATTCCTGTCCTGATGTGGAGTTTACCATGGTTACATATACTGTCTCTTGTGGTCACTGTAAAAGTCCTTTGAAGCATGAAAGGTATTTTCATCTACTTTTTGTAGCTATGGAAACTGAAGGCAAAAGCTCCCACAGAAACTGTCAAGATAGGTCTAATAGGTAAAGGTGTTTGCCACCAAGCCTGACATCCAGAATTTTATCCTTGGGATCCATAGTGGAAAAGGAGAACCAACTCCTCAAGTTGCCCTCTGACCTCCGCACGTGCATTCTGGCATGTGTCCACATCCACTAGTAAATACATGTTTGTTTTTTTTTTTTTTTCAAAAATCCCACAGAGGGAGATGGCTCGGTGGGCAAAGCACTTGCTTTGCAAGCGTAAAGACCAGGGTTCAGATCTCAGAACTCATGTAAAATCTGGAGGGCTGCAGCAGTGTACTGTAATCCTAGCACTGAGAAGGCAGAAGAGGGGCTATACCAGCAAGCTATACCAGGTGCAGCAGCAGACATTACCTCAGTAAGAATTGCAGAAAACCACCAAGCAGCTAAGAGCACTTGCTAGTGCAGAAGACCTGAATTCTGTTCTCAGCAGCCACTTTAGGTGGCTCACACACACTTAAAACTCCACTCTCCTGACTTCTTGTGTACCTGTTTACAGAGTACACTTACATATACTCGGGCACACACATTTTTTTGAAAAGGAATCTTAGTATATTTGCATTTGGGAGCATGTTTATGTGTACCATGTACGTGCCTGCGGAAGCCAGAAGGTGTCAGATCCCCTGGAACTGGAGTTAATGGGCATGTGGGTGCCCTGAGTCATCAACAAGGTCCTCTGCATGTTCACCACGTGCTCTTAACCACTGAACCGTGTCTCCTGCCCAGGCACACATACACACTGCTCCAGTGGACCCTGCACTTGGTACATGGTCGGTAGAGAATGAGGCTGTTTCTGCTCCTTGGAGTGTACAGTCAGGGACCTGGATGGCTGAGCAGCTCAAGGAGGAATATTTAGGAATGGGAAGAGTTAGGCAAATAGTCCAAAAGTCTTCCTCCTCTGTTTGCCGTTTTTCCCTGTCTTCCATACCATGCCAGTCTGACTGTGTTAATGTAGTCCTGGCTTCCCAGGACAGGGTTACTTGAATTAGAGGCTTCTCTGATGTGTCTGTTTCTATCCAAACTCAGATTCACATCCCTAAAATCTGCAGTTTGTTTCCTGGAAATCAGCTTTACTCAGGAAGTGGGAGCAGAGATGCCATTAAGGGGAACAAGGTACAAAAGCCAGAGCCAAGGTCTTCACTAAGGTTTTCCCCAAGACTGCATTCCCTGAGTTGTCTCTGCATATAAACTCTAGTTTTTGGGCCTGTGATGTCCCTGCCTTCAGGTGCTAGGTATACAGTCATGCCTGTCTCTTTCCCTGCCTCCATCTTATGCCCACTTATGTTGTGTCTCCTCTGGCCCTTGGTCATCACCTGTGAGGGAAGATGATGTTCCTATGTTTCCTTCAACTGTACTGGTAATAGCTGAGGCGTTAACTAGACCATGAGTCTGTGGTGCCCTCTTATGGCGAGAGAGCTCAAAGCTACTTGGATGATTTCCTTTGGATCCTTTTGGATAGACTTGACCCAGACCTGGGCCATCTGGGCCCCTGCTCCAAAGCTCTGAGTTATAGTCAGTTACAAACACAGACCACCCTCTGGATTCTAGACAGGTACACAAATTACTGATCCTGGGTGACAGCTGTGTGTGTTAGGCCCAAAGGCATTCATTCGGCAGCCCCAAGGGGTAGAGAGGTGTGTCCAAGTCCAAGATTGTTCAGCTATGCGGAATTCATGTTGGGTGAGGTATGTAGGTTCATGCCTGTAATACCATCACGTTGGATGCAAAGGCAGAGGGATTATTTCATGATTGAGACTGTGCTGATTAACATTGTTAGTACCAGGCCATCTGGGTAACAGATTGAGACCCTGATTCAAAACAACTATAAAAACCAAGTCGGTGATCTCTCATTTTACTGCATGCATTAAATGCCTGGACATCATTAGGAATGAGTGACCATGTGCCTCCTCATCAGAGCTGATGTTCCCAGAGCTCATATTTCTTTGTTATAGCTGGTAGACTTTGTACCCACCGGAATGACAGTAGACACCCTGGTACCCGAAATTTGGTTTGTCCCGTTCCAGCCACCCCTCTGTCACCGCATCCCTAGGTGTTGTTAGTTTCATCTTTGCAAACCTTCCTGGCCACTGCCTAGGCCAGAACCTCCTTTAGGTCATGTCACCGTCCCAGTCAACGGTACTTGGTGGTACCCAACATATGCCAGCTAGTTGGCTACTTCACTTCTGAGACGTTGTTTAGGCAAGTGTCTTCCCATCTCCGGACATGTGTCCTAAGGAGCCCAACTTCTATGGAAGTTCCCATCCAGCAAAAGCAATGGGAACATTCTAAAGGCACAGTGAGAAGCCTTAGGGCAGTAACTTTCATGTTTCTGAAGTTTCCAAAGGTAAACTGTCAAGGGCTGGAGGTCTAGATGTTTCCCAGTTTGGATGTGTTCTCCATGAAATTCTAGGCATGGTCAAGAGTTGCACATACCAGACCTGTAGAGGCCAGAAATGGATGAGGCTGAAGGAGGCAATGGGGACTGAATGGAGGGATTCGTGCTAAGCTGTTCTCAGCCCCAGCTGCTCAGCAGGATGGGGACCTCATATGTGTGGTGGTTTGGATGAAAATGGCCCATATGCTTGTAGGAACTGGCACTGTTGGGAGGTGTGGCCTTGTTGGAGGAAGTGTGTCACTAGGGGTGGGCTCTGAGGTCTCAGAAGCTCACGTCAGGGCTAGTTGCTCAATGTCTCTTCCTGGTACCTGCAGATTCAGATGTAGAACTCTCAGCCACCTCTCCAGCGTCACACCTACCTTCATGCCACCATGCTTCCTGCCACGATGATAACAGACCAAATCTCTGAACTGTAAGCCAGCTCCAGTCAGTGGTGTCACGCACACCAGGCAGATGTCTATGAGTTCGAGGCCAGCCTGGTGAATTCCAGGACAGCCAGGTGTACACAGAAACCCTGTGGGGGCAGCATTTTCCCTTGTAAGAGGAGTTGTTGTGGTCGTGGTGTCTCTTCACAGCAATAGCACCGTAACTATGACACATGGCTTAATATTTTTTGTATAGAAAGACTCAGAATTTAATGCACAAATTCCTAATTTTGGTTATTGGTAACTAAGCAAACAAACAAAAAAACCCAGAAAGCCATTTTGTGGATTGAACCTGTGTGCTTGTCGCTCTGTACCCGCAGTTCAAAGAGCATTCAGTTTGCGCTCTGTGCGGTGAAGTCTATGGACACAAATCTGCCTTCAAGTGCTGAACCGGCCCCGACCTGTGCCCAGCAACCTCCTGTTCTTCCACAGTGACTTTCTATAGCTGGCAAAGTGCCATGCACAAAGACCACGTTATCTAAGCCCTTACCCACATCACTGCTGACTTCTGAGGAAGAACCCAACCTGGGAGTCTAAGGAATGTTTTTAAATGTCTTCAAGAGGCCTCCAGGGGGCAGAGTGGGATGCTGAATATGATTGGTTATTTACAGGTGAGTACATGTTTGTTTTGTTTCCTATTTTTTAGGGGCTGGGATTGGGGTAGTTGAAATGGGATTTCACAAGGCCCAGGTTGGCCCTGAACTCACTCTGTAACTGAGGATGCCCCTGAACTCCTGATCCTCCTGCCTTCGGATCTCAGTGCTAGGATTAGAGGCATGGACTGCCATGCCCCTTTAAAAACTGTATTACTGAACCAGGTCTGGTCATGCACACCTTTAACCCGGCACGGGGAAGGCAGAGGCAGTCAGATTTCTGAGTTTGAGGTCAGCCTGGTCTACATAGTGAGTTCCAGGACATTCAGGGCTCTCTAGAGACATTGTATCAGCAGGGGTGAGGTGGGGTGGATTGTATCACTATCATTTTCTTCCCAAAGGTTCTCACATCCTATCCTGTGCTGGTTAGGAACACAGGACAATCTTTCTTTAGCTTCCCAAGTTACAAGTATGAGCCAACATGTGTGGTCTGGATGGGTGTATGATTCAAAAAAATTAGGATACATATGAAGCAAATGATCGAGAGACTGTAACTGAAGCTGGATATGACTGTATATGCTTGTAATTTAGGTGACTTGGTAAAGGTCAGAGAGTGGACATTTTGCACAGAAGGAAGAAATATTGTATGTGAAGGATAAAACAGGGCATGATGGGAAACCTGTCAGTAGACCAGAGCACCAAAGGCAGGAATTTAAGATAAACTATGGAATATGTTGTGGTTACGTCTCTAGGACTAGGCTCTGGCATTTTCGCTTTTTTTTTTATTAAATTTTTTCTTAGATTATATGCATGAATATTTTGCCTGCATGTTTGTATGTATATCAGGTGCATGCCTAGTTTCCTTTTGCATCAGCTCCCATGGAACTAGAGTTAGAGGCTGTTGTGAGCTGTTGTGTGGGTACTGGGAATTGAACCCTGGTCTTCCACAAAAGCAACATGTGCTCTTAACCGCTGAGACACCTTTCCAGCCCTTAGCTTATTAAATATGCAAGTTATTCACGACTATAATATCATAAAAACGTAAAGCTGTGTGATAGACTGGGGCCCATCATGGCATTCATTCCCAAAGTTGACCTTGGTCTCTGGGGTATAAGCTCAGCTGCATTCCGTGTTCCATGCACTGCTGCAGCCCGCTGCTGGGGATAACAGTTCAGCTAAGGAGTTGCAGCTTGGGGTTAGGGATCACTGTTCGACTCTTACTCCTTTGGGTGTTGCAGCTGGGATTCACTCATTGAGAACATGAGAACTGTGCTGGGGGTAAGGGGGTGGATTTGGCACAAGGTCTGTGACATTGCATTGTGAGGGGTGGTGTTAAGCACTTGCCCACTGGATGGTGGGAAGGTACCGTGTCACAGCAAGGTCTGTTTATAGATATACTGTCTCCAAACAGGCAGCTCTCTTGATTTCTTTTGTGTTCTGTGTATTTTTTTTTTAATTACACCTATTTTGAGTCAGTAAGATGGTTCATTGGAGTCCCAAGTAGGGAAAGGAAAGAACTGACTCTCAAAGGTCAAAGGTTCTCTGACTTCCACTTGAAGAGTGCACATATGTAGGTCCTGGGATTGAACTCAGATTGTCAGTTTTGGCAACAGGCATGTTTATCTTATGACCTGTCTTGCTGGCCATGTTTGTTTTTGTTTGTTGTTCTGAAGCAGGTCTCATGTGGCCCAGGTGGGCCTCAAAGTCATTCTGTAGCTGAGGATAACTTTGAACTCGTGATCCCCCTGCCTCCACAGCTCAAGTACTGGGATGGAATGTTCCAGTACACCTGGTTTTGTGTCCTAACTTTTTTTTTTAAAAAAAAAACTTAATGTACATTGATGTGAAGGTGTCAGATCTTCTGGAACTGGAGTTACAGCAGCGAACTGCCATGTGGGTGCTGGGAATTGAACCTGGGTCCTCTGGAAGAGCAACCAGTGCTCTTAACCGCTGAGCCATCTCTGCAGCCCCTTATGTCCTAACTTTTTTTTATAATATTTATTTATTTATTATGTATACAATATTCTGCCTGTGTGTATACCTGCAGGCCAGAAGAGGGCACCAGACCTCATTACAGATGGTTGTGAGCCAATATGTGGTTGCCGGGAATTGAACTCAGGACCTTTGGAAGAGCAGGCAATGCTCTTAACCACTGAGCCATCTCTCCAGCCCCATGTCCTAACTTTTGACCAAGACAGAGTATAATAATCCTGGCAGTGTGATGAGCAACAGTAGCTCATACTCGGTTTCAGTGCTGGGACCAGTGGAGACTGGTGTAGACGGTGGCAAAGTGGACAGATGGGCCGCCCACACACCTCTGAAAAGAGCAGATATTCATTTATGTTTAAAGATTTATTTTCATTATGTGTATTTGTGTGGTCTCTGTGGTTTTGTACAAGTGAGTGCAGGTGCCCATGGAGGCCAGAGGTGTTGGATCTCCCTGGACCTGGAGCTGCAGTTGGGAGTTGCTTGACATGGGTGCTGGAAATCAAACTCTGGTCCTCAAGAGAAGTAGACACTCTTAATCACTGAGCCACTTCTCCAGCCTCAAGAGTAGGTATTTACTACTCAGCCAGATCAACTCTATCTCAGGAGGTGGTTTTTGTTTGTTTTGTTTTTTAGAAAAGGGTTTTTTTTGTAGCTCAGGTTAGCCTTAAACTTTCTATGTGGCCAAGGATGACCCTGAACGTCTGATCTTCCTGCCTCCATCTCCCCAGGACTACAAGCATTTGCTTGTCACTTGTGCTTTATCTGCTTGTTGGGAGTGAATTGTCTTTGAGCAAAGCAATCATCTTGGGGAGTTCAGCTGTGGTCTCTTTCAAGATTAGCCCAGCTGGACTTTATTCATTTATTTTTGAGGTTTTGAGGGTTATTCTGTGTAGCCCTGGCTGTCTTAGAAGTCTATAGACCAGGGGTCCTTGAACTCAGAGATCTGTCTTTGCCTCACAAGTGCTGGGATCAAAGATGTGCACCACCACATCCAACTTTGTTGGCTGTTTATATCCAGCTGTAGAGTGGCAGGGAGGGTAACAGACCCTCACCTGAGTACCCAGCTGCTCCCAAATGTCTGCCACTCTGCCTTAATTGTGACCTCTGTGAAAGGCTCAAATGCCAGTCTCAACCTGTGGGTCAAAAACCCTTTCCAGGGGTCACATATCAGATATTTACATTCTGATTTGTGGCAGTAGTAAAATTATAGTTATGAAGTAGCCAAGAAATAATGTTATAGTTGGGGTCCTCAGCACAACATGAGGAAGTGTATTAAAGGGTCGCAGCCGTTAGGAAGGTTGAGAACCACTGTGCTAGAGTGTATAGGCTGGGGAAGACCAGGGAAGGGGCTCTATGTGGCTACTCTCCTATAAAGTCTTCCTTCCTCCTTAGTAAACTGTAACAGGAGGAGTACCCACACCTCTGTAAGTAACCCCTCATCTGTGCTGAGGAAGTCCAAGAGACTTGGCAGCTTCCCGGAGTGGACTTTGGTGCAGTCGTACCCCTGTTTGTCATCGGGACTTCAGGAAGAGTGTTGTTGCTTATGTCCCCTGGGAAGGAATCTGAACAACGCTGATGCTGAGGGTCAGGTGCCTAGCTCCGGGAATGTGTGGGAAGTGCTCTACCAACTGTATTATATCCTCAGCTTCTGGTGTGCTTTACTCAAACGGGGGGTTTGGTCTTCTCCTAAGACTGGGTTTCTCTGTGTGTAGCTTTGGCTGGCCTAGAACTCATAGAGATCTATACTTGCCTCTGCCCCCTGAGTGCTGGGATTTAAAGCACGCAACCCCACTGTTGGGCTTGAAATAGTGTCTTCTCATGTAGTCCAAGCTCAAACTCAGAATCCTCCTGCTTCAGCCTCCTAAATGCTGGGATTACAAGTACTGTGCCTGGTGGTGGTGGTAGGGGGGCATATTTTAGCTGTATTTTCTTTTTCTTTTTTTTTTTAAAGATTTATTTATTTATTATGTATACACTATTCTGTCTGCTTGGATGCCTACAGTCAGGAAGAGGGCACCAGATCTCATTACAGATGGTTGTGAGCCACCATGTGGTTGCCGGGAATTGAACTCAGGACCTTTGGAAGAGCAGGCAATGCTCTTAACCTCTGAGCCACCTCTCCAGCCCTAGCTGTATTTTCATTGTTACTTTATTTTGATTTTTGAGACGGGGTCTCACTATGTAGTCCTGGCTATCCTGGAACTCGCCATGTAGACCAGGATGGCCTTCAACTCACAGAGATCTACCTGCCTCTGCCTCCTGAGTGCTAGGAATAAGGTGTGTATCCATGTTAACCATATTTATTTTCTATTAGGTTATAGATTATTGTGTGAAATCTCTGTTTTGGCTCAAAAAGTTCTTAAACACTGGGTTGGTCAAACAAGCTAGGACTGGAGTGACCTTTGGCCTGTGTGCTACTCTTTTGTGGTGTCATTTGAGAGCTTTTTGCTTAAAGGGTGAGCATTGGCCCATTCATGGGCTTGTGTGTGGCTCTGCTATCTTGTTGGTTATGAAAGGTTCTAGGCTTCCTCATAGATGCTGTGGAAATGGCTGGCTGATTGGCTCCTGGACCCCATCAGTTCCCATCTTTCTTTCTTTCTTTCCTTTCTTTCTTTCTTTCTTTCTTTCTTTCTTTCTTTCTTTCTTTCTTTCTTTCTTTTTTTGTTTTTTTTGAGACAGGGTTTTCTCTGTAGTTTTGGAGCCTGTCCTAGAACTAACTCTTATAGACCAGGCTGGCCTCAAACTCACCTGCCTCTGCCTCCTGAGTGCTAGGATTAAAGGCTTGCGCCACCACTGCCCGGCTATCCCATCTGCTTTTCAACATCCACCTAGTAGTAGAGTTCTGCTGGCAAGCTTGCAAGTTCTAGAAGCATCCCTGTTAGTCCAGGGACGTCAGGTGATCTGTATTCGCTAGAAGCCAAGAGATTCCCCAGAGAATTGGTCCTGTGGCTTCCAGTGTCTTTCAGGCTTTGGGACGGGTTTCTAAGCCTCTGAGGACAGAGCCCTGTGGGAACACGCTGGTATGCAGTTCTCATAGGGCAGTGTTCCATGGCTAAAATGGAAAACGTGCCCGATGCACACTTGGGGACACACACACACTCATAGTTACTGTACTTAGCACTTCCAGACCTTTTCCCACGAAGTCCCAAAGTCCCAAGTAGCCGGAAGGGCAGCCAGTCATGGGAATGAACTGAGGCCCCTTCCCTGTGGAAGCCCCACCCCACTCTGCTCCAGTTACTCTTGGCTGTAAAAGCCCTGCTCCCCCACTGCTCCCTCCTCTACTTTCAGAGGAGGAAACTGCTGAACAATGTGGCAGGTCAGAGAATGGGCACACTGCCTGGAGCCCAAAGCCAGGACAGGTCTTCAGCAGGCCACGGACTCTGACCTCTGGCTGCCCTGCTGTTCCTGGGCGGCCTCATGTCCAGGCCTCTTCATTGCTAGGAGACGTCCATGGGGAACACGTCCTCCTCTTCCTTCAGTTTGTCTCTTCCCTAGGGAGGGGAGGCCCCCAGTGTCTTCCTTCCCTCCTACCTTTCTTACTATGTCATGTCAAGGTCGAATTCCCTTCCCTCTCAGCGAGGCTCCTGGAAATTCTCCCAGGCTCTCAGAGGGACAGATGGTAGTGATCACGTCATTTCCAGCTTCCTTGTGCTGGGAGGGTGGTGGGAACCACTACTTGTGCTCTTCCTGTTGGTCTAAAATAGTGTCCTGTCTTTGACCACGAACCCTGCTCTCAAGCCTGACTCCTGGATCATTCCCAGTTTCAGGTTCAGTTCCCTAACCTCTCAAAATTTCTGGTTCAAGTCTGGTGTGGTGGCACACACCTCTCATCTTGGTACTTAGGTTGCTGAGCAGGAAGATAAATAGAACTCAAGAGTTCCAGGCCACCCAGATTTTATAGTGGAACCCATCTCAAAGTGAATAGCTGGTGCACACTTGAGAAGTGGGGGCAGGCTGATTAAGTTCATTGTTGTCGCATAACAAGTTCAAGGCTTAGTCTCGAGTAAAGATTTTAAAAATGAATTTTAGGGCTGGGGGTGGCTCAGTTGGTAGAATGTTTGCCTGCAAGCATGAAGTCCTGGCTTTAATCCCCAGTATTGCAAAGACCAGCTGCACAGCCTGGAATCCTAGGCTTGGAAGGTGGAGGGAGCAGGAGGGCCAAGAATTCAAGGTCAAAAGATTTGATCATACAGTAATTCATTTTTCTTTTTAAGCTCTTCCCAAAGAGCTTCAACAAAGAGCTGATTACAGGTGTGGAGCTGCTGGCCTGGGCCCTCAGCCGTGCAGCCAGCCTTGAGTAGAGCAGGCAGAGGGAGTTCAGATGCCAAATGAGTGAACACCTTTGGAAGTCCTGGTTTTGTAAAAATGCATTTCTTACCCTTTTCTGCCTTATTCTCTTTTGCACCAATAAGCATTCAAGGACATCCTCCCTCTTGTCTTTCCTCAAGAGCAGTAGGGCTGCTTTAACTTTGTGAGGTATCTTACAGACGCTGAATCAAGTGCTCACTTACCGTCCTGCTGAACCACGGACGCCATTCCCCCTGGTTTTCACACAGGACGCAAAAGGGCTTCGTAGGCCTGAGGGGTTTCAAACCACACGGGCAGGTCTGGCAGCAGGTCAGTTCCTTGTCTTACTATGTTGCTCCATCAGGCATTTTGGTTTGGGGAGGAATCCTACCCAGGGTCTCACACATGCTAGGTCGGCCAGCATTTTACCCAGGGCTATACCACAAACCCTGTTTTTATTTTAGTGAATTGAAATAAATTCACTAAATAAATTAAATAGATGGGGCAGTTATACAGGACAGTATTTGTGGTTTCACTGACTGGCCTGGATGCATGAAGATGCTCACTTCCTAAACTGCAAGCTGTGACAGATGCTTCTGACTCTTCCCGTGTAAATCTAGACAACCTTGGATGGGAATCCAAACTTCATCTGATAGCTTTAAAGTCAAGCAACTAAGTTTCTTGCTGTACATAGGTCCTCAATGAATATTAACAGGCATAGTAATTCTCAATATAAAATAAAAATTAAAATTAGTGCTTTAGAAGCTGGGGAGATGGCTTAGCTAGTAAAGTGCTTGCCTTGCAAGTACCGGGACCTGAGTGTGATTCCCAAAACTTAAAAAAAAAAAAATTTGCAGCCGGGCAGTGGTGGCGCATGCCTTTAATCCCAGCACTTGGGAGGCAGAGGCAGGTGGATCTCTGTGAGTTCGAGGCCAGCCTGGTCTACAAAAGCTAGTTCCAGGACAGGCTCCAAAGCTACAGAGAAACTCTGTCTCCAAAAAACAAAACAAAACAAAAAATCAGTACTTGTTTGCTCATGCCAGCAATCCCAGCTCTGTGAAGGTGGGGATCCCAGGGCTTTGTGACCCACCAGCTTAGCTTACTTGTGAATTCTGGGTCAGTAAAAGGCCCTGTCTCAATAAATAAATAAATATATCAGCAAATAAATAAGGTAGCTGACACCTGAAGAATATCACCTCGGGTTGTCCTCTGGCCTGAACATGTATGCACACATACCTGAGATGGATCTGCACACACAGAATCATGTCCATACACACCATCTACCTCCACACAAACACTTAGCAAATAAATGGTCTAGTTTGGTATTATTGGCGTTGTGTGCTCTCACTATTTGCCAGCTGATTAATCAGAAAGTGTCCTTCAGACGACAGGGCACCTTGCTCAGGGTGGACTGGCAAAGCTGAGGCTCTTCTGGGTCCAGGTGGGTGGAGCTAGGTTTAATAGTAAATTCTGTTATGTACTGATATAAGAACTAACCTGACTTGAACTTGAAAGAGTAGGTATGGATATGTGTGGGTAAAAGGTAGAGGATCTTTTTTTTTGCGGGGGGTGGACAGGATTTCTCTATATAGCCCTGGTTGTCCGGGAACTCTCTTGTAGACCAAGTTGGTCTTGAACCCACAGAGATCCATTTTCCTCTGCTTCCCAAAAGCTGAGACCAAAGGTGTGCGCCGCCACCACCACGCGGCAAGGTAGAGAGGAAAAGAACGATTCTGTCTGAGTATCTAATGGTAACCACAGCGGTTCTTTTACCACTTCAGTTTTGTTGGAAGAAAACCTTAGTCTGATAGTTCCATCTTTCCTTCTGTACTCTCTTGGTATGCTCATGATCTAAAGATTATAATTTTGTTTGTGCTGTAGAACCATTGGATCCTGAGAGGGCTCTGATAAGGTCCCGGGGCTGTACTGAAATGGACGTCTTGGTGACCACAGCTTTGGAGTACTACCCTCCCCTTCTTCAAGCTGTCCCACATGTTACTTTCTCTGCAGTGTCCCTCAGACAGTACTTACCTCATTTATGATGGCCTCTGTCTCTGACCAGATTGTGACATCCAAGGTAGGTAGAGAGAGATGCATTGCCTAGCCCATCATGGAGTATTCCTGGACTCCTATCCATGCCAGAAGCACATAGTGAGTAGCTGCTTACTGAACTTGAACTGAATGGGAGATTGGAGGTGACTTCTGCATGTGGTCTGAGAGTGCCCCCCCTTCCCCCTTTCTCTCCCTGCCATTTTCTTCTGTCTCTCTCTTTGAGACAAAGCCTCACCATGTTCCCCTGGCTGGCCTGGAACTTGCTGTATATATACCAAGCTGGCCTTCAACTTACAGAGATTCATCTGCCCCTGCCTGCTAGGTGGTAGGATTTAAGGCTTACTCAGTCTCTATTGATTGCAGCTTAAGTTGATGGTGCCTGTGATTTTCCTGTGAGTGTGGCTGGGATTTGAGGGGGTGTATGTTATTGACTGACCTTTTGGCACTAATTTGTGATTAGAGGACCAGTCAAGACAGTGGCAGTGCACTAGGAGCCTGGCATGATTGATTGAAGTTGCTTGCATTGATTGTGGCTGGAAACTGCTGTCAACAAGTAAGAGAGGAGACTGTGATCATGGCTTCACATGACAGTGTGCTTGGTCAGTAGCTGGGGGAACTGATTTGAGATTGTCTCCAAAATGGAGAGGGTTTTTTTTTTTTTCCTCAACTGACAGTGGGAGCCATCAAGATGGCCGGGGCCCCAAAGGTGCTTTAAGTTATTTGACAGATTAATTTGCATTATGAATTGAAGGAAAAGGTCTAGGGGATTAGATTCCTACTGGAAATGGTGTTAATTAATACATGAGTAGTATTCTTAGATTTCAGATTTTGTTTTGTTGGAGGACATACACTCTCCGAGTTTACAAATAGTACGGTCTGGTTTTGCCACACAAAAGCATCCAGTGCCCAGTATGGTGGGGCGCACCTGCAAATCCCAGCACTTGGTGGAAGGTTCGTGAAGGCAAGAGGATCAAAAACTCAAGGTCATCCTACAGTGAGTTTGAGGCTAGCCTGAGCTACAAGAAACTGTATCAAAAAGCAAACAAAAAGCAGAAACGAAGACTGACCGCGGCTGAACGTGAGCTCCAGGCTTCCAGACCCCTCTCCAGTCCCTCGCCTTGGCTCCCGCCCTTCTTCCCAAGACGTTAGCTTGCCTGGTACGCCTGCGCCTAGGCGGGGCGGCGCTCTGCCCTTTGTTGTGGGCCCCAGTTTCCCAGGACACCAAGCGGCGCTGGGGTGGGGTTATGCAGATGAGGCACTCGGGGGCGGGGCGGTTGCGCGGCGGCGGCCGGGGAGGGTCAGTTGGAGGCAGGCGCTCGCTGAGGCAAGAGGAGGGTTCTCGGCCCGCGGCCTGACAGGGACTTAGCCCGCAGAGACCGGCCCGCGCGCGCGACCCCACACCCACTCACTCGTCCACCTACCCACTCCCCGCGCCGCCTCCTCCCACCCTGAGCAGAGCCACCGAGGATGATAAACACCCAGGACAGGTAACGGCCCGGCGCAGGCTCCCCGCCCCCACCCTCTCCGCAGCTCCAGAGGCCTCCTTCTCCCCCTTCCAGCTGCTAGTCCCCGGCCCCCAGGGGCCTCCATCCACTCCCTCTGGCTCCTTCACCACCCCTGCCACCCGGCCCCAGCCCTGAAATTGGGCCTCCTTCCGTCCTTTAGCCCCCTTCCTCCAGCCCGGCCCATCCCCCTCATCCGGGCTTCCTTCTCGCCCAAAGCCCTCCCCCCAACAAACCTGGACCCAGTCAGTCAGTGGCTCCTTAAATCCAGCGGAACTACCCATTTCCCCATACTGGGCTTTCTCCCACATATTCGCTGAATTGGTTCTTACCTTCCCTAAATCTTTTTCTTACTCCTCCACAAGTCACTTAATCGCTTTAAATCCGTTCTTTAGTGAAAACTGCACCCCAGCCAGACTCCTCTCTCAGCCTTGCTTGCCTCTCCCCAAAGGCAAGCTGTGCCCTGCAGTTATCAACTCGACCTTTTACCCCCGTTCCCACCCTTCTTTGGATGCCCAGTCACCCCTTGGTCCCACTTTCCTTCCCCATCCTTCTCCAGTTAGGCCCCATTTTCCTGTCTGGGAACCCCATTCCTTTTATTTATCAAACACTATGCCTCCATTCCTGCCCTCCATCCTGTTTCCTAATGATGTCCCCAACATTCTTCTTACATACGTCAACCCTTCAAACATCATAAAGTCTTACTTGGAGCTCATCTTACCTTGGCATCTTAACCCCCATCTTTAAAATCCTTACATCACACAACTTAGCCTGTCCCCTTTCCTGGGAAGATCTTTAAATTTCTCTTCAGTGCCTTCAGAACATGACTCTGGGCCTTTACATACTTAAAGGCCCAGTCCCAGTTTCCCCCATGGTTGAAGAAAGGGGCTGCATGCATATCCTTTGGAAATGGAGTGGATCCTTTTTGTTTTGTTTTTGTTTTTTCGAGACAGTGCTTCTCTGTAGTTCTGGAGCTTGCCCTGGAACTAGCTCTGGTAGCCCAGGCTGGCCTTGAACACACAGAGATCTGCCTGCCTCTACCCCTGAGTGCTGGAGTGCTGGGATTAAAGGCGTGCGCCACCACTGCCCTGCTGGAGTGGATCCTTTAACTTTCATTCTCTACCAAAGTAGGTAGAACTCATCCCTCCATTTCCCTTGCTCTTTTCCCACTTCCCCCAGATAGCCCATATTTCTGCCTCAGATTATCTTTTCCAAAATATTCCATTATTTTCCAACTCGTCAAGATGTTTAACCCCACTAGCTTATGTATTAGGGTGGCTTCCCTTAGCAGTTCAGACCTGATTTGTCACATCCCCTTCCTCCGGAGGGCTTGTTGCTGACCCCTTCAGAACTTTTCTGAAACTCATTGAGTCCACATACCAAATCTTCTGTCCTCATATTGGACTTTTATGGCCTCTGACCTTCAGCAAGCAGATCCAGTCCTTAAACTGCCACGCTCTCTCCAACACCAGACAGGACTTCTATTACAAGTATCATCTTCATTGTTGCTGTTCTTCACACAGGGCTGCCACCCATAGTTCCTGTCAAAGCCTGAACTCCTCTTAGCCCAAATGATCGTTTTTTGGCAGGGAGGGGGTTCGAGACAGGGTTTCTCAGTAGCTATAGAGCCAGTCCTGGAACTCGATCTATAGACCAGACTGGCCTCAAACTCCCAGAGATCCCCCTCCTGAGTGCTGGGATTAAAGGCGTGTGCCATTACTCCCCAGGAACCCCAAATGATCTTGTGACTTTCCCTTTTCTACTTGTTGAGCAACACGTATCTTTTTTCCCCCAGGCTTTCCCCTCACATTTTATTCCCTTAAACCTAGTTGCACATTAAAAATAAACAAATAAACAAATGCCAGTTATCTGTTGAGCCCTTTGGCCTAGGTCTAGTGTGCATCATTAAAGCTCCACTTAATTCTCATGTGTCGCTTTCACCCTCAAAAGGCTTAGCCTTTCTTATCATATTCCTGCAGTGTCCCGTCCTCTACTTACAAGGACTTCATCTTTAGAGAACAGAGTCTTCCTGTTAAAACTCTGAGCCAGTGGTGGTGGTAACACTCAGAAAGCAGAGGCAGGTGGATCTCTGAGTTTGAGACCAGCCTGGTCTATAGTGAGTTCCAGGACAGTCAGGGCTACAAAGAGAAACCCTGTCTTTCAAAAAAGAAAGAAACTCATTTTACATCATACCTTTATTGCTCCATTTTTATTTTTAGCCATTTTCTTTTCCCAATTCTCAAACTCTTGTCTAGTCTCCTATCCTCATTTCTTCTCTCCATGTAGGAGGGAACTTATTCCTTATTTCCTGGCTTGTTATGGTTGTATTTGAGCCATTATAGCCAATTTAACCAAACCCTCTTTCCTACAGTCTGATCCTGCCTTTTCATTTTTCCTTTTCAGAGGCTTTGCATATAGGTCCCCTACTACATTCCATTCTTTGGTTCCATTTTCATTAACCCAGCCCTTCACAGCTCAGGAGGCGGAGGTGGGTGTATGTATACTTGGATGATTCAGGATGCAAAAGGTGCTGTTGTAGTCTGGAAAATATGTATGCTGAGGATGGAGGACAAGGTTGGAGGGTATGTGAGGTGGGTTTTTCTTTGGGGGTTGGAAGTGGACCATTTCAGCAGTCATTCTCAGGAGTCCTTTGGACTGATTGGGTCTAAGATTCAAGTCTTTTGCAGCTTGAGTAATTGAGACCAACACTTAAGTTGGGGCCTTCACTAACTGAGGCTTAGCTATCTGAGTTCCAGTTGTGCCTCACTTAGCCAGTGTTCTTATGTGTAAAAAGAAAGGGGTTGGGTTAGCTTAAGGTTCTTGCCAGCTGCGCAAGTGGCAAAACAGGCTCACTTGTCTTCAGGGCCCTTGTTTTAGTGTGTTGATTGGTAATTTGAGGGGCTTGGCTATGTGAGGCAGGTGGAGGGAGGAGTCAGCTGGGCTGCCAGGGCCTGGGCAAGCACTGGTCTTTGGATCAGGCTCATCTCCTTTGGCCTGGGGGTGGGGTGGGGTGTACAGGGTGTCTGGTTTCTTTGCTTTATGGCAATCTTGTTTCCATAGTGTGCTTCCCAGCCTCTTCTGCTGGCCGGTAGTTTTCAGAAAGGAATCCTGTTGGGAGTCCTAACTGGGGGTTCTGATAACGGCCGGATGTTCTTCCCAGGCAGTGTTGGTGTTTTGAATGCGCAGTGAAGAGAGCTGGCTGAGAGTTTGGTTCCCATTGGGTGGGGGATGGGCTTTCCAACTTCCCTGGCCTCAGTGAAAAATTCAGGAGAGGGAGGCCTACTTTCCTGGAAGAAATTGTTGCAGAAGAGCTGGCAGTGTTTTGAAAACAAGGTTCTTCCTTTCTAGCATTCAGATTAATATCTCCAACATGTCAGAATTCCTGATGGTGGGGGAGGGCAGAAGAGCAAGTACAAGATCCCTTTATTATATGTTTTGAACAATAGGTTTAAGTTGAAGAGAAAATCAAATTTTGTGACCTTTCTCTGCCTGATTTGTAGGGGCTGCAGACACTACAGGGGCTGCTTGAGACCTTGTGGCATACACGTACAGTGAGATGCAGTCAACACTGGCTTGGTTAGCCATATTATAGTCAATCTGTGATGGACTTTAGGGAGAAACATTAGGTTCCATAGGTGGTTTGGGGAAATAGGGAGGGCCCTTCTAGTAGTAGCCCTTCACTGGATGGTTTCCTCTGTAATGGGATTTCTGTCTCTTCCCAAGTAATTTGGTTTTGTTAGTTCCCGTTTCTCGGCAGTTTTGCTTGTTGAGTGTAGGGCAGTAGAGACAGCTAGTATAGTCAGAAACACCCCTACATTGGGTGTAAGCTTTAGAATGCAATGGGGACTAATAATAGCAATTCTCCATTCTGCCAAGAAATCCAAATTTAGCCCTAGAGCTGTGCATATATATGAAAGGAGACTGAAGAGTAGGCAAAGGTATGCTACAAATGAGCATTTCTGGAAAAAGCCATTCATTCTGTGGTAATTCAGGTTGATGCCATGACTTGGAAGGCTTATTCAAAGTGAAAGGGCTGGGCATGGGGAAATATGCCTTTAATGCCAGCACTCAGGAGGCATCCCAGACAGATCTCTCTGTAAGTTTCAAGGCAGCCTGGTCTACGTAGTGAGTTCAAGACCTGCCAAGGCTACATGATCAATAATACTTTGCGACCTACAACAATGCAAAAAACAAAGCAAAAAAAGCCAGGAAGTTATAGAGTAGGCTGTAATTAATGGCTCAGTTGATGAACGAGAATTTTGTTATTTGAGCAAGATAGTTTCCTGCTAGCAGCAGCAAATGCCTTGCATAATAAAAGCTTTAAGAAAATTCCTGGGCCTTTGATACTATATAAACAATGATGTAATCCTGCCCTCAGCGGGGCGGTTGGACTGTGTGAAGAGCTAACAGTATAAACTATACTGAAGAATTTAAAATGTAAAAAATCTTACAGTACAGTTGTTTAGCATTCATCACCCACAGGTGGCAATAGGTGGCGTCTGCCATTGGCAGATGTACCACCGTTAGCTGTGTGATTAGCAAACATCAGGGGTACAGATTTTCTGGCTGCCATCTGATGTATGTTTCTTGTGAAAAATCAACCAAAATCCAATTTTGCTTTCAGCAATTTTGCTTTCAGAGTGGTGATGTCATTTTCTTATAATTGTGCTGATTAAGTAGGCTCCCTTTGGAGCATATGACAGCCCTGGTGAAGTGACTTATGCCTGGCACCAATCACAGTATCTCTCTGATACAGAAGGGATTGACAGTTGGGAATCAGCCTTTATGGTCACCACAGATTGAAGGTGGCTGACACTTCCTATATTTATTTTTATGTCCTTTTTGCTAAGTTGCTTGTAGCTCTGGATTAGTCTTGGTTTACATAAGGATTACTCAGCAGAGATATTCCAAGTCTTAGGGTACAAACAGCCTGGGTGTTGTGTGAAGTAGGGCCTGAGACATGAATGGGTCAGGTCAGGAGAAGTGGAGGGAATGAATACAGAATACTGGGAATGATTTTTGATACTACCAAAGCTCAGCTGATCCTCTCTGACAGGCAGTTGGGATGAATGGGTTGAGGATACCACTGGATTGGAGTGAAAAATTATCAGAGAAAGAGAATTTGAGTTCCAAGTATTTGTTAGAATAGGTTGCGCTTTGTGCAAACTAAAAATAAAAAGCTGGGGGGGGGGGATGACAAAGTCAGCTGGAAGGTTTTTTGTTTTTTTTTTAAAGACAGGGTCTCCACCCCCTTAAATCACTGTAGCTTGGGGCTAGCATTGAATTCATCATAGTTTCCTGCTTCAGCCTCTAGAGACCTGTGACTATAAATGTGAGTCACTTGTTGAGTTTTTCCTTTTCCTTGTGGTACTGGGACTGAGGCACATCTCCAGCCCTAGAAGTCCTTTGTCATTATATTTAAGGATAACTCTGGTGTAGTGGTACATGTCTGTAATTTCAGCACTTGGGAGGTAGAGGCAGAAGGATCAGAAGTTCAAGGTCATCCTCCTGTACGTAGTGAGTTTGAGCCAGGAAAGGCTAAATGAGACCCTCTTTCAAGGCACATACACAGGAAAAAAAAATAAGGTTAATTCTTTTAATTAGTAAATGCCATCAAGATTTAAAAATCTGGTAAATGATAGAAATTTGATTTAGTATCAACATTTCTCAGGTATACATCTGCTACATACACTGCCTGTTGGTAGTCATATGAATCATGGCTTGCTAAGGACATTGCAGACAACATTCATAGATCATTGATTGCTGGAGAATTGAACCCAGGGCCCTGTTCTCCCTAGGCAGGCACTCACACTTAGCTCCCTGAGTTATGGACAGTAAGTGAACTGTATATGGATGGTACTGGATGATCTGGTGTTTTCAGGGCAGCAGGTCTTTTAACAACAGAGGAACAGGCACGGTGGCAGTCCTAAGCGCCGTGTCTTATGAGCTGCCATGGATGTGCATACCTAACACCTTCGTTTTCAGTATAGTCTATTTTCTCTTCTGTAAAACAAGAGTGGGCCAACTGGGTACAGTATAATACATTTGACTTAATCTTTTCAGCCTCTGGCCTTAAACTTCTTTAAAAATGCTTAAGTTCATTCATCTATTATGTGTGCATGTGAATAGTGTATGGAGGTCAGAGCCTTGTTCATTTTTCCGTGTGAGATCAGAGTCATCAGGCTTAATGGCAAGTCTTTACCTGTTGAGCCATCTCTCATCTCATGCAAGAATGAATTTAAATTTAAATCTTCCTTTTTTTTTTTTGTGGACAGGTTTGAGCCATTTCTGCCCCCTAGTGGAGTAACTAAAACCTGTGGAAGTCCTGGCAAAAACTGAAAACAAATAGAATATGCAAAACTTTTGTATCTTGTGTCAAAGACTTGTCTTTAGGAAACCACATTTTTGGGCTGGAGAGATGGCTCAGAGGTTGAGAGCATTGACTGCCCTTCCAGAGGACCCGGGTTCAATTTCCAGTAGCCACATGGCAAGGCCACAACTGTAACTCAAGATCTGACACTCTCACACAGACATACAGGCAGGCAAAACACCAATTCACATAAAATAAAAATAATTAAAAAAGAAAAAAATTAAAAAAACAAACGTCATTTTCTGGATGGTAGTGGCACATACCTTTGGAAGGCAGAGGGAGGCCGATCTCTGATTTCAAGGCCAGCCTAGTCTACAGAGTGAGTTTCAGGACAGCTAGGGGCTACACAGAGAAACCTTGTTTTGAAAACCAAAACAAAATTCAAACTCTTTTAAATTCCATTAATAATGGGACTGGTGGCTGATTTTGGTATATTGTTTGAACATTAAAATCAGTATCAGAAGAGAAGATTGTTGCTGTGTAGTTTCATGTTCCAATAATTACTGTGTTTGTCTTTCATTCCTTCCCTTCAGAAATGACAGCTATTTTAAGAGTATGGTAATCTGCCATTCACTTTGAGTAATCAATGCATTATGGAGAGGGAAGATAATTTTTTATCTTCACATGAACTCATGTATACTCAGTTGTTTCTCTTAGGGAACTGAACCTGGATCCCTATGTACACACATGCCTTCTGCAGGCTTTTTACAAAGGAATAGCAGAGTTTATGTGATAAACTTGTATGTGTGGAGGGAAGTGATCTGTTACCAAGGTGTGAACTTAACTGCATTTACATGGAGATGTAAGGAAACCAAAGTATCACAGGTTTATGGATTAGTGTAGGAAAGAGGCAGGCTCCAGAGGTTATTTCTAGGACAACAAAGAGGACTGTTTCTCCTCCTCCCCCACGTATTGTGTGTGATCCTTTCTGGGGTGGCCTCTGGTTTCTTTCATTTCTGAGTGTGAATTAGGTAAGAGTCAGGATGCTGGTTGGAATGTAGGGCTTAAATTCAGTTAGTTCAAGTCATGTAAAATGGAATAATCCCTTACAAACAGAAGTATGGCAGCAGAATTGTAGAATTACAAGGGCCTTGGTGATCTAGTTGTTTTGTAAACCCAAGCAATTCTAGTATACAAGATACCTTCTTACCTGTCACACAGGGTATTTGATTTGTGCAGTCTTAGGGGTAGCTCTGCCAATCACTGTAGGCTAGCCAGGCAGTCAGCTAGCTTTTCCAGTGGCCCAGTCTTCTGGTACCCTACAGAAGAACCTCAACTAAGAGTTGAGAAGGGAAGCCTCTCAGATGAGGTTTGTCTTTCAATGGGACCTGCATTTTGTTGTTGTTGGTTGCCTGGACGATGCTACTGTGCTACTTAAATACTTTAGAAGGGGGAGTTATAATAACCTTGTGTAAAGTAGAAAATAGCTCCTTTCCTTTGTACAGTAGCTATTGGGAAGGCTAAGAGTTGAGAAGTATTCCCTGATGATTTCCAGGAGTCAGGAGGTGGATGTAGGTAACCACCTGCAGGAGTGAACTGCACCCCAGAAGCTACACTTCTCAAACATTCATGGATACTTTTAGACCCCCAGTTGGAGCCCCTTAGAGCTGAGCCATAATGGGCTTGGACTTCTTGCCTGAACTGAAATGCTGGTCCAGGTCAGTTAGTGGTTAGGTGACTAGATGTTCAGTTTCATTAATTTTCATTTGAATGAACTCCAGTCAGTATGTCACATACCGTTTTTGGGCGGAAGAAACCCCCAATTTCCATCCAGCATATGTTGATTTCTGTAGTGCAGATAAACTACACTTGGCTTGTTCAAGTTGCCAGCATGATATCGCTAAAAAAACAGTTCTGTAGTCAGGTGGTGGTGGTGGTACACGCTTTTAATTCCAGCACTCAGGAGGCAGAGGCAGGCGGATCTCTTAAGATTTTGAGGCCTGCCTGGTCTATAAAGTGAGTTCCAGGACAGCCAGAGATACACAGAAAAACAAAAACCCACAGTTGAGTAGAGAGCTGCAACACTCATGCTCATGCTTCGGGTTCCCCTGTGGTAGTATGTTGTGGCTATAGGACAGGCCTGTTGCTGAGCCATGATGCACTGTTTTCCTCTTTCCCTGCCATTAAATCAGAACCAGAGAGGGCAGTAGGGCGGATCTGGAACCCTTTGCATCCACCCGAAGATGAAAAGTGGCTGCCAGATACAGGTGGTGGAAACAGGGCCTGGAGATCTTTCACACATGTGTAAGCCATTTGAGCCTCGGCAATTCAATTATTTAGAGCGCAGCAGATACCCTTTTTCTTGTGATTGTGTTTGTTTTGACAGTGTCAACATTACCCATGTTCTCATGCTCTGGTCAATGGGCCTGAGAAAGTGGAAGGCCCAGAATTTGGTGGCAGATCAGGGATGGGCTCTATCATGATACTCTGGAGCCAAATCCAAGACTTGGTTCATTCATAACTGTAGAACAATTTGGAGTTTTGTTGGTTTTTTTTTTTTAATTGCAGTTGTTTTAGAGGTGGAGGATGAAAAGTGAGTGGCCTTGGTAGTTTCCCAGCCCATGTTGTCACTCCTTCTGAAGCTTAGTGATTGTGCCATATAGGTGACTAAGGCACAGATGGTTAAGGAAAGAGACTGGTGGGTAGGCATGAGGCTAGACTTCTGTGTCAGAACATCCAGCAGGGACTCTCGTTGCCTTCTGGGATTCTTTATGAATCTTGACTCAAAAAAGTAGCATTTCTGGAAGCTCAAGTAGAAAGAATTTGGGCAGTGGTGTAGCCTTAGAATACTTGTTTAGGCAGAGGGAGGGCTGAAGGGGTGTGGATTTTATAAATGTCTTGGTGTTTACTTTCTGACCTTATGTCTCTTGCAGTAGTATTTTGCCTTTGAGTAACTGTCCCCAGCTCCAGTGCTGCAGGCACATTGTTCCAGGGCCTCTGTGGTGCTCCTGATGCCCCTCACCCACTGTCGAAGATCCCCGGTGGGCGAGGGGGCGGCAGGGATCCTTCTCTCTCAGCTCTAATATATAAGGTAAGGAGGATTTTGGTATAGACCCTTGGGTGAAGCCTCATAGATCCCACTGAGCAGCTGCTCAAATGTTGCAATTTTTCCTTAGTTTTCTCTTAGGCAGAGGTAGTAGGGTGACTGAGGGGAAAAAACAGGAACTGATAACCTTTTTCAACTGAAGCTGCTGTTTGCCTTTTCTGGAATCCTAGAGAGAGAATATTAGTACTATTCGTTGTCTTTTAATCTGCTGTTGACTGAAGCTCAGGACTTGGTCCAGCTTCTTTCTGGGAATGGAAAGTTAACAGGGCATCTGAGTTCTGTGTGCAAGGACTTGACTTTTAACTCTTGAGTGCTGGGATTACAGGTGTGTACTGCCATGTGTAGCTATTCATATAAATTTTTTTTTCAAAGGCAAGGTCTTAGGCCACAAGTGGTAGCATACGCTTTTAATTTCAACACTCAGGAGCAAAGGCAGGTGGCTCTCTAGGCATTCCAGGCCAATAGAGTGAAATCCTGTCTCAAAAACAAACAAAATTATAAGAAAGACCTTGTGTATTCCAGGCTGGTCTTTAACTCATAATCCTCCTGTCTCAGTCCCCAGTGCAGCAATGCTGGAACTTCATTTGTTTTTGATGTTTTCTCTTAGCGAGGGAAAGCCCTGACAGGTTTTAATCTCAATGGGGCCAGTTACTAAAGTGCTCTTGCTGTGTTACATCATATTTAAGGTGGAGATACTAATACATGAATAGTACTTTGCATAAGTGCTCAGCACTTGGTTGGTTCTTAGTAAAGATTGCCTTTCCCAACCAAGTGCTGCTTTTGTATTTTATTTTGCATTTATTTATTTATTTATTTATTTATTTATTTATTTTTGAGACAGGGATTCTCTGTAGCTTTGGTGCCTGCCCTGGACTAGCTCTTGTAGACCAGATTGGGCACAAACTCGCAAAGATCCACCTGCCTCTGCCTCCCGAGTGCTGGGATTAAAGGCATGCGCCACTACTGCCTGGCTCCAAGTGCTGCTTTTACCAATAGCAGCCATTCATAGAAATGGCTGCAGATGGCTAACTGAGAGGTTTGCATTTCTGACATGCCCATGAGCCATGCTACCCCAAGAATGGTTCAAGGGATGCCAGCACCCCTGGTTTAGGGAGCATAGGATGTAGCTTGTACTAATTATCCTGTCCTCTGCCCTAACTTTCCTTTTCAGGACGAGAAGCTCACTGTAACCCAGGACCTCCCTGTGAACGATGGGAAACCTCACATCGTCCATTTCCAGTATGAGGTCACCGAGGTGAAGGTCTCTTCCTGGGATGCAGTCCTGTCCAGCCAGAGCTTGTTTATAGAAATCCCAGATGGATTATTAGCTGATGGGAGCAAAGAAGGGTAAGGAGACAATGAAGAGAATGGTTATTGGGGATAGCAGCTTTATAGGGGAGTCTATACCTTTTCCCTTAGCTCTAGATGCTTCAGGTAGATAATGCTTTGTTATAGGTTATTTTTAGCCAGTAAATCAGGCCTGCTCTAGGTTATAATTAAAGGAAATTGTTTACATATTAACCCATCACTCACCAGTTAATCAGTAGATGTCAGTTTCCCTTGATCCACCATACAGAGGTGCAGTTTCAAAGGCCAGGGAATACAGGTAGAATGGGATTTCATTGGACTGAACATTGTTCTTCAAGTAGCCTATCTGTAAAAAGCAGTCGCAGGACAATTCTCTGGACTGACCCCAGTTTTTCTTTTGAGATAGGTTTTCACTATTGGAACTATGTAGATCATACTGGCCTCAAATTCACAGAGATCCACTTGCCTCTGCCTCTGGAGTGCTAGCAGTAAAGGAGTTAGCCACTACACCTGGATCCATTGTAATACCCACAGTGAACTGGGTTTTGTTGAAGGCCCCACACTTTCCTGCACTGGTTTAGACAGTGTTACTTTCAAGTGAAGAACTCAGTTAAGGATAGACACCCCCAGTCCCATCTGCGACTTATTTTTCTATTAATATATGGCTCTAGGTTGGGGTCTTCAAATGGGAACCTTTACCTGGAGATTCTGTATTAGCTTTGCTGGCTCTTAGGCTCCAAAGGCCCTTTTGTGGGTGGTGTGGAGGTCTGGGGAGGTGGCAGTGGGGGCTGAGCAGTGCTCTTTGTTTCTGCAGATTGTTAGCACTGCTAGAGTTTGCTGAGGAGAAGATGAAAGTGAACTACGTCTTTATCTGCTTCAGGAAGGGTCGGGAAGACAGAGGTGAGCAGTCAAAACCGTTTGAGACTCACAGCCCAGCTAGTGGGGCCTGGGGTGGAAGCAGAGGGCTGTGCACTATGCACGCTTGCCTTACAAAGTGGGAGTCATGGCCACGGGGAAGTACTTAAGGACTTAGTACTTTGTTCCGTCTATGGGATCTTCCCTGGATTTGAGCCTCATAAAAGTCCCTTCTGTGCTTCCTTTGCTGCAGCTCCACTCCTGAAGACATTCAGCTTCTTGGGCTTTGAGATTGTACGTCCAGGTCATCCCTGTGTCCCCTCTCGGCCAGATGTGATGTTCATGGTTTACCCCCTGGACCAGAACTTGTCTGATGAGGACTAATGGTCATAGAGGATGCTTTGCCCCAGAGTCACAGTGGGAGAAGGGGAAGTTAGGCAGCCCTGGGACAGATGAGAGTGTTTCTGGCTGTCTAAGGAAGGACATTGAGGGGCTCAGGTTGAGGGTTGCCCATTGTGTTCTCGGAGTTGACTCGTTGAAATTGTTTTCCATAAAGAACAGTATAAGCATATTATTCACATGTAATCACCAATAGTAAATGAAGATGTTTATGAACTGGCATTAGAAGCTTTTTAAACTGCGCTGTGATGTGCTCCATCTAGCCTAGGGGAGAAAACTGACTGGAGGGGGAGAGACTGCCTGGTCCAGGGGCAGGGGCTGGAGGGCAGCACTGTCAGGCTTGGGTTTCCTTGCAGTTTGGCTTTCTTTTTTTGGTTTTTAAGATTTAGGTATTTTCTTTCTTTGCTTCCTGTCACCCAGGGGCTCCTGAGTATAGGCTTTTTAGCTCCTGGGCAGTGTCCTCGGGTTGTTTTTGACACTCCACCTTGGGCTTCTTGGCATTTTGTGTCTGGCCTGGTATAAGCAGGTCTGACCTTGCTTTCTTTACAGCTTAGTGTTATTCTGGCGTTTGGTTAAGCTGGCTTAATCTGTTTAATGTTACCAGTGCATTTTAATAGGGGCATTGAAACTCACCCCCCACAACTTAGGCTTTTTTTTGGGGTGCCTGGGCCTTAAGAAACTAGCCAAATGACATCTCAAGTTACCACCGGAGTTCTTGCCTCTGTGGTCCAGGCCCCAAGATCTCTTTCCTAGCAAGAGCAGAGAGGAAGCCTAGCAAACTCAGGGCTTGGGATTTGTGGGAGAAGTCTATTCTTAGGGACTGGATGCCTCTGGCTGGCCAAGCATAGTATGGACTGCCTCCCCAACAGGTTCCGAGCAGTGCCCGCTCTACAGGGCCTAGGGGTGTAGGCTGGATTGTAGAAGTGGCCTGCCCTTTACTGCTTTCACCAAACAGCTTGTTCTAAAGGGAAAAGAGAGAAAGAGAGAGAGAGATCTACATTGGGTGTGGGGGTGTCAGGGAGGCAAGTGTGTTGTGTTACTGTGTCAATAAAACTGATTTAAAGTTGTGGTTGGTCTGTTCTTTATTCTTGTACCAGGACTAACTTCCCTACCATTGCTAGAGCTTAACATAATACAAATGTGGTATATACTTCCCAGGGAAAGGGCTGCTGGTCTCTGGCGATGTGTTGACACTGTGAAATGTGGGGTTGCTAGGGACACACTAAATGCCCTTGGAGAGAGGTACATAACACTTTACTGTATGGCAGCAGCTAACCAAGAATTCCAGTTGTTAATAGAAGGCTGGGGTATAAAACTAGGTTTTAGTTTTTTAAGGTATGGCCTAACTTTATCCCTGAGGCCTTTTTTTTTTCTTTTTTGATTCAAGGTTACTATAGTTCTGGCCTTAACTTGTGGGCTAATGTCCTGCTTCAGCCTTTGCAGTGGCTCTAAAGAAACAGCACATTCTTTTCCTTTTCAGTTTCCTCCTTTTTTTGTTGTTGTTGGTTTGGTTTTCTCCGTGTAACAGTCCTAGCTGCCCTGGAACTAGCTCTGTGGATCAGGCTGGCCGCGAACTCACAGAGATCTACCTGCGTCTGCCTCCCAAGTGCTGTGATTAAAGGCGTGCACCACCACCGGCTGAGCCCTGTGTTCTAAGGCAAGCCTTCTGGTCCCTTTTGACCAGAAGAATCCATCCCTCAGTGGTCCTGGGAGCTTAGCACTCCCATCACCTCACTACTCCGATTTCTCATGGACACTCAGCATGCATGTTATATCCCTTCCCCTCAAGGCAATGTTCTCCTTCCTATGGATTTGCAACTGCCCTATAGTTGACCCTTAGTTTCTTCATAGGCTTGGCCCATTTTCAACCTGTTTTTTCATGGAGCTTACCTGTGTTTTATTTAGCCAAGTCACTAAACTTGGGCTCCACTTGCACATGCTATTCCTTCAAAGTGGGCTTAAGTGAGAATTGGCTTGAAAATACCCTCCATCAAACAGATGACTTCTAGAGGTAGCCTAAAGGCAGTAAGGGAGGTCAAGATTCAAATGTAAAATCTGAGAAATCCATTTTCAAATAAACAGGGGTAACAAAGTAACAAGACTCAGTCCTTTACTTTTCAGATCAACCTTGCAAAGCAGAGGGAAACACAGTTTCTGCTGCTGTATGTTGTTTCCTGTTTATAGCCAAATAAATGTGCTGACCTGGAAACTATATGCCTACCCAGAGAGCTCCCTATCACACATATACAAAACTGGGCTGTTGAAGACCACCAATACAGTACATTAATCATAGGAAGCAGGCCGCTACACTTCATTTGTAAAAGCAACTTAGAAGGTAGAAAATTTGGGGGTGGTAAAGAGGAGCATAGGAGAGGGGGAGATATGTGAAAGGCAAACTTTAGTCTAAATGTAAGAACAGGGACATTAAAAACTTTATTCAATAAATACAACAAATAATTTAAAAATATACTTCAATTCCAAAGCCAATTAAGAAAAGGAAGTAGAGACAAAAGGGGAAAGGAGAAAGGTAAGGAAAAGAGAAAGGCTGAACATGGTTTGGCTGGGCTGTTTCAGAAGATACCACTCTGAGAGTCTCATCAACAGCTCTTATCAATAAATCCTTAGCCCTTGATCTCCATAGGGTAAAGCACAGGAGTCCAGGAGTAATTCCTGGACCAGCAGACTTCAGAGGCTAGGATGGGTGGGGGGTTTGTGGGGTGGAGTGCTGGGGGTGATTTTCCCATTTGTTCCTAAAAGCCTTCCATTCTAACTCCCAGGCAGGTTTAAGTAGTGCAAAATCTCAGGCAGAGTTCCCAGCTGCATAGTTTCATAGATGAATGAATGTCCAAAGCCAGGGTCTCTGAGAGGCAGGTCCCAGAGTACCCAAGGGTCCAAAGCCACTTTGGTGAATGGGATCCAAGGGTAAAAAAAAGAGGCCAGCATACAGGATCAGCCAGTGGCCGAGGCAGAAAAAAATGCTGGGCAGGGAAAGGCTCCAGGGGAAGGTAGTCTGCACACTGGACTCAACAGCTTGCTGTCAGCCAGGGAAGGTAAAACTGAGGGTGCACATGGAGCAGGGCTAGAGAGAGAGGGAAGCTGAGGGAACAGGACAGCTAGGGGAGGAGGCAGCAGCTCAGCAGCAAACTCCAGGAGAAATAACCAGCAGCCCTCACAGATTTGTGATTGTCTCTTAAAAAGATTTATTTTCTCTTCTTGCCTGAATGTACAAAGGCAAAAAGAGTACAGTTTGTATATATATATATTTATATATATATATAAAAAACAAGGAACTTGGTAATGTACACTTTACAGAAGGGAGGAATAGGAAGACTGAAATTAAATCCAACAGAGCAACGCCAATGGAACAAAAGCTATGAACAGCAACACTGCCCCTCCAGCCCGGGCCTCCAGCTTGCCCCAACCTGCTCCCAGTGGGAGGGCTGAGCACCAAGGCAAGCGGGTGGGCTGGGGCAGGAGGGGCTGGGGACAAGGCCTGGGAGGGCCATGGTAGGGAATCACTGCAAAGTTTCCTAGGATGCCCTAGTAATAAATGACAAAGGCCCAGAATTAGGGGCCAGCTAGCTGCCCAGCTGAATCTTGGGTGGGGGGGGCATCAGTACACAATGGGATAGTGATAGTGTATATGTGGTAGTAAGTGACGAGGAGGCCTCAAACTTATATCCAATTCTCTAGCCCTTCTGCAGTTTGAACTCCCTGCTCCCTTAAACTAAGCCCCCCCCCCCCCATCTTGGAGCCTGGAGATGCATAAAATGATCATTTCAGAGGGTAGCCTCTTACCCCTCTATATGTGTTTCTTTGACCTTGAGGCGTGTGGAGAGAGTAGGCTAAGCGGAGACCACATGTACACTACAGAGAAGAGCTGAAGGGAACTGGCACACCATAAATGAGGAGGAAGCAGACATGAATCCTAGACAGCACCGGTCCAATTGTGGCTGCCCTCTTTGGGGTGAGGCCCCTACTTCTTGTAGCTTATCCACACGAGTATCAGAGATTATTTAATACCAAGAGCACAGGCAGGGGTGGCTCAGTGAGAGGCTTGGCAGCATGGACAAGATCTTGCTTGTCTCTCTGACTAGGTGTCACAGGTAGTTCCCCCTGTGGAGTGTGAGGTGGACACCCAATCTTTCAGCAATAGTCAGATCTCCACAGCTGCAGCTATGTGATGCTATTTTGGGGTGACTGGACTCAGACTAGAGACCAGGAGGATCAGACAGTGCCATTTTTCTACTGCTAATCTCATTTCAGGGCAGTGCCTGGTCTTTAAGGGGCACTTGGGTAGAGGGATCAAAGAGCTGACTTTTTAAGGGGGGAAGGGAAGAGAGAGAGAGAGAGTGCGAGCAAGCAAGCTGTTCCCTTCTGCAGAATGTAAGGCTGTCTTGCAAATACAGACGTACCTCCTCTGTTATAAAATGAAGTGGAAAAGGTAGGAATGTGGACCATGCCTACCCAATGAAAAAGAAAACTGCTCCAATGGTTTCTTTACAATATGTACAAAGAACATCGCAGGCCAGTGCCACGGATACATACAAAACACACAACCATATTTAAAAAACAAACAGGACCAGATGGGCACCTGGCTCTACTTACTGGATTTCTGGAGGAGGCATAATCAGGCTGAAAGTCAGTCACCCTCTTAGTAAGGGTAATGGGTTAGGTAGGATGCCACAACATGTGGCACAGGGAACAATGATGGCAAGGGAAGGGGCTGCTTGGGGTCCTCTCAACAGGTCTAAAACAAAAGGATTTTTCAAGTGCCCAGAACCCAACTTAAACAAAAATAAAGACCTGTACACAGGAAAGGTTTGTATGTCAGAGGTACTAACAACCTAAGCTTGTCTATGTACAGGGAGGGCTCATGGGTCCTTGGGAACCACCTACTCCTGGGCGTTGTGCTTACTGTCTCCCACCACCTCACTCTCCCAAAGAAGTCAGAGCCATCTACCTTCCTGCGTTCAAACTGTCATTTTTGTCACAAACTCAGCCTAGGCTGGTATCTCTTGCAGTCCCGAGGGTAAAGACAGAAGGGGAGAGTACAAGGGGATGATGATACCCTGCAATAGCAGAGCTAAAAACCATCCTACATCTTGGGAAGAAGTGACTCCAATAAAGCTGTTATCACTTTCCGAGCACACAACTTTGCAGCTCAGGAGAACAGAGAAATGTCTGCACCACAAAGCCTCATCCATCGAGTCCACTCTGGCTTGGGTGTATAATGCTTCAATATGCTATTTCAGGGTCTAAGGAGCAAATCACTGCCCTTGGCCAGTGGCCCCTAAAACAAAAACATGTGTTACAAACACATGCCTCATATTGGCACACATGGAGTTACAGAGGGAACTACACAATCATGTACTTGTAGACAGAGGAACTGGGCTGTATACAATTGTGACCCTAAATGAGAAAGACAGATGACTGAATGTCTCCAAGAACTGCTTAGTGTTCTTACAGCCTGCCTACAGTTCGTGCCCTAAAGTGATGTGGCAGACTCCAAGGTTACCCGTGCTGGGAGGAAATCTATTCTGCCTGAGTTGTAAGAGCCAAGCAGTAGAAGAGGTGAGGTCAGTATGGGGATTTCCCCCCTGGGAAAGGCACCAAGGGGTTAAAAAGAAAGAGGGCAAGGAGTTGAGAGATGAAAAGCAGCAGGAATTTTGGTGAGGAAGCAGGTTCAATTTCACAGACTCCATTTATGCTCCAGCTCCTCCTAGTATCTCCAGGGAAACCTGTGCTGGTGCTAGAACCACTACCTTCTTCCTAACAGGAGCACAAGGCTCTGGTGGGGCAATGCCTTACTCTCCCTTTACAGGTTAGGCTCTGAGCGTTTATCTGTGCTCACATTAGAGGGATGTCTCCATGCTTTAAGACCTTGTCTTCACAATTACAGGGAAAACAGCCCCCAACTTCTTCCTGAGATTCTAATTTCTCCACGTGCTGCCAGTTCCCAGGGTCCAAACCACTGAGGAGATGTGGAATCTTGTTGACGGTGGTAATGACAGTGAGAAGGGGTATGGCTGCTGTGCTGTCTTCAGACCTTACCCCATGCTTGGGGTCCCTCCCAGGTATGCTTTAAGGTACTGCTCTGGCAGTAGACTAGGGGCTAGGTTAACAGAGCAGTAACTTCTCTGGGATGAGGCTGTGTTCCCTCGGTTGCTCCTATGCCTTCATCTCCACAGATGCCACAACAGTCATAGCTGTGGCTGAGAGAATAAATATTTTTGCAAAGTACCAGTTCTTCAGCTCCTGAGGAAGAGGAAGGGTTGGGGAGGTGAGGCCTTCAGTCACGGTAGGAATGGCAAACAGGATGATCAACACCGTGTAACTGATGGTAAAATGGCACCTCCAGCACCACCTCTAATGAGCCAGTTTGGCCCACGAAGCTGACTTCATCTGGGCACTTGGTGTTCTGTAAAGGAAACATGACAGGTCACTGTGGCCTGCTGGTATCACACCCACAAGATGGCACTCTAAGAAAATGGGCTGAGGCTGGTGAGCCGGTTTGGTGAGTAAGGTGCTTGCTGCCAAGACACAGTTGAATTCCATCATCCATCTAGTTAGAGGAAAGAACTCCCTATAAGTTCTTTGACCTCTGCACATATGCACCACCCCCAACGATAAATAAATAAAGCAAACAAACAAACAAACCCAAGAAAAAGAACTGCAGGAAAAGCCAGCTAATGCTGGTACCTCCACAAGCCCTCAGTGCAACAGGTTTGGCCAACAGGCCCCCTTTTCCAGACTACCAACCTCACACAATTACCCCACAGCTGGGAACTACAGGGTACAGATAGCTATACCCTATTTATCTGTTACTCCAAATTAACAAAAGCTACTTACCATTCTCACCTCCTGGGGGGCGGGTAGAGTGAGGGAGTTGAGCCTTGCTGGCTGGCAACAATGGCTGTAGAAGAAAGCCCTGGGCAAGCAGAGAACATACTTAATGTAGCACTCAGGAAATCGCCCTTCACACTTCACCAGCTGGCTGATATAGGGAGGAATTTTGCCTTGGGTTCCCCTAGCACCATTGAATTTTTTGTGGTGCTGACAGAAAACCAACCTGAAACCTGACACTTGGCCAGATCTAGTGGGTGAGGCAGTGAGTGAGGGTACAGTTTGCTTTTCTACTGCTTGTTTCTCTTCAGGGGTGGAAACACCAGTTCCTTACTCTGCTGAAAATGAAAGATCCAAGCTCCCAGAGAGGAAATAAACGTGAATCTAATGCAGGGACTCCAGAACTCAGGACAAAGTGGACGTTCTTGTGTTTAAGATAGGATTGAGAGAGAAGGGGGGGGGGGAGAAAAGAGGGGGAGAAGGAGAAGGAGGGAGAGAGAGGGAGAGGATGTGTGTTGAACATGTGAGTGTGTGGAGGTCATAGGACAACCTTGGGTATCATTCCTCATGCGCCATCCACCGTCTGACACAAGGTCTTTCACTGGCCTGGAACGTTGCTAGCAGGACAGCAAGCTCCAGGGATCTGCCTGGTTTTCCTCCCACCTCTCAGCATTGTAGGTACCAGCACACACTACCGCACTTGTTTTTTTTTTTTTTTTACATGGGTTTTGAAGACTGACTTCAGGTCCCCACACCTGAAAGGCAAGTGCTTTTACTAAGTCACCTTCTCAGCCTCCTTGAATTTATTTTTATGCTCCTGCTCTTCCCAAGTGGTAGGAATCATCTCAAAATGTAAGTTTGAAGGGAGAAAAAAAAAACGACTTTTGGAGGGAAGGGGCCTTGCTAAGGGACTACTACTGAAATGGAAACAAAACTAGAGGAGATGAGGACAAGAGCCTTACCTGCAGCATAGGGTAGGTTGTACTGTGCTGGGAGCAAGGAGTAGCCCAAGTGGTGGTGGTGGTGGTGTGTGGACATCAGGCGCTGGGAAGGGGAAGTGCGGGGCCGGTCGACACTCCTGTCACCACCTCCTGTTCCCCCAACACTGCTACAGCTGCCACCACCCCCAACTACCCCACAGCCTCCCCGATCTCTCTCCTGAGAATTTTTATCACTTATCTGGAAAGGAAAGGAGACACATAAAGGTACTATAATGAGATATATACACACTAGTGATCTAACCAGGGCCCTACATTATGACTCTTAAAAACGCAGGGTAACAAACAAAGGGGGTGCTCCCATGGGGCCAATGTCAAGACAGCCAAGCCGCACCTTGGTTAGAACCTGAACCTGCCCACTTCTCCCATGCTGTGGATCTTGATTTCTTGCTCTTTGGACAAGGACCTGGGCTGCATGCCCCACTTACCGTGGGAGACTTGCTTTTGTAGTGACTGGCATGTTGTTGCAAGATGTCCAGGGCTTTGGACTCTGAGCTGGCTTTACAGCTCACGTTGGGGCTGGCACGTGCCTTGTCAGTATCCTCGCCACCTGAGACCTTGCTGCCATAGGGGGAGAAAGAGTAGCTGGAAGGCAAATAGGAACCTGGGGAAGGAGAAATCAAGCAGTCAAAGAGATGAGGATGGCAGAAGAAACTGCTCTGGTAAGTGTGGTCAGGTGGCGTCACTCTCCTAGGCATCATCTGAGACACATTCTACCATAGCATCTCTGGGATGACACGCTTGCTTCTTCCTTCATTAACAAGCTCTATAGGAAGAACAGGCAAAAGGATAAAGAATATGGTACTCAGTTTCCCATAGCTGACTTCTCAGATCTCCTAGGGCTGCTGACATTATCTCAGAGTCATATGATAAAGTGGATAAAGTGGAAAGATCAAAGGATTTAAAGTCAGACAGCCTCGGGCTGGAAAACCTTGAATAAAGTGACAGTCTTTTTGAGTGTCAGTTTCTTTATCATCAAAATGAATATATCAGCAAACATCTGTAATCCCAATAGTGTGGTGGTTGGGGCAGAGTTAACTACATAAGATCCTGTCCCCCCCAAAAAAACAAAACAAGGGCCACTGTGATGGCTCAGTGGGTAAAAACACTTGCAGCCAGGCCTGATGAACTAAGTTTGATCCATCACACATGAGGGCAGAGGCAGGTAGATCTATGTGATGAAGCCAGTCTGGTCTATATAAAGTTCCAAGCCAGTCAGGGTTATATAGTGCTTCTTCTTCCTCTTCTTTTTTTTTTTTAAATATTTATTTATTATGTATACAATATTCTGTCTGCATGTATGCCTGCAGGCCAGAAGAGGGCGCCAGACCCCCATTACAGATGGTTGTGAGCCACCATGTGGTTGCTGGGAATTGAATTCAGGACCTTTGGAAGAGCAGGCAATGCTCTTAACCTCTGAGCCATCTCTCCAGCCCCCCTTCTTCTTCTTTTCTATTTTTAATTTTCGAGACAAGGTTTCTCTGGAGCCTGCCCTGTAACTAGCTCTTGTAGACCAGGCTGGCCTTGAACTCAGACCTCCTTTTTCTTTAGGCCAGGTGTGGTGATGAATGGCTTTAATTCAGCAGTCTAGATCAGAGGCAGACAGATCTCTGTGAGTTCAATACCAGCCTGGTCTATAGAGTGAGTTCCAAGATAGTCAATGCTACAAAGACTGACCCTGTCTTGAAAAACAAAACACAAAACAAAACAAAACAAAAAGGGGTGGCGGTAGTAGTGGTGGTGCTGGAGAGGTGGCTCAGTGGTTAAGAACATTCGTTCTGCCAGAGGGCCTGGGTTCAGATCTCAGCACCCACATCAGGTGGCTGTCTGTAACTCATCTTCTGGCGTCTGCCGACACTGCTTACATGCACGTATTGCACATCCACACACATCTGCACTATCACACATACATCCACACATCTGCACTCTTCCCTGAAAAAATAAAGAAAATAAAAGAAACCAATACAAAAAGGTAACATGAGCCAAGTACTCTACTCCCAGTACTTAAGATTGTTTTAAGGCAGCTAGCCTGCACTACACAGGAAATTCTAGTTCAGAGTACACAGCAAAGTCCTTTCACAAATAAGCAATGCGAAACTTCTAGCACTGAGAAGGCTAAGGCAGGAAGGTGAGTTCAAGATCAGTCTGGGTTACGTGGCCAGACTCTGTCTTAAAAAACAAAGGGGGGCTGGAGAGATGGATCAGTTGTTAAGAATGTTTTCTGTTATTGCAAAAGACACAGGTTTCATTTCTAGCACCCACATGGCAGCTCACAGCTGTTTGTAACCCTTGTTCCAGGGGACATAGCAGCTTTTCTGGCCTTCTTGAGTATCAGGCATACATGTGGCAGGCAAACATTCATACACAAAAATTTTTAAAAAATCTTTAAAAAACAAAACAAGACCCACAGAGGGCTCAGTAGGTAAAGACACCTGCTACCAAAGCTGACAACCTAAGTTTGGTCCTTGACACCAACAGCAGTAGAAGGAAAGAACTGCCTCTGGCAAGCTGTTCTCTGACCTTCACAGATTAAGGGACACACGTGAAATAAACATCAAAACAAACAAACAAACAAAAATAAAACAACTGGGGTTAGGGGAGACAGTTCAGTCAGTCTGAAGTGCTTCCAATACTTCAGCTCTAACCCTGTGAAGGTACACAGGAGAATCCCTGGGGCTCACTGGCAAGTCAGTCTACCATAATCAGGGAGTTCCAGGTTCAATGAGAGGTCCTTGTTTCAAAAACAAAGTTTGAGAGCAGTTGAAGAAAGTGACATTGACCTCTGACCTTTACACATATGCATAAGAATATACAAAAGCTGGGGGTGGTGGCACATGCTTGTAATTTCAGTACTTGGGAGTAGAGGCAAGAAGAAAGAGGAGGAAAGTTGGAGGCTAGCCTACACTACATAGTTAATTATAGGTTTGTCAGGGCTACATAACAAGACCCTGTCTCAACAACAAAAACACCAGAATAAGCAAAAATGTGGATAAATAATTCAAGACCAAAAAAAAAAAAAGAAGAAAGAAAGAAAGAAAAAGAAAAGAAAAAAAATCAAGACAGTGCTTGAATCAGAGCAAGCCTCAACAGATGGAACACTTTTATTTTATAGAGATGGTAAGGGGTATCACAAAGGTGAGATAATCTGTATCTGTTTGAAAAGCTTACTTGTATTTAGAGTTTATCTTATAATAAAGCCAACTGAATGTCAAGACTACAGGCTCTGGGAGGTTGGAGCATAAGGAGTGAGTGCTCAGCAGATCTAAATGGAAAACAATGATTACCAGAAACTCAGGCGAGGCGGGGCGGGGCGTGGCGGGGCAGGGCAGGGCAGGGCAGGGCAGGTTGGATTACAGATTCCAAACACAGAGGGCATTAACTCTCTTATATGGCAGCACAGTCAAGTGGTTACAATTCATGAAAACCTATTACATATTCCATGAAGTGCTAGAAGAGAAGACGACAAAGGCTCCAAACGTGGGAAATGTCATTTACCCTGATGTGATCAGTGAACTCTGAGTATGTGTACTGAAAGACTACAGCATGCCCAGGCATGATGGCACATGCTCTTTCAATCCCAGCACTGAGTAGAGAGGCAGGCAGATCTCTATGAGTTGGAGGCCAGTTGTTTTACACAGTGAGTTCCAGGCCAGCCAGGGCTACAGACTGAAATTCTGTCTTAGGAAAATAAAAATAACAACCCCCCTCCCCAACTTCAAAACACCCTACAAACAAAACAACAACAACAACAACAACAACAAAATCTGAAGTTTCCTTCCATCCTGGAGGAATCCTACCTAGCTTTCAGAAATTAGTTTCAGGCAACAGAAATTAGTGAGTTGAATACGAGCATTTTTTTCTAACAAGTTAAAAAAACATTTAAACCTTGACCCACTGAGAACTCAATTTTTCTCAAGCTGAACCTACTAGACACCCCTCCCCCCCAACTGACTTCAAAATGCTCTCTGCATCCCTGACAGCTTTCTGATCTCACAGCTGAGCACAGCCTCAAAGATGAATGCCTGCGTTGTTCTGGTGGAATCTTATTTGTCACATGTATTGCTCCTGCTGTATTAAGCTGTGAAGTTCTTAAGTGGAGGGAAGTGGTCTCTTCTATTTCTTTAGTATTCCCCACAGTGCCTTGCATATAGCAGAAATCAGAGTGCATGTCGAAAGAAATTCCAGCAGAGAAAAGCTGGCTGTGGTGCACAGTAGTTTTACCACTAAGAATAGAAAAAAGCTGACAGTAGAGGCAACCTTAGCTGGAACACGGGAGGTGTTTTTTTCTGACTGTAATCAGGGTCATTTAAGGTTAGAGTGACAATTTCACAGCATGTACACATTGAAAATAAAAGGACTGTCATCCAAGTCAGAGCAACAAAGCCCTGGATTTGAAAATTGCTTCATCTCCCCCAAGAACAGCACAGCCAGCACTGGGTACCGTACCTGGGTAGTTCTGCATCATCACAGCAGGCATGCCCCGATAGCTGGGGTGGTTGGGATCATACGACTGGCTGTAAGAGTAGCCATGCATGTAAGGGATGTAGGACTGGTGCTGGGTGAGCGGGGAGGATACAGGCACATGGACACTTGGCCGGGGCTCCTTGCTCCCAAGGCGGGACTCCTCAGATGCGGGTAGCTTGCAGTCAGTACTTGTGCTTTCTTTCCCATCTTCCTTGGGAACAGAGTCTTTACTCCGACTCCTTTCCTCCTTTAATTTTCGGTCCCGCTCCTCTTTCCACCGATCATCCTCTGACTTGATGTCTGAGTATTTGGCAGGATAAACATATGTCCACATCCGGGGCTCTGTCTCCTGCAAAAACCACAGAATAAGTGCTGAGTCTCAGAGCTACACAGAGAGCAAGTGCTGAGTGGTGTTACACCCAAAAGATCCTTTTCAGACCCAAGGTCCCAGCAGAAACCCCGGAACAGACTATTACAGCACCCAAGGCAGAGTGAGATCTTGGCTTCTACCAATTTTGTTTAAAAAACACTTAGTTCCAACACTGGGGAGGCAGAGGTGGAAAGATCTCTGCAAGTTTAAGGCCAGCCTTGTTTACAAAGTTCTAAGCCAGCAAGGAATACACAGTGAGACCCTGTCACTACAAAACAAAGCAAAACACCTTCTCAATCCAAAGGAAACAAGATTTGGGAGAGAAAAGGTAGAGTTTCTTCCATGAGTAAGATTTCTGGGGCAAATGACTCCAGGAATAGAACTTTTGTTTTGCAAAGTTATCACTACAGCTCTCATCAGGAAGAGTAGAACTGAGACCAAGAGGAAAGGGAAGACATTCTAAGTCTCCTGTGTGAATGTCTGCAGAGACCAGAAGAGAGCATCAGATTCCCTGGAGCTGGAGTTACAGGTTGTAAGCCATCTGATGCTGGTATTAGGAAGCAAAATTGGGTCCTCTGAAGAACAGCAAGCACTCTTAGCCATGGAGCCAGCTCTTTAGTCTCATTAGTTTTAATTTTTTAATTTTATTTATTTATTTATTTAGAGAACAGGGTCTTGCTATGTAGTGCAGGCTGGCCTTCAACTTACTATGTAGCTCAGTGTGGCTATAAACTCATGATAATCGGCTTTTAGTCTTTCAAGTACTAAGATTACAGACATGTGCATCATAGCTGACACCATAAAGTCCTTTTTAAAGAAACCTGTTAGCTGAATACTATATGCTTTCATCCCAAAGGAATCATACAGTAGAACATTGGGCCAGAAATCAAGATGCCCAGGTTCTTGTCCTGGCTCTGCTAGGGAAGGCTCAACTAATTCTAGACAAAATAAACCATCTTATTAGTTCTTCTTTCCCATTTAGGGGAAAATACCTTTTAAGGAGGAAAAATACCTAAAAAAAAAAACATTAAAATATACAGAATTCCTAAAATTACACAATTCTCCTGCTAGTCTCAATTCTATGGAACCCCTACCCAAGACAGTGTTGATCTGTAGGGGCCAGAAAGTTTATTAGTGTCTCCACTTCCCTACGTACAACAGTTACCTGTCGGTACCAGAGTATTGGATCCACCTCTGCCTGTCGGCCACACTCAGTGCCTGTCTTAGCCTCAGAGGACTCCTTGCCTAGGTGGCTGGCCTCACCCAGCTTCCCTTTAAGGCCTTCAGGGGCCTGGCTGGGGAGTTTTGATGAGTCATCTAATTTGGGAATGATGACAGACTTGGCAGGATCAGCCCCTGGCTCCTTGGCCTTGCCTGGCCCTGACTTCACCAGGTCTGTCAGGCTGGGAGCCTTGGTGAGAGTTGGTGGAATCGATGGCTTTTGCTTCCACTCTTCCTTGAGTGATGCGTCCCGCTCTTTCAGGCCCATCTCTGTCTTCTTGTCCAGTCCCCGCTGCTGCTGCTGCTCCAAGCTCTGGCGCTTCTGCTGTTCTTCATACTGCTGTCTATAAGCTGTGCTGGTGCTCAGGAGGTGGGTGTGGTAGCTCTGGTCGCTGTAGCCATATGGAGGCACGTAGGCATATTGGTTATAGTACAGGGACTGCATGTACATGTTGGGTCTTTGCTGGATGACCGAGGGCTGCTGACTGGAACTGCTCAGCTCAGGTTTCTTTTCCTCACAGACATCATTCTTCACTTTCCCTTCTATGCTCTCGGGCTCCTCATCCTTTTTTGTCTTTAGAGTCTGGCCCTCTATTCCTGACTGGCTGCTTGAGTTGAGAGCCCCTGGGCTTGACTGTGCATAACCTGGAGAATAGTAACTTTCAAAGCCTTGATAATATGGTGAGTCTTTGCTCTGTGGCTGAGGGGGAAAAAGTGTTTTCTTAGCCCCTTCTTTAACCAGCTGTTCAGGGTCCTTAGACTTGACACTGTCTACCTTGCCCTCCCCATCCTCCCCAGCATCAGAGATATCAGAGTAGGCAGGACTATTAGTTTTTACTGAACTGGCTTCAGCACCATTCTGGGTGACTACGTGTAGGGGAGTTAGGGGTTGGGTTGGGGTAGTACTATCTAGGCGGCTGCTGCCTCCAATTGAAGGGCTGGGAGCATTGTCTGTAAAACTGTAAATCTTATCAGCTTCAGCCTTGATGCTTGCTAACCGGCTTTGGTGGGAGTCTGAGGAACCATTCAGAAGCCCCTCCATTTTTATTCCATCTCCTGATGATTCTCTGAATGGGCTTTTACCTTCTTCTGCTCGGCACACCTTCCCAGGGGTCAGAGGACTTTCAAGTTCCTTTGATGATTCCTTCTTTTTTTTGTCTTTCTTTTTCTTGTCCTTGGCAGGGGTCAAGGCAGGGTTGACTGTGAAAGGTTCTCCCATAACAGTGGGCTTGGGCTGAATGGGCTTGAGTTGGGGACTGTTGGGCATTGCTTGGACCACTGTGGTGGTCAAACCCGAGGAGGAGCCTGGGCTTGCTGCGGTAAAGGTGGCTGTCTGGAAAGTGTAGATCTGTTGTGGGGGTAGAGCAGGGGCAATGGGCCGGGCTGATTTTAAGCTCTTGGATGGAATCTTTTCAGGTTTCAAACTGGAGGTCTTCTTACATTTTTCTTTTTCCATACACTTCCTTTCCAAAGAGTCAAAGGCATCGTTGCTTGTTTCATCCATTACTGAGGGTCCATCGTCAGAGCCATCATTGGATAAGGCCCCAAGGTCTGTGTCTCCCTCCCCACTCATTTTTTTCTTACAGAGGCCTTTAGTGCTGAATTTGCTTGAAGGTGAAGGGCTATGAGGCTCAACAAGTCGAACTTTGGGGGTAGCTGAGCGGGCAGGGGACAAGGATCCTTTCTGTGAAACAGATGCCCCATTGCAGCTGCTGAGGTCTGCATGGAGGGTGGGCTCTTCTCCGTACTCACTGTCTCCATCAGCTTCTGGTTTGCTGTCATCATCCGTGTGGGCATGAGCTTGGTGGTACTTAAGTCCATTAATGTGCTTGTACTTTTTGTTGCAATTTGGGTGGGGACAGTCAATCAGGACCGGAGAGGGACAATTTCTGTCCACGACATTGGGTTCCACCTTGGTCCCAGGTAGGGGCCCGGTGGCTGAGCCCATGGAATTTGTGCGAACACGCTTGCTCCCTTTGGAGTCCTCTGAGCTAGAATTCAGCTCCATATCTGAAAGAGGTTTGTTTTTCCGCTTATTAGCTGAGGAAGGGCTGGCCTTAACATCCTCAGAGGTGCTACTGGCAGGTGGGCGATGCTCTGAAGAGGTCTGGCTGCCTCGACGGCCTTTGCTGTTGGCTCCTGCTCGGGTTTTGCTGTTGTTGCTGGTTCCTTTGCCCTCAGAGGCTGTGGCTGTCTCATTGACAGGCGTGTTACTGTTGGGACGCATGCGTTTGCCTCTTCCTCGACCATTACGCATTTCCAAGTCACTGGTGGGAGAGTCACAGAACCTTGGCAAAAGACAAATAGGATAGGATATTAGTAAGGGGGAAACGTATTTGTTTTTGTTTCTGTGAGGCAGGGCCTCCCAGCAAGAGCCACTACACTCAGCTTTGTTTTTTTCCAAGCCCTGGTACGGAACTCACTAAGTAGTCAAAGTTGGCCTCCAACTTGTACCAATTCTTCTGTCCAGCTTCCATTTTAATGACTATGGTTACTTTTAGGAACGTGTATGGGAACTATATTGAGTGGTGGCCTCCTAGGTGTCATTTGCATAACAGTTCTGGGCCATTCCACCCTGTTTTAGGCTTCTCAAGCCCTAGTACACTGGGTAATAACATTAGGAATAAGGTATAAAAAGGCATTGAAATATTAATGGTTTGTATTGTATTTTTATTTGTGATGCTGTCGAGAGTGAATCTCTAAGTCTCATGCAGTATCTCAACCTCAAAATGTTAATCTTATCACATACATTTTGGAGATAAGGCATGTAGCCTAAGGTGACCTCAAACTCCCTACTTAGCTGAAACTGGCTTTGAAATCCTGACCTTCTGTATCCACCAAGGGCTGGGATTACAGATACATAGCACCATGGCTGGCTTGAAATTTTAATTTAAAATCAAACTGCAACTTGAAAATAAGGCCAGGCGGGCTGGAGAGATGGCTCAGAGGTTAAGAGCACTGACTGCTCTTCCAGAGGTCCTGAGTTCAAGTCCTAGTGGCCACGTGATGGCTCACACCCATCTGTGAGATCTGGTTCCCTCTTCTAGCCTGCAGGTGTACAGGCAGGCAGAACACTGTATACATAATAAATAAAATCTTTTTTTAAAAAAAAAAAAAAGAAAGAAAGAAAATAAGGCCAGGCAAAGCGACTCAGACAAATACCTGTAATCCTAGTACCTAGAAGGATGAGGTAAGATGCTCACCTCAGATTTGAGGCAGTCTGGCCTACAGAGTGAATTCCAAGAAAGCCTGGGTTACAGAATGAAGTGGGGGAGGGGGACAGGTAAAGTGGATATACTCTGTGTGGTGGCTCAGGAGGCTTGAGTTTGAGGCCAATTGGGTCAACTCTAGTAAGAAGATGTAACAATACATTAATAATATGGGGATCTGGGCCGGGCGGTGGTGGCACACGCCTTTAATCCCAGCACTCGGGAGGCAGAGGCAGGCGGATCTCTGTGAGTTCGAGACCAGCCTGGTCTACAGGGCTAGTTCCAGGACAGGCTCCAAAGCCACAGAGAAACCCTGTCTCGAAAAACCAAAAAAAATAAAAAAAATTAAAAAAAAATAATATGGGGATCAGACTAATATAAACTAGATATCTATACGTGCTTACCTTGGGGGTGCCCAATCATGCCTTGTGCAGTCAAGAAGTGTACCGACGTATGTCTTGTTCCTCCATGTCACATTTACCACCAACATCCCTGAAAGAAGATAGTATGGATGAGACAAATTTGCTGGCCACTGCGAAGACTTCTTCATCTGAGCAGTTCTCTGACTTTTCCTATGAAAGTTTAGTGGTGCTTTGGTACCAACGGGCACATGACTGGACTAGAATAGTTCCATGGTAATTGCCTACAGATGGTCAATAGTTCAAAGATTTTGTAGCCTGATCAAGACTCTTTTTTTTTTTTTTTTGGTTTTTCAAGACAGGGTTTCTCTGTAGCTTTGGAGCCTGTCCTGGAACTAGCTCTTGTACCCCAGGCTGGCCTCAAACTCATAGAGATCCACCTGCCTCTGCCTCCCGAGTGCTAGGATTAAAGGCATGTGCCACCACCGCCTGGCTCAAGACATTTTTTATTTTTTTGAAATAGTATTATGGGTCTTAGGCTATCCTTAAATTTGCTATATAACTGAAGGCGACCTTGAGCTCGAGTCTCCTTCCACTACTTCTGAGTGTTGGGATTACAAGAAGGCCCTATACACCCAGATTTATGTAGTGCTCAGGACTGAACTCGGATTTTATTCATATTGGACAAACATTCTACTGACTAAGTTACACTGTCAGTTCTCCCCAGTTTTTGTTAAGATAGTATCTTGCTATATAGTCAGAATTAGCCTCAAACTATCTAGCCAAGGATAGCTTTGAACTCCTGATCCTTCTGCCTCTACTTACTGAGCGTTGGGTTTATATGTATGTGCTACCATGCCTGACTTAATGCATTTATTACTTTAACTGAGTTCAAGTATTCCAGTGCATGACTAAACCATAATTTAGACCTCTGGGGGGCGTGTACAGCTTAGGTTGTTTGGTACATTTTACTCTAAAAAAAAGGCTATTTTTTATTATTTTAAATTATATTTCTATGAGTGTGTCTGTGCATGTGACTGCAGATGCCTGATAAAGCTATGTGTGTTGGGAACTGAACTTAGTCCTCTAGAAGAACAATATGTATATTTTTTTCTCTTAATCACTGAGCTTTCTCTCCAGCCTCACTCTTTTTTTTTTTTTTTTTTTTTTTTTGGTTTTTTGAGGCAGGGTTTCTCTGTGGTTTTGGAGCCTGTCCTGGAACTAGCTCTTGTAGACCAGGCGGTCTTGAACTCACAGAGATCCTCTTGCCTCTGCCTCCCGAGTGCTGGGATTAAAGGCTCGTGCCACCACCGCCCGGCCCAGCCTCACTCTTAAGTGATGGTAAAGTAATTATTTAGACACGTTGTTCATTTTATTAAAAGAAGAACTGAAGGATGGGGATGTGGTTCACTTGGCAGAGTGCTTGTCTAGCACACATAAAACCCTAGCTCAATCTCTAGTACTATATAAAGTTGAGTATTGTGGCAGAAACCTGTAACCAAAGCACTTGAAAGGTGGAATTAGGAGCAATGTAAATTCAAAGTAATCCTCAATTATACAGCTAGCTCAAGGCCAGCTGAGGATACAGGACACCCTGTTCCTCCCTCCCCCCTCCACACACACAAAAGGGAAAAAAAAAAGCTTTTGGATATGTGACACGACAATATTCCTAAATTCAAAAAGAGTATTAAAAATCTGAAAAACAGGCCGGGCGGTGGTGGCGCACGCCTTTAATCCCAGCACTTGGGAGGCAGAGGCAGGAGGATCTCTGTGAGTTCGAGACCAGCCTGGTCTACAGAGCTAGTTCCAGGACAGGCTCCAAAGCCACAGAGAAACCCTGTCTCGAAAAACCAAAAAAAAAAAAAAAAAAAAAAAAAAAAAAAAAAAATCTGAAAAACACTGAAATCTGGGCATGGTAGTACACACCATGGTACTGACATTTGTGGGGTGGAGACAGGATGATCAGGGGAGTTCAAGACCAATCTGGTCTACAGAGTGAGCTCCAGGACAGCCTGGGCAACACAGAGAAATTGTCTTGAAAACCAAAACCAGAGACAGATAGATAGATGATAGATAGACAGACAGACAGACAGACAGACAGAAGCAAGCACATGTGCACAACGAGCTAGGGATGTAGCTCAATGGGACAGCGCTTCCCTGGTACTAACACAGGGCTGTGTTAGTACCAGGGAATAATCAAAGAGAGAGAGAAAGTGATTCTCCACGTGCTGATCTGAAAAGATTATATAAATGAGAGACAGTAGTATGGGAAACAGTGTGATACAGTGGTATCATTTAAGGCAGCACATATATTTTTCATTATATATTATCTATTTGTATATATAGTATATATTTGGAGAGATAAGGGTGCACATGGAGGAAATGGAGAGGACTGAGGACAATTTGCAGCAATCAGTTCTCTCATTCTATCACGTAGGTCCCGTGGATTGAGCACAGGTCACCAGGCTTGGTTGCAGGCATCTTTACCCACTGAAAAATCTTGCAGGACTATCCTTGAATATTTCTAAGTAGGAAACTTGAAGGCTAATGGACAATGATAGGAGGGATACTTCATTTTAAACCATTTGTTTGTGTGTGTTTGCATGTGCTAGAGTGTGCATTTGGAAGTCACAGAATAAGACAAAGGAGTTAATTCTCTACTAGGTTCTAAGGATCAAACCCACCCACACTAACCATGAATTCCCTATCCTCTTACCTCTGCCACCTGAGTCCTGAAATTACAATATTTCCCCCCAGTGGCTGCATTCGAGCAGACAATTAGGTTGTTCCATTCTTCTGTTATTGCAAATAAAGAGCAAAGGATATCCTTGAATAAATGATTCAGCTTTGTTTAACATAGGTATGTCTGCAAGGGAAGTAAAATTGCTAATCACAGGGCACGTTTATTGGGAGCTTGGAAAAATACCGCCAAATTGCTTCAGAGAGAACGTACTCATTTAGTTATCCCTCAGTACGACATGGCATGTGTGATGTAACACTTAGGAGCAGGTCCTCTGCAAGAGCAGCCCGTGCTCTTAACAGTTAAGCCCCACTATTCTCTTTCTTAATTGTAACTTTTAATATCCTGGAGTAAGAGTTATTTCCTCAACAGGTCATTTACTGATGGCAGTTAATGATATGTAGGAATTATTTACTTTTGCATTGTTATGTTTATTAATAGTTTTGTTTTTGAGACAAGGTCTTAAACTCACACTTGTTTAGTATATAGCCAAGAAGTAAAGGATAACCTTGAATTTATACTCTTGCCTCACCTCCAAGTGTAGAAATTACAGGCATGTGTCGTCACTACAATCCAGTGTTGGAAATTAGAATAAATAAAAATGTAATAAAAAAAAGAAGAGAAAGCTGGGTGTGGTAGTGCATACCTTTAATCTCAGCACTTGAGAGATAGAAACAGGAGGAGCTCTGTGAGTTCTAGGACAGTCAGGACTATTCCCAGCCCCAAAAGTCATAGTAGTAGTTTTGGCTGCTGAGTAAAGGCACTTGCTGTCAAACCTGAGACTCACATGGTGGAAGAAGAAAAACTAACTACTTCAAACTGTGCTCTGACTTCCACGTGTGAACTGAGGCATGTACGTGTACACAATAAATAAAAATATAATAAATAAGGTCAAGGTCATTCTCCATTAGAGGAAACACTGTCTACAATAAAACAACAACAGAAATGAAATCAGAAGTCAAAGTCCAGAAAGGGTAAATAATTTCTTTTTCCCAAAACAGTGTTTCTTTGTGTAGCCCTGGCTGTCCTGGAACTCTCTCTGTAGACCAGGTTGTCCTGGAAGTAACAGAGACAGTTCTGTCTCTGGCTCCTGAGTGCTGGGTTAAAGGCATGCACCACCACTGCCTGGCCAGAAAGGGTAAATAATTTATTGAAAGATTAGCATAAGTCAGATCTTTCGGATTCGAGGCTATCTCTAAAGGATTCTTATTCTCACACTATTCTTAGACTACCCTTTTATCTCTCCTTTCACTTACGATCAATGACATGTAAGTCTGCAAGCAGGTGTCCAAAGGGAAGGATTCCTACCCTCTTCCAAGACCCTGGCTTCTTAAGGAAATAGACTACTTTCTAAGAAAGTCATTGAGCTAATTTTTTTGTATTAGCAGAGTGTTAGTGATAAACTGCTCTGCATAGTTTAAACAAGAATAGTGCCTGAGGTGATGGTGCACACCTTTAGTCTCTGCTGAGGCAAAGGCAGTCAGCTCTCTGAGTTCCAGGACAGCTAGGGCTATATAGGGAGACCCTAAACAACAACAACAGACCAGAGATGGGACACATTTATAAAGGTGGATGAGCACAGCTGCACAGAGAGAACAGACACAGGAGATGGATGCTATTTCTATTTTTGAAACAGCTGGGTGGAACACATGTTTATAAATATGAGTTCTTCCTCTGTCATACTCTGCAAACTTAGCGGTACTGAATGAGCTAAAGGGAGACAAGTTAAGAGAGCTGGCAATGGAGAGGGGAAGAGGAGCACTTCTAACATGGAAAGACAAAATGGAGGCTTATTGAAATGTCACAGGAAACACATTTGCTGAAGTGTGTCTTCCTACGAGGTTCTGAATTGAGACAGCTGGAGAATAAAAGGAAAGGAAGGAAAGGCAAAAAAATAACCCTTTGCAGACCCACTTTCTCCAAGAGGCACACACTTTAGGGCAGTAAAAAGCAAGAAAAGTGGGTCTCTGTTTTTTGTTTTTTGTTTTTTTGAGACAGGGTTTCTCTGTGGTTTTGGTTTCTGTCCTGGAACTAGCTCTGTAGACCAGGCTGGTCTCGAACTCACAGAGATCCGCCTGCCTCTGCCTCCCAAGTGCTGGGATTAAAGGCGTGCGCCACCACTGCCCGGCTATCTCTGTTTTTGAAGGGCTCCTATTTTTCAGTGTTCACAGACAACAATTCTGTGTTTCCTGTCTCTCCATGCAGTTATCATCACCTTGACTGAGTCAGACACACAGAAGGTGCCAAGGCGCTCGCTTCTTCACAGGGGGACTAGAACTACACCTCACATTTCTCTTCTTCTGCATGCATGTGCATTACATACATGTCTGGTGCCCACTGGGTCATCTGGAAGTGGAGTTACAGACAGTTGTGAACCACCATGTAGGTACTGGGAACCAAACTCAGGTTCACAGCAAGAGCAGGAAGAGCTCTTAATCACTAAGCTATCTCTCCAGCTCCTATTCATTTATTTTTTTTGAGATAGTCTCAATGCGCAGCCCTAGCTAGCTTGGAGCTCACTATGCAGATCTGGTCATATAGAGATCTACCTGCCTCTGCCTTCTGCATACCGAGATTAGAGGTGTGTGCCTCCATGAGTGACTTATTCTTATTTTAGTGTGTCTGTGTGGTATATGCACATCTGTATCTACTTGCAGAAGCCAGGAGGTGTCAGGTGTCCTTTTCTGTCACTTTACATGTTATTCTTTTGGGGAAGGCTCACTTCCTGAACTTGGAATTGGGTATTTTTCAGTTGTGCAGTTTTCCTATTAAAAGAATTAACTCCTTTCTTCACTCTGCCTCCACCATCTCTTCCTCATCTCCTCCCCCACTTCTGGGGGGTATATGTGCAAGGCACCAAATTCAGATTTATTCCTATTGAGCAAGCACTGTACACCGAGCCACACCCTTAACAGGCCTGTTACAAGAAGTCCATCTCCTAAAGAGGAGCAACTGATGATCGTGTAAGCTAGAAAGCAGGGAATTTGGGGCTTGACACAGTAGAAATACGGGCTGAAAATAAGGAAAAAGAACAGGATTTCTGCACTATTTGGGTAAGAGCCAGTCACACTGGCCTGTCTACTCTGACACTGGAATTTCTCAATAATGTCTTCTATTCCATCTCTACACAACCATTGGGGGTCAAGTCCTTGTTAACGCACCTAATGACTAATTTCAACATCTTTGAATTATACTGCCTTTACTAAAGATTCCAGGTTTCAGTTCTATCAATATAGTTAGTGAGCTATTGTCAGATTCATCTACTTCAAACACTGCTCTCAAGCAACTAGCCAACATAAGTGAATATTTATGTTTCATCATTGTACCAAGTACTACCTGGAGATTCAAAACACAACACAGATACATGATTACTGAATTGAAATTTTCAAGGTACAAAATGAAGAAACATAAAATCATTGTTAAGACTGACCAACCAACCATAAAACCCACTGGCTAGATGCAATGTCATACATTAGTCCCACTGTTAGGAGGCTGCAATAGAAGTATCATGTAAACCCAGCAGTTCAAGGTCTGCCTATAAAACATACAACAGGATGCTGGCCTTTTTATGAGACAGGGTTTCTCTGTGTAACAGTCCTGGCTGTCCTGAAACTAACTCTTGTAGACCAGGCTGGCCTCAAACTCAGAGAGATCCACCATCTCTGCCTCCTGAGTGTTGGGATTAAAGGTGTGCACCACCACCGCCCAGCCAAGGAGGCCTTTATCTAAAACAAAAACTAAAATTAAAACAGTCCCTCAAAACATCAACCCCCGCCTACTCACTCAAATATGCAAAGGGGTTTGGGTCATAGCTGAGAGCAAGGGTTTAGCATGCACAAGACCCTGGGCTTTTTATCCTTAATATCAAAATCCTCAAACCAAGCGCCAGTGGCACACGCCTTTAATCTCAGCATTCGGGAGGCAGAGGCAGGTGAATCTGAGAGGAACCCTGTCTCGAAAAACCAAAACCACAACAAAACCCAAACCATATTCTGTGTATTGTGGTAGTCATAGTCTGTGCAGACCAGGGAAAGAGGAGCGGATTTAGAAAATCCCAAAGGATGTAAGTGAGACAACACACAAGAAGAGACCATGTTGTGGTAGGCTGGAGCTGTGTCAACACAGGGAAGAGGCTCTCTCCAGAGTTTCCTCAAGCACTAACTCTAAACAAATTCTTGTCAGTTGCTACAGATTTGGGGCTACTGCATTCAGATAAGTCACAGAGAATAAAAACTTGTGTTTTGAGGCAAGGTTTCAGTATGTGGCACTGGCTGGCCTGAACCTCATTATAGACCGGGCAGGCCTTAAATTCAGAGATTCAACTGTCTCTCTAATGCTGGGATTAAAGGTATGCACCACCCTGCCAGGTGATTTGTTTTTATTTTATGTTTAGGAGTGTTTTGCCTACATGCATGTATATGTATTGAGTAATTGGTGACCATGAAGGCCAGAAGATCATCCCTGGAACTGGAGTTGTGCACAGTTTAAATTGCCCTGTGGGTGCTAGGAATGAGCCCTTGTTCTCTGCAAGGTCAGTGAGTGAGTCACCTCTTTAGCCCCTAAGATAAAGATTTTGACTTTTGTGCTGATGGCTCACAAACAGACCCAAACAGCTGATCCTTAGCCATGCTCTTTATTTTATTTAAAAAAAAACAAAACAAAACAAAAAACTTTTGTTAATGTTTAAATAATACAGGCTACTTTCAGCTTCTATACTGCATACTCACTTAGCCCATGTTCTACAGCCTCAGATCTCTGCTCTGTAGCTAGCCTTGAGCTTGCTATGTAGCCAAGGCTGGCCTCAAAGTTCCAATCCTCCTGCTCTCATATCCCAAGTACTGTGATTATAGGTTTGTACCATAATGCCTGGATTTCGTATGTGTGTGTGTGTGTGTGTGTGTGTGTGTGTATGTGTGTATCATAGCACACATGGAGGTCAGGAGTCAGTTCTCTCCTTCTACTACGTGGGTCCTGGGGACTGAACTAATATAGTGCTAATTTATATACCTAGTTTGTAATATCTACATTCATCATTTAATAATCAATAAGTAATGAGTTTCTAGCCATAGTTTGTGACTATGGAAAAACACAGAAATAGAAGGTGTGGTTTGAGAGCTGGTTGAGTGAGTAAGAGTGCCTGCTGTTAAGCATGAAGACAAGAGTTTGGATTCCAACACCCACATAAGAAGCCAAGCATGACTATAACACATGCCAGCACTAAGAGGAATGCTAGGGCTTGCTGGCAGTCAGCTCTATTCTAGGTTCAGTGAGGAATCTACTCAAGGTCATAAGGTGTAGACTGAGACAGTGGGACGCTTGATGTTCTCCTTAGCCTTCACACATGTGTGCACAGGCTGTATTTTTAACGTACAAGGTAAAAACAGCGCTTAAGAGTTCATTATTGCTTGGTGTCAAACACTACATATTCTGGATTACAGCTGACCTAGTCACCCCCCACCCCTATAGGGGTTTCTCTGTGTAGCTTTGGAGCCTGTCCTGGAACTTGCTCTGCAGACCATGCTGGTCTCGAACTCACAGAGATCTGCCCAACTCTGCCTTCCAAGTGCTGGAAGGCATGAACCACCACGGCTCAACTTGGATTACAGCTGAGAGAATACAGTTGTGGACTAGCTTGAATAACACCTATTAACTATAGGTTTATTTTTGGCAGAGAAGCAGGATACTGATTTTTATGCTTGACTGCTCTCTACTAGGAAAAAACAAAACAAAGCAAACAAACAGCAGCAATAAGACTGCATATAGCTGGCAAAGGCAAGGCTACACAGCAGAAGACACAGGAAGAAAAAAAAGAAATATTCATTAAGCAAAAGGACATAGGACATAGAAAGAGGAAAAAAGAAGTAGAAAACAGAAACTCTGCAAAGGGAAAAGCTGCAAAGTTATTTTTTTTAAAAATATTTATTTATTTATTTGTTATGTATACAATATTCTATCTGTGTGTATGCCTGCAGGCCAGAAGAGGGCACCAGATCTCATTACAGATGGTTGTGAGCCACCATGTGGTTGCTGGGAATTGAACTCAGGACCTTTGGAAGAGCAAGCAATGCTCTTAACCGCTGAGCCATCTCTCCAGCCCAAAAGTCATAGGTAGCAACTCATTTCTTTTCTTTTCTTTTTTTTTTTTGGTTTTTTTTTTTCGAGACAGGGTTTCTCTGTGGTTTTGGAGCCTGTCCTGGGACTAGCTCTTGTAGACCAGGCTGGTCTCGAACTCAGAGATCTGCCTGCCTCTGCCTCCCAAGTGCTGGGATTAAAGGCGTGCGCCACCACCACCCCAAAGTTATTATTATAAAACATATTGTGTGTTTCTTTGTCTGTGGAGCTCCTACTGAGGACATAAGGAACAAAATGCATGGCAAGGGATGGAGCTCATAGGGTAGGATGCTTCCTTTGTATGTATGCATCCTTGGGCTTGATATTGATACTCAATAACAGGTAACCTGTTATCCCAGCACAGGAGGTGAAGATCAGCAGCAGTTCAAGGTTGGCCTCAGTTACATACTGAGTTCAAGGCCAACCTGGGCTACATAAGACTCTTTAAATAAATAAATAAAAATGGGAGGAAACATAAAGTTCAAATCTGAAGTGCGAGAAAACTGTAGATGTTATATTAAAAAAGAAAATAATGCAATAATTAAACCAATCATAATAAATCCTTAACACAGAATGCTATGTGGTTACTTAAAATGTTATCAGAGTCTATTTAACCTTATGAGAAAATGCTCATGGTATATACCTCTAAAAATTCTTTATATATAAGTACAGCAAGACTTATTGATGTTTTCTGTGTGTATGTTCATGTGTTGTGGCTCAGGAGCCACCGTGCTGGTTTCCATGCACTCGTGGTGTCACTTTACTGGAGGCACTGTCCTCCCCAGGCTGCTAGGCTATAAATTTGCGTGCTTACCAAACTTTCTAGACTTTCATCTCATTTATTCTGGCAATCTATCCATTTCAACTCATGACGCTGACTGTGAGAATCAAATATATGGGTTTTCCAAACCTAGAAAAATATAAAGGCATAGGTGTGGCTGCTATTCCTTTAGAGAAGACAGCTTTCCAAGAGAACTTTCCACGAGTTCTTTACTAATATCATTAAAGGAAGTCTCCAAGGACATCCTGGAAGGAACTTGGGACAGTCTTCTACAGAAATTTCTCACCTCATGGAGGGCGAATAACAAAGTTTTCCTGAACAATGGAAGCACGTGAAGATCTTAGAGACAGTAACACCACCCAAGATCACTCTTACAAGTCTGATTTAGGCTAATCGGGTAAAACTTACATCAGTATTTTAAAATTCCTGCCTCTATATTTTAATATACAGAAACATCTGGGAATACTGCTGTAGAAAATGGTGAAGATAGTAGACTTTAACATAGTCTACCTTCAAATTTAGAGTTGACAGAAAACAAAGCCCCTTAGTCCCTATTTCTGGAATCTTCTCAAGTTGGAAAAGGTAAAGAAGGCCCTAAAATACCAAACATCCACCACTATCTTCACTTGAGCATTTTTGGCTAAAGAACTTTAGAAGCAGAAGAGCTGTTATGGGGAGGTCAGAGCACAACAATCTAAAATCTGTGGGGAATGGAGGGAGAGCCTGGAAGAAGGCTCAAAATCTGAGTGTTCTGCCTTTTATCGGAAGCTCTGCAGAAGTGCAATAGAGATCAGTTCACATACCCTTAAACTGCATGCCCTCTAGTTTCTCTTACTGAGGGATAAACATACACTAGTCATGACTAGAGGCCATCCTATCAGCTAGAATATTTCTCTGAAAACCCGTAGAGTAAGAAAAGTCATTTCATTGCAACTGCATTGAGGAAATACATGCCTGGGGATGAGATGGAATCGCATTGTCCACAGTTTTACTGCTTTATGATCTAGCAGGAGGGCCCAGGGTGACCACATGGCTAGGGCTGGCTTACACAAAGTACCACTTCTTTCTATCGATTTTTTTCCCCCAGCTAAAGGCTGAGAGGAATAGCCAGCTTCTGAAACCTCTTTCTGGTAACTTTTGTGCGGCAGGTTCAGGTTTTTGTTGTTGTTGTTTTGGTTTTTTTTGTTTGTTTTTTGAGACAGGATTTCTCTGTAGCTTTGGAGCCTGTCCTGGAACTAGCTCTTGTAGACCAGGCTGGCCTCGAACTCACAGAGATCTGCCAGCCTTTGCCTCCCGAGTTCTGGGATTAAGCCACCGCACGGCATGGTTCAGGTTTGTTAAGTGGCTTTCAGTGCCAAGGAAGGGGAGCAGCAATGTGCCAAGAAAAAGGTAGTCAATGGCTGGGGTCTGAGGACAGATCATCTGGGGCCTTGGCTCTCCATATCACACACAGAAGGAAGATGCCAAGTTTCCACTGCAGAGGGAGAACCTGTTTCTAGACATCCTTCCTTTTCCCAAACTGTGACAACTGTAAGGCTGCTGTTACGGACTAAATTGTGCTTTCTCCCCCCAAAAATATTCAATCCAAGGTACCTCAAAATAGTATCTTTGTTGTTTGAGACAGCTTATACAGCCCATGTTGGCCTTGAATTCACTATTTAGCTAAGGGTTACTTTAAATATCTACATGCCCTGCTTCCAAGAGTCAAATGCTAGAATTTTAGTAGGACACCACCAGTAGTCTTCGTATAAAAAGGGACTCTAGACAGACACAGAAGCAAGACAGCGTATGAATGAGTGATGTCTCCATAGGTCAAAGAACATCATGGATTGCCAAACAGTGTTTCTGATTTCTAATTTCCAAAATGGAAAGCACACCTCACTGCTGTTCTGAGTCAGCCGGTTTTTACTGGTTTGTTTCAGGAGTACTAGAAAACTAATATAGCCTCAAAGACAGATCAAATGTCAATTAAATCAGTCACATTTCACCTTAACTAGGCCTCACTGCCTCATTAAATTGTAGTTCTAGTGTGGAGGGCATCTACACAGTAAACATAGCCATCATCTTAACCTACTGATTCAGAATACTGGGAGTAGTGGGAAAAGCTTGGTTTCTAACACATGCCTTGCTCCAGTCAAGCTGCCCAAATGCTATCAGTGACTTGCTCTGACAATCAGTCCAGCTGTCTCAGTAACTAACACTGGCTTAAGTATTGAAGAATAAAACTTTGAATCATCTCCACTAACCTGTGGATTCAATGTAATCTCAACCAAAATCATAGCAGGTTTTTTTTTTTCCATTAAAAAAAAAATCACAAGGGGCTGGAGAGATGGCTCAGTGGTTAAGAGCACTGCCTGCTCTTCCAAAGGTCCTGAGTTCAATTCCCAGCAACCACATGGTGGCTCACAACCATCTGTAATGAGGTCTGGTGGCCTCTTCTGGCCTGCAGACATACACACAGACAGAATATTGTATACATAATAAATAAATAAACATTTATAAAAAAAATCACAAGATGACCCTAACATTTATGCAGAAATGCCTAATGCCAAGAACAGCCAGGAAGGTCTTAAGGAAGTATAACCCAGATAGAGAGAGGACCTACATATACTACTAGTGTTAAGATTTATAAAGGTGTAGTTAAGCCAAGAAATAATGAATAATACAAGGAATGCAAAGGAGAGGGTCAAGAAATAACTTCCCAGTATTTCCCTACTAAAGGCAAACATGACTCCTCTGTGCAGTGGTGGCATTTTCCACAAGGTGCAGAACCAATTATATACCCACATGATTAAAAACAACAACCTTAACTCTCAATTCAAACCCTAAATAAAAAAAAAAAAACAATTACAAAAAATCAAGGACCTCAGAGGAAATTTAGGAGAATATTATCTTGGAACAGGCAAAATTGTTACACAAAACACAAAAAGATTAATAACAAAAGGAAAGGTAAAGACAAACTAGCTTTCATAAAAATGAAGTTTATATGCACGAAAAGATTGACATTAAGGAAATGCAAAACATAAAGGTTTTTATAACACATTTTTGAGAGCAGACTCACAGCCAGTATACACAAACTATACATGAGCGCTAAGACAAATCCTAATACCCAAAACAACAAAAGACTTAAGTCAAACTTCATAGAAAATTTAAAAAGATCAATAAACACAAGAAAAGATGCTAGATCTTATTATTCTTCAGGGAACTCCAAATTAACAATTTACTGAGAAGCTACTATATACACCAACTTGAAGGATTCAATATACAAGGGTTATAGAAAAAGGACAAAGTCATGTTGACTAGGATAAACAGCACCATTCTAGCATGTTAAAAAACACTGGAGCCGGGCGGTGGTGGCGCACGCCTTTAATCCCAGCACTCGGGAGGCAGAGGCAGGCGGATCTCTGTGAGTTCGAGACCAGCCTGGTCTACAAGAGCTAGTTCCAGAACAGGCTCCAAAACCACAGAGAAACCCTGTCTCGAAAAACCAAAAAAAAAAAAAAAAAACAAAAAAAAAAAAAACACTGGAGAGACAAAGAAGCAAAATACATCAAATGGAAAAAAGAAAGCATATTTAACAAGTGCTGCTGGCATAACTGGATATCAACATGTAGAAGAATAAAAAGAGACCCGTATCTATCACCATGCACAAAACTCAAGTCCAAATGGATCAAAGACCTCAACAGAAAGCCAACCACAGGGGCTGGAGAGATGGCTCAGCGGTTAAGAGCACTGACTGCTGTTCCAGAGGTCCTGCACCCACATGGTGGCTCACAGTGGTCTGTAATACGATCTGGTGCCCTCTTCTGGCCTGCAGGAACACATGTAGGCAGGAACTGTATACTAAATAAATAAAGTTTCTTAAAAAAAAAAAAAAAAAAAGAAAGCCAACCACACAAGAGAAAGTGGAAAATACACTTGAATGCATTGGCATTGGAGACCACTTTCTAAATATAACCCCAGCAGCACAGACACTGAGAGAAACAACTAATGAATGAGACCTCCTGAAACTGGAAAGCTTCTGTAAAGCAAAGGACACAGTCAACAAGACAAAACGACAGCCTACAGGATAGGAAAAGATCTTCACTATCCCCACATCAGACAGAGGTCTCATCTCCAAAATATACAAAGAACTCAAGAAATTGGACATCAAAAGATCACATAATCCAATAAAAAAAAATGGAGTACAGACCTAAACAGAGAACTCTCAACAGAGGAATCTAAAATGGCTGAAAGACACTTAAGGAAATGTTCAACATCCTTAGTCATCAGAGAAATGCAAATCAAAACAACTCTGAGATTCCATCTTAAAACCTGTAAGAATGGCCAAGATCAAAAACACTGATGATAATTTATGCTGGAGAGGTTGTGGGGAAAAGGGAACACTCCTGCATTGCTGGTGGGAATGCAAGCTGGTACAACCCACTATGGCGATTTCTCAGAAAATTAGGAAACAACCTTCCTCAAGACCCAGCAATACCACTTTTGGGTATATATCCAAAGGATGCTCAATCGTGCCACAAGGACATGTGTTCAACTATGTTCACAGCAGCGTTGTTTGTCATAGCCAGAACCTGGAAACAACCCAAATGCCCCTCGATCAAAGAATGGATAAGGAAAATGTGGTACATTTACACAATGGAGTACTACACAGCAGAAAAAAATAACGACAGCTTGAATTCTGCAGGAAAATGGATGGAGCTAGAAAACATTATTTTGAGTGAGGTAAATCGCATGTACTCACTCAGAGGTGGTTTTTAAACATAAAGCAAAGAAAGCCAGCCTACAAACCACAATCCCAGAGAACTTAGACAACAATGAGGACACTAAGAGAGACTTTACATAGATCTAATCTACATGGGAAGTAGAAAGTAGAAAAAGACAAGATCTCCTGAATAAATTGGGAGCATGGGGACCTTGCAGGAGGGTTGAAGGGGGAAGAGGAGAGACAGGGAAGGAAGCAGAGAAAAATGTAGAGCTCAATAAAAATCAATTAAAAAAAAAGGTTTTAAAAAAAGCACTGGGGAGGCAGAGGCAGGCAGATCTCCAAGCTTGAGGTCAGCCTGGTCTATAAAGTGAGGTCCAGGACAGCCAGAGCAAGTTACACTAAGAAACCTTGTCTTGAAAACCAAAAAAATAAAAAGTTAAAAAAAAAAAGTAAATTGAGTGACTATTTGGGAAACTGGCAATATAGATTATAGTTAGCTATATGTACACCTTCTGACCCAGGAATTCCATTCCTATGTATATGTAGCCAGGAATATGTACATATATTCCCTAAAAGACATGTATGGGAAAAATAATAGCAACTTTTTTTTTTAAAAGGAAGGTTTTATTATGTATACAATGTTCTGTCTGTATGTATGTCTGCAGGCCAGAAGAGGGCACCAGACCTCATTACAGATGGTTATAAGCCACCATGTGGTTGCTGGGAATTGAACTCAGGACCTTTGGAAGAGCAGGCAATGCTCTTAACCTCTGAGCCATCTCTCCAGCCCTTTTTTTTAAAGAAATGGTTTCTGTGTGTAGCTTTTTGGAGCCTGTCCTGGAATTCATTCTGTAGACCAAGCTGGCTTTGAACTCACAGAGATACAATTGCCTCTGCCTCCCAAATGCTGGGATTGAAGGCAGGCACCACCACTGCCCAGCACAACATTTTTTTGCAAATTATTTTTTATTTTTTTGGAGACAATTTCTCTGTAGCTTTGGAGCCTGTCCTGGAACTAACTCTTGTACACCAGGCTGGTCTCGAACTCAGAGACCCACCTGCCTCTGCCTTCCAAGTGCTGGGATAAAGGTTTGTGCTGAAAGACTCTAAATGCATTTGTAAGCCCCCTCACCCTAAGACATTTTTCTTAAACCTTACACTCACTCTCCCTTGGAAACGGGACAGTCGCCCCCACGCACACATGCTGGACTGCTCATCCTCCTGTGTCCTTGTGAATAATCTTCAAACATAACTCCATTCTGGGAATTGAGGCAAATACAACCCACAGATGTTGACTCAGTTCCTGATGTATTGATTTAGTCACTGGACCAAGGTCAGGAAGGCCCAGAGATGCTCCCCTTATCTACCTGATCACGCAGCTATTCTCCTGCCCTGGAATAGACCAATCACTGCTAGTTACCCTTTGAATAAGCCAATCCAATAAGTTGGAAAACAACCTATAGGTACCCCCTTGAGTCTGTGGCTTTTTGCTTTAAAAGATGGGCTGTAACAGCTATCAGGGGTCCTTCATATCCCGAACCTGAAGGGCCCTGTCATGACAGAATAAAAATCCTCTTGCTTTTGCATCAATTGAGGCTGTGTGAATAGTGTCCTCCCTAGTCCAACAGTGCCACCACTGCCCAGTGCAACATTTTTTTTTAAATAACAAATCCAAACTAAAAATAACTCAGCTGTTCATCAACAATAGAGTAAGTTTAATTCACATACTGGAACACTCAAATAATAAAAATAAAAAAGTTAATTATAGGTCAGATATGGTGGATCACACCTTTAAACCCAGAACTCGAAAGGCAAAAGCAGGTGAATTCCAGGCCAGCCAGGACTACATAATGAGATCCTGTCTTAAAAATTAACTACATGGCCGGGCAGTGGTGGCGTACGCCTTTAATCCCAGCACTCGGAAGGCAGAGGCAGGTGGATCTCTGTGAGTTCGAGGCCAGCCTGGTCTACAAGAGCTAGTTAGTCTAGGCCAGGCACCAAAAGCTACAGAGAAACCCTGTCTCGAAGAAAAAAAACAAACAAACAAACAAAAAAATTAACTACATGGAATATGGCTGAGAACTGGTATATTGATGAGCAGCTCAACATCAAAAAGTATATACTACCATGGTTTCATGCACGTAAACTTCAAAATGGGCAACACTAACCTATGACATTAGCAGTCAGACTGATGGGAGGAAGCATGAGGTATCTAACGATACCGTGTTTCTTCATCTAGGTTCTGATAACACAGGTATGTTCATTTTGCAAGTTCAATGATCTGTATATATATTCTATTCTTTAGGCAACTGGCCCAACCTGCAAGTCAGAAGAACAACAGTCTAGTATCTGATGCAATAGCACATGGAAGGGGGGTTCAATTTTTTTCATCCATTCTTTATTCATTTTGATAGCTAATTCAAAAGATTTTAAAATGTAATTCTAAGGAGATAGCTAAAAACTGAAAAACAGGGAAATTTGGTAAATGATAGAATGCACTATTTCAAGTATTTTAACGTTAAATGGTCTGTGATTTCCTGAGAAGTGGGGTATCTGGGCAAGCTATTCTCTCAGTTACTTTAGCGTCAAACATTAATGTGACTATGAGCTCAATAGAAGTAAAAAATTATTCCATGGGCTTTTAAAAGATATCCTTAAAAGAAAACAGAGAACAACTTGGGGAATGGGAACAGAATGTCTTATTACTAGCCCTTTTGTCCTATAACTTGTTGCTATGGAGAAGGCCATGAAGGCAACAACTGAAAGAAATAAAGGATCCAGTAGGAGTAAGCACTGGGACAGTATATTAAACAAAATTCCGTAAGCAATTAGCAAGACTTAAAAATGACACACTTTCCATGCTTTCCTAATCCTGCCCCTATGAAAGTCCATGGGTCTGCTTCCTCACTATAATTTAACTCAGAACAGAGAGGTCTGAGTGGTCCTAACAAAGCCTAAGCCTTGGCAGACATATCGTAAGTCCATTTAGCAATGCTGTCTCATGCCAGGAGGAATAAGCTACTTACCCACCCTATCCTGGGGAAATTATCTCCAGCTGCCTAAATTATAAAGTTGATGCCCTGTGATTTCTTTGTTCTCTAAAGCCTAAGGGAGAAAGGATAATGAGGAATCAGAAGGGGTGGAGAACTGCCTCTTGTTTTAGACAGGGCTTACGGAAAGGAAGGGAGATGAGAGGGAAAACACAGGAAGAAAAGGGGGAGGGAGAGGAAGGAAAGGTGAAGAGTGAAAATCCCCCTCCCCTTTCTCAAGCAGCAGGAGCAGCCTTAGTAACATGTAGCAGCAGTATGGGCAGTATGGGAGGAAAGCTAGGCCTGAACTGATTTAAAGCTACTGCCCTGAGAAAGAAGGCTAGTCGCCAAGTTTGTTGATAGCTTCTTCCCATCATTGCTATAGCGGCTTTATGAGTGGTGCAGGGCCAAGACCTGCTTTTAGCAGTGTAAGCACCAAGACAAAAGGATTCAACATCTAGATCTCATTACAAAAAAACTGACAAGGACTATCCCCTCTTCTGTCCCACACAAACGATCACAGAAGAATAAATATTAAGAGCTACAAGGAATATAATATAGTCCAACCTTTTCTCTTTATTTGCAAAGGAAAGTAAGCACAGACTAGTAAATATGAACTTATCAGCAGGGCAAGAAGATATCAAGATTCTGACTTTCCAGTTAAGTCAGGGATAGGCTATGACAGGCCATGTCAGAATTGTATTTACAGTCTCAGCATCACTTACTTGAACACTTAAAACTTTAGGAACTAAATGACTTGTAAAGAATCACATTAATACAAAGTACACCTGTGTTCCACATGATCTAAGGAGAATCTTATTTTCAAAATAACTTTACCTATTCACAAGTCCACAGTCTGGTCTCCCTGTACTCTGCTGGTGTGTGCCGGTGCATGTTGGGAGAGGGGTTGTGTGTGTTTGAGTGTGTGTAGGGTGAGACAGGCAGGATAGAGTGCACTAAAGGAGTATGTTTCTCACCCTTGAAGCTTAGTGGTCTATGTTGCAATTTGCAAAATGAAACTCAAAAGAGCCCTATGACTCAAATTTTCCCTTAGGGCTTCAGGATTTAAATATATGATAGTGGACAGATAACACAATCCACTAGGGTATAGAAATACATCATGTCCTAAATCAGCCCCTGGGAGGAAGCTGTTAAATGGGAAGAATGTGTTGGCTGTCAATTTTTTGGTGGGGGAGGGGTGGGAGAAAGGAGGCATTGATTTCCCTAATGTTTCCTTTGTGTGGTTGCTGTTGCCATGAAGATTTGTGGTGCCAGACAACGGCTGCTAGGAATTAAGCCAGTATGCGATAGGCTAAGCAGGTGAGTGCTTCCTGAAGCATGGCTGAAGGGGAAAGACCATTAATTATAGCATGTAAGAAAAACTAGTAGCGAAGTGCTACTTTTCCATGATAAATAATGAATATTCATTATTTCAGTTTGTACACAAACTCTCTTACACTAGAATCACATGTGTAAACACACACTAAACAGACACACCCCAAAGCTATAAGCCATTAGCAATACATGGCTACTGAAATTAAATTTTACTTATTTATTTAGTTATTCTTTGAGACAGGGTCTTGCTAATTCAGCAGCTTAACTGGCATTGGATTTGCAACCCTTCTTAGTCTTAGTCGTCCCAGTGCTGGACCACAGCATATGCAGTATCTATTTCTAGATATCATTAGACTTTTTGTTGTTGTTTTGTTTTTCAAGACAGGGTTTCTCTGTAGCTTTGGAGCCTGTTCTGGAAACTAGCTCTCATAGACCAGAGCTGGCCTTGAACTCACAGAGATCCACCTGCCTCTGCCTCCCTAGCGCTGGGATTAAAGGCATGGGGTATAGCACCTAGGACTGATTGCATACATACTTAAAACATTGGGTTTTTTGTATGAATTTTTTAAAAATATTTTTCATTGATATTTATTGAGCTCTACATTTTTCTCTGCTCCCCTCCCTGCCTCTCCCCTCCCCACCATCAATCCTCCTCCAAGGTCCCCACGCTCCCAATTTACTCAGGAGATCTTGTCTTTTTCTACTTTCTACTTCCCATGTAGATTGGATCTCTGTAAGTCTCCTAGTGTTCTCATTGTTGTCTAAGTTCTCTGGAATTGTGGTTTGTAGGCTGGTTTTGTTAAAAAACAAACAAAAACAATAAAAACCACCTATGAAAAACAAACAAACAAAAAAAAACCACCTATGAGTGAATACTAGATTTGTCATGGAATATCTTGTTTTGTCCTTCTATGGTGATCAACAGTTTTGCTGGGTATAGTAGTCCGGGCTGGATCCGTGGTCTCTTAATGTCTGCAGAATGCTTGACCGTGACCTGGCTTTCATTGTCTCCAATGAGAAGTCAGGTGTAATTCTGATAGGTCTACTTTTATATGTTACTTGGCCTTTTTCCTCTGCAGCTCTTAATATTATTTCTTTACTCTGTATGTTACTGTTTTGATTATTATGTGGTGAGAGTACTTTTTTTTTTTTTGGCTCCAGTCTATTTTCTTGTATCTTCATAGGCATATCTTTTGTTGTCCTAGAACTAGCTCTTGTAGACCAGGCTGGCCTCGAACTCCCAGAGATCTGCCTGCCTCTGCCTCCCGAGTGCTGGGATTAAAGGCGTGCACCACCACCGCCAGGCCATAGGCATATCTTTCTTTAGGTAGGGAAAGTTTTCTTCTATGATTTTGTTAAATAAATTTTCTGTGCCTTTGAGTTGAACTTTTTCTTCTATACCTATTATTCTAAGATTTGGCCTTCTTATGTTGTCCCATATTTCATGGATATTTTGGGTTAAGCTTTTGTTAGATTTTATGTTTTGTTTAACTGATGAGTCTATTTCCTCTATTTTATCTTCAGTGATTGAGATTCTCTCTTCCATTTCTTGTATTCTGTTGTTCATGCTTACATTTGTGGTTCCTGATCTTTTTTTTTCTTTTTTTTGGTTTTTTTGGTTTTTTCGAGACAGGGTTTCTCTGTGGCTTTGGAGCCTGTCCTGGAACTAGCTCTGTAGACCAGGCTGGCCTCGAACTCACAGAGATCCGCCTGCCTCTGCCTCCCGAGTGCTGGGATTAAAGGCGTGCGCCACCACCGCCCGGCTGGTTCCTGATCTTTTTCTCATGATTTCTGTTTCAATAATTCCTTTGGCTTGTGTTTTCTTTATTTTTTCCTATGTCAGTTTTCAAGTCCTGAATAGTTTCTTTTATATGTTTGAGTTCTTTTTCTTGGTTTTCTTTAAGTGATTTGCTGATATCTTCCAATTTTTTGTTTTTTTCCTCCATTTCTTTAAGGTAATTTCTCATTTCATCTTTAAGAATTTCAAACATTCTCTTGAGGTTATTTTTTAGATCATTTTCTTCTGGTTCATCCATATTTGTTTGTTCAGGTCTTGCTTTTGTAGGGACTTTAGGTTTTACTGGTTTTGTGGTGCAGCATGTGATCTTACCTTTTCTACTCATCTTTTCCTCTAACAGGTGTAGTTGGGACTGTCTGAGATTCTGTTAAATAATCTTCTAGGTGCCAGTGAATCCAAAGCTCGGATGGTTGTTCCTTGTGGTACAGTCATTGTCACAGTTCTAGTTAACCCCTTGGCAATTCCTGTTCCTGAAGGTAGCTCAGTGTTCCTGTGCTTTGGTCTGCTCCCTTGAGTTTGCTGTCTCAGGCCTACTTTGGCTTAGGCTGCTGGCTTTGATCTGTTTCTGTAAATCCTGGTCTAGATCTCCTCCTGCAGAAGTCCCTGGCTTGGAGTTGGACCTATTCTGGTGGAGATTGCTGGCTCTGGATCTGGTCCCTGGTTCAATCATGATCCGCCATGTCCCAGGACTGGGCTTGCTCCTGGTTTCTGCTCCTGGTGGAGCTTATTTGTTGCCCTAAGGTGCAGCTCCTTGCCTCAGGGCAACTTTGGCTTAGGTTACCGACTTTGACCTGTGTCTGTAAATCCTGGTCTGGATTCCCTCCTGCAGAAGTCCCTGGGTTGGAGTTGGACCTGGAAAGGTTTCTGGTTCCAGTCTAGTGCCTGTGAGGTCGCAGGCTCGGGTACATACGCCCGAACCTGCAGAGGACCTGCTTAATTCCTCAGAGGTCTCAGACTGGCGCTTGGACCCGAAAGGGTTCTAGGTTCCTGCCTATTCCCTTTGATGACCCAAACCAATGCCTGAACCCACAAAGGACATGGCTCAGGCCTGGCCCCACCGAGATCTCTGGTTCCTGCCTTCTCCCTTGGAGGACCCAGGTTCACTCACGCCCAGGCTGACAGAGGTCCTGCCTCCAGCCTAGTTCCTGGGAGGTCCCAGACCCATAGGGGTATTGGCTTAGGTCTGCTCTCTTGAAGGTCCCGGATTCTGGACCCTCAGCAATCTCTGGCTCTCCTCTATTGTTATATAAAAGTGCCGCCCCTTGCAGATGGAAAACCACCCATGTCTTTTGTATGAATTTTAACCTCCTAAGTGCTAGTTTAAGTGTGCCAGTATGCCTGGCTAAATAAAAATTTAAAAATTCAGTTTATCAGTTCCTTGGCACACTGCAGGTTCTTACATGTGAAAACAGTCTATCATTTTGGACAGAATATCTCAGCAATAATTAAAAAAAAAAACTCTAGGGGATGTAGAGATGGCTCAGAGGTTAAGAGCATTGCCTGCTCTTCCAAAGGTCCTGAGTTCAATTCCCAGCAACCACATGGTGGCTCACAACCATCTGTAACGGGGTCTGGTGCCCTCTTCTGACCTGCGGTCATACACAAAGACACATAATAAAGAAATAAATATTAAAAAACCTCTAATAGAGAGTAAAATCATTTCGTCTAAATCCCTTTCTTTGTAATATTAGAAACAGAAACTAATTTACCCAAGATCAAAGAGCATATGTAAAAGATAAAGGTAGCATATGTTTTAGAACATGATTTCCTATAACTCTGGTTCAGAAATGTTTGTACCGTACTATAATACAAATGGAAATTGAATAAACATCAGCAAGTGAGTATTCTACTTTGGAAGTCAGATTAGGATGATTATGTAGATTTTCATCCCACTGACATGCAGAAGAGTTGTACCCTGGCTTCAGAAACATGGCCGTAGGTCATTATAACTTATTATTAATTTTTAAACAATATTCTGGTAAATGAAGACCAGCATAATTCCAAAGGTGTTGTAAGAGTAATTTCGACATGGGAGGATTAATCTAGTTACATGATTATCAAAGCAGGTTTTTTTTCTAACAGCAAAATTTTTAAATAAAAAAATTTCAAAGGAGCACAGCACACAAATCATCCACGAGCAGAAATGTTCTGAGAGGCAGCTGGGGAGGTAGCAGAGCCAGAAAGGGGGCTGCCTACTCAACACACCTTACTCTCATGTCTACCTCTGAGGTTTCTTCATACTCATCTTTCTGAGAATACAGTATCTTTGAAGATATCTGGAGGTTTTGTCATGACATATAAATTCACAGGGTTGGTACTGCTAACTAAAATGGCCACAGTGGGAGGTGGAGATATGGCTCAACGTTAAGAGTACTTGTTGCCCTTGCAGAGAACCAAGATTCAGAACTCAGTACCACATGGAGCTTACCATCCTCACAATAGGGAATCTAAAACCCTCTTCTAACCTCCACATGGCATCATGCATGTAGTCCACATACATACACGTAAGTAAAACACTTATTTTCACAGAATAGCAGTAGACAGGTCTAAAATTAGCAAACTGGTTCTTTAGACAGACGTGAACAGAGGATGGATTCTTGGAATACCAGTACGGGTAAACTTAATAAATTATTCTTGAGGCTATTTATTTATAGCTATCAGTTGGAAGGTAAAAATTTAAGAATGTGTGATATGGATTAACATTAAGGCTAGGCGGGCGGTGGTGGCGCACGCCTTTAATCCCAGCACTCAGGAGGCAGAGGCAGGTGGATCTCTGTGAGTTTGAGGCCAGCCTGGTCTACAAGAGCTAGTTCCAGGACAGGAACCAAAAGCTACTGAGAAACTCGGTCTCAAAAATCAAATAAATAAATAAATAAATAACATTAAGGCTAGGAACTGACAACCTTTCCTAAGAAAAGCATGCTGTAGTTGTTGGGAGAAATGACGAACCACTGGCTCATACTCTTAACACTTGGTCCCTAGCTGGTATGGCTACTTTGGAAGGCTGTAGAACTTTCAGGAGATGGAGTCTTGCTAGAGCTTTGGCATTTCACACCTTAACCCCATTTCCTGTCATATGGTGAACAACTGCCTCATGCTCCTGCCATCATGGCTTCCAGGCTATGACTGACTGTATCCCTTTTTAAAATACATCCCTCCCACCCCGATCCCTCTCACCCCTAGGTTGCTTCTTATTATCTGGTCACAGCTATGAGAAAAAGTAACTGATACAAAATCAGGGGTCACAACAATAGTGGTAGAAGCATGAAAGTCTCTAAAATGTCACTCTAGTTTCACTGTATCACCAATTCTTGTGCAAAGTACACATGGCAATGTGAGCCACAACACCTCTGGTTTAGGATTGCTGTCCAAGAAAGGACAATCCATAGCACCATCTGGAATTCTTACACAGTGTCAGACTGGCTGTTGTGAAAGTACTTCAGGTGCAAAGAAAACATTCTAGATAGCCAGGCGCATACAGGCGCATGCCGACACGTGCCTAGTGCCAACACTTGAGAGGCAGAGGCAGGAGGATTATGAGCTCTAGGCAGAGCCAGACACAGTGATGTGTACCCGTAATCCCTGCACTTAAGGTGTAGATGCAAGGGTGCTGGAGAGATAGCTCAGAGGTTAAGAGCACTGGCTGCTTTTTCACAGGTCCTGAGTTCAGTTCCCAGCAACCACATAGAGGCTCACAACCGTCTGTAATGAGATCTGGTGCCCTCTCCTGGACTGCAAGCAGAACACTATAAAGATGATAATATACTGAGGCATGGCTCTCTCCTGAAAATTGCTTAGTGGTCAATTCCAGGGGACCCCATGTCCTTTTTGGCCTCCAAGGGCACTGTATATATGTGGTATACAGACATATATGCAGGCAGAATACCTATATGCCCAAAATAAAATTAAATTTAAAAATAAAAATTAAAAAGATGCAGCTGTCCAAACACATTTGTCATTCTAACAAAATATGTCTGCTCCGATATTTGGCCACAGACATCTTTTTATAGTTTATTTATTAGTATTTTTTATTGCTTTTTGAGATAGGGTTTCGCTGTAGTTTTAGAGATTGTCCTAGAACTAGCTCTTGTAGACCACCAAGGCCTCGAACTCAGAGATCCGCTTGTCTCTGCCTACTGAGTGTATTTTATTTATTTTTCAAAGTTTATTTTATATGCATAGACATTTTGCCTTCATATATGTCTGTATTATGTGTGTACCTAGAGCTCAAGGAGGCCAAAATGAGACATGGGGTTTCCTGGGACTGGAGATACAGAATGTTGTCAGCTGCCATGTGGCTATTGGGAATTAAACTCAGGTTCTCTGAGAGCAGCCAGTACTCTTAACTACTGAGTCATTTTCTCAGTCATACATATTAAAAATTAAACACCTAATTTGTTATTTCCAGAATGTATACTGTAAATACACATCCAGAGTATATCTTTTTTGCTTCATTTTCTATATCTTTTATCTGAAATACATTAGCACTTACTGCATACAGAACTTTCAATAATTCTGAATGACAACAAAAATATTGGTAACAGACTGCTGGAAGAATGACCAGAACGAAATGCAGACCAACAAGTTAGTTCTGTAATAGCAGAGATAATTAGCTGTGTTCCTATGGGTCTCGAAGTGCAGAGTGAAGACTAGTCTGGGTGCTGGTTTGGAGACATGACGGGACTACTGACACCAACGTTCTCCAATCACTGATGTTTTGATGAGAACTTGATTCTTTATTAAAGAATCTACTGCACTCAAAGTGCCACTAAATGTTACAAAGGATCTGAATTAACTGGTTAAGTATCGTTGCACTTCCATTCCTTTCTGTTTAGGTTCGAGAAATTCCAAAACAGAAGAGTTTCTGTTCTCCAGGGCAAATGGAACATAACGAGAAGTGTGCATGGCAGCCTTGGGCAGCAGCAGCAGTTTACAGCAAGGCAGCTGCTTAATGAAAGACTCAAATAAGACTACATGAACAGTTCCCTACTGACTGGACCTATAAAAACTGCACACATTAGCTGGGCGGTGGTGGCGCACACCTTTAATCCCAGCACTTCAGAAGGCAGAGGCCAGCGGATCTCTGTGAGTTCAAGGGCAAAGAGCTATTTCCAGGACAGGCTCCAAAGTCCAAAAGCTAGAGAAACCCTGTCTGGGGAGAGGAGGGAGTGGGACTGTACACACTAAGGGAAAGAAACATCAAGTGTGTAGGTGGCTGGGCAGTGAGGCAGTCAGTGGGAGGAAGGAGTTGGCTCTACCTCCAGATATTAAAAAAAAGGGGGGGGAGAGAACTTGAAATTCATGGTGCCAACATTAAGTCAATTTAAGAGAGTCAGATGTGGTGATGTGCTTCTGCAATCCCACTATTACAAACCGGAGGCAGGAAGATCAAGAATTCAAAGTCATCATTTGGGACATATCAAGTTTGAGGTTAGCATAGGCCACATGAGATCATGTTTAAAAAATCAAGATCAGCCGGGTGGTGGTGGCACACACCTTTAATCCCAGCATTCAGGAGGCAGAAGCAGGAGGATCTCTCTGAGTTAGAGGTCAGTCTGGTTTACAGAGTGAGTTCCACAACAGCCAGGTTTGTTACACAGGGAAACCCTGTCTCAAAAGAAAAAGGGGGAAAAATTGTGGTGGTGGTGGTGGATGCTTTTAGTTCCAGCAGCAGAGGCAGGTTTACCACTATGTGTTCCAGGCCAGGCTGGTCTAGGGAGTTCCAGGTCAGCCAGGGCTACTTATGAGACCCTGTCTTTGGGAAGGTGAGAAGACTGGAGAGATGGCTCAGTGGTTAAGAGCAATGACTGTTCTTCTGAGGGTCCAATTTCAATTCCCAGCAACCACTTGGCAATTCAAAACTGTTTATAACTCCAGTTCCAGGGGACCTTACACCTGCATGTATGTGCAGCAAAACACCAACACACATTTTAAAAACAAAACAAACAAGTTTGTTTGTTGCTTTGATATCCTCAACTGCCCCTTTATCACTGTTTTTTTTTTCTTAAAGTCTGACTGAAAACTCCACCTGTAATCTAAATCCCCATATAAAACATAAGGGAAGGCATAGAAAGTACATAGTTTAAATGACATAGCAAACATTCAATGACTATTTACCAGCTATAAAAGGGAAATAATCTAAATAAAAAGCTGACACTAGAGCTAAGGAAATACACAAGGCTACACCATTTGCCTACTTGCAACTGCCAGAACTACAACAAACACATCATCTCTAGGAATGATAATGTCTGCTAAAAAGTATGCTACTACCCTTTGTGTGGATACTGCCAAGAGGATGCAGACACTGAATACTCTTGTAAGTGTTTGGCAATGTTTCTATTTGCTTGGCAATATTTCCAACAGTAAGCCTCTATTGGCTTCCTTGCAGAAACAATTGAGAAGGGATGGACTTACCGTCTTCTGTTTCCTGCCACACGATGCCTTCAAGGTTGACACTGGTTCCAGGTTCACAGGGGCCTAAGCATTCAGGCTCTGTGGCTAGAGCCACATCACAAGTGTTGACTCCCACTGAACGGGTGCGGACCATAATCTGCTCACAGGGAGATGAGATGTCATTATTGACCACTGGCACTAAAAGATGCAGTGGCAGCACCGCTGGGGTGGAGACAGGGGACTCCATCTGTGAGAAAAGAGAAAGTACTAGCTGAGATACAGGAAGATTATTACAGGACATACTGTTTTCTAACTTAACCTAGTCCCACATCTTTTGTTGCCAGAGTGCAGGAGCTCTGAATACAAAACTTATTTCTTCCTCTCAAGTTTTAGCTCATGATACTATTATAAATCTGTGGTTTAGATGACAACATCTTAGGCTAGAAGCTATATTTTCATCTCATTTATTTGCTTACTTTTGTGTGTTTGAAAAAGAGTCCAAGCAGGGTGGTGGTGGTGCACTGGACGCAGAGGCAGGTGGATCTCTGTGAGTTCAAGGCCAGCCTGGTCTACAAGAGCTAGTTACAGTACATGTTCCAAAGCTTCAGAGAAACCTTGTCTTGAATAACAACCCCCCCCCCAAAAAAAGAAAAGAAAAGGGGTCCAACGTGACTCAGGTTGCTTCAAACTCCCTATGTTGCTAGCAAACTTCTGAACTTTCTGCCTCAACCTCACAAATACAGATTTTACAAATGTGTTATCATGTCTGGCTTTATTTCCTTTTATTTCAGAGTCTTACTCTGTAGACCAGGCTGGCTTTGAATTCACACTTATCTTCCTGTCTTGTCCTCCTGCCTGCATGTGGCCCCCACTGCCCCTACCGCCTCACCTATGTAGCCTTGGTTGGCATGGAACTCTCTATGTAGACCAGGATCACCTCAAACTACAAAGATTTGCTTTGCCTCTACCTCTGAGGCAGGTAGATCCTGAGTTCCAGACTGTACTATACAAACAAAACCAAAAACAAAACAAAATGACAAACAGACTTCTATTTTCCCAGCTTCTGAGGTAAATATTACTGACACCATTATACTTTCTTTTTTTTTAAACATTTATTTACTTTATTATGTATACAATATTCTGTCTGTGTGTATACCTGCAGGCCAGAAGAGGGCACCAGACCTCATTACAGATGGTTGTGAGCCACCATGTGGTTGCTGGGAATTGAACTCAGGACCTTTGGAAGAGCAGGCAATGCTCTTAACCACTGAGCCATCTCTCCAGCCCACCATTATACTTTCTACTAGCACTGGACAGGACAACCTATCAGGTTAAAATCAATGATACTAAGCTAGGGATAAAGAGAATCCAGACTTAAGGATGCTATGATTCCTAATAATCTTAGAGGGTTTGATATAACTTTAAGAGAAAAAGTACAAGTTAGAAGAGGGCTGGAAGCAATCTGATGGGGATTTCTGAACCTCAAAGTAGCAGTGGTTGGTTAACAAGTATAGCATCTTTGACTAGGATACTAGATACTAACATCAAATATGTCTGTAGGACACAGAGGTGCTGTTATCATGCAGAAGCCAGGCCATACAGTGTGAAGATACAAGTGATTATGCACACACAAATCAGTTGAACACTAATAATCTACTTTGTATGAATAGACACTGTGTGTGTGGCCCACAGAGGCTAGAAGAGGGTCAGATCTCCTGGAACTGGAGTTATAGATGGTCATGAAGCACCACGTGGTTGCTGGGAACCAAGCTCAAGACCCTGTAAGAGCAGTGAGTGCTCTTAACTGCCCAGCACCTCTCTAGCCTCTTACTTTATTTAATATTTTACCCTCAGAGATTCATACCAAACCCAGGGTCTTGTGCTTGCTAACCATGAGCTTTACTACTAAGTAAATCCCAAATCCCTGCCTTACTTTATTTTAAGTATATGTATGAGTTTGTTTGTGGGTGCTCTTGGAGGACAGAAGAGGGTATCAGATTCTCCTGGAACTAGAGGAATAGGTAGTTGTAAGCTATTCAACCTGTTCTGGGAAACTAACTCTAGCCCTCTACAAGAGCAGCAGGCACTCTTAACTATTGAGCCATCTGTCCAGGCCCTCCTTACTGTTTGAATACTAATACATATCGAGTTGACAAATTACCAATGGTGAGTCTATAATGCCCAAATCCTAACTCAGTATTTTGCACATAAAATGTACTTAATACACAGCCTGGTAGTGGTGGTACATGCCTTTAATCCCAGCACTCAGGAAGCAGAGACCTATCTAGTTTACAGAGTGAGTTCCAGGACAGCCAGGGCTACTTAGAGAAACCCTGTCTCGAAAAACAAAACAATAAAAAAAGTACTTAGCATACACATAAACTGATTTCCTTTGAACATATGCCTAGCAAGTTTAGAAAATGAATTATGGATTTCGTTTCTTTCCCTTATGAAAGACTTTCAGCTGACTTAAATCTGGTGGTAAACCTAATTAAGAGATGAGACTAACATGACTGTTGAATATGGTCTTTGAATAGAGACCTTCAGAGAGAGCCATGCACAGCTTATAATCCAAGCTGCCAGACAGCTCTGTGATGAATTCTGGTTTGGGGATGTACACAACCACCACTCTGCTTATAAGACTTGAAAAAAAAATCAGTCTAAAGCTGTTTAGATACTGCCTCCATTTTTTCTTCCTTCTTTCTTTCCTTTTTGGGGGGGGTAGAGCTCTGATTTCTTGGTTTAAAAAGTTATCAGTATTGCAGATCAATAATTTCAGAGTTCAAAGAATGTTCATACATTGGTCTTGTTTGTTTATTTGTTTGTTTATTTATTTATTTTGGTTTTTCGAGACAGGGTTTCTCAGTAGCTACAGAGCCTGTCCTGGAACTAGCTCTTGTAGACCAGGCTGGCCTTGAACTCACAGAGATTTATCTGCCTCTGCCTCCCAAATGCTGGAATTAAAGGCGTGTGCCACCAATGCTTGAATGTTCATACATTGATTCTTTGACTAATTCTGGTCCCTTGAGAACTGCCAAAAACAGCTATTCATATCTTTCTATTCACACACATACTCCAACACTTTCTTTTTCATAAAATGAAATGGAAGTGCAAGTTGTATGATGAGTCTTCTGCTCTGCTCTCTTGGAAAAGTAACAAATTTGTAATTTCTTTTTATGATTTGGTAGGTCCTTGAAAGACCCTTTAACCTCTCCATACAAGCCCGGCATGATGATGTATGCCTATAATTAATTTCAGTATTCTAGAGGTGGAGGCAGGCAGATCTCTGTGTAAGTTCCAGGCCAGTTAGGCCTTCATAAGGAGACCTTATCTCAATTAAACAACAGCAAACTTCTTACATAGGGTCTGAGAAGATTGCTCAGTGGGTATGGTGCAAACATGAGGACCCAAGTTCAGATCCCCAGCACAGGGTTTCTCTATGTAACAGCACTGGCAGTCCTGGAACTCAATTTGTAGATCAGAATGGCCTCAAATCCACAGAGATCAGCCTGCCTAGCTAATAATTATTATTATTAACTTTTTATTTGATTCTTTGGTCGTATGAGATAAAGTCTCCCTACAGTCCAGATATTGCAGCCTTTGCTGTGTAATCCAGGTTGGCCTTGAATTTATCATAATCCACCTGACATAAATAAGCCACCACACCCAGCTTCCAAAGATTTTTTTCTTTGGAGAATTCTAGTCTAGTCTTGAAATTAATGTGTGTTCGAGGATGACCTTGAACTCCTGATCCTCCTGTCTCTACTTCTTAGTGATGAGATAGCAGGGAGGTGCCACCGTGCCTTCTTTTATGCAGTACTCCAAGAAGTTGGACTATGGGCATGCTTTGCTACATAATGTATATTATATACATTATATAGTATATAAAATAAAACATCAAAGGTACCTGTACTTCATCATGATTACCTGCTTTGTAGAGAGTACCAGTGTACGCAATTATCCAGTATTACCCAATAATAATAGTAATAATAGTATCTTGTTAAGCACATCTTTCTAGTGTTCTTGTGGCTCTATGAACTCTTTCAGACATTCAGTGCTTGGACAGCTTTGTAGTTATGAGGCTCAGCGGGCTGCGTCCTGCCACCCGGCTAGCTTTACCAGAAATAATTACACGGAAACTGTATTCTTTTAAACACTGCCTGGCCCATTAGTTATAACCTCTTATTGGCTAACTCTTACATATTGATCTAACCCATTTCTAATATCTGTATTGCCACTTGAGTGTGGCTTACTGGGACGAGTCTAATGGGCATACATCTCGGAGAGGAAAGTCATGGCGACTGACTGACTCACTCGGCATTCTGTTCTGTTTACTCCGCCTACCTAATTTTCTGTCCTATTAAAGGCCAAGGCAGTTTCTTTATTAACCAATAGAATATGACCCTCCTCCATCACAGCATCTGCAGTGTTTACAGTGGTTCGGGTTTAACTTTAGGGTTTTTTTTTCTTCCCCCTTCTTCAATTTTTTTTAAAAAAATTGCATTTGTTTCTTGTGTGGAGGAAGGCATGTGCTTATGGAGGTCAGAGACCAACTTGCAGGAGTCAATTCTCTCCTTCCATCATCCAGGGTTTAAATCCAGATTGTCAGGCTTGATAGTAATGCCTTTATCCAGTAAGCCATCTTGCAGGCTCCTAAATTTTCTTTATTTTAGACACAGTCTCATGAAGCCCAAGTTGACCTTAAATGGATTATCATCAGGCCTCTATCTTCCTGGTGGTAGGATTACAAGTCTTACAAACAAGCCTGGCTCAGGTTTGACTTCCCTTCCCTTCTTGTAAGAAGTTTCTCTTTTCTGTAGGAAGTGCATTCCCATGACCACACTCTATTATAGGAACAGGCCCAGATCTACCCTAACTATATGGAATAGATTCTTTTTTCCTTTGGTACCTTGAGATATAAAGACTAATTAAATCTCTAGCTTTCTGAGGTCATTTGTCTGGCATATAAAGAAATCTCTCCTAGACAAAAGGGAAAGAGCACTGGTTGCTCTTGCAGAGGGCTCAGTTTCACTTCCCAGAAACCACATGGCTACTAACAACTATCTGTAACTCTATTTCCAGGGTATCTGATGACCTCTTCTAGCCTCCTCGGGAACCAGTCGCACACATGATGCAAAAATACACACACAGGCAAAACACCTATACACTTAAAAATAATAAAAAACCTTATGGAGAAAGAAAGCTTGCCTGAGGATGAAGCTGGCCCAAGTAAAGCTCATCATTTCTTAGAATGTACAAAATCTTAATAGTTTAAACTAACTTGAGCCAGTTTCTATCAATATGAAAAAGTTTGTACCACTAGATCATCCACAAATTTATAGTATTTTTATTTATTTTTTTTATTTATTTATTTTTTGTTTTTCGAGACAGGGTTTCTCTGTGGTTTTGGAGCCTGTCCTGGAACTAGCTCTTGTAGACAAGGCTGGTCTCGAACTCACAGAGATCCGCCTGCCTCTGCCTCCCAAGTATAGTATTTTTTTAAAATATGTATTTATTATGTATCAATATTCTGTCTGTGTGTATGCCTGCAGGCCAGAAGAGGGCACCAGAGCCCATTACAGATGGTTGTGGGCCACCATGTGGTTGCTGGAAATTGAACTCAGGACCTTTGGAAGAAGCAGGCAATGCTCTTAACCACTGAGCCATCTCTCCAGCCCCTGTAGTATTTTTTAGTTACTGACTTACGTTAGAATAAAAATGTGGAACAAGTCTGGTCTAAAGGCATTTTTGTGGAACACCACCTCTATCCTAGCTGACAAACATCTAGTACTCTATAAGGCCTCTGCCCCAATACCTTGATAAAAATCAAGGCACACCAATCCACCCACCTAATACTCTATAGGGGTAAAAAGAGGTGGAAAGTTGAAGGCACCTAGCATGCCTTGCTTAGAACCAAATTTGATTCCTCACCATTCTTTTTCTGGATCCTTCTCTTTACTTAGCCAACATTAAATATCTACAATGATATAAGCACTACAGTATAGTAAATGGTGAATGTAGTATGATTATTGCCTCTAGGTCATGGGTGACAAAACAAATATGAAAATGAAGTCCTTACACAATGGGCATAATCACTTGTATGTACCTGAAACAGAGGCAGACAACATTTTAGCTGCATCATTTTAATTTTTTCTTTTTACTTTTGCAGTACTGGGTATTAAACCCAGGACACTGTACTTTCTAGGCAAGCTCTTCTGCTCCATCTTAAGGGACAAGTTCGACAAAAAGCTCAGGAAAATTCAGTTACTTTGGTTGGATACAATACCAAATACATGGTCTTGGAGGAAGCAACAGTAATTTTGTCAGGAGAATGAGAGAGAACACTGGGAAATTTCCAGCAGGTAAGAAGTCAGTGCAAGATGATAATCAGGAAAATGAAATGATGCATTAAGTTTTTCAACTTTTACTATGCTAGGGCTGAAGATGCAGTTCAGTGGTAGCGCATGTACGTCACCCTGGGTTTGGCCTCCACACAGAAACTTGGTTTTCTTCTTTTTTATCATATTGTCAAGATGAATGCAAAGCAAGGATACCATTAGAAGCCCACTATGACACTCCAAGGAAGAAACGACCACCTGAACTGAGGCAGAGGTAGTTTTAGTGAAAAGTTATGGATTAGAGGCAGAATAAATATCCAGTGGTTAACCAAATATCCAGGAGGTAAGATACATCTGGACTGGCTTTAAGCTTTCTGGTGTCATTATCACAAATAGGGAATACAAGAAGACAAGAGCAGCAGTAGCACCAACAACAAATTTGTTACTTGGACATAAACAGCAAGGGGACGCACACATGCAAGCATGCAAGCACACACATGCACACTGGGTTTTTTTTTTGTTTTTTGTTTTTTTTTCGAGACAGGGTTTCTCTGTGGCTTTGGAGCCTGTCCTGGAACTAGCTCTGTAGCACACTGGGTTTTTTGAGGCAAGGTTTCTCTGTGTATCCTTGGCTATCTTGGAATTCACTCTATAGCCCTCAAACTCGAGATTTGCCTGCTTCGACCTCCCAAGTGCTGGGATTAAAGTTCTCTGCCATTACTGACTGGCTATAGCTATTAATTACACACAGAGAGAACAAAAAACAGGGAAGAGAACAGTAATATTTGAAGGAATAAATCCAGAAAGGAAAGACCACAAAGAAGTCTGAAACTGACAATAACCATGGTAACAAAAGCAAAGTTTATTGCTTATTATGTGTGTATGCCAAGCACTTGTGAAACCATTTTACATACATTTCATTTATTCCTTAAAGCCTATGGGAGTTACTTTTAGCAGCTTCTGTCCATCTTTTCTCTTTTTTTTGGGGGGGGAGGGGTTTCAAGACAGGTTTCTCTGTAGCTTTGAAGCTCGTCCTGGAACTAGCTCTTGTACACCAGACTGGCATTGAACCTGCCTGTGCCTCCCAAGTGCTGGGATTAAAGGCGAGCAACATTACTGCCCAGCTGTGCCTTTCTTTTTTTAAAGGCTTGATCTCATGTAGTCCAGAATGTCCTCAAATTCATTATGTAATAGCTGAAGACAACCTCTAACTTTTGATCCTTGTGCCTCCACTCCTTAGTGCCACCGTGTCTGGTTTATATGGTGCTAGATACTGAACCTAGGGCCATGTGCATGCTAGGCAAGCACTCTAGCAAATGAGCTACACCTCCAGTTCCTGCATCTGCTTTTAAACATGAATATATGTTTAGGCCACATGGAAGAGAGAAATGAACTAAGTTGCCTCCAACCTCCACATAAACACTGCAAATGAGTACATCTGTACACAAGCACGTGCGCACGCGTGCACACACACACACAACATGAATATGCTGAGGCTGGGTGGAGTAAGTAGCTGCTAAAAGTTTGGCTCCATTTGGAACTATTGGAAAGTGTTGGTGCAAACTGTGAAGTAGATCTTAATGGGAGGTCTTCACACACTGGGAATTATGCTTTCAAAGTTTCCTGTTTTTCACTTTAGGACCATTTGAACAGCAATCCTCTTCTCTACTCTTTCCACTAGGATGCACTATCTCACTACAGGTTCAAAATCAACTATTCTGAATGGTCATGCACAGAAACAGCTAAAGCAATGTGCCAAAGCAAACTTTTCCTAAGGTGTATGTTTTCTTTTACTTAGGTATAATTTTATATCAAGAGAAAGCTAACTAACACAGTAAGGAGAATCATCAAACAATCAAGGTGGGATTCAAATTCAGGCAATTTGGTTCCAGAACCCTTTCAGTAATTTAAAAAAAAGCTGGGCGGTGGTGGTGCACGCCTTTAATTCCATCACTCGGGAGGCAAAGGCAGGCGGATCTCTGTGAGTTTGAGGCCAGCCTGGTCTACAAGAGCTAGTTCCCAGACAGTCAGAACTGTTATACAGAGAAACCCTGTCGAGCACCCCCCCTCCACCACCAAAAAAACCAAAAAGCCCAAAGGGGGAGAAGGAAATAAAATGCTTGTAATAATCGAGTTATTAATTGACAAGGCCAGATTATGAGCCTTGTCATTAAGGATAACTTAATTTTTTTTTTTTTTTTGCTTTTTCGAGACAGGGTTTCTCTGTAGCTTTGGAGCCTGTCCTGGAACTAGCTCTGTAGACCAGGCTGGTCTCGAACTCAGAGATCCGCCTGCCTCTGCCTCCCGAGTGCTGGGATTAAAGGCATGCGCCAACATCGCCCGGCTAAGATACCTTAATTTTGAGCATATTCTCTTTTCCATTATACCACACTATTCCACAGAAGCCTAGATATGTCCAGGAATGAAAATGTAAACAGCTCACAATCTAGGATCCTAGTTCTTGTCACTGTTAGCTTTATGGCCTAACATCTGAAAACGTGGACAATTGGCTGACTGCGGTTCTCCGGCACTTTTTTATTTAGTACCTTAGAAAAAAGATTTTGGCCGGGCAGTGGTGGCGCACGCCTTTAATCCCAGCACTCGGTGGAGCTCTGTGAGTTTGAGGCCAGCCAAGTTTCAAAGCTACAGAGAAACCCTGTCTCAAAAAACAAACAAACAAACAAAAAGATTTTTAGTGCAAATTCTATATTCTCCACTATGATTAATCTGGACTGAAGAGACTTCAGCTCAATCAAAACTTTAGTCTATTCAAGAGGGCACCTGCTATTCAGTACTTCCCTAGTAAAGCAAATTAATCTTCTTTAAAAAGAAATTGAAGAGGCCAGGCAGTAGTGGGGCATGCATTTAATCCCAGCACGTGGGAGGCAGAGGCAGGCAGATCCCTGGGAGTTTGAGGCCAGCCTGGTCTACTGAGCAAGTTTCAGGACAGTCAAAGCTACACTGAGAAACCCTGTCTCAAAAACTCAAAAACAAAACAAAACCAAAAGCAGGTATAACAGTACATGATTGTTACTCCAGCACTTGAGAGGCAAAAAGAGGACCAAGGTTCAAAGTTATTCTCCACTATATAGTGAGTTTCAGGCCAGACTCAACTGTTACATGACACCTAGTCTCAAAAATAAGCCAAAACAAAATGGATAAATAAATCACTACCACTGCCACCATCAAACCACCATAATCAGGCATGATGGGAAAGGCCTGTAAGCTCAGCACTTAGAAAGCAGAGAGAAGAGGGTTCTGGGTTCAGAGAAAATGGAGTACACAGTGAGATTCTGTCTGAACATGCCTCCCAGCCCCAATCACCCGTGAAATGACAGGACAGGTACACAAAGATTTATGATACACAGATCATTCCAATGCTGCTTCATTTATTTATTTGGAGGTCACATATAGCCCAAGCTGGCCTAGAACTTGCTATGCAGACAAGGATGACTTTAAAATCCTCATGATTCTCTTGCCTTTACCTTCCAGGAGCTGCACCTTCTGGCAATTATGTATGTGTTTTACTACAAGAAAAAGGAACTAAATTAATAAGAAATGTGAAGGCGGGAAAAGAGTGAGAAGACGGGACATAAAAGGGCCAGGTGAGGTGACACCGGTCTTTAATCCCAGCATGCGGAAGACAGAAGTAGGACAGCAGGATAGCCTAGTCTACATAGAGAGATCCAGACCAGCCAGGGTTACATAATGAAACTCCTGTTTCAAAAGAATGCCAGGCAGTGGCAGTGGTGGTACACACCTTTAATCCCAGCACTCACAAGGCAGAGGCAGGCGGATCTCTGTGAGGCCAGCATGGTCTACAAGAGCTAGTTCCAGGATAGGTAGGGTTGTTACACAGAGAAAGAAACCCTGTCTCAAAAAAACAAAACACCCTCAGGGTGTATGTATGCACAAAACACTGATAAGAGGTTGGAAACTCTATTGCATGCCTGCTGGGTGACTGGCTCGTAACAGCTGGGTGGCAGGACAGTATCTCAGTGACCTTTTGATCTATTTGTTGAAGCAGGGTCTCCCTACATTACCCTGGTTGTCCTGGAACTAACTTACCATGTAGACCACGTTGGCCCCGAACTCACAGAGATCTGCATGCCTCTGCCTCCCAAGTGTTGAGATTCAAGGCATGAGCCACAGTGGTCTCCAAAAGGAAATACACACCACACACACACACTTATAACCCAAGGACAACCTACCTAAGTCTGATTCTAGTTGTCTTGAACCAATGGGCATGTTTCACAAATATGCAAATATCCAAAATCTTTATTGAGAAATAAACAGCAATTCTAAACTCCTCTGTGGCAACCAGAATTCTGCCAGGAACAGTGCCAGAAAAAGCTGTGTTTCTAGCACATCTGAGAAAACGTGGCTGCTGTTTATCGAATTAAAATGCAAAGCCGTTCATTCCAGTGTCACTAGGAACTGTCAGAAAGGGATTATGGTTCCCACCCCAAGGATGCAGGTCAGCTACACAATACCCATCTTCCAGTACTGAGGAGGAGAAAGATTAGGCCTGCTTCCAAATAGCAGGCCTGCCTGTTACCGTGGTAACCTCCTTTCCCTGAGCTGCTCTCATTTGTCTCTTTCTGCCTGACCTTCATGTTGCTCTGACAGTATCCGAGGAGAAAAAGGTGCCTGCCTGCCAGCTAAGCACTCAAACTGAGGGCACTGAGCAAGAACAAGAGACACTCAAAGTCCCTCTCATTCTAGACTTAAACTGTGACCTTGGAGTGATTAGAGTTCTGAAAGAGATTTCTGGTGGCTCTTGTCATTCCATCCTTCCTCCCTGCTCTCAGGGACACCTCCTTCTCTGACACATCCTTTTAGTGTGATGAATCTGAGTCAGAGTCAAGTGGGAGGGTGACAAGCCACAGAGGAGAGGAAAAACAAAGCATGATCAGCTGAAGACTAGAGATAATACAGTATTAACTTAGAGCTGCCTGAGATCCAGCAGCATTTAAGTAGGTGCCTCCTCTCTTCATTGCTCGTGCTTGTGTATTGTCAGGAGAGATAAGAGGAGCCCAAACCTCAGTGCTTCTTACTGTTTTTCAAGACCTGGAAATAAAGTGTTTGATCACTGATCAAACAATTATTGAGTTCTTTCTCTGGAAAGCTTTTATATTATGCACTAGAAGACACCAGTAAATACATAGAAATTAGAAACTACCAGAGCTAGTTTCTCGCGACTGTGATTCCAGGACTCAAGATGTTGATGCAGAAGAACTTTGAATTCCAAGTCAGCTGGGATTATATATATTAAATCACCCAAACGTTCAGAGAAAGAAAGGAGAGACAGAGAGAGCGAAGGAGCGAGAGAGAGAGAGAGAGAGAGAGAGCGAGCACACTAGTGCATATCTCTGAGGAACCTATGGGCGCTATGTAAGACAGCCAGGGATAGTATTTCTGAAGAGGCAGGATTTAAACTGAGACGCAAGATAAGAAAGTGCCAGTCACATGAAGAACCAAAGGGTAGACAATAGGCAGAGAGAACAGCATATACAAACCTCTAAGACAGGAAAGAACTTAGCATGTATGTCCATATTTCACTTGATATTTGACATACCCAGGGGAAAATGTGTCTGCTGACTCTCAGAAGGCACGGAGAATGAGTAACATTAAAATAATTAGCCATAATGGACATGGAGGCTTGCCTCTGTAATTTTAGTGCTTGGGAGACTAAGGAAGGAGGACTACAAACTCTAAGCTAGTTTGAGAAGCAGAGAACCATCCTTTGAGTAGTATCAGACTTCTCTCTACACATGCACCTGATGGAGGAAGGTCATTGGCTAATAAAGGAACTGTCCTGGCCCATTTTATTGGTTAGGACATAGGTAGGTGGAGTAAACAGAACAGAATGCCGGGAGGAAGAGGAAGTGAGCTCAGACTCGACAGCTCTCCTCTCGGGAGCAGACGCCTCAGCAGAGACGCCATGCCCCGATCCCGGGCAGACACACGCGATGAAGCTCTGACCTAGAATCTTCCCGGTAAGACCGGTGCTACAGTTTATTAGAAATGGGTTGATTGGGATATCAGAATTAGCCAGTAAGGGCTAGAGCTAAGGGCCAAGCAGTGATTAAAAGAATACAGTGTCTGTGTAATTATTTCGGGGCATAAGCTAGCCGAGCAGGCGGCTGGGATGTTGGGGACGCAGCCCCGCCGCCCATATTACTACATGCACCCACACACATTTACAAACAAATGTGATAAAACAAACCAACAATGCAGCTAATCAAAGTTATTCACTGAATCCAAGTGACTGTTATTATTTTTAAGCTATAAAAACGCTGTGATGGCCGGGCAGTGGTGGCGCACGCCTTTAATCCCAGTACTCGGGAGGCAGAGGCAGGCGGATCTTTGTGAGTTGGAGACCAGCTGGTCTACAAGAGCTAGTTCCAGGACAGGCTCCAAAAGCACAGAGAAACCCTGTCTCAAAAAACCAAAATAAATAAATAAATAAATAAAAATAAAAATAAAAAATAAAAATGCTGTGATGGGGCTGGGAGATGGCTCAGCGGTTAAGAGCACTGACTGCTCTTCCAGAGGTCCTGAGTTCAATTCCCAGCAACTACATGGTGGCTCACAGCCATCTTAATGAGATCTGATACCCTCTTCCTCTTCTGACCTGCAGGCATACATGCAGACAGAACACTGTATACATAATAAATAAATAAATCCCAAAAAAAGAGACGAGCACCCAAATAAAATAAAGAAAATAAAGATGTAAGCCCTTGAATTTACATTTTAAAAAAATGCTGTGATGTCTTTATAGTTTGTTTATCCAAGTTCTTAGGAAAATTTGAGTTACTACAATACTAGTGTGGTGGTTTGAAATAAAATGGCCCCTAAAGAGAGCGGCACTATTAGGGTGTGTGACAATGGTCTGTATTCTGTCAAATTTATTTTAAATAAATGCTGATTGGCCAGTATCCAGGCAGGAAGTATAGGCAGGACAACCAGGCAAGAAGTAGAGGTGAGGTGACGAGAACAGATGAATTCTGGGAAGAAGAAAGTTTGGTCCGCAGTCCTGTCCCAGCCACAGAAAAAGCAAGATGTGACTGCCCAGCTGAATAAGGTACTGAGCTGCATGGCTAACACAGATAAGAATAACGGGCTAATATAAGCTGTAAGAGTTAATAAGAAGCCTGAGCTAATGGGCCAATCAGTTTATAACTAGAGTAGACCTCTGTGTGGTTTCTTTGGGACTGAATGGCTGTGGGACCTGGTGGGGCACAAAACCTCAGAAAACAGACATACTCTTCCTAGACTAAGAGTATCCAAAACATAGATGCATACACACATGGAGACTGGTTTGTCTAAACTGGCCCCTCTTCTCATATGAATGACCTATATCACTTCATAGATAATATGTAAACAGTTAAGGCCCTAAAACTTGAATATTGAGCAGAGTCAGGGTCCCTGCGAAGTTAGACCAATGAAAGTCTAGAATTCTTTGCATACAAGTAGATTGATCCTTTCTCCAAACTTCCTTTTCTGAGGCAGGGTCATGCTGGACAACCCTGGCTGGCCTGACATTCTCAGCAATCCCTCTATTACAGTCTTCTGACTGTTAAGATTATGGCATAAACCACTATGCCTGTACGGAGTGTATTTTTTTTGTTTGTGTTTTGAGCAATGGTTTCTCTGTATAGCCCTGTCTGTCCTAGAACTCACTCTGTAGACCAGGATGGCTTCTTAGATACCTGTCTGCCTGTACCTGCTTGGCAGCGCTGGAATTAAAGGTATAAACCACCACCTCCAGTTGAGTTTGGCATTTTGAAACAGCAAGTAGTTGGCAGCTAGGAAGGATTTAAGTTTGTAAGTTAAACGGGGCCATATGCAGTATTTTCTTTCCCTTTCCAACATCTCCTGAGATCAGCTGAAACTTAACCCTTCCTCCACTTTCTAGCAAACTAGAAACATGCCACAGCTTACCCTGTTTTTAAGTTTCTCATTAAAAAAAAAAAAGTGGCAAAGGGTCCTGCTAAATTGCCCGGGCTGGCCTTGAACTTGTGACATTTCTACTTTGGCTTCCAGAATAGCTAGGAGAACAGGCTTGCACCATGAAGCCTGACAGACCACACCTAATTTTATACTAGCACCATTAGTCTCAGTTTTCACTGTCACTTGTCTGTGACACTTAACTGTGAATACCATCAAGAACTTTCTGAAAGGATAGCTTTTCTTGCCAAATCCCTACAATGTATCAGGGTATGAGTCTATTTTCAATATGAATTTTTAAAAATCATTTTATTTATAAATTTAACCCTATAGAGATGAAAACTTCACACAAAACTATGTTCCTAAAATGTAACACTTCAGAAAAGAGCAGAGAAAATAAATCTGATTGATACTAAAAAAAAAAACTGAGCTGGGCATAGTGGCACATGTCTTTAATTCCAGCACTGGGGAGGCAGAGGCAGGTAAATTTGAGGCAAGCCTGGTCTACATAGGGAATTACAGGATAGCCAAAGCTTCGCAGTGAGACCTTGCTTTGAAAAACAAAACAAAGCAGGCAGTGGTGGTGCATGCCTTTTAACTCCAGCACTTCAAGGCCAGCCTGGGCTATAGAGTGAGTTCCAGGATGGGTTCCAGAGAAACCCTGTCTCAAAAAACAACAAAAACAAACAAACAAAAAACAAACCAAAAATGGGGGCTGGAGAGCTGGCTCATCGGTTAAGAGGACTGGCTGCTCTGCCAGAGGACTGGGGTTCAATTCTCAGCACCCACAGGGGAGTTCACAGCTGTCTGTAACTGCAGTTCCAAGGGATTTGACACCCTCACAGACACACCAGGCAAAACATTAATGCACGTAAAATAAAATTGAATAAAATAATTTTAAAAACTTAAATGAAATATATAAAAGGCATTTAGAATTGTTGCTTGGCACATGACTCAGATATCAGCACCAAATTCAGGCTAAGAACAGGTTAGGTGTTAAGATTAATTAATTTTTATGTTCTTGCTGAATGCCCCTGGCTGGCCTGGAACTCATTAGGTAGACTAGGCTGATATGGAACTCTCAGCAATCCTCTTGCTCAAGTGTTAAGATTAAAGCATGTGCTACCAGAATGAGAAAGAGTTCCATATTTAGAGGCCATGAGTGGGTTCAGTGGTAAAGGCATTTGCTGCCAAGCCTGATGACCTGAGATTGCAGACCAGAACCCACATGGAAGAAGAAAAGAGCTGATTCCTGATCTCTTTGCCTTAATGTTTCATCCAGGCCTAATTTTTAATGGCTAAGCCATTTCTTCAGCCTGTCTTGGTTTCTTAGTGAGATTCCTGGTGACCTGAGTTCATCCCCAGACTTCATGTAAAGGAAGACAGAAAACAAACTCTATAAAGGTGATCTTTGGCCTCCACACTTACTATGGGGTTCAGGACTGTAGCACTCGCGTACACAAACACACACACACACACACACACACACACACACACACACACACACACACACACACACTAAGTAAAAGTGAAATAGGAAGCATACATCCATTTTTTACTGCTCTGGCTGTCCAGGAACTCTTTCTGCAGACTAGCTTGGTCTTGAACTCACAGAGATCTGCCTGCCTCTGCCTCCCAAGTGCTAGGAGTAAAGGCATGCACCACCACTGCCCAGCTCAATTTAGATTTTCTTAGACATCTTTCAATATTATGTAGTCTATGGTGTATAGATTTTACACATCTTTTGTTGGAGTTATTCCTAACAATTTCATATTTAATACTGCATTAAATGGTATGTTTTATCTCAATTTGATAAAAAGTACATAAAAATACTTTTAATACACTTTCATTCTGCAGTGTAACTAAATTCATGCATCAGTTCTTATTGGTGTATGTATGCGTGTGTGAGTTTTTAAGATGGGGTCTTATGCTGGACAGTGATGGGGCATGCTTTTAATCCCAGCACTTGGGAGGCGGAGACAGGTGAATCTCTTTGAGATCAAGGCCAGCCTGGTCTACAAGAGCCTAGATCCAGGACAGGTTCCAAAGCTAGAGAGAAACCCTGTTTTGAAAAAACCATAAACACAGGGTCTTGTGAATCCAAGGTTGGATTTAAAAAAAAAAATCGCACAGATATTAGTTCAAAGCCAGCTTTAGCTAAGTAGTTGGTGGCTAGTTTGCATAGCTTGTGACCCTGTCTCAAACTAAACTAAACTAAACTAAACTAAACTAAACTGAAGAGTTGTTGAGAGAGTTTAGCAAGTAAGAGTGCTCCTTGCTCAAGCCTTATGACCTGAGTCTGATCCTAGGATTTAAAATACAGATTTAGTGGCTCTACTCTGTAATCCAAGCACTCCTACATGTAACTGAGAGGTACAGACAGGAGATGTATTCCCCAAAGCTAAAAGCAGAATAGCAGTGTTGTGCTTTCCTGTCGCTTTAAGGGACAAGCCATGCCCACTTTCATTACCTCTGACCTGCCCGCCGCCATCTTGGCTGAGGGCCAGACCACGTGACCACACTCTCCTGGTTTTACTCCCAGTTTTACCCTGCCTTCTCACCCGGTTTTCACTAAAATCCTCCTGTTAACTCTGTTACATGTGTTTTGAGCAATGGCATGTCTCTCTGATAGGGCCCATCAGAGTTGTCCACTTGCCCAATTCCTGTTCACTCTTTCTATATTAATAATAATACATATATTTTAAACTGGTATGTACCTTTAAGTCTCTTAAGCTGTTCTCTACCATTGTCAGTTCTGCCACTAACCTTATATTACAAGCAGTTTTTTCCCTCTATCTGCCTTTTTACAAATGTAAATCTTACCTGTTGAGAGCCAGTGTGGTCAAGCTCAGACCCAACTTTCCAAACGAATTCTATACTATAGTTATACCTGATAAACAGCCCTCAACTGCTCAGAGATCTGGGGAATGTGATATTTAAGTATTTAATTTTTAAAAACTTTTCACAACAATAAAAAAGAGACAGGTTGGCTCCTAGCAGCAGCTCTGTGCTCCCTCCAAAGAAGACAGAAGACAGACATGCGCAGAACAACGTCCTTCTGCATTTCGCTTCGACTGCAGAGCGCTGACCATTGGGCAAACCTGCCTTTCATCTGAAGTAAAGAACTCTAGACGTGGACGGAATCACTGGAATCGACAGCCTAGCTGCTCAGGTCAAGGTAGGCCTGTCTTCCTACAGATTTCTTAGCCCACAGGATATTCTGGAGCCTGGCAGGCCCTGCGCTAAACAGCAAAGTTCAAGTGCAACCTTCAGCGACCATGGAGGACCCAAAAAGAGTAGCTCTGGGTGCCAACCAAGTAAGTTCTCTGTTATTTTTTTAATCAGTAACTCAAGTAAAATCTTATCCTTCTCAAAGATCTCTGACAGTTTGACAACTAAGAGGTTTTGCAAGGTGACCTCACCAAACAAATTTCAAACCAAATTTATCTCTTATGCTACAGTCATTATGTGTCTAAAACTTCTGTTTTCACAAATCCAAGGAGTTCTTGTGAGTTCCAGGGAGCCGAATTAAAGAATCCATCTTAAACAGGTCAGATACCCCCTCAATCCCCTGGTCCTAAAAATTTTTTTCCCTTAATTTAACTTTGTTCTTTGTTCTGCCAATACCTTAAACAGGGTAAGAGATACCAGACATTTCCATGCCACAGACATCGGTCAAAAACAAAGAGACCAGCTATGCCAGGATGTTCCCAGTACCCAGCCTTCTCTCGCGCCCCCCCAAAAGACGATGCCCACAATCAGCAGGAAGCAGTCTTGAGAATTCGCCGCCCCAATTCCTTCAAACTGGAGTGTCTAATTTGCTTTTTATTAAAAGCAAGATGTGGGAATGTTGTTCTTTTGGTCCCTGCCCTAGCCACGCCCACTCCTTTTAACTCCTGACCTCCATCCGCCCCGCCATCGCTCTCTTCCTGCTTTTCCTCTCACATGGGGCTTTGCCTCTCTCCTCCTCTCTCTCTCTCCCCTTCTCTCTCTCTCTCTCCCCCCCTCTCCCTTTATTTCTTTCTCTCCTTGTTAATAAATTCTTATATGGCTATTTCCTGTGTTTATATGTCTGACCCGCCGCCACCGCTGCTGGGACCTGCCGGAGTTTGCTGCCGGGCGGGGGGACCCCAGGGATTATTTTTTAAGAATAAAAAGCAGAAAGAAAAGATTGCCTCAACAAGGCAGAAGGAGAATCAACTTCCAAAAGTTGTTCTTTGACCTTTGCATGTGTTGTGCACAAACATACCATATAAACACAACAATGAGTAAAAGTAAAACTTAAATTTAACAAGTACAATGGGCTGGATCAAACTGTACCAAGACCTTCCCTTCGGTCAGGTATTGATGACACACTCCTTTAATCCCAGCACTTGGGAGGCAGAGGCAAGTATATCTCCAAGTTTGAGACCAACCTAGTCTACATAGTGAATCCCAGGAAAGTCAGGGTTACACAGAGAGAAACCAAGTCTTGAAAAAACCAAGCCAAACTAAACAAAACAACAAAAAGGAAACAAACAAAAACTCCTTCCTGAAAAACACATGTAAATGAGGTAGGTATTCAGCTTGGTGTGAAGCTTAAGAGGATCACAAAGACATTCAGTAATCAAAATATCTTAACATAATAACTTTTTTAGGTCTGAATCCTTTTTTAGAAACCATGTAAACTCTAATACAAAACTTTTAAGTGCAGTAAGAACTGTTGATACAATTCCTGAGCTTTCTCATCATAGCATTAATTCAATAACTCTTAAAATAAAAAATATAAAAGCCAGGCATGATGGATTAGTTCTTTAATGCCAGCTACTTAGGGAGCTGAGGCAAAGGGATCACTGAATGAGATTATATTTAAAAATAAAAAGTGACATGAGAAATTGGGTATAGTGCAGCAGGGATGTTAAATACATGGGAAAGAAGCAGCAGCTATGTAGTTGAAATAGAGAATACCCTGGCAGGCTCCAGGATCCCGATTCAAAACAAAACAAAACCCAAGGAAGATCAAAACAAGAGAAAAAAAAATCTTAGACCCAGCTTTTGTGGTGAGCACCTTTAATCTCTGCCTCAGGAGAAACCCAGTCTTGAAAAACAAAACAAAACAAAACAAAAAAAAAAAAACCCAAACAAACAAATACTGCAAAGGATGTGGAGACTCCTACCCCCACCCCTCTGTTTTGTTGTGGAGACAGGGTTTTTCTCTGTGTGTAACAGCCCCAGCTGTCCTGGTACTAGCTCTTTTTTTTGTTTGTTTGTTTGGTTGGTTTTGGTTTTTTTTTTGTTTCTTTCGAGGCAGGGTTTCTCTGTAGCTTTGGAGCCTGTCCTGTAACTCACAGAGATCCGCCTGCCTCTGCCTCCCAAACGCTGGGATTAAAGGCGTGCGCCACCACTGGCCGAGCTTCTAGTTTACTTTCTACTGCTGTGAGAAAACACTACAACCAGAAGCAATTTAGGGAAGACAAGTATTTATCTGGCTTATACTTTCAGGTCACAGTCAACTATTGAGAAAAGTCAATTCAGGAACCCAAGGTAGGAAACAGAAGCAGAAACTATTGGGAAACACTGTTCATTTGCAGAGTCTTAGCCTCAAATACCCCAGGCCACCTGTCCAGTGAGTAGCACTGATTGGGCTGGGCCACCACATAAATGAACAATCAAGATAATCCCCTCTTAGACTTGTCTTCAAGCCAATGTGATATAGATGCCTTGATCAAAGTTTTCTTCTCAGACGATGGTAGGTTGTGTGAAGTCAAAAATTAAATTAACTAGGACAGTATGCTTAGGAATTTCTGATGATAATATAAAATGGTTCATTTCATAAAGTTAAAATGAGTTACTTTCACCCTAAAGAATATGCTTAGGAGAATTAAAGATACATGGCCACACAAAAACTCAAATATGTTCACAGCAGTATTATCTATCATAGTCAAAAAGTCTACAAGAACCAAAAGCAATCTACAGATTCAATGCAATGCCCAGCAAAATTCTTCAAAGACCTCTAAAGAACGGTACTCAACTTCATTAGGAAAAGCAAAAAACCCAGAATAGTCAAAACAATCCTAAGAACTTCTGGAGGCATCACAATCCCTGACTTCAAACTTTACTACAGAGCTACAGTACTGAAAACAGCCTGGAACTGGCATAAGAACAGACAAAAGCCGGGTGGTGGTGGCGCACGCTTTTAATCCCAGCACTTGGGAGGCAGAGGCAGGCAGATCTCTGTGAGTTGAGACCAGCCTGGTCTACAAGAGCTAGTTCCAGGACAGGCTCCAAAACCACATAGAAACCCTGCCTCTAAAAAAAAAAAAAAAAAAAAAAAGAACAGACAGAAGGACCAATGGAACTGAATAGAAGATCCAGATATCAATCCACACATCTTCGAATACCTGATATTTGATAAAGAAGCAAAATATATCAAATGGAAAAAAGAAAGCATATTTAACAAGTGCTGCTGGCATAACTGGATATCAACATGTAGAAGAATAAAAATAGACCCATATCTATCACCATGCACAAAACTCAAGTCCAAATGGATCAAAGACCTCAACATAAAGCCAGCCACACTGAACCTTATAGAAGAGAAAATGGGAAATATACTTGAACGCATTGGCACAGGAGACCACTTCTTAAATATAACCCCAGCAGCACAGACACTGAGAGAAACAACTAATGAATGAGACCTCCTGAAACTGGAAAGCTTCTGTAAAGCAAAGGACACAGTCAACAAGACAAAACGACAGCCTACAGGATAGGAAAAGATCTTCACTATCCCCACATCAGATAGAGGTCTGATCTCCAAAATATACAAAGAACTCAAGAAATTGGACATCAAAAGATCACATAATCCAATAAAAAAAAATGGAGTACAGACCTAAACAGAGAACTCTCAACAGAGGAATCTAAAATGGCTGAAAGACACTTAAGGAAATGTTCAACATCCTTAGTCATCAGAGAAATGCAAATCAAAACAACTCTGAGATTCCATCTTAACACCTGTAAGAATGGCCAAGATCAAAAACACTGATGACAACTTATGCTGGAGAGGTTGTGGGGAAAAGGGAACACTTCTGCATTGCTGGTGGGAATGCAAGCTGGTACAGCCCCTTTGGATGTCAATGTGGCGATTTCTCAGAAAATTAGGAAACAACCTTCCTCAAGACTCAGTAATACCACTTTTGGGTATATATCCAAAGGATGCTCAATCGTGCCACAAGGACATGTGTTCAACTATGTTCACAGCAGTGTTGTTTGTCATAGCCAGAACATGGAAACAACCCGAATGCCCCTCGATCAAAGAATGGATAAGGAAAATGTGGTACATTTACACAATGGAGTACTACACAGCAGAAAAAAATAACGACAGCTTGAATTCTGCAGGAAAATGGATGGAGCTAGAAAACATTTTTTTGAGTGAGGTAACCCAGACACCAAAAAACAATTATCACTCATAGGTGGTTTTTAAACATAAAGCAAAGAAAGCCAGCCTGCAAACCACAATCCCAGAGAACTTAGACAACAATGAGGACACTAAGAGAGACTTTACATAGATCTAATCTACATGGGAAGTAGAAAGTAGAAAAAGACAAGATCTCCTGAATAAATTGTGAGCATGGGTACCTTGGGGGAGGATTGAAGTGGGGAGGGGAAATGCAGGGAGAGGAGCAGAGAAAAATGTAGAGTTCAATAAGTATCAATAAAATAATAAAAAAGAGTCTACAAGGTAATGAAAGGACAAACCAAGTATAGTATAGTGATACAGAACATGAATCATGCAAAAAAAAAAAAACCCAAACAAACAGCACAGTCACCTTCTCCATATCTATGGGGGATTGGTTACATTAATTTCATCTACTATAAAAATACAAAGATGCTTAAGTCTTCATTTAAAACAGTTTTGAGTATGTGTGTATACACATATCTTCCCTTGTACCATTTTGTTTTATTTAAGACATGATTTCACTGAAGTCCTGGCAGGCCCAAAATTCAAATTTGCAGCAATCTTCCTGCGCCTGAGTACTAGGATTACAAGTATGCCGCCAAGCCTGGCTCCTCCTATACTTCAGATCACTAGTATGAACAAATATAATGCTTATACATCATTTCACATGCATGAATTCAGCAGGAGGACCTAGTATATGACAATTCCATTTTTTGTTTGTTTTTAATTTCTGAATTTCCTGCCCCAAATATTTTTTAACTTTGGGTGGTTGGATCCACAAATATGGAGGTCTGAATGTACTGATACAGGCTCTCATGTGGATGAACGGTATGACATTAGGTGCCCAAAGTCAGACATACTGACACACATGTGAAATTTAGCGCTCTGGAGTCAAGAAAGAAAATTGGGAGTTTCAGACCAGGAGCTGGAAAAAAGTGATTATGAGCATAATGTGGGGCGGAGTACTAAACTCCGGTCCTCTGTAAGAGTTGTGTACATTCTTTACTCCTGAATCATCTGTCTAGTCCCTCAAACAAAGAGAAATTATAGTTATAAATTAATAAGAACAGAGAGTTCATTGCTAGTAAATAAGAAATAAGAAAATGTACTCTTCAGGCTTAAATAAGAAGGCACAAGGGAGTTGATGTGAGAGTACATGGGAAGTACATGAAAGATAACTCCATAGTTGCATACATTTCTATTGCCACTCAAACATATTACCGAAGTCCAGAGGCTTAAAGTCACAAACATTTATTAACATATAGTTCTGGGGCTGGAGAGATGGCTCAGTGGTTAAGAGCATTGCCTGCTCTTACAAAGGTCCTGAGTTCAATTCCTAGCAACCCACATGGTGGCTCACAACTATCTGTAATGAGGTCTGGTGCCCTCTTCTGGCCTGCAGACATACACACAGACAGAATATTGTATATATAATAAATAAATAAATATTTAAAAAAACTGTTGCCATGGTTATGGTATCTCTTCACAGCAACAGAAACCCTAAGACACTGTATAAAAATGAGAAGCACTTTCTATATCACCAACTGCAACAAGTCAAGCAAGACTCATTTCTATATACTGTGCTGCCAAATACAAGCCCCATTAGGGAACGGCACATAGAGCAAAAGGGGTTGGCTTAGTAAAATGATTAGAGAGTCAAGAGAACTCCAACTCTGCAAGCTGCTGCTTTTAAGAGAAATTCATTTAACTGCAGCCTAGGTTTCTCCCCTCTTCTTGCTTCAAAATCAGATGTTCACCCATCCCTAGCAGTAAGAGAGAGGGCACTAACAGCAGACCACAGAGGCTGCAGACACAACTTGTTTTAATTGCACCAGCAACTGCTAAGCAATTAGTGGAAGAGAGAAAGACAGCATTAGGGCAAAGATGAAAGGAACATGTAACCATGTGGAAATTTGTCATCTTCAACCCAATGAGAGCAGGTTATTTATGGCAGGTACACCAAGCAGCAAAACCTTGCATCTGAATTCCCAGGTGACTTCCCAGGAGCAGAGTGATACAGTCTGGCTTTCCACTGGCTTATAGTTTTTATCTCCCATATTCTTCCCTATGGCCACCAATAAGGTGAGGGAGGCCTACAATAGATGAAGTGTGTGATTTAGTTTGAGTCCCTTGTGCAGAATCTGTGCTTGCACAATACTGGGATACGAGCATCTATAAATACTAAATACTAAGATCAGTGACTCATCCGAAGCATACATGTGCTGGACTTAGGGAGTGGTACGACAGGACCTCTATTAATTAACTTCTTCTGCTGGTTCCTTTCCCAAGTTATATCCTTATTGTATCACAGACAAGAAAGGCAATAATATTAAAAACTAACAACCTGAGAAAGTCAATTCTCAAATGTAACCTTGGATGCCAAAGAATTAGCATGAAAGAAAAACAAGAGCTACAACACTTAAATGTCATCTCCTTAGTCCTCAGGGAATTTAAAACAGTATCAGTAAACACTGGTGTTTTTGTGAGGACAGAGGATAGAAACCAATGAATGGTTTATTTGCAAATCCCTAAGAAAGATAATGTTCAGCTATCCTCATTTCCCCATATTCACCATTAAGTCACATGTCCAGAAAATCCCAGATTTTCTATAATAACCTTGATTCTAAAAGAGTCTGACCAGGTGTAATAGTGAACACCTGTAATCCCACCATTCCTGTGAGGTCGAGACCAGCTTGGGTCATGTGAGACTATCTCAAAAAACTCAATGATATAAAAATAAATTTTTAAGTCATTTTATGTATGGGTTTCTCTAAAGCTGCAGCACAGTGCTGTCTACAACATAGTGAAGCAACATAAACAGGCAAAATTAAATGCCAAGCCTAAAAAAAAATAAGGCAGCTAAAAATTGGGCAGGGGCTGAGGGGAAGAAATCTCAGCAAAATATATCAAGTACAAAAGGATGAAGAAGAAGGCCTTGACAGAGTTGCACGCAGAGGTGTTCCCACCTCTGAAAATCTTTTCCCTGAATACTTAAATTACAAATTACATACCCGCCAGGCAGTGGTGACTCACACATTTATTCTCAGCAATCAGAAGGCAGAGGTAGGAGCATCTTTGTGAGTTTGAGGCCAGCCTGGTCTACATAGTAAGTTCCAGGACAGCAGGAAACCCTGTTTCAGAAACAAACAAAAACAAATTACACAACCAGGGTTGGAGAGATATCTCAGCTGGTAAAGGTGAGGCTCACAATCAAAATAAAATCACATACCTAAAGCTTTTTATGACTTCACCTCTATTTTACTTTCTCCATAACACCGTCATTGTCTAATATTCCATGTAATTGTTAAAATTTTATTACATATGGGCGGCGGTGGTGCACACCTTTAATCCCAGCACTTGGGAGGCAGAGGCAGGTGGATCTCTGTGAGTTCGAGGCCAGCCTGGTCTACAAGAGCTAATTCCAGGACAGGCTACAAAGCTACAGAGAAACCCTGTCTTGAAAAACAAAACAACAACAAAAACAAAAAACCCAAAAATTTATTACATTTATTTATTTAGAGAGTATGTACACATGTCATGGTCACACAGGAAGGTCAGAAGACAACTTGTAGTTGGTTCTTCCTTCCATTACGTCTCTTCTAGGGACTGAACTCAGGTCTTTAGGCTAAGCCTTAAGAGCCTTCATCCACTGACATTTCTCTGGTTCCATCTAATTTATTTTATGCCAAATTACATATTTATTTTTTCACCTTTCACTCCCAAGTGAGATATATAGGATATATGTTCAATGATTCTGTGCTGAAGTCAGGGCCTGTCATCACTCCATGAGGCTTCTTTTAGCAAATTAGAAGTCTCCATTGCACAAGGTTGCAACTCCAAAATAAGAGGGCAGTTAATTAGAAAAGTATGACCTGCATCACAGCTTTCTTTATCTCGTAGCTCACTATACAAGACATAATTGAGCAACCATTATGTAACAGTCTTGAATGCAATCATAGTCCCTACAACAGTGCAACATAAGGCAGGCATTGGTAAATATTTGTAGAATTAGAGAATGAATTTAGAGGAAAAGGTGATTATAAGACAAAAGAGTAGTCAGACAACCAGGCCTACTAAAGTCTAAGGAGTTTGGTTTGCTTTCCTTTTGTCTAAACACCAATAATCTAGTGTGAAGTCCATGGAATACTTTTCACCAAATCTTTTTTCTTTTGAGGGACACAGGCAGACTCTCTCTCTCTCTCTCGTTGTTTTTTTTTGTTTGTTTTTTTCGAGGCAAAGTTTCTCTGTAGCTTTGGAGCCTGTCCTGGAACTAGCTCTATGTAGCCCAGACTGGCCTCGAACTCACAGAGGTCCACCTGCCTCTGCCTAGATTAAAGTGCTGGGATTAAAGGCGTGCACCACCACCACCCAGCTATACACACCATCTCTCTCTATGTGGCTTGGCTGCCCTGCCCTTGAATTAACAGCAATGTCTCCCATGTGCTGTTATCAAAGGCATGCACCACCAAACCCAGCTCATCAAATCATTTTAATAAGTGTTGTAAATAATTCTGCAGCACAATAAATCATTGTCCAAGCTAGTAATTCAATACTTTGCAATATTTCAATAGTTTTGGAGTATGCCTTCACAGATCTACCTTCTCCTATTTCATTCTTAGCTAGCCTAAATGTCACTTTCTCAAAGGGACATTTGCAGCAAAAAAAAAAAAAAGCTAACATTTCTTGGCATTTCTGACCAAATAAAGACTCAACACCAGGCCAGGCGGTGGTGGCGCACGCCTTTAATCCCAGCACTTGGGAGGCAAAGGCAGGCGGATCTCTGTGAGTTCGAGACCAGCCTGGTCTACAAGAGCTAGTTCTACAATAGCCTGTCCTGGAACTAGCTCTGTAGACCAGGCTGGTCTCGAACTCACAGAGATCCGCCTGCCTTTGCCTCCCAAGTGCTGGGATTAAAGGCATGCGCCACCATCACCCGGCTAATTCTGGGTTTTTATTAAGAACAATCAGAATTATTGCTACAGTTCCACATGTATTACACATAACACAAAATGACTTTTGTAATTACCTTGAGCTAATGCATCACACAAGTACCTTCTCTAACTAAACACTGTCTCTTCTTAGAGTCAGCAGGATGTAAATATTATGAGAATATACATTTTTCTTATACTATTTTGGAATTATCTTCATAACCCTTTAAAAAAAAGATTGCTACCCTCTTCCTTAAATAACCAGACATCAAAAGTAAGATTGCTAATAGCAGTATAGTGCAATATTCTCTGTCCCTCTGTACACAGATACACAGACACATGCTATCTGCTTGTTTTGACTAGGTTCAGCTTATAAATGTGAAACTGAAGTTACAGTTCAATTATGCTGTTTCTTAAATTACTGCAAATAGTTTTTGGTGGTGCACATCTTTAATCCTAGCACTCAGGAGGCAGAGGCAGGTGAGTCCCTAAATTCAAGGCCAGCCTGGTCTACGAAGAGTTCCAGGATGATGAGGGAACACAGAGAAACCGTATCTTGAAACATACACACACACACAGACACACACACAAATACTGCAAATAGACAAAGCCTGTTTAAAAAAAAACACACACACACAACAACAAAACTCCTACTTGTCTAGCATCATTAGCAAAATTTGTGAATTTAATCTAATTATCTAGACCTCACTCAGGCAGGAACTCCAAAAATGTGTGTAGCTGTATTATAAGTGCTTAGAAGTAAAACTTGAGTCTCCTGTAGGTTTTACATTAATGCTACCATCGCATCGAAATCATAGAGGAAGGCAGCAAGGTGGTAAGATGTGCAACTCTGGAATGACACAAACCTGGGCGATAATCAACGTTTGCCCCTTCTCTCTTTTTTTAAAAAATATTTATTTGTTTATTATGGACACACTATTCTGTTTGCATATATGTCTGTAGGCCAGAAGAGGACACCAGACCTCATTACAGATGGTTGTGAGCCACCATGTGGTTGCTGGGAATCGAACTTGGGTCCTTTGGAAGAGCACGCAATGCTCTTAACCACTGAGCCATCTCTCCAGCCCCACCCCCCTCTTGTTTTATGTTCTTGAAGATGTCAATGTTTCTAAACCAAAGTCCCTACAAATGTAAATGTCAAGGTTGTTATGAAATTCTCAGCACAGGGATTATAAACACATGAAACCACACCCAGCTTTTTCACTTCTGGAGAAGGACTTGGGTCCTCATGCTTATGAAGCAAGTACTTTTATCAAATGAGCTTCCTCCCTAGCTCTAAACATTTTCTATGTGTCGTTCTCATTTCCAGATGGATGTATCAGTACTAGGGAGGAGAGTCTAGGCTAAAGAACCAATGGAGGCAAGGCTAGAAAAAAAGTCTATATGGATCGTGCCTAAATAGTAACAGCAGAAAAGAACAATTAAATGAACAGTCACACTCAGATATGCAGGACTTGTGACCTTTGGTTAAAAAATTTTAATTTAGTGCTAAAGGTGCAGTTCAGCTGGCAGAGTGCTAGCTTACCATGCACAGAACCCTAGCACTTAGGAGGTTAAAAAATAGAATTTTGAGGGGGCTGGAGAGATGGCTCAGAGGTTAAGAGCACTGACTGCTCTTCCAGAGGTCCTGAGTTCAATTCCCAGCAACCACATGGTGGCTCACAACCATCTGTCATGAGGTCTGGTGCCCTCTTCTGGCTTGCAGGCATACACACAGACAGAATATTGTATACATAATAAATAAACACATATTTAAAAAAAATAGAATTTTGATTAGTGGGTTATTAGAGGACTTTTAAATAAAAGCGTCAGTGACACTAGGCCTACATTTACTCTAAAAGTGCTATTTTCCTATTTCAGCTCACGGGTTCATATAAAGCCAAGAAATCTGTCAAATTCCATCAAAAAGAAATATATAAAATTTAATACTCAAAACGGACACTCTGTAGACTTCAGTTATCACTGTCCTATTCATTATTTCTCTAAATTAATTAGTAAATTATAATGCCCTAAACTGGGGGCTGGAGAGATGGCTCAGAAGTTAAGAGCACTGGTTGCTCTTCCATAAGACGTGAGTTAAATTCCCAGCAACCACATGGTGGCTCACAGCCATCCTATGAGATTTGGTGCCCTCTTCTGACCTGCAGATATACATGCAGGCAGAACACTATACATAATAAGTAAATTGGAAAAAGAAAGTCCTAAACTGAATATGGTGGTTCATGCTTGTTAAGGGGCTGAGGAACACTTTTTGAGTTTCAGATTGAACTACACAGTGAGATTCTACTTCAAAAAACATTAATTCATTCTTTATAACATTTTTCCTTCTTCATAATCATTTCTATCACGCTTTTAAAATGTGTACAGGAGTTTTGCCTATGTTGTATGTCTGTGCATCAAGTGCATGTCTGTTACCTGTGAAGGCCAGAAAAGGACACTGGATCCTACCACGGGAAGCTGGGACTTGAACCTGGATCCTCTGAAAGAGCAGATAGTGCCTCTTAACCACTAAACCATAGCTTTATCCCTACCATCCATCATCTCATCTATTTATTTCCTGGCATCCACTGCAAAATCTTTTCCATCTCTGTTCTTTTCCTCCTCTCCTCTAAAAACATGCATAATGTACACAGATGGGCAGAAAATTTAAGAGACAACCTGCTGGAAAGAAGGGACTGCATTTTCCATGTTAGGATCTAAATAATGAGTATAGAAGCATAGCCTGAGTTTAGAAGTAGAATATAAGGGTTTCCCTATGTAAAAAAGGAACACGAACAAGAAATAACTCTATTTAAATGGAATGGCATCTGATGCTACAGAAAGCCAAATGATCCTCAGCTAAAAACAAAACAAAACAAAAGACCTGGGAGATAAGAGGATAGCTAAATTAAAAGTAGATGATTACTGAGTTGTAGAACAGTGCTCGAACAGCAGTTTGTGTAAGATCTGTTCCCAAGGCTTTAAATGCTCAGAGGCATCTCAAGTCCTGAGTGGGCAATGATGCCCTCCTTTCCTGGCATATTCTCTATGGCTTGGCCAATCTTTCTTATCCATTGTTTATTGTCACTAGCCACTTTTAAACTTTAAAGTGTTCCCTCACCTCCATTCTTTGCTGGCTAACCTAAAGGTTATTTTTAGTCTACTTTTTTCTTTTCTTTTTTAAAACTCTTGATTGGTTTTCTTCATCTAGTGTCTTATTTTTTTTAAGATTTATTTATTATGTATACAAAATTCTGCCTCGATGTATGCCCGCACACCAGAGGAGGGCGCCAGATCACAGTACAGATGGTTGTGAGCCACCATGTGGTGGCTGGGAATTGAACTCAGGACCTCTGGAAGAGCAGCCAGTGCTCTTAACCTCTGAGCCACCTCTCCAGCCCTTTAGTCTACTTTTTATGTTCAGTTCTTAAGTATCACTACCATCACCCCCCCCCCCCCGGCTTTGTTTTTGTTTTTTTCAAGACAGGGGCTCACTATTTAGCTCTGGCTGTTCTGAAACTCAATTTTGTAGACCAGGCTGGCTTCTAACTCACAGAGATCCACCTGCTTCTGAGTGCTATGATTAAAGGTGTGTGACACCACTGCCCACCCAACCCATCACTTTTCTTTTCCTTCTTTTTTTTTTTTTTTGAGACAGGGTTTTTCTATAGCTTTGGAGCCTGTCCTGGAACTAGCTCTTGTAGGCTGACCTCGAAATCACAGGGATCCGCCTGCTTCCCGAGTGCTAGGATTAAAGGCGTGCGACACCACCACCAGGCTTTTAAGCACCCCCACCACACCGAGACAGGGTTTCTCTACGTATAGCCTTGGCTGCCCTGAAACTAGTTCTTGTAGACTAGGCTGGCCTCAAATGCTTGGATTAAAGACGTGTGTCACCACCACCCACCTTTACTTAAATTAAGATTTATTTTTAACAATGTATTTGTGTGCGGATATGTGCACGTGAATATAGGTACTCACAAAGGCAAGAGGTGTGGAGCAGGAGTTAGGCAGCTGAATTCTCTCTCCAGCTCCCTACCATCATCTTTTCAAACCATCTTTAAACCAAAGGACCTTTTCTTTCAAAACATACAGTCCAATTAAGAAGCACTTACTTGGTCTAAAATGAAAATTTGACAGATTTGAAGTCCCACATTAAAATAGTTCACAGTCTCAGGGACTAAAAGTACTTGCTGAGCAATCCCAAGAACCTCAGTTTGATTTCTGGAATGCATGTAAAACGCCAGATGTGGTACTGTAACCCCAGTACTCCTATGGTGATATAAGAATAGAGACGGAACTGGCTGTAAACTCACAGGCCAGGTAGTCTCAAGTATAAAGCACAGCAGCAGAAATAAGAGAGACCTTACCTCATGTAAGATAGGAGAAAATTTATTCATAAGGTTGTCATCCATACAAATAAAATACAAAATAAAAAACACATTATATATGCATACATATATATATTTACACGTGTGTATATGTCTATATCTATAAATAATGAAAAAGAAGATAATGAGGAAAAACAGTTTACAAGGTTAGGGTCTATCCTGATAATCATCTATGTTCTGGTCATTTTTTACATTATACCTAAAGATATTATTCAACTGTATATATGAAAATGTTCCTTGGGGCAGGGGATGATAGGATGATCCCTCAGCTCAGTTGATACGATACTTGCCTAGCATGCATTAAGTCCTGGATTGGATGACCACCACAACACACAACTAGGCCTAGTGGTACATGACTGTAACCCCAGCACTTGGGAGGTGGAGAAAAGATGATCTGAAATTCAAGGGTACCCTAGAATACATAGCAAGTTCAGGGTCAGATTGAGCTACATAAACAGACACTGTCTCACTGGGTGGTGTTGGCACACACCTGTAATCCCAGCACTTGAGAGGTAGAGGCAGAGAGATCTCTGTGAGCTCAAGGCCAGCCTGGTCTACAGAGTGAGTTCCAGGACAGCCAGAACTGTTTGTTACACAGAGAAACCCTGCCAAAAAAGAAAAGAAAAAGAAAAAGACCATCTTAAAAGAGAGAGAAAAGGGTAGCTTAATAATTATCTAGTACAGTATCAGTTCTAACTAATCTCATGCTCTTGTTCAAGTGTCTAAAGCTGAACTACTCAAAACTAACACCTTCCCTCTCTCCCCGTTTCCTTCCTTTTTCTCTTAAACACTCTTAGGTGCTGAGCCATCTCTCTAGCTCCTGAAAGTAACACCTTTCCTAGTTCCTTGCATCACTATCTCATCCCATGACAGTGGATAGTTCTAAGTCAGACATTACAATAAGCAAGTTTCTAATTTTATATGCTGTTTTCTATTTTGTGTTTACAGATGTTGAAAAAATTCATATGGCTCCCTCTTCTGGACTCCTTGAACACCCCCACACATGCAGGAAACATATATACAGATACATATACAAAAATATTAAAACAATCTTTAAGCTAAGACTCAAATTACAAAACTTGTGCAGTGAGATGGGAGCTGGAGATAAAAGTGAAGAATCAGTGTCATTTGTTTGGAACCATTTCTTCTGAAAACTCTTCCTTGCAAATGACTACATACCTCAACCTGATATACTCCTGAACAGAGTATCACCATTAAATTAATAATTATAAATTAACGTGTCTCCCTGTTAGATTTTCTAAGTGTTCTACAGTGGCATCTTCCTTTTTTGGCTCCATTTCCCCTCAGAGCCCTTCTTAAAATGAACAAACAAATAAACAAATGAATAATTTTTCATGCCTTTGTGGTTTTATTTTATCTTTTTTTTTTAAACAGGCTATCCAAGAGCTTTCTTATCCTTTAACTTCACCTTCCATGTCCTGAGATTACCGGCATGTGACATTAGTCAACACTTACGCTTAAATGTATTATGTATTTTCATACTAGGGTATTAACAAAATGGAGACTTCTATGTGTTTAAAGAACGGGACCTGACACAGGCATCATGGATTCCGACACTAAGTTATCACCATTTCACATAGTTTTTGAAGATCTTTAAAAGTTTATTTTCTTTTTAGATTAAAAAATTTTACATTTGTATGGGCATTTTTCCTGCTTGTATGTCTTGCACATGTATACAGTGCCCTCAAAGGCCAGTAAAAGGCATTGGATACCCCTGGGATTGGGGTTATAAAATGTTGTGAGTCTCACTATTGGGTGCTAGGAACTTAAAACTGGGTCTTCTTGAAGAGAGGCCAATGTTCCTAACTGCTGAGCCATCCTACAACCTAAAAGTTTTTTCTTTGAACACATTTCTTTGTCAGCTACAAAGTGCTTTTAGGCACCATTAGATACCATTATCTTGGCATTCATATTTGTGTGTGTGTATGTGTATAACACATTCTATAACCCAGTCTGACCTCAAGCACATGATGATCCTTCCACCTAAGCATTATGAGCACTGAGATTATGATGTCAGATCCCCCTCTATATGCTGTCAATATGTTTTATTACCATTGGTTAATAAATAAAACTGTTTCGGCCAATGGCTTAGCGGAGCAAAGCTAGGGGGGAAATCCAAAAAGAGATATAGAAAGTAGGCAGAGTCAAGGAGATGCCATGTAGCCATGGAAGGAGAAGGAAATTTACTAGTAGGCCACAGCCTCTTGGCAATACACTGATTGATAAAAATGAGTTAATTTAAGATGTAAGAGCTAACTAGAAATATGGTAGAGTCACTGACCAAACAGGGTCGTAATTAATAAAGTTTTTGTGTGATTTTTCAGGTCTGCATGGCCAGAAAACTAAAGAGGAGTCTCTGCCTACGAGATTAAAGGATGTTCTATAAAAATTGGGTTTTTAAGCCCGGCGGTGGTGGCACATGCCTTTAATCATTCGGGAGGCAGAGGAAGGTGATCTCTGTGAGTTCGAGGCCAGCCTGGGCTACAAGAGCTAGTTAGTTCCAGGGCAGGCTCCAAAGCTACAGAGAAACTCTGTCTCAGATAAATAAATGAATGAATGAATAAATAAATAAATAAAATTGGGTTTTTAATTGTTTTCTTCAGTGATGTACCTCAGTTACCAAAACTATCTGGTCCCAGTCATACAGTCCATAAACACTTGTCCAAAGAATGTTATACAAATAGAAAATGACCTCACAAATATCTTTATTTTCCCAAGTAACAAGCTTTCAGGAAATTCTCTTTGTGTGTGTGTGTGCGTGTGTGCGTGTGTGGGGGGGGGGTTGAAACAGGGTTTCTCTGTGTAGCCCTGGTTATCCTGGAACTCTCTCTAGACCAGGCTGGCCTCAAACTCACAAACTCACAGAGAGACACCTGCCTCTGACTCCTGAGTGCTAAAATTAAAGGCGTGTGCCACCAGTGCCCCCACTTAGAAGTTCTTGGGACCAGAGTCAGATTTCTCTAGAATACCAAGTTTACTTTGTAAAAATAATTTTTGTTTGTTTGTTTTTTGAGACAGGGTTTCTCTGTGTTGCTTTCAAGCCAGTCCTGGACCTAGCTCTTGTAGACCAGGCTGGCCTCGAACTCACAGAGATCCACCTGCCTCTACCTACCAAGTAGTGGGATTAAAGGTGTGTGCCACCACCGCCCAGCTAAAAACAAATTTTTTTAGGAGACAGAGTTTTACTATGTAGTTCTGGCTGGTTGAGAATTTGCTATGCTGACAAGGCTTGCATTAAACACACAGAGATCTGCCCTCTGCCTCCCAAGTGCTGGAATAAAAGGCGTGCAGTACAGCACCCAGGACTCTAATTGTAGACTACTTAAAACATTGGGGTTTTTTTTGTATGAATTTTGTAACTCAAATTTAAGGTTCTAGAACATGAACCTTGTAGATCACATCCATGCCAAAATATGAAGACGTTGGACATGCCTGATGGGTCATATGAAACCTATCCTTATTCCTTGAACTAGAATAAAGTAGATTTAACATCAACACTGTGACTGCACATGAAGAAAATCCTGAAAATCTATAAAAACTTCTAGAAGAACTAATACAGGTTGATGAGAAGATCTACAGAAATCAATTGCCTTTATATATAACAGCAACAAATAAATTAAAAATCTATCTAGGAAGCACTAAAATATGAAAAATTTAAATCATAATGGGCTACTACCAACTAGGACGACTATAATTAAAAAGACTAATATCAATGACAAGGTTTTGTAGTAACTGAAGCTGGCTGGCATATATTTCTACTGGTAAGAAGACAAAACAGGGATTTTTATAGCTTTGGAGCTATCCTGGAATTGAAATTTGCTTGCCTTGAACTCACAGAGATCCACCTGTTTCTGCCTTCTGAGTGGTGGGATTAAAGGCTTGCATCACTACCATCCGGTCAGTTCATCAATTCTTTCTTTCTTTTTTTTCTTTTGGTTTTTTGAGACAGGGTTTCTCTGTGCTTTTGGAGCCTGTCCTGGAACTAGCTCTTGTAGACCAGGCTGGTCTTGAACTCACAGAGATCCGCTTGCCTCTGCCACCCAAGTGCTGGGATTAAAGGCGTGTGCCACCACCGCCCGGCACCAGTTCATCAATTCTTATAAAGTTAAAAATTCAGTACCAAGAGCTGGGCAGTTTACTCAGCTATATTCCTAGCCCCATTTTTACTTTTGTAAAATATTTTAAATAGGTTTTTTTTAAGAATTTCATACTATGTATTTGATTATATTCACCCCCTACTTTTCATTCTAATTCCTCCCAAATCCACCTCCCACTTCTTCCCTGTCTCCCAATTTAGTTCTATTTTTATTTTCTTTCTTTTTTTGGGGGGGGTGTCAAGGGACAGTTATCTTTGTGTAGTCCTAGCTGTCCTAGAATGCGATCTGTAGACCAGGCAGGCTGGTCTTGAACTCACAGAGATCCATCTGCTTCTACCTCCAGAGTGCTGGGATTAAAGGGAGTGCAGCCACTGGCCCAGCATTTTTGATTTTCTTAAAATTGTCCAAATTCCAATTTGTGCTGACCATATACTCCTGGGCATATGGTCATCTGTTGGAGTGTGGTCAACCTATCAGGAGTCACACCCTTAAAAATACAGACTCTATTTACCCCAGAAGTGGTCAACTGCCAATACTTCCCTGAGGTGAGACTGTCACATTTGTAAAGCTAGCCCCAACTTACAATGTAGTTGAGGATGACCTTCCTTCATCTCTTGAGTGCTGGGATTATTGGCACATGACATTATACCCAAATTTTCTTTTTCTTTTTAATATTGACAGGGTCTTACTAAATTGGCTTTAAACTTGTAATTGACCTGCCTTGGCTTCCCAAGCAGCTAAGATTATAAGTAGTTCAGGCCTGGTTTTAGTGATTTTTTTTTTTTTTTTTTTTTTTTTTTTTTTTTTTTTTGGTTTTTCGAGACAGGGTTTCTCTGTGGCTTTGGAGCCTGTCCTGGAACTAAGCTCTGTAGACCAGGCTGGTCTCGAACTCACAGAGATCCGCCTGCCTCTTGGTTTTAGTGATTTTTATTTGCTTTTTGAGACAGGGTTTCTCTGTATAGCCTTGGCTGTCCTGGAACTTGCTCTGTAGACCAGGATGGCCTCAAACTCACAGAGATCTGCCTGTCTCTGTCCCCCAAATGCTGGAATTAAAGGCATGCAACATCACTACCCAACCTGATTCTTTTTATTTGATAAAAAACCAGAAAATTGAGAACTGAAGCCTAGTAATAAAATGCTTGCCTAGAAAGCTCAAAATCCTGGGGGTAGTTGGAATGACAGTTGGGGTACAGAAAGAAGCATAGTAAATAAGGATCAACAGGCAGGGGACATGGTAGCATGCACCTATAATCCCAGTAATTGAGAGGTGGAGGAAGGAAAAACAGGAATTCAAGGCAAGCCTCAGCTAAAGAGTTTAAGGATAGTTTGAGCTATATAAGATTTCATCTAGAAACTGGTAGTGGCACGTGCCTTTAATCCCAAAACTCAGGAGGCAGAGGCAGGATGATCTCTCTGGGTTCAAGGCCATCCTGGTCTACAAGTGCTGGTTCCAGGACAGGTTCTAAAACTACAGTGAAACCCTATCTCGGGGAAAAAAAAACCCACAAAAACAAAACCACTAAAAACCAAACAAAACAAGGGGGTTAGTTGGTAGCACATGCCTTTAATCCCAGCACTTGAGGGGCAGAGGCACAAAGATCTCTGAATTTGAGACCTGCTTGGTCTCTAGAGTAACTTCCACGGTTCCGCGACAGCAAGAATTACACAGAGAAACCCTGTCTCAAAAAACAAACAAACAAACAAACAAAAAACTCAGGCGGAAAATATCAACATTTATAAAAACCATGGCATGCTTGAGTATCTGTCATATTTTGATAGCACTAAAGTAAAAGTGAAATGGCAGAAGTTAGAAAAAAATGCCAGGCGGTGGTGGATCTCTGTGAATTCGAGGTTAGCCTGGTCTATAAGAGCTAGTTCCAGGGCAGGCCCCAATACTACAGAAAAACCCTGTCCAAAAAAAAAAAAAAAAAACAAAACCCAAAACCAAAACCAAACAAGAGAGCAGAATTCTGAAGTGTTTTTTATATATAGTGTAGCAGCACAAGCCTTTAATCTCAGCACTCAGGAGGCAGAAGCACACAAAAATTCTGTGAGTTCAAGGCCAGCTTGGTCTATAGAGAGAGTTACAGGACAGTCACAGCTGTGTAGAGACCTGCCTAAAAACAAAAACAATGTGGCTCAATCAAATAAGAAATGGGTATAGGCGAAAAGAATACACTTTGGGGTCATTTCTAAAAATTACTTTTATTTAGCCAGGTGGTGGCAGCACATGCCTTTAATCCCAGTACTCAGGAAGCAGAGGTAGGCAGATCTCTGAAAGTTTGAGGCAGCCTGGTCTACAGAGCCAGTTCCAGGACAGGATCCAAAGCTAAACAGAGAAATCCTGTCCTGAAAAACAAAACAAATAAACAAACAAAAATTTACTTTAACTTATTTGCATGCATGCATATACAATAAACTAAAATATTTTTAAAGAATGATGGAAGAAGACACAGGCACTGATTTCTGGCTTCCACCTGCATACATGTACACAAGTGTGCATATACACATGGTGAGGGAGGAGACAGAAAGAGAGGGAGGGAAAGAGAGAAGAGGGAGAGGAAGGGGAGAGAGAAAGAGGGAGGGAGGGAGGGAAGGAGGGAGAAGTGAAGGAAAGAAGGGGGGAGAGAGGGACGGAGGGAGGGGTGGTGGGGAGAAAGATATGGGTGAGAGGAAGTCCAACCTGTGGTGCACCTATATAGAGTATTGCTCAGCAGTCAATAAAGTAGAGAGAACCAACTCCATAAATTTGTCCTCTGACCTCCACATGTGCCATGGCAATGTGTATGCCCCTCCCCACAAATAATAAATTAAAAATAACTTGGATATACCTCCAGAAAATTATACTAAATTTACAAAAAATAATACTGTATAATTTCACTCAGATAACTTTTGATACAACAGATATTTAAAAATGGAGATGGAGGACAGAATAGTGGTCGCCAGGGATTAGTGATGGGGTAGATGTTTATGTATGCAAGTATCTGTGGGTTGGTACAGTATAAAACTCAAACCAAGGATCATTGTGGTGCTTCAGTGTTCAGATTCTTGACAACCAACTTTAAAAAAACCCAAGTTCAGTTTCCAGTTCCCAATAACATGCATATAACCATGCACACACAGTGACATTTAATTGAAAATAATTATTAGAAATCTTTCCAAATAAAAGCAAATGCAACGCAAAAAAAAACCCTAAAAACTTAATTCATCTATCCATGTGATAAAATTACACAGACCTAAATATAAGGTAAATTTAAATAAAACTGGTGGAATTTATCCATATTATAATATTACTGCCTAGTTATAGTTAGCAAAGTGTTACTATTGGGCAGAAAGTGGTGGGGCATGCCTTCAGTTCCAGCACTTGGGAGGTAGAGGCAATAGATCTCTGTGAGTTTGAGGCCAGTCTGTTCTACATTTCAAGTTCTGGGACAGAGCTACACAGTGAAACTTTGTGTCAAACTAAACAATACCCCCTCCCCCTCTGAGATACTACTGGGGAAAACTTAAGTGTTGAAATAATTCACTCCAGTATTCTTTTTTTTTTTTTTGGTTTTTCGAGACAGGGTTTCTCTGTGGTTTTGGAGCCTGTCCTGGAACTAGCTCTTGTAGACCAGGCTGGTCTCGAACTCACAGAGATCCGCCTGCCTCTGCCTCCCGAGTGCTGGGATTAAAGGCGTGCGCCACCACCGCCCGGCTCCAGTATTCTTAAAAGCTTCCTACGACTATTATTATCTCAAAAAAGGAGAGGGGAAAGAGAGGGAGGGAGGGTAAAAGGGAGAGGAAGAGAGGAGAGGAGGGGGGAAGAGGAGAGGAGAGGAGAACAAAGAAAAAAAATGCCTGAGGGTTGGTGAGAATGCTCTCAGGTAAGTCTGATAACCTACCCAAGTTTCATCCATGGGACCACTTGGTAGAATTTATCCTCTTATCTCCACTCACACGTGTGTGCCTACATTCAATACATAAACATACACATAATAAATATAAATAAAACAAAATGAAAACCAAGTATCCATTAAAAATAAAGGCTGCAACAATACACAAAGGCATCCTGAAACTATTAATAAAGTATTTAGAAAAACAAACAAGAAGGAAACAAGTGTGGAGTTGATGACAAAAACCCTTTGGAACCCAGAAAACAAAAGACCGGGTAAGAGACTAAGCCATCACAAATCACAGACTCTTTCCCCCAAACCTAAGAATTAGTAGCATCTACTAATTCAAGCTCAGAACTGATGATTTAGAATGAATAAAGCTGATTAAAAGTGGGTAAGAAGCAGTTCTATCCTTAATTTTTCTCACTCAGACATATTCCTCCATTCAAGAGATTAGATGTTTAATTCTCTCAAGTGGCGCACACAGGATCTCTGGACTAGAGTGCTTCAGGCATGGTAGACAATGCAAATATCATACTTAAAGTAAGGAGATTAAATGTGGACAGAGAATGCTGAATACTAAACGCCAAACCATCTGACTATCTAGGTCACCATAAACATGTTCTGTAGATACTCAAGAGCTTCTACTGTACCTTTCAGACACAATTTAAAAAGTCATTTAAAACATCACCAGGGCTCCAGACAGCTCTATAAAAAAAAAAAAAGCCTTTAATATGAAAGAGATCAAAAACAGCATTTCATAAACGGATCAACAGAGACACATACCAACTAAAAAGGAGGTTATTTACCACAGTGCACAGTTCATTCACATGGCTGACTAATATTTATTAGACCAGGTACTATTACAGATGTTTTTGAAAAAGGACATACATAAAACCAAAACCGAAAACAGAAGCCCTGGTAAAACTTTTCTTCTAGCAGGGAGAGCAAGATGATAAACACAATAAAGCACACAATATACTAGATAGATTAGTACTTTGAGAAAAAAAAAACAATGGGATAGAGTAAAGAAAGGGAAGGAGGCGACTGGACATACATCTCAGGTGTGTACAAAATTCTTGCCCATCATGCATGAAGCCCTGGGTTTGATCCCCAGGACCACAAACACCAGCACAGTGGCATACAACTTGGTGCCTTCTATACTCCCAGTGAGGAGGAGCTGAGAGCAAGAGCTCATACATAAATTTAGGTCATTCTTCAGTTATACAGTGAGTTTTAGCCCAACCTGGGATACATGATAATGGGCCAGGAGAGGAGTACAGAAATGAGTTGCAAATTTACAACAGGATGACACTGAAGAAAAGGAGGCAGAAAGATGGAAGAGATGACAGGTGTTACTAATCTGTGAAAAATGAATTATAATAGAACTTTCAGTGTAAGAACTCAAAGGCAACAAACAGGATCTGACGTTCTTCAATAGTGATGTCAAATATGTCTGGAGGGAAAGAAAAGCAGGAGCTAAAGCTTAAGACAAGGAATGAGTAAGAGTTCACACAGGCCTTATGAAGCCCTCTGGCACATCTGCGAAGGAAATAAGGAGCCAGTGGCCAGTTCTGAGTAGAGTAACACTGGACAAGCTTACAAGATTCATAGTGGCGGTGGCATGCCTTTAGTCCCAGCACTTGAAAGGCAGAGGGAGGTAGATCTCAGAATTCGTGGCCAGCCTGGTCTCCAGAGTGGGTTCCAGGACAACCAAGGTTATACAAGAGAAACCCTGTCTTGAAAAACAAAAACAAACAAATGAACGAACAAAAAAACAAGACAACAACAGAAAATTCACAGTAGAGAAGCAGGAGAGACGATCAGCAGTTAAGAGCAGTGGCTATTTCAGGAGGACCTGGATTCAATTCCCACACCCATGTGGTGGTGGTCCCCAACCACCTCTAACTCCAGATCCAGGAGATCCAATGTCTTTCTTCTTGCCTCCTCAGGAAGCAAGTATGCACACGATACACAGACAAACCTGAAGGAAAAACACCCTAACATAAAAATTTTAAAAAGAGTCACAATGGGGACGAGACCATGGAAGCAAGAGACAGAGCATAAGAGAAAGAGAACCTCACCAAAAAAATTTTTGAGGGGGGAGAGGACAGGCTTTGAGATAGGTTTTCTCTGTGTGGCCCTGTTTGTGCTGGAACTTGCTCTGTAAACAAGGTCGGCCTGCCTCTGCCTCCCAAATGCTGGGATTAAAGGTGTGCACCAGCAAAGACAGCAAGTCTCTCCAAATTTTAGGACAAAGAGGCCTGAAATTTTTTTTTCAAATCTTTCAGACAAAAGTTTAAAAAACAAGTGCTGGGCTATGGTGGCGCATGCCTTTAATCCTAGCACTCAGAAGGCAGAGACTCTGAGAGTCTGAGGCCAGCCTGGTCTACAAATACAGAGCTAGTTCTAGGACAGCCAGGACTATGCAAAGAAACCCTATCTTGAAAAATCAAAACAATAAAACAACAAAAAACAAAAACAAAAAGCACCCAAACCCCAGTGATACAGTCTGAACTCATTATTTAGCCTATGCTGGTCTCAAACTCATCATCCGCCTCAGCCTCCTGAGTGCTAGGATAACAGGTGTGCATCACCATGCCCAACAGATGATTCACTTCTGTGTGATCTAATCCTATGGCTGCACAGCAGAACCAATATCCCTAAATAGTGCTCTGGTATGCCCAGAGGAGTGATATTCACTACAAATTAAGATAAAGAATCAGTAAAGCTGGATATGGTGGCTCGCACCTGTTATTACACCATTTGGGAAGCTAAGATACAAGGCAAGTCCCAGCTACATAGTGAAACCCTGTATCTCCCCCAGCCCTCCAAAAATTCAGAGGCAAATAGAAAATAGCAATATTTGTTGCCATGTTACTGTGCCTCCTTCCTTTCTTTCATACCCAGATCTTAGCCTGCAAGACTTCTCTCGGATTAGAAAGCAGCTGACAAGCCAACTACTTCCCATAGATGGTTATTGATAATAGCTGTATTATCTCTCTCCAGTGTGAATGCTTCAACGGGGACTGTGAAACCTTCAAGTCCCAAAGGAATTGCAGTCAAGTTAGCAGGGAATATTATTCTGAAAAATAACTTCTAGCCATTTCCAAGTCACACTAAATAAATAAATTCATACTCAATAGCTGTTTACTGATGATTTACTAGACTGCCAGTCACACAGATTAGACTGACTCTTGCCCTTAAAGTGTCAACTAAGAGGCAACTGGGAGACCCAATGGGTTAAGGAGCTTGCCTCTAAGCTTTGACACTTAAGACTGAGGGCTTGCCATATTATTTAAGGGGAGAACTGACACCAGAGAGTTGTCCCACTATAGGGGGAGAACCATGGTCTCTCTCAATCTCTCTCCTCTCCCCCTCATCCACTATCCCCATCTCCCACCTCCCTCTTTTCCTTTCCTTTCCTTTCCTTTCCTTTCCTTTCCTTTCCTTTCCTTTCCTTTCCTTTCCTTTCCTTTCCTTTCTCTCTCCTTCCTTCCTTCCTTCCTTCCTTCCTTCCTTCCTTCCTTCCTTCCTTCCTTCCTTCCTTTTTTCAAGACAGAGTTTCTCTATACAGCTTTGGAGCCTAATATTCTGGAACTCATTCTGTTTTGTAGACTAGGCTAGCCTTGAACTCAGAGATCCCGCCTGCCTCTGCCTCCCAAGTGCTGGGATTAAAGGCGTGCATCACCACTGCCTGGCTCCCTCTCCCCCTCTTAACAACATGTGCACTAGGTATATGGTGGTGCTGTGGGACAATGGTCTTGTATCCTGTCACTTGCATTATTTTAATAAAATGCTGATTGGCCAGTAGCCAGGCAGGAAGTAAAGGCGGGGTGACAGGAGAATTCTGGGAAGAGGAAATGCACAGTCTGCAGTTGTCATCCAGACACAGAGGAAGCAAGATGAGACTGCCTTGCTGATAAAAGGCACTAAGCCACGTTGCTAACACAGACAAGAATTATGGGCTATTATAAGTTATAAGAGTTAATAAGAAGTCTGAGCTGATAGGCCAACCAGTTTATGATTAATGTAGACCTCTGTATGTTTCTTTGGGATGGAACGGTTGCAGGACCGGGAGGGACAGAAACCTCTGTCAACATGGTGGTGGCACGTGCCTTTAATTCCAATACTCAGGAATCACAGACAAGTGGATCTCTGTCTGAGGCCAACCTGATCTACAAGGGGTGTTCAAGGCCAGCCAAGGCTATACAGTAAGACAGCATCTCAAAAGAGGGAGAGAGTATGTCTGGGGATGGTACTGGATGGCTTTAATCCAAACACTCAGGAGTCTGAGGCTGTTTGGTATACACAGCAAATTCCAGATCAGTCAAGGTTGCATAGTAAGACCCTGTCTTAGAAAACAAAAGCAGGGGCTGGAGAGATGGCTCAGTGGTTAAGAGCGCTGTCTGCTCTTCCAGAGGTCCTGAGTTCAATTCCCAGCAACCACATGGTGGTTCACAACCATCTGTAGTGAGATCTGGCGCCCTCCTCTGGTGTGTGGGCATACATCGAGGCAGAATGTTGTATACATAATAAATAAATAAATCTTTAAAAAAAAAAGAAAACAAAAGCAAAAAATTTAAAATGGGAAGGTAAAATAGAACTCTGGATAGCAGTAGTAGTCTCAAGGGAGGAAAAATCCTAGGTAACACTCTTATTAATCTACTAAATTATTCTTGTGTGGAGATTTTTTAATAATATATTTTTACTTTTTGTCCAATGGTAGTTTGCCTGTGTGTATGTCTATATGAAGGTGTTGGGTCCCCTGGAACTAGAGTTCCAGACAGTGGTGAGCTGCCATGTGGATGCTGGGATTGAGCCCAGATCCTCTAGAAGAGCAGTCAGTGCTCTTAACCACTGAGCCATCTTCTAGGCCCATGTGTGGAGGTTTGGCCTGCACATGTATGTGTACTATGGGTGAGCCTGGTGACCAAGGAGGCCAGAAGAGGGTGTCAGAACTGTGGAATTGGAGCTACAGATGGTTGTGAGCCACTATGTGGATTTTAGAAATTAAACTCGGACCCTCTGGGAGGGCAGCCAATGATCTTAACTGCTGAGCCATCCCTCCAGCCCCTCTTGTCTTATTTTAATATCAAAACAGTACAATAAATCCAAAACATAGGCTCTACTTGAACAAAATGTTTTCTTACCACAAACATATTAAAAGTTAAGCATAAATCTAAACATCTAATAAGCAGAAGCTTGAACCTATAAAGTCACACAAAAAATACAAAAACAAGCGAAATAATTTCTGTGGAGCCTCGATAACTGAAATATTACTATAGAGGTTCCTATGGAGCAGTTTGTCATAATACAATAGGAAAGTATCTTCTATCATCTCATTAACCCTTCCTGCCCCTGTGTTCCCCCTTCCCCTCCCCTCGCAAACAGTTTCACTATGTAGTTCAAGTTGGACTCTAGCCCAAGCTATGCTCCTCCTGCCTCAGCCTCCCTTGTGCTGGGGTTACAATCATGCCCCATGACAACTGGCAGCCCTTTTTATACAAGAGATCTCAAGACTATTTCCTGACCAGCTCCTCAATGAAAGTAAATGACTAAATTACTAGATATCACAGACACCTCCTTCCAAGAAGGAAACATTAAGCATTTTAAAAGAACCACTACCCCTATACTTACCACCCCCACTTGAAAAAAATAAGCACCCAGATTTCTAAACACAGTTATGATGAAGATAAAAGCTTTGAGGCAAATTATAAAAACATAAATAAAGAAAATGAATTTCAGACTTCAGGGTGAGATCTCATCAAATGTAATAAAATCTAGCCAAGCTAGGCCAAACTAGGTCAGTTCTCTAATGGGAAAATTAAAGATGTTTAAAGAAACAGAGTTGAGATTCATGGGTTATAAATCATGCCCAAGCCAGCCCTGAACCAATAGTCTCCACCAGTTCTACTAAATTACAGAAATTCCTTCCAAGATTAAAAACACAGCTGGACCAAACATGGAAGCCTGCAATCCCAGTGAGGCAGGAGATTAAAATTCAAGGACTGCCTGGGCTATAGAGGGAGTTCTAGGTTAGCCTGGATAACATAGCAGGATCCTGTTTCAAAGCGAAACATAAAGAGATCTGAGGTTACAGGTTAGTGGTAGAGCAGCATAAGGCTTGCCAGCTCCCCACCCCCAAAATGGCCCTCATCCCAGCATTATGGAAGCCGTGGAAGGAGGATCAGGTCAGTGCCAGTCTTGGCTATATTTGGAGTTTAAGGTCAGCTTGAGCTTGTGAGACCTTGTCTTAAAAACACAAGCAAGCAAACAAAATGATCCAATTAAATGTGATTTTTATTTTCTGCACACTGTAAGGCACAAATTCACTATTTTTGCAATCATTTTTTAATATTTATTTTGTGTACATGTGATAGGCAAATGCTCTCCAGAGCTATGCCTACAAACAACAGCTGTACCCATTTAAAATTCTGTATTATACTTTATGTGTGTATGTTGTCCACAGTATGCATGTGTAGATTAGAGACAACCTTCCACCACTTTGGTACGAGGGACTGAACACAGATCATCAAGACTTCACTTGCTGAGCCTTCTCAAAGAAAGTTTAAAGAAGCATCATTAATGATAAGTTTTAGAGCCTGAATGCGGAAACTTTTTTAGTAGAAAATATCAAAGAAACAAAAGAACAGGTTGTTGTTGTTGTTGTTGTTTTTGTTTTGTTTTTTGAGACAGGGTTTCTCTGTGCTTTTGGAGCCTGTCCTGGAACTAGCTCTGTAGACCAGGCTGGTCTCGAACTCACAGAGATCCGCCTGCCTCTGCCTCCCGAGTGCTGGGATTAAAGACGTGCGCCACCACCGTCCGGCGAACAGGTTGTTGTTAACTCACAAGGTCAAGGCATCCCCTCTTGCCAAATAGACAGTTGGCCCTTAAGGCGTGAGAGAGAGCAATATTTGTACTTCGCCCTAATATTCTCTCTGACAAAACAGGCTTTTGTCTACAGTGACCAAATGCCTCACAGTTATCCCAGGATCTAGATAACACAGCTAGAGCTTGACACTCCGTGATAGGGATTAAGAAGGATCTCTAGGCCACAACACTGTGGAGCAAACTCTGGGGGCTGCCAGGACCAGTAACAGGGATGGAAAGTGGGGAGGGGGTAGCCAGAGTCACCAAACCTGGGGATCAGAGGACCCACATAGTGGAAGAAAGCAGGGGATTGTTTCTGACCTCCAACACTTGGGCCTGTGGTGCTCCGCCCTACATACATGAATGTAACTAAAAAATATAAAAACGGTGGCAGCTGTTGGCTGCAGGACTTGCTCATAGAAGAGCACTAGCCTAGCTTGTGAAAGGCTCTGGGTTCAATCCTCAGCACAGGAAAGTAAAACAATCAAAACAGAGGCACTGGGTCCACAGGCACAGTGGCATTTCTTTCCCATGTCAGTGCTGTTCTTCCTTTTCCCTCAGATGACTTACCTGCTGCCAGCTTGAGGTCTTACTGGTCTTCTGGGCTTGGCCACCATAGTGGTCTATTCTCTCAAAAACATCAACAACCAAAAAAGACCCCAAAACCTAACAAGAATGGGATTTTAGGAAAACTTAAATACTTGCAAATTCTTGCTTAGGATTTTTCAGAATACTAAAAGGCTGTCCTAGAAAAGTTATAAAACAGTGAATAAAAGGGGGTGGGGGTGGGGACAGTGTTTCCCAGCCTCAGAGACCAGTTCCAAACTCTTCCTACTCCATTTCCAGTCTCTACAGCCAAAGCCACAAACAAACCTTTCACTTGGAGAGCCTGCCACACACTTCTCTCTTCAGTTAACTCTGGAGCCAGGACAGGAGACTTTGTTGGCACATGCCAGCTCGTTTGAGCTGGTTACCACCTTAAAAGCTGCTTGGCGCAAGACCTGCCCTCTCTTTATAGAGCTTTCAAGCTTCAAAACAGTGCCTTTTCCTGGATTCCTCTCAAGACACTGAGGTGACTTCATCCATTACTTTTACTTGGGCCCCATCCAAGAACTTCTCTTAGAAATTATATTCTCCCATATTAAAGGTCTTAGTTGCCATACAAACTGAAGACAAACTTAAGGATTTTATGATAAAACAAAACAAACCCTTTCAGAAGTAACTTCAGTAGGTATCAGATGAAAGGGTCATCGATGGCTGAGTGACCTCCTCTCTGGTAACAGCAGGTAAATTGGGAAGGAAGCTGCTGCTGTGGACAACACATCTTTATGTTCAGAGCTTATTTCTGAACCTTCATTCCAATACCCTAGTGACAGAAGTTAGAAGAAAAAGTATTTGTTTGAGACAGGGCTTCTCTGTGTAGCCCTGGCTGTCCTGGAACTCACTCTGTAAATCAGGTTGATCTCAAACTCAGAGATTTACCTGCCTCTACCTTTTGAGTGCTGGGATTAAAGGCTTGCGTCGTCCAGCACCAGAGGTTTTTTTGTTTGTTTGTTTTGTTTGTTTTTCGAGACAGGGTTTCTCTGTAGCTTTGGAGCCTGTCCTGGAACTCCCTTTGTAGACCAGGCTGGCCTCGAACTCACAGAGATCCTCCTGCCTCTGCCTCCCAAGTGCTGGGATTAAAGGCGTGCACCACCACCGCCCGGCACCAGAGGTTTCTGAAAGTGAAATTCTCAGACTTTTTTTCCCTCCCTGCCTTTCCATCCTACAATGAAAGTCGTGTTTTTAGAAGTTTAGGAAGAATAAAAACCTAGACAGAGCCAGGTGGTGGTGGCACACGCCTTTAATCCCAGCACTTGGGAGGCAGAGGCAGGTGGATCTTTGTGAGTTCAAGGCCAGCCTGGTCTACAAGAGCTAGTTCTAATACAGGCTCCAAAGCTATAAAGAAACCCTGTCTCAAAAAACCAAAACCAACCAAACAAACAAATAAATAAATAAAGACCTAGACAGACTTGATACAGTTATAGCTTACCTGGTTCTATACTGAAAGAATTCTACTTTTCTATGGAAACAGAACATTTACAACAAAAACTACATAAATCATACACATTCATAATCTGGTCACAGCGGTCTATCTCAAGAAACAGAGTACTGCAAGGAACAGGATGCTTCAGCAAACAGTTAACAGACATATTTTCAAATAAAACACTCACCAATAATTTTTGTGCGTGTGAAACAGGGTCTCACTATATAGACCAGGCTGGCCTCAAGCTCATAGAGATCCACCTGCCTCTGCCTCACAAGTGCTGAGACTAAATATGTACATCACTATGTCTGGCTAATAAATATTTAAGACATAAATATTTTGCCGGGTGGTGGTGGTGCTGGCCTTTAATTCTAGCCCTTGGGAGGCAGAGGCAGGTAGATCTCTGTGAGTTCCAGACTAGATCTAGAGAAAGAGCTCCAGGACAGTCAAGGCTGCTCACATAGAGACCCTGTCTCAGAAAAACAAATTCCACCACCAACAACAAAAAGATAAATATTTTAAATTTTATTTTTATTTATGTATATATGTGTTGCCTGCTTCTCTCTGTGTGTACCATGAGTGTTCAGTGCCAGCGTGGAGGCTAGAAAGGGCACTGTATCTCGTTTATTGGAGCTATAGGTGGTTGTGAGCCCTTGATGTGGGTACCATGAACCAAACCGGGGTCTAATCCAAGAGAAGTAAGAGCTCTTAACCACTGAGTCATTTCTCTAGCCCCAAGATTTTTGTATCCCAGATTCTACATTTTATTTTATTTTAAATTTATCTTATTTTGGGCTGGAGAGATGGCTCAGAGGTTAAGAGCATTGCCTGCTCTTCCAAAGGTCCTGAGTTCAATTCTCAGCAACCACATGGTGGCTCACAACCATCTGTAATGGGGTCTGGTGCCCTCTTCCGGCCTGCAGGCATACACACAGACAGAATATTGTATACATAATAAATAAATATTTAAAAAAAATTTATCTTATTTTATGTGTATGAATGTTTAGCTTGCATGTATGTATAAAAATCCATATGTCCATGGTGCCTAATTTGTCAGAAAAGGATATCAGATCCCCTGAAGTTACAATGGTTGTGAGCCACCATATGGGTATTGGGAATTGAACCTAGGTCCTCTGCAAGAGCAGCAAGTGCTCTCAACTGCTAAGCCATATCTCTATTAAGTTTCAATCACTCAAACCTCAAAGGGCTGCAATGCCTATTTAACAAATCAAGGCAGAACTGGCCTCCAGGTTCACCCAGCATCCCTCAGTCCCTACCTGTAGGGTATGGCTGGCATACCATCCCTCAGAGGTTCTTCCCTATATAATCCAGACATTTTGGTTATCCATCCTTTTTGGACCTTTGGCCTCCTGGCTGCTGCACCTGGTTCACCTCTTACCACACGGCCCAGCTCAAGTCATATCCACTCCGGACTCTCCCAGATATTTCTGCTCTCCCTCTTATCTGCAATAAACCTTCTCCACCAAACCTATGAGCAATCACGTCCTTTCCTTTTTATTTCTTTTTTTTTTTCATTCAGTCTCCAGCCAGACTTTATATTTTATGATGGTAATGTTCTAAACACTGATCTCTGGCTCTGGACTGAGGTCATATTCAGTGAGCTTGTAAAAAAAAAAAGGTGGGGGGGCAGTACTGTTGCATATGGTGGCAAATACCTGTAATTCTAGTGCTCTGGAAGATGAAGGAGAGTCACGAGTCTGAGGCTCTTACATAGCAATACTGTTGGGGACAATTAGTACTTCATTTTATTCTAGTACTATATTTTAGTCACCACCACTTTTTGCCATCCTTTAGCTGTTTAGTATCACAGTTCTTCCAAATCCCTCCCCCCTTTATCCATCTTTTGGGGGATGGGGGGAAGAAAGAGAAAAAGAAACAAAACAAAAAACCTGGTACAGTTCTATAGCAGTCTTAGCTATAATGTGAAGGCCCTGAGTAAAATATGCATTACCCTTCCCATACCCACACAGAAAAGAAAGCATCTTCATCTTATAAAAGATAAGAAGCAACTACCTGGAGCTTTTCAAATGGACACAATTCGCAGTTCTGGAAACTGTGCTCCATCTAGCCAAACTGCTTTTCCAGCAAATGCAAACTCTGCTCTTATTCCCCCATGTGATATGACATTATGCCACACTGAGAGTAATCACTACTTAGTTCTTCAGGAAAAATTTCACCTCTCCAGCCCCACAGGACAGTGGCAATGCCTTATCTAAAAGCTGCCATCAGTACATTAATAAACATGTATAACAGATACCAAATCTTCTCATAAGACACAGCATGCAGAGTGGCCAACAGCTACTTTGTTAGTACAGTGGTTTCCTTGTGCCCAGAACATGGCAAATGCTTAAGGTAAAACATACAAAAGCAACCGCCTTTCCCGGTTAATTACTTTCAGTTGAAAAGGAGGTAAGAGTCCTTCCTAAATCTATGGAACTGTGGTGGTTTGAATGAGAATGACCTCCATAGGCTCATACGTTTGAATGTTTGATCCAGAGTTAGTAAAACTATTCAAGAAGGATTAGGAAGTGTGGCAGTGGCCTTGTGGAGGAAGTTTGTCTCTGGGGAGTGGGCATTGAGGTTTAAAAAGCCCACGACATTCCCAGTTCTCATTGGCTCTCTTGCTGTCTGGTGTTTGTGGATCAGATGTTAACTTTTAGTTATTGTAGTTCCAGCACCAAGCCTGTCATAATCATGGACTAAATCAAATAAATACATTTTAAAAATAAATAAATAAACAAACAAATAAGTAAATAAGATTTTCCCCTTTGAAACTGCAAGCAAGTCCCCAATAAACCCTTCTATAAGTTGTCTTGATCATGGTGTCTCTTCAAAGTAAGAAAAAAAGTGTCCATTTAAGAAAGGACCAACATCAGAGCTGATGTATCCCTGGTAACTCCATCACTCTGGAGGTGGAGACAGGAGTATCAAGAGTTTGAGGTCAGCCTTAGCTACAAACTGAGTTTTAAATTATTAGTATCAGATATGTGAGTTCCTGTCTCAGAGAGAGTAGTGGGGGACAGGGGCACGAGACCCAAGAGCTGAGAATAAAAGTTCAGAAATAAAAGCATGTTTAGATTTAAAGTCAGAAGGACAGCTGAGGAGGACCTAGAAGAAGCCACCCAAGGTGCTGGCTGGCTTAAGGAGTAAAGAGACTCAGGAATCAATGGTTAGCAGAACAGGTCTGCTGGTCATATCTACAGGATGGTTTTAGCTGTGAAACCTGAGATTATCAGAGAAATGGTTTGATTTCTGCAGTGATCGAGGAAACCTAAACAGAAGGAATTTAGGTATTATGAGAGATGTTTGAATTTAGAAGTAAATACTTTTAAAGTCAGTAAGTATTTTATATCACACCAGACTCTATGACTGGATCTTAAATTTCAGCTGAAGAGATCATTTGGATTCCAAGATATTTTTGTATGTGACACCAGTAACTGTACATTTTTTACATTTTTACATTATTTGAGAGGGAGAGAGAATGGGGGAGGAATGAGATCAGTCTCCCTAGGTAGTCTACTCTCTGGTTGGGTCTAGGGTTTACTAGGTTATCAGGCTGGCCTTGAGCATGCTGTAATGCTCCTGTCCCTGCCTCCCAAGTGCCATTTAACATGATAAAAATGAACTAATGTGTATGTGCTGCCCCTCTCCCCCCAAAGAAGAAAGAAAAGAGAAAGGAAGGAAAAAGAAAGGGAGAGGAAAACACAAGCCTGTACTTCTAATACTCAATATCTAGCAGATGAAGCCAAGAGAGAAAAGCAGTTCAAGGCCATCCATTCTATGTAGCAATCTTGAAAACTGGATGTGGTGGCACACTTAATCCCAGCACTTGGAAATAGAAAAAGGAAGATGTTCAAGGGCAACCTGGGATGACTGAGACCCTATCACAAAAGCCAAAACAGGGGAAGCTTGAGGCCACTCTGAATTATAAGACTTTGTTTCAAAAAAGGCGAAAAAGAGCAAATGAGCAATTTATACAGTTTGTGCCTTATATTCTAGCCAGTAAGTATACACCCTGGACATAGCCATAGGCAGGAGATCTGAACTGGCTGTTAACCTAATCTGGCTTCTATTCCCCTTGTTTTGTTTTTTAACTTGTGTTTATGGTGTGTGAATGTATTTGTAGGTACATGAGGAGGCCAGTGGTCTCTGTTTTTTTGTTTATTGTGGTTTTTTTTTTTTTTGAGATAGGATTCTTATTAGGACCTGGGCTTGCTGCAGACTAGGCTAGTTAGCCAGTCAACTCCAAGGACCCATATATTCTCTGGCTTCTCAGCATTAGGATAACCACACCCAACTTTCTGCATGGGTGCTTGGAAACAGAATGCAGGTCTCCGTGCTTACCGGACAAGCACTTTACTATCATCCCAACTCCTATGCACCTATTACATAAGTATTTTGCTTGGTTTAGGATAAAATCTAGACTTTATTAATGCATATTGTCCACCAATACTGTTCTCAAACACAAAGCCAGCTTTACTGAGACTGAAACCAAAGAAATAATGGTTAGTTTAATGCTAAAGAAAGCTGGCTGTGTATTGTACTTATGGAGTTAGCATGCTAAGCTTTAGCTTGTCATTACCCTAAGCAATTCTAAAGGCAAGTTCCAGACTGAATATATCACACTTCGACTTTTACCACCGGGTATTTTTAAGAGGTGGGAAAGGACAAGAAACACTAGAGAAAAAAAATGCCAGCCTCTTTCTGAGATTGTTTGATTTCAAATCCCAACATCCTCAATCCAAGCACATATGTATAAGCAAAAGGAGAAATGCCTTATGGCATGTTTTGTCTAAAACAGACATTCCACCAGATGTTTGGGAGTCTGCAGAGGGTGAAACTGATCTGCTCTAACATGGTGTATACAAATGTGTAGTCACTTTGTGTGATGATTTCCCCACCACATAACTGCCAATCTTCTATCCTCCTACTCAGTGGCATATATGCACTTGAGATACTACAAAAATCTTTTTAAGAACTCATAATATATAAAGAGTACAAATAATACACATGCCAGTGCTAAAAGACATTTTGAATTTCATTGTATAAGGATGTTATCATTCCACAATATTCTAAAATAACTTCACAGTATACTTCTCTGTTAATAATTAGATTCGAATCATTCTTCTTTAAATAAGAAACTTAAAATCTCAGCAGTGAAGCCAGGCTTGATGATGCATGTTTGTAATCTTAGCACTTGGGAGGCAGAGGCAAAAGGATTTGAAGTTCAAGGTCATCTTTCTATATAGACTCTGAGGCCAGGCTGTATTATAGGAGACCCCATGTATAAAACTTATACATACACATACACACTAACCCCAAAGCAAGTAAACAAACAATATACTAGTAGAAAATAGTTTATAGCTCAAAACATTTAATTATCTTCTGGATTTCAACGAAATTAAGTTTACTAAAGACAAAACAAATTTAAAAACTAAGAGATAAGGGATTTCTGCTATTTCTTAGAGGTAATGGTTTGTCTCCCTAAAACAGCATGTTTAGTTTGATTATATCCAAAAGTAGACTCAGGCAGGAATAAAGTCTTCATTTACAGCAGCTTTCTTTTATTTTAGAATGTCAAGCTTTCAGGAAACATCTTTGTCCACAACAAACACAAAAATGTAATCATTAGCTCATTGGGAATAAAAAAAACCCAAACTCCTGCTTTTGTATCTGTAATGAATTTTGATTATCCAAATCTGCCATGTTCTCTCTTAATCAATTTAACAACACAAACAACAAAAACCTAAATTTCCAGACTGTGTAAAGTAGATCTAGTCATAAGGACTTTCTTTAGCTGTGTTGATGCATACCTATAATCCCAGTATTATGTTTGAGGCCAGTCTGGACTGAACAGAGGGCCATGACAAATAATAAAACAATAAATTAACTTCAAATTTGTCTATTTTAAAGTTGACTCAGTAATGCTAATATGGACACTAGGCTTTAAAGGCTTTTTAAATAAACTCTCAGAAATCCAGTATTTCTCCTAATAATGATGAAACTGCAAACTTGAGTTCAGTATAACTGTAATTCTAAAGGACTGGCCCTGTGCTATAGAACAAGTACTGAAAAGGGACAGTTGGAGGAGAATCTGGAACATGGTATGAGACACCCTGAACAGCAAATGGCATCTAAAGTACAGCAGGTAGGGCTGGAAAGATGGCTCAGAGGTTAAGAGCACTGAGTGCTCTTCCAAAGGTCCTGAGTTCAATTCCCAGCAACCATGTTCACAACCCAGCTCACAACCATCTGTAGTGAGATCTAGTGTCATCTTCTGGCCTGCAGGTGTACATGCAGGCAGAACACTGTATACATAATAAATAAATTAAAAAAAAAAAAAAATAAAGTACAGCAGGTAGCCCCATCTAGAAATGGCAAAGACAACTATAGGAGTTCACTGGGAACTATAAAAGCCAGAGGGTCAAGGGTCAGGGACTCTGCTGTGAGATTGTGTCTTCTAGCTACAACAGAAGCAATACCCATAAAGTCTCACCAATATGACTGCCCCAAAATGAGTTGAACAAGGAGAACACCAACAAACATGCCAAACTGAACAAGGAAAACCCCACAAGGATTCAATCCTATACAAAGGGCTACAGGTAACTGAATAAAGCCAGGAGTAGGCGAGATGGTCCTTCGGGCACACCAACTGGCTGTTCATAACCAAATGGACAGCCCTGAAAACTACATTATATGGACTCAACTGGTGTATTTAGGACTATATATGTATGTACAAATACATAAGTGCATGCAATAAAAACTGATTTTAAAAAAGAGGTTATGGATTTGAAGGAGAGCAGGGAGGGCTACATGGGAGGGTGTAGAGGGAGGAAAAGGAAGGGAGAAACATTGCAATTAAATTACAATCTCAATTATACAATATGGTTTTTCGAGAGAGGTTTTCTCTGTGATAGCCCTGGCTGTCCTGGAACTCACTTTTTAGTCCAGACTGACCTCGAATTCACTGAGATCCACCTGTCCCTGCCTCCCTAGTGCTAGGTTACAGATGTGCACCACCATATCCGGCAATTTCACACTATAGTAAAGAACCTATATAGAATGTTTCCACAAGAATAATGGGTTTTAACAGAGAGTAACATTAGCCCCACAAACCTAAAAGGCACCAGAAGTGATTTTAATATGTGGCCTAAATTGAGAAGTCTAAGCACTAAGAGACCTTTGTAGCTTGAATAAAATAATCTGTCCAAGGCAAACATGTGCCACGTGTCTCCTTTCTACAGCATTCAGCAGCATCACTGGCATCTGATTCAGAGCACGTTTAAGTCCCTGAATAATGAAGAAACCATCCAGAAATACCAACTCTGAGCTGAGTGAACTGGGTATCAGTTTATGAAAACCTTTTTTAAAGAGGCTGTTACCAAACAAAACTCAATTCTCTTAAACGTAAAAGCAATTAGAGAGTTTTCCAGGGACACACATGATGTGGGAGTCCCCTCTGTGTGTTGCTTATATTGGTTAATGAATAAAGAAACTGCCTTGACCTGATAGGGCAGAACTTAGATAGGTGGAGAAGACAGAACTGAATTCTGGGAGGAAGAAAGCAGAGTCAGAGGGACACCATGGATCCGCCACTGGAGATAGACATGCTGGACCTTTGCTGGTAGGCCACAACCTTGTGGTGATACACAGATTAATGGAGATGGGTTAAATTAATATGTAAGAGTTAGCCAATAAGAAGTTAGAGCTAATAGGCCAAACAGTGTTTTATTTAATACAGTTTATGTGTGATTATTTAGGTTCTGGGTGGCCAGGACAAACAAGCAGCTCCTCCCGCTCCTTGCAACACACACACAATCCAACTGTACTCTCCCAATAGACAAAAAAACAAAAAACAAACAAAAAAACAAAAAACAAAAAAAACCCGCTTCAAACTGAAGAATGACCTGCAGGTGGTGGCGCATGCCTTTAATACCAGCACTTGGGAGGCAGAGACAGTCAGGTCTCTGTGAGTTCAAGGCCAGCCTGGTCTACAAGAGCTAGTTCCAGGACGGGCTGGATAGCTATGGTGAAACCCTGTCTCGAAAAAACAAAGAAAAAAAGAAAGCTCAAGGCTAAAGGCACTGGGTGTCCAAGCCTGGTGACTTGAATTTGATCCCTGGAACCAATATGAAGGTAGAAGGAAAAATTCAAGTCCATAAAGTGTCCCTCTCCCTTTCACTGTGGCATATGTAAGCACACATGCACATACCCCAAGTAAATAATTTTTTTTTTTTTTTTTTTTTTTTGGTTTTTCGAGACAGGGTTTCTCTGTAGCTTTGGAGCCTGTCCTGGAACTCCCTTGGTAGACCAGGCTGGCCTCGAACTCACAGAGATCCGCCTGTCTCTGCCTCCCAAGTGCTGGGATTACAGGAGTGCGCCACCACCGCCCGGCTAGTAAATAATTTTTTAAAAAGCTCATGCTAAGTTCATTTCAAACTGAAGGAAGAAATTTCAGGAGTTAGTTAGACACACACAAAAAATGAAATGAAATGGCTAAACAAGAGCTATAGTTCCTCCAACTGATCTTTATCAAAGACTTCAAAACACTGATAGGTGAACTAATCGACCAAATAGCAACCTAAATCTCAAAAGCTCTAATGTTCTGGATCCATCTTTCTCTCAAGACTTCTTGGAAATCAGTAGGAGTTACAACATTATACTAGCGCCAGGCGGTGGTGGCGCACGCCTTTAATCCCAGCACTCGGGAGGCAGAGGCAGGCGGATCTCTGTGAGTTCGAGACCAGCCTGGTCTACAAGAGCTAGTTCCAGGACAGGCTCCAAAGCCACAGAGAAACCCTGTCTCGAAAGAAAAAAAACAAACAAACCAATATTATACTAGCTATCATAAAACGATATCTGCTATGTATTTCAGGCAATAAATTTTCAAGGTCTCTAAGGATAGCCTTTCTCCTTAATTTCATAACAACCTTCTATCTCTGTAGCTCACAGCTAGGAATAATACATTAGAAACAGGTCTTTTTGAATAAAAGGTCTTGTTGTGTTGCCCAACTTGGTCATTAACTCCTGGAGCTCAAGTGACTTTCTCACCTCAGATGAAACTCCAGGTTATGACTGTGAAGAGTATTTAACAATATCTAAGTACTTGAATACTGAAGCGTCCTTATCTGTTTAACTGCCACAGTAATTTTAAGAGGTGAGTGCGTACATTACAATTGAGAAAGGGGAAGCTTGAAAAGGTAAATATTTTGAGTTTTTTTTTCTGTTCTCAAGGTTCCAAACCCTAAATTGGTGATAAAAACCAAATAAAATAAAAGTAAAAAATGTTCTAAGTTCCAAACTTTTAGTTAATCTGTCCAAATTTGAGGCACCTCAATTTGTCAACAAAGAGAAACGATACTCTATACAGCAAAGGGGGAAAAAATACAAACTATGGCCCAGGGCTTTTTGTGTGTATCTGGGGGTTGGGGGTAGGGGTGGTTTGAGTCAGGGTTTCTCTGTAGCCAGAGCTACAAATCTGGCTGTACTGGAACTCACTCTGTAGACCAGGCTGGCATTAAACTCATAGAGACCCGTCTGCCTCTGTCTCTGCCTCCTGAGTGCTGGGATTACAGGTGTGTGCTGCCACACCCGGTTCCAGGGTTTTTAATTTTACCCTTTAATGTTTTTGGTAAATTTCATTTTCACTTAAAAGATTTTTAATATTTATTTTCATTCATGTATGGGTATTTTTGCCCATGTGTAGGTTTGTGTGGTATGTGCACACAGAGGTCACGGAGGCCAGAAAATGACACCTGATTCTATGGAATTGGAGTTAGAGATTGTGAGCCATCATGTGGGTGCTGTGAACTGAACCTGTATCCTCTGCAAGAGCAGCAAGTGCTCTTAACAGATAGGGCATCTCTCTGACCCCTCATTTTCACTTTTAAGAAGGAGACACGGTAATAGTGGATCTGAAACTTGAATATCAGTCAATATAGAACAGCTAATGTTTGGGGGTTTTGTTGTTTCTTTTACGAACAGGTTCTACTACAAAACTACTTACCTTGAATTCTCAAGCTCCAGCCCCATCAGAGTCCCAAGTGTTGGGATTACAAATAGGTACTACAACAGCAGGCAGGAGAGCTAATGTTAAAATACAAACGGTGGGAAACTGATACCAAGGGTTACCCTGATATCCTGGGCTGAAGTTTAACACTGGAGTCTTTAACCAGGCCACAAAGGCTGCTGATACTGAAGGGCATAGGGCAGCTTTCATTTTCACCTTAGTTACCACTTCACGTGAAAACACTTCTCAGGAGTACTTTTAAAGGAAAGACATGAAATGAAGGGCTTAAAAATACCTCCAGGGTCTAAAACTACAGGATTTCCTTCCTTGCCTCCTTCTTCCTTCCCTCCCTTCCCTTTCTGTTCTGAAGCCAAAAATGAAAGGTCTCACTGACATTAGGGCCATGAAGATTCAAGACCAAGAATAACAGACAGATACATAGAGAGTGAGCAAGAACCCTTTTACCATCAATATTTTTTCTTCATACTGGAAAAAACAAAACTGTCCTGTTGGTCTCCTATAGCAAAAGAAAATGCTAAAAGAAAAGAGAGGTCACTTTGTAATACCGATCCCCATAAAGGAGATACACTCTTTAAGATCTATTGTATCTTATTATTTATATTTATGTGTGGGTGTCTATATAAATGTCAGATGTGTGTGGTGGCAGCAGAGGCCAGAAGAGGGCGTTAGATCTCTTGCAGCTGAACGTGGGTCCTCTGCAAGAGCAGCAAGTGCTCTTAACTGCTAAGCCATAACTCTAGCCCCCTTAAATATAATTTTATCCTATAAATAGAAAATTTCAAAATGTTCTAAATTACCCTCCCTAATTCTCTTCCAGCATTCTATTCTCTATCTTACATGAACTTTACCTCTTACTGAGAAAGATCTAGAGTCTAACGCAACATAAGCACTGACACCACTATCATCCAGGATGAATAACTCCAGGGGACAGCATTTGATACAAACATCTCCTCAGACAGCCAAAGACATTTCTTATGTGGGTGCTCTCATCCGTGAGTAAACTGTATCAAGAGAAATATACTTTAAATATTAATATGGACTGGCACCTTCCTAATGCTAATTCTTCCAAGCCCACTCCAATGGTACAACGGGGAAATTAACTGAAGAGGAAAGCAATCTTCCCTCTGCTCTCCACTCTCAGACACTCCTCCTCCATAGCATTGCCGTACAGAATCATTCTATACAAATACAGAGATAAAGCATGCTCTCACACACAAATAACTCTCAGCAGGACCCAAAAATCAAAGCCTAACCCCATGGTTTTTAAGAGAGCAAGTCCAATTTCCTTCTTTGTAGCTCTTGACACATGCTGGCGAGAAGCCGTCTGGATTTTTTCTGCCTCGTTCCTGCACCAGAAGGCTCTGCACTGCAGGTCAGAGGATGATAAGGAAATGAACAGTGTAATTTCGAAGGCCTCTGAACACAGCCCTGTCAGCAGCTCTGGAGGCAGGTTACTCAAGCATGGCTTGAAGAGTGCGAATCACAGAGAGGAGAGCTCAGGCAGTCAGCAGTGGCAGATCTCAGCTGTGCGTGTTATTGCCACCTCTAGCCTGAAAGCACAGGCCCTGCTGCCTCCCTGGATAAGCCCTGCTGGTAAAAGCTCTTGTACCCAAATGGCAAAAATACAAATTCACATCAGGGAAGGGAAATTAAGGACTAGGACTTAGATTCTATTTTTTCTTGTACGCTTATGTAGCAAGGAAAGCACTGCTCTTCCATGCTCTGCCACGACTGTATATGCTGGCAGACCCACAGCAACATCCGTCCAACATACTCCACACCATTCCAGAGATTTGGCCAAAAAGAAATGCAATTCTCAAAGAAATCTGAAATGCAATTAGGCCACTTCAATACCTCAGAAAATGATTTTCTGGTTTGTTGAGCCTGTAGAACAAACATAGCATCAACCCAGGTTTGGAACTTTTTCTGAACATAGTGCTAAAAATCTTAGCCAATGTTTATCTCTTCCTGTTGGACTTCATGCACAGTGGACCACTGCTATATTTCAGACCACTGTTGCCCAGAACAGACTAACATATACTTCAACATAAATTTTTTCTAAGAATTACTGAATGCTGCCTGTGTGTTACATAGTCTAAGTGTTTTGCTTGAGTTAACTAATGTAATTTTTTGTTTGGTAAACAAGATTTTGCTGTGTAGTTTTAGCTATCCTAGAACTTCCAATGTGGACCAGGCTGACTTTGAACTCACAGAGATCTGCCTGCCTCTGCCTTCCAAGTGTCGGGATTAAAGATGTGTGCCATGAGGCCCAACAACTAATTATCTTGCAATCACCTATGTGCACACTCTTATTTCCCATGAGACAGCTGGCGCAGAACAGTTACATAACTTGGTCAAGATTCAGAAGCACAGAGCTGAGATATAAACTCCAGTAGTCAGGCTACAAAGCACATTCTTTATACTCTCAATCACAAAATCATACATAAAACGATGTGGAATTTACCTTGAAGATGGTTTTAAAATTAGAAATGAGCCAGGTGATGGTGGCGCAGGCCTTTAATCCCAGCACTCGGGAGGCAGAAACAGGCGGATCTCTGTGAGTTCGAGGCCAGCCTGGTCTACAAGAGCTAGCTCCAGTATAGGCTCCAAAGCTACAGAGAAACACCACTGCCCAACTAAATTGTAATTTTTTTTTTTTTATTTTGAGACAAGGTTTCTCTGTAGCTTTGGTGCCTGTCCTGGAACTAGCTCTTGTAGATCAGGCTGGCCTTTTATGTGTATGCTGCTAACTCTAAAAAGGAGGAACCATCTTTGCTTTACTCAGTATATATATTCCATCCCAAGTGTGGTACCTAGAATCTAAGATATAGTTATTGAATTTAGGATATAGTATTTAATATACGAAGGAAGGAAACAATGGTATCCAACAGCACATCTTCTCTCTATATAACAGTATTCTTTTTTTTGTTTGTTTGTTTTTTTTGTTTTTTTGTTTTTTGTTTTTTGTTTTTCGAGACAGGGTTTCTCTGTGGCTTTGGAGCCTGTCCTGGAACTAACTCTGTAGACCAGGCTGGTCTCGAACTCACAGAGATCCGCCTGCCTCTGCCTCCCGAGTGCTGGGATTAAAGGCGTGCGCCACCATCGCCCGGCTATAACAGTATTCTTGTCAGGTAGTGGTGGTACAAACCTTTAATCCTAGCACTTTTATTTAACTCTGAGTTAAATATCTCTGAGTTCAAGGACAGCCTGGTCTACAGGAAGCTCAAGAACAGCTAGAACTACATAGAAAAACCCTGTCCCAAAAAACAACAACAGTACTCTCTGGGCCAGTGAAGATGGTTCAGCAAGTAAGGAAAACTTTCTGATTTTTAAGACTGATGACCTGAGTTTGATCCTGGGACCCACATAGTAAAAGGAGAGCACTGACTCCTGTAACTTGTTCTCTGGCCTCCATATATGTGCATTCCCCTCCCAAATAAGTAAATAAATATGTAAAAACAAACAATTAATACTTATACTGTCTTTGTCTATCAGTGATATGTTCTGGTAAGCAGCACCAGACAGGGTCATCTGCTGATGTAACTGCCAAACAGAAAAGGAACTAGCATTAAAGGACTGTTTAGTCACATATAAATCCTGTAGTTACACAGGATAAATAAATCCTAAAGTCTACATAATATAAGATGACTATAGTTTAAAGCACCAGAAGAAAAGAATTTGAAGGTTTCAAACACAAAGAAATGATAAAATTTAAGGACACAGAAATGTTAATTAACCTTATACTTGGTTATTATACATTGTATAAATATTATCAAATTAAGACTGTACTCCTTAAAATGTGCAACTGATGTATGTCAATTCACAAAAGGGCCTGGCTGTGTCTCGATGACTTCAGTAAAAATTTGGCTGAAAGAAATACTTTGGCATATACACATTGAAAGGAATCAAGTTCAAAGAAGCAGTTTAAAAGCAATTATCCCTCTTCTACAAAAGACACATATGCCCTATCTATGAATGATCCTTCCTTTTTTTTTCTTTTTAATTTGTATATCCAGGTATGTGGGTGTGCAAGAGTGTGAGGACCAGAAGACAACCTTGGTTGTTATCCTGAGGACTGCCGTTCAGCTCCTTTAAAACAGGGTTTCTCATTGGCTTGGTGTTCACAAATATGTCTAGACCAGATGGCCAATGAGCACCACAACTCTGCCTGTCTCCACTTCCTGGCACTGGTATTCAAGTGAGCTCTGCTACCACGCTGACTTTTTATGTTGGGCTTTGGGGATCAAGTTCAGTCCCTTGTACTTTCAAGGTAAGCATACTAAACCATGGCCACTCCTCTATAATTGCTTACATTTTTGTGTTTGTTTGTTTTCCAGACAGGGTTTCTCTGTAGTTTTGGAATCTGTCCTGGAATTTGCTCTGTAGACCAGGCTGGCCTAAAACTCGAAGAGATTGGCCTGTCTCTGCCTCCTGAGTGCTGGGATTAAAGGTGTGCATGACCACCACCTGGCTAAATGCTAATTCTGTACTACCAACATTATCACTTATTTAAGAATGCTAAACTAGCCTGGGTGGTGGCGGTGCACACCATTAATCCCAGCACTCAGGAGGTAGAGGCAGGCAGATCTCTGTGAGTTCGAGACCAGCCTGTTCTATGAATCGAGTTCCACACAGCCAAGGTTACACAGAGAAACCCTGTCTTGAAAAACCAAAAAGAAATCTAGAGAAACACAAGCCATACAAATTTGGTTTTCGCCCGGCGGTGGTGGCGCACGCCTTTAATCCCAGCACTCGGGAGGCAGAGGCAGGTGGATCTCTGTGAGTTCGAGGCCAGCCTGGACTACAAGAGCTAGTTCCAGGACAGGAACCAAAAGCTACAGAGAAACCCTGTTTCGAAAAAAAAAAAAATTTGGTTTTCAAGGGGCTGAAAAGATGTTTCAGTGAGCATAAAAGTGCTAGCTGTAAAAGCACGTGGACCTGGCTTGGATCCCAACACTCTTTGATGGGCAGGGAAAGAGTTAGGTGATAAATATATCTCAATCAACCTCAGAGATACAGAGTCAAGGAGACAGAAGGACTGATGAATGGGCTTGTTGACTGTCAGTCAGTCTACTTCTAGGTTCACTGAGAGACCCACCCTGTCTCAAGGGAATAAAGAAGAGTACTAGAGCACGCCCAACCTTCAAGTTCCAGCACTTGTGCGTACGTGAACAGAGACAAGCAGGCAGGCAGGCAGGCAGGCAGGCAGGCAGACAGACAGACACACACGCGCGCACACACACACACACACTTGCACAGAAAGAACATGGTGTTAACAACAACAACAAAAAACTGGCTTTAACCAAGTGTGACATGATAGCTCACACCTGTAATCCCAGCACTCAGGAGACCGAGGAAGGAGGATTGCTGTGGATCTGAAAAACGCGAATTCAAGGCTCACTAGGCACAAAGATCCAGAGTCAAAGCAAATCAAAACAAAAACAAAAAACCCAACAAAACAAAACAAACAAACAAACAACAAAAAACAGGCAAAATCTCCCACACAAGAATTAGAAAGAGGGCTGGAGAGATGGCTCAGCGGTTAAGAGCATTGCCTGCTCTTCCAAAGGTCCTGAGTTCAATTCCCAGCAACCACATGGTGGCTCACAACCATCTGAATGAGATCTGATGCCCTCTTCTGGCCTGCAGGCAGACACACAAACAGAATATTGTATACATAATAAATAAATATTTTAAAAAAAAGAATTAGAAAGAAAGAAAGAAAGAAAGAAAGAAAGAAAGAAAGAAAGAAAGAAAGAGCGAGCTTCCATGTTAGGCTTCGTCCCAATCTGTGAGCGCCTGGGAAAAGTCACATGACGTCTCAACTCTTAGCTTCCTGTCTTCAAAATGGGGAAATTGGACAAGATAATTTTTCTCTGGGCTCTCTCCGAATTACAACACCCATAAGGAAAACAAGAGCTGCTGAATAAAAATAAAATATGCTTGTAGTTAGACAATGCAACTTGAACCCATGTAAGAATCAGCTTTTTATTTTTTTGGTGAAGGAAAACGCTTTAGGATATTTGGCTTCAGGAAACAAGGCTGACTGCTATATTGTCAATAAAAGAAAAGAACAGCAAGTCAGGAGGAATGCATTAGGAAAGCCTTGGATCAGAAAGAATAGGAGACCTGACCTAGGTTGGGCAATGAAGGATTGCAACACAAAACAAATGAGCTGGAAGGCATAAACTAGAATGGGAAACCAAGGGCAAATGCTCTCTGAAGTCATAAAAGATAGAACCCAGAATTTGAAGGCATAAAAGCTAGGAGCACCCTTAACTATTCTCTTTGTATTCTGAACTAATGAGGAAAGTGGTAAATAAGCAAAGCATTCTGAAAGCAGCAGAAGCTGATTCCCAAACACTGCCAAAGCCTGTGTAAAATCAAAAGCAACTGCTAAGGAAAAGGAAGATGGGGATTGCAAAATTCTAGACCCTAGCCACTAGAGCTGACTTGAATTTTTTTTTTAAATAAATGCCTCATCTGAAACTCCTGAACATATGCCCTGACAGTCAGCACTGATAGATCACTGCTGTCTTGTTTGTGAATTCCCTTTTTCTTGCCTGTCAGATGGTGACAAAAACAGTAAGCTCAGGACATTCAGAGAGACGCCCTGCCTTCTCCTCCCCTCCTCTCCTTCCATCCTTAACCTAACAATCTATCAATCAAGCCAAAAGCAAAGAAGCAGGCAGGAGCCAGAGGCCCCATGTGTTTATTCCTCAATATTCCCTCCCCCATCTCTTCAGGAGTGTTCAACAATTCAGGGCAACAATGGCTGCTAAGAGCCATCTCAATCTCTCCAGTAAACTCTGCCAGGAAGGTGCGGTGGAGCAAACATTGATTCCCTGAGGGGAAGTACACATCCTTGGCTGACAGAAAATTCCTCAGTCACCATGCCAGACACTTACCATCATAGAGAAAGCTCTAAGGTACTGGTTGAATATTCAACCAGATTAGTTAAAGCTCAACATGGGTCAATTCTAACTAGTACCACAAACTCCTCTCCTATTTGGAAAAGGGGGAGGGGGGGCTGGTGAGATGGCTCAGTGGTGACGATCCAGTTTCAGTTCCAAGAACCCATGGGGTGGCTAACAAATTTTAATTCCAGTCCAGAGAATTCAACACTTCTTCTGTCCTCTCTGGGTGCTGAATATATGTACACAGACATACATTCAAGCGAAACACCCATATACATAAAATAAATTTTGAAGGAGCAAAAAAAAAAAAAAAAAAAAAAAAGAGGCAGCAGAGGATGTGATGCCTTAGTTAAGCCATCTTCCACAATTTAGGTTTCCCTTCTTCATGATGGCTCCCAGCTTGATTACATCATACATGTTTTGCTGTTTGGGTTCTGTCGATTGTCCCTACAAAAAGTAACATTCCAAACTAGTTATATCAGAGGCAAGCCCATATTTCAGGGGGAAAAAAATCTGGAGGAGGTTTCAAAGACTCTGCTTGCAAACTAAACTACAGCACTGATCAGCACTCCCTGAGCAGTCATTGTACGCAACACCCTAGGATTCCAAGTTATCAGACGCTGATGCTCCCGGTAAAGCTCCTATCTTTTCATTCTCATCTACCTCTCCTACCTCTGTGTTCTGGAACAAGACCCAGGCCTTGTGCATTCTGGCCAACAACCACTCTTCCACTGAGCTACAACCCCAGACCCTTTCTTTTCTTTCACTTTGCCTCCTCCCCTCTTTCCATTCCAGAAATGCTTTTTCTTTGCAGAGTGTGTTCATCTCCTAGCAACTTCCAAACATTTACTTAAATATTTTATTAACCAAAAACACCTTTGAGCAAGTGTGCCCACACAGGGTTCCAGAGTAACAGGTAAGGATTTTTAGAAAACAGACTCGGTCAGGTAGGCAGTTTATGCTAGTCATCTCAGCACTACAGAGGCAGGCGAGAAGATGAGGGCCTCAAGTTCTAGCAAACAGTGGTGGTGCACGCCTTTAAATCCACCCAGCACTCTGGAGGCAGAGGCAGGTAGATCTCTTTGAGTTTGTGGCCAGCTTGGTTCACAAAGTGAGTTCAAGGACAACCAGGCCAGGGCAACACAGAGAAACTGTCTTGAAAACAAACAAATAAACAAACAAAACCAACTACCCAATCAAAAAAGAATAGCTTGTTCTACGTAGTAAGTTCCAGACAAGCCAGGGTTACATAACAAGATCTATATGAAAAGAAAAATACAACAAAAAAGGTAAACTTGTGCTTATGGTAATACTGGACTGCACAACAAATTGTATGTTTCTCAAAATACTTCCAAGAAATTATTTTCTCCCAAAATATGAAGCACTATCACTCTCTCTTCCATCTGTCATTTGACTGCTCCATTCTTTGTGTACCAGTGAGGTAAAGCTTACAAAGTTAGATTAAGGGGTAAAACTTGATAGCACCAAGACATAGTAGCTAAAGGTACAGTATCTTTCAAGACATTCAGCTTAAAGGTGGCAACCTAATCTAAGCACCTATAAGAGAAAACAGAGTCCATTTCTTCTTTAAAGAGAATCATGAACAAAACACAAAGTTAAGCAATATTAATCCTTTCACCCACAGATTGCAACCGAATTTAGAAGACTCCAACACAAGTGGATAAAAAATGAAGACCACCCTCAGAAGTACCTTTCCACACAGGAAGAACAATGATCGTGAACATGGACTTCCTGAAGCCAGATGTAGGAAGCAATCTAATGGGCCTGGAACAGTAGCAAGAACTCCTGGTATTCCCAGGCTCCTTAAAACAGCATTATCCATCTGCACCCCAGAGAAAATGACAAATCACAGCCAGCACAGGATGAACCGTGCCAATAACCAGCTGGAACTTGACTCTACCGAGGTGGACTACAGCATCTGCCACCCAAACACAGACAGCCTCTCTGGCAGCTGCCACTGGCAAAAGAGAATCAACCATTGTGTTATATAACTGGAAGAAATTCACAGCCCTGTTACCAAAAGTACCCAGATGTTGCTAAAAGCTACAGATGTGCCAGAGACAAAGACCAAAATCCCTACAGAAAAAAAAAAAACAAAAAAACCAACAACAAAAGAAAACCAAAACCAAGCTACCATTAAAATCCAGGCAATAAGAGGGCACCACTACCCAAATACATATATCCAGCCTTTATTTATTAACACTTACATATGGAAATAGGTATTCCCTGCTGCAGCTGATGTAATTACAGAGAAATCAATTTATGCTGCATCTGCTGCGATCAGCTGAATGCATAGGGTGAGCAGAGCAAAGCAGAAAATCAAGAGCCAAAGAACAGCTCATCAACAGGCCAGCTGCTTTGTAGGAAACTGTAGGCTGCTCAAGTTTGAGGCAGCGTGAGGTGACCCTAACTGGAAACTATTGTACTATAGCCCTACAAGCTTCATTTCCTGAAACATCAACTAAGATCACTTTCCTGGAGGGAGGGACTCAGTCTTAATGCCTATGCTGTAGGCACCTATGCTTCCAAGTCAAGCAGCAGAGGAGGTAGCATTACATTATTTGGAAGCAATAAAACCACCAGGAGACTTTAATTTCCAATGGTTGCAGGAGATAACTGGCAGACAGGAATACTTTTAGGGGCCAAAGAATCTTTCTAGGCCAAATTTTCAAAGCTACACAGTAACTCATAAGGCCTGATACGTGTTATATAGTATAGTCAGTACCTCCTGCCCCTTGCTTAGTAGACTGGTATCTATATTGATTTTTTTTTTTGGTAGCTACCAATAGAAAACTTAGCAGATATGCCATGACAGTTAACTCTTTGTCCTTTCAGAGACCCAGCAGTACCATTTATCCCATTAAGAACATCATTCTGGGGGTTGGAGAGACGGCTCACCAGTTAAGAGCACTGACTGCTTTTCCAGGAGGTTCATTCCTAGCACCCACATAGTGGCTCACAACTGTTAACTCTAGTTTCAGGGGATCTGACACCAATGCACATAAAGTTAAAAAAACAAAAACAAAAAAATATCATTCATCTTAAACATGTAACCTAGAGTCTACTACATTTATCAACTATTATGATTCTTATAATGAAATTTCAGCCAAGCAGGAAATACCATGAAGACTAAATGCCAGCCTATAACAAGTGTCTGACTTGTGACAATAACAAGGTGTGAGAAAATTCATTCTACCAAGTAGCTGACCCCCAAACAGAAACTGTATTCCAAGAGGTCTAAGCCTGCTGCAAATGACTCTGTAGGGAATCCTTTAATTTGGAACAAAATCACATTATCATTACCAGCTGCTCTGACCTTGTAATTGGTCATTACCCACAAACTAATGAGCTTCCCACAGAGTGCATAGAACAGTTGGCAGTTAGTCCAGGGCAGTTCCGACCGGCAATGGGCAGTCAGATCTAGCCACCTCTTACCTTTTCAGACTTGACTTTCTTTAGAGGCCGACACTCATTCTCCCCTTCCTCTGGCTCCGGCTTAGTTCCCAAAGGATTGAGTGCTGCCCCAGGTTCAATAGCTATACTCCCAAGTGGCTCCACGGTTCCTGTATCCATCCCTGCACTTCCGTCATACTGACCACCCCGTCCTCCCAAGGGAACTGGCTGGAGGACCCCAGGATCCTTTTCCGAACAAGTCCCCACTCCTTCACTTCTCTCCTTCTTGCTCTTAGATGAGCTGTTCTCTTTTTCCTTTTTGGAGCCAGCTACACTGCGTGATGCCTTAGCAGCCTTCTCTGAGCCCTTGGGGCCAATAGCAGCAACCAGGCCTCCTGCACTGGTACCATCTCCCGAGCGACCCTGCACTTCTTTCTTGTTTGCTGCTCCCTCACTTGGAGAGAACAAGGAAGTCCCTGGAGTGGGCTTACTAGTGTCTTTGCCACTCTTATTCCTTTTGGATTTTGATTTGCCTTCCTTCCCTTGAGGACCTGGCACTGGGGTCACAAACTTGATGTTGTCTGGTAGTGTGGCCACAGCGTTGGGAGCTGGTATCCCCACCTCCTTTGAGCCTGACATTTCCAGTTTCTGCTGGTCCTTTTCCAGATCGGCGTCCAGGTCAATGATGAGATTCCCTACTCCAATGTCCCATTCATCCCCACTGTCGTACGTCTCAACCGGGTTTGCATCCACTCCTTTCCCTCCGGAGGCTCCACTGCTCAAGGACATCTTAGAGTCAACGTCCCACCTCAAGATTCAAGGCTCTTCCTTGCCCCCAGCTTTCCTATTTTCAGCTTCAGCTACGTTCTCAAACCTGCCTCCTTGGCCAGTACATGTCCAGTGGACAACATCATTGCTGGAAAAAGAAAATTTTAAAAATCCGTTAAAGAAAACAATACAGGCAAGGAGATAGATTGAAATAAACTCCCATACAAAATGGAACTTCCTGTGTGGCTATCATACTTCAATGGGTAAGACAAGCTCAGTTGTATTTCCAACCATGTCATGACGGACCTAGAGAAGGTAATTGCCACTCCATCTCCTCAGGGAAGAATACAGTATTTCTAGGTGCCCAAGATTCTGTGGTGTTAACTAGTAGTCCTTTACAATTAGTTCCCCCTTCCTGAAAGACTTCTGCTACTACGGCCAGCTGGCAATCCTGTTTGAATCAATACAGGCCTAAGCACATCACAGATTGAAGTTGCAACAATTCTGCTCACATCCCCTTTCTGCTAGCTACTTGAATTATCAGTGACTCAGAACATGATCTAGCAAAAGCCTTAACAGCTCTCTGCTAACAGCCAATCCCTACTAAAAATGGTGTACAGATTCCTTGTCATTCTAGCATTTAAGAAAAAAGCCTTATTATGGTTAAGGGAAATAAAACAGAAGGCAGATTAGGAAAAATGCAAATTCAGTGTGTAACTGCAACCAGAGGGAATAATTGTCAGAAGGGACTGAACTTATGACTTAAGCCCAAAGAAGTTACAAAGTCCTTATCAAACTGTTGGCTGGAAATCATGTCCACAAAGCAGGGTTCAATTCACCCTTTCACGCTAAAGTATCTACGAAGAAAAAATATTTTCCTTGACTCTGCTGAAAGCCTATCTCCTGAAAGTAGAGTGATTCTTTCTTTGATATGGTGAAATTTAAAGAACCAACTGGAAAACACCACGACTTTACCTAACTTAAAGCAGAGACTGGTTTTAAAAGGATAATTTATGTCTCTCCACTGTCTTCGGGCTTAGGAGACCTAGAGGGAAACATCATCTAGAAAACCCAGAAACCAATATGTACCATCCAGCAACTACTTTATGATAAAGCCAAAAGTTTGTTCTTACTTATTCTTTTGTGTACTATCTTTCTGTATCTGTTTAGAAATGATTCACAGAGAACAAGGCAAGACTTTCCACCTATTCTGTCATAAGAGTGTCTACAAAATTAGGGTCCTGGGCTGGAGAGATGGCTCAGTGGTTAAGAACATAGCCTACTCTTCCAAAGGTTCTGAGTTCAATTCCCAGCAACCACATGGTGGCTCACAACCATCTGTAATGAGGTCTGGTGCCCTCTTCTGGCCTGCAGACATACACACAGACAGAATATTGTATACATAATAAATAAATAAATAAAAAGACAAAATTAGGGTCCTGAGGCAAAAAAAAAAAGTCATTCTAGAACAGGACTGTACTAAGTGAACACATGCAAGTAACTGAGTTGTTTTTGTTTTTTTTTTTTTTTTTTTTTTTTTGGTTTTTCGAGACAGGGTTTCTCTGTGGTTTTGGAGCCTGTCCTGGAACTAGCTCTGTAGACCAGGCTGGTCTCAAACTCACAGAGATCTGCCTGCCTCTGCCTCCCGAGTGCTGGGATTAAAGGCGTGCACCACCATCGCCCGGCATAAGTAACTGAGATTTTAAGCAAGAAGTAATACACCTTAATCTCAGTTTAGCTTTAGATTTGAGAAGCACACCCATTAATTAAGTGGAAAATTTATTGTCAACAGCAATCAATTACTATTTACTAGCAAATATTAAGTCTATACAAACCTTGCTTTCTATAGAATGAGCTAAAGGGTGGGAGGATAAGATATAACAACTGAGAGAAGGAAAATTACCCCATTAAAGTCAAAGGAAATATAATCCCTGAAAAGTCAGAGAGATGAGGATTTTCAAAGTGACCTAAGAATTCTAAAGAAATGTTTAGTGAACTATCTAGAATTTTTAATATTCAAGAAGACTTGGGTTGCAAGAGTAGTAGAACAGATATTTGTTCATTCACCTGATGTTCTTAACACTTGCCAGGTAGTGGTAACACACACCTTTAATTCCAGCACTTGGGAGGCAGAGGCAAGCAAATCTCTGGGTTCGAGGCCAGCCTGGTCTGCAGAGCTAGTGCTAGGACAGCCAGAGCTACACAGAGAAACCCTGTCTCAAAAAACAAAACAAACCAATCAACCAAACAAACAACAAAAGTGCAGAAATAAAACTTATTCCCTAAGATACACCAAACATTAAACAAATGTTAGGAATATAGCAACAAATCACAGTGAACAAAGCAACAGAATGTGGTATTGGAAACAATTCTATAAGGGTGAAGGGCATTTTTAGGAAAGGGAATTTCCACTGAAGAAGATTATGACAGCACAGATCTTCGGCAGCAGATTATGCATCAAGTCGACACACTCTTTAACTGTGGCTAGGGTTAACATCTACTCCACATTAATTAAGAGTTTACTCCCTATCTCCAGAGCTACATTATTATCGGTGTGTAATTTAGCCACTCACTAATGACCACATGTAGTTTTATCCTTGAAAAACTATTATAACTTTCCTTACATTCAAGAGAATTTTCTCTATAAAATAGGATGGTAATAAAGAAACTGGAGGAGAGAAAAGGAAAGCATAAACATAAAATGAATGGGACTTGCTAAGAGTTCTTTTTTCACTAAACTGGTTGACGTATATAAGAGATAAAGCATGCCAATAAGGAAGGAAAGCTTTAAAAAGGTAACAGTCTGAAATGAAAAGATATAACTTAGTTGAAACGACAAAAGGACATACCACTAGGGAAGAGAAGAGGGAAGCAGAGGGTAGTAAAATGCTTGCTTATACACAAAGAAAGGAAGATGCAAATTAAAGCTTAGTGTCAATTAAAACCACAACAATCAAAAAAGCACAAAGATAAATCTATGCAATAAAATCACATAAAGTTATCTTTCCAAAATGCACAGAGAATGAACAATAAAGACAAAATAATAAAGGAAACAGAGAGATGCCACTGAAGAGATCAGAAGGGGAGAAAAGCAACCTACCAAAGATAAAATACAGGGATAACACATTGAGGAGAACAAAGACCTTGCATGCAAACTGAAAATGGTCACTAAATGTTCAGCAAATTCATTTGTTGAGAGAGACAGAATCTCAAGCAGCCCAAGGCGGCTTCAGACTTGCTACGTTAACTGAAGATGGCCTTGAACTTTGACCCTCATCCGCTGACTTGGACCGGACACTTGTACCACACACTTAGCCTTTTTTTAGACTGGATCTCCTTATGTTGCCAAGATTGGTTTCAAACTCATGAGTTCAAGTAGGCTTCCTGCCTCAGTCTCCTAACACTTGGGATTACAGGCCATGTGTCATCACACCTGGTTTTGTGAAATCAATGGTTTTTAAACAGGAAAAACAGCCAGGCAGTGGTGTTTAATGCTTTTAATGCTAGACCTCAGGAGGCAGTGGGAGGAGTTGGAAGTCAGCCTGGTCTACAGAGGGAGTTCCAGGAAAACCAAGGTTACACAAAGAAACCCTATCTTGAAACAGCTCCCACCATCACACCCCTCAAAAAGACAAGCATGGGCTACATTAGATATGATCTTAAAAACAAACAACAAAAAATGAGGAGAAGGGAAAGGGAATCTATAGAATTTTGAATAGAAAATTTGTTAGGTAAGAATCTTTTACTAGAAGCTACAGTAAAATAAACAAACCTCTCTCTATTTTGTTTTTTTCAAGACAGGGTTTCTCTGTGTAGCCTTGGCAGTCCTAGAATTTACTTTGTAGACCAGGCTAATCTCAAATTCATAGACATCTGCCCACCTCTGCCTGGAATTAAAGGGATTCAGCAGGCTGTAAATAAATAAATCCTTTTAAAGATCTTATATACACTACTAGGTCTGTTGGCAAAGCTACTTGAGAAAATGAGGCAGGAGACTGACAAGTTTGACAACTGCCTGGACTACAGTTAAGTTCAAGACCAGTCTGTGCATCCCAGGGAGACTCTCTCAAGAGTAAAAAACAAAAAACAAACAAACAGCCGGGCGGTGGTGACACACACCTTTAATCCCAGCAGGGAGGCAGAGAGGCTGGCGGATCTCTGTGAGTTCGAGGCCAGCCTGGTCTACAAGAGCTAGTGCCAGTACAGGCTCCAAAGCTACAGAGAAACCCTGTCTCAAACAAACAAACAAACAAAAATAACAAAACATTTTTAAGTGGGAAAAGAATGTTTTTATTTTATATCCTGAAGTTTTCCCTTCCTTCTCTCCTCCCATCAAAAACATTTTTAATGTGGGTCTCTGTCTCTGTCTCCTTTCATCGCCTGATGAAGGTTAATATTCAGGAGGATGCCTATATGTTTTTCTTTGGGTTCTCCTTATTTAGCTTCTCTAGGATCACTAATTATAGGCTCAATGTCCTTTGTTTATGGCTAGAAACCACATTGGCGCACCTGACCGAAATCTCAAGGTCCAAATCAGGAGCAGCAGAAGGAGAGAGAGCATGAGCAAGGAACTCAGGACCGCGAGGGGTGCACCCACATACTGAGACGATGGGGATGTTCTATCGGGAACTCAACAAGGCCAGCTGGCCTGGATCTGAAAAAGCCTGGGATAAAACCGGACTCGCTGAACATAGCGGACAATGAGGACAACTGAGAACTCAAGAACAATGGCAATGGGTTTTTGATCCTACTGCACGTACTGGCTTTGTGGGAGCCTAGGCAGTTTGGATGCTCACCTTACAAGACCGGGATGGAGGTGGGTGGTCCTTGGACTTCCCACAGGGCAGGGAACCCTGATTGCTCTTTGGGCTGACGAGGGAGGGGGACTTGATTGGGAGAGAGAGAAATGGGAGGCCGTGGCGGGGAAGAGACAGAAATCTTTAATAAATAAATAAATTAAAAAAAAAGAACATAGGAGAAACTCCCCCACCAAAAAAAACATTTTTAGCCAGTAAGTGGTGGCACACTCCTTTAATCCCAACACTAGGGAGGCAGAGGCCGGCAGATCTCTGTGAGTTCAAGGCCAGTCTAGTCAACAAAGCTAGTTCCTGGACAGCTAGGGCTGTTTCACAGAGAAACCCTAGGAGGGCGGGGAGAGATCAGTTGAGCCAAAAGTTCCATGTTCTAGCTTCAATCAAAACAAAAATTATATTAAAGGTTTTAGCTGTTTTTAATGTGGTCAAAACAGTATTTTTTCATTTTTGCAAAGTTTTTAAAAGATTTATTTATGTATATGGGTGTTTTGCCTTTGTGTGTGTGTGTGTGCACGCACATACATGTGCCCACAAAGGCCAGAAGAGGGCACTGGATTTTCTGAAACCGATGTTATCGATGCTTGTGGGGTATTAAGAATTGAAACCAGGTCCTCTGCAAGAGCAGTAAATGTTCTTAACCACTGTGCCTTCTCTAGAACTCTGTTTTCAATTATTTAAGAATACATATATCTTGTCAGAAATTTCATAAAACACTAAAACCAGTTCCATAAATGTAAACAATTCTTGTAAAAACAAATACAATTGTGCAATCTGAAGATGCTATAAATATTTTTTATTGTTGTGTTTTCCTTTAATTTATTGAATATTTTGCAATTTATTTCATTTTAGTTTTTTTTTCTAACTTCTTTTTTTTATTGATAAAAGGAGAATAAAGAAAAGAAAAAAAGAAACAAATTTCCACCTCCTCCCAGCCTCCCATTTCCCTCCCCCTCCTCCCACTCTTCTCCCCCTCCTCCCACTCTTCTCCCCCTCCTCCCACCCCTCTCCCCTTCCCCCCACTCCTCTCCCCCTCCCTCTCCAGTCCAAAGAGCAGTCAGGGTTCCCTGCCCTGTGGTAAGTCCTAGGTCCTCCCCCCTCCGTCCATATCTAGGAAGGTGAACATCCAGACTGGCTAGGCTCCCACCAAGCCAGCACATTGCGTAGGATCAAAACCGCGTGCCATTGTCCTTGGCGTCTCATCAGCCCTCATTGTTCGCCATGTTCCGAGAGTCCAGTTTTATCCCAGCTATAAATATTAAAAGTTATCATTATTAAAAAGTTTCTAGAAAACTATCTAGAATTTCTGAATGTCAGGAACATAAAAAAGACATTCCAAGGAATGATTTCTAGTGGTCTTGATGTTCTTTTAGAGAGCTCTTGTCCTATTTCTGACAATAAAAAATTGCATAAGCATTACATTACTTGAAGCAGGTGTCTTTTCAGAAACCCAGCTTTCAAAATTCAGCAGGCTTCATAGTAACTTCGGTGGTACATTTCAAAATACACACTGCAAAATTGCCAAGGATTCTTTAATTAGCCTTGGTCACTGATGTGGGAGTGTCATATATCAATCTGTTGATTTCCTTGGTTAAGCAATAAAGAAACTGCTAGGCCCATTGGATAGGCCCACCCTTAGGTGGGTGGAGTAAACAGAACAGAATGCCGGGAGGAAGAGGAAGTGAGGGCAGACTCCACAGCTCTGCTCTCCGGAGCAGACGCAGGAGAGACGCCATGCTACCTGCTCCAGGGAAGACGCACACCATGCCCCAGCTCCGACCCAGGATGGACTTAGGCTAGAATCTTCCCGGTAAGCGCACCTAGGGGCGCTACATAGATTATTAGAAATGGGCCAGAGCAGTGTTTAAAAGAATACAGTGTCCGTGTAATTATTTGGGGCATAAGCTAGCCGAGCCGAGCCAGGCGGCTGGGGATTTGGGGACGCAACCCTGCCGCCGCCCATATTACTACAAATGGCGCCCAACGTGGGGCTCATATTACAACAAATGACGCCCAGACGTGTGGCTAACTAAACCTACTTAAAAAACATGAGAAGGCTTAAAAATAAGGGAGAGAGAGTTTAACACAGATTTTTGCTGTTTGTTGGTGGCGTGCTGTAGAGAGATTTCCTGATTCGGCAACAGCAGCAGAAAAAACGCTGTGTCATTTCAAAGCGTGGCTTCCTGGGGCTGTGCTGCCAGTGCAAACTCTGGCTTTATGTTGTGTTCCCGCTTGGGATCGGAAGGAGAGTGCTCTGAGACGGTGCGGTGCGATGACTCAGAGCTTCCCGCCTGCTCCTGGGCAGAAGGCAGAATCAGGCTTAGGCAGGCGGAAGAGCATGGCGGATTCCTGCCGCCATACAGAGACGTGTTTTTAGACTGCGCAGTGCTCTGCCTGTCAGATTTGGATGTTACTTGGATGAAAAGAATTTCTGTGCTGCACGCTCAGTCTCAGAATTAAAGTGCTGAGTGCCGCTCCTACCTGGTAGCCCCAAGAGGCTTCCTGACTCAGCTTTAGCTGCAAAACCCTGTGGCTCATTAAGAGGTCCTGCCACAAAACACTTAAACAGTGTTGAAGAAAAGCTGAACACATGCTTTTCGGTTTTCAGCCGTAGCAGGAAAAAAGCTGCGCATTTAAAAATGCCAGCTTTCTGGGCTGTCCTGCCAGGGCAAACTCTGACTGTTTGAGGCAGGAGGGCCGGCTACCGAGAGAGAATTTGAGTGTTGTCTGTTGTAGCTCGCTGGCTGGCAGGGACCTTGCAGCCTGTACCTCAGCCATGAGGCTGGAAAGCTAAGGAATGGACTGGATCTAGCTGGCAAAGCCACGCCTTTAGTCCTACTGATATTGCTTGGCAAATTAAAGGCTCTTGTCGTCAGAAAAAGAGAGATATACAGTAAAGAGAGATTCAAAGACAGAAAATTTCTGAATGGTTTAAAGTGTGTTAAAAATATATGCAGACTAGGCCGGGCGATGGTGGCGCACGCCTTTAATCCCAGCACTCGGGAGGCAGAGGCAGGCGGATCTCTGTGAGTTCGAGACCAGCCTGGTCTACAGAGCTAGTTCCAGGACAGGCTCCAAAGCCACAGAGAAACCCTGTCTCGAAAAACCAAAAAAAAAAAAAAAAAAAAATATATATATATATATGCAGACTAAAAGTTAAAATTCTTAAAGCAAACTTCTGTGACTTCAAGGTGTGGTAGCACACGCCTTTAATCCCAGTGCTTAGAAGGCAGAGATAAACAGATCTCTGTGAGTTCAAGGTGTAGTAGCACACGCCTTTAATCCCAATGCCTGGGAGGCAGAGACAGGCGGATCTCTGAGAGTTCAAAGACAGCCTGGTCTACAGGGTTATTCCAGGTCAAAGATATATGCTCAAAAAGCAAAAAGTTAACCTAGGAATGTCACAGCTTAGATTCTTAAGCGCCTAGTGATTTAAAGGCGCAAATCAAAAGTGCTCCTGGATGGTAAAAAATTGCAGATTCACAATAGGACAGATTCAGACCACTGAATGAGTCACACTGTTGGACGAATGTACGTAGGCTTGGGAGAGAGAAGAAAAAGAATATAGAGAATAAAGTTAATGGTTAAAAAAAAAAAGTAAAAGTAAAGTCTTTAAAGAGACAGAATAAAGTAAAGTGATAGAGTAAAAATAAGCCGCGTAAAGATGAAAAATTCACAGAGAGTCTGGATTCTTTGTATTATTGTGTTTTCTTTAAAATTTTTGACTGTGAAGGAGCTAAGTACAGAGAGACATTTCATTATATGGGCTGCCAAGTGGAACCAGAACGGATATCATGAGGGTATGACTTCAGAATTTGGGTCTAAGGATATGATGCTTTGGAGAGAGTCTTCTTTTGTTTTCACAGAGGACCAGACCCTTTGGATTTCTTCTATCCCGATTTGGTATGATGGACCACGTCCTCCTGAAGGGTTGCTGTGAACATCTTCAGAAAATTGCTTTGCTCAACTGCCAACTGAGATAAACCTGGCACACAGGTTACACCCTAAATAATCTGATTAACGACGCCCCCATTCAGCAGGAAGCAGTTTGGAGAGAAAAAACTGCGCCCATGTTCCCAAATATAGTTTATAAATGTTCTTTTACATTTAAAGGGGGAAATGATATAGGTATGAATAATTTGTATTGATAGAGATTTACGGTCAATTTTGTTATATGTATGAATGTTTCTGATGTAATTTTTACTTGATAACTGTTTCGTTATATGTAATTTTGCTATGTTAAAGTTAAAGCCTTTCTTTTTTGTTTAAACAGAAAAAGGGGAAGTGATGTGGGAGTGTCATATATCAATCTGTTGATTTCCTTGGTTAAGCAATAAAGAAACTGCTAGGCCCATTGGATAGGCCCACCCTTAGGTGGGTGGAGTAAACAGAACAGAATGCCGGGAGGAAGAGGAAGTGAGGGCAGACTCCACAGCTCTGCTCTCCGGAGCAGACGCAGGAGAGACGCCATGCTACCTGCTCCAGGGAAGACGCACACCATGCCCCAGCTCCGACCCAGGATGGACTTAGGCTAGAATCTTCCCGGTAAGCGCACCTAGGGGCGCTACATAGATTATTAGAAATGGGCCAGAGCAGTGTTTAAAAGAATACAGTGTCCGTGTAATTATTTGGGGCATAAGCTAGCCGAGCCGAGCCAGGCGGCTGGGGATTTGGGGACGCAACCCTGCCGCCGCCCATATTACTACAGGTCACAGCAGCCAAAACATTTCCCATCTGTTCCCTATAGTATCTCTGGCTTTATAAAGCTAATAATCAGCTCTGAGAGGTCATTGAAGAGATGTTTAACCTTAGGAAGTAGGATAACTATCAAGCTAGCTGGAAATGAAAAGCAGTGACCTCTTGCTTCCATAGATGAGAAACTGCAGGATCAAGACAACCAACTGTTTAAAGAGAGAATGTTTCAAAGCACTTATACTATGCAAGAGCTTCTGTAACTGCTTTCCTTGCTTTTCTTCCCTTCTGTGGAACTGTACTCCATTTCCCTATTTAGGACCCCCACACAACAGACTCTGACATCTTTCGTCCACCATAACTTGTCAATGTCACCTGTGCTGTTTCTGCGGATATCACCAAGAAACTCTGTATGGCTATGGCTAAAGGACCAACAAGGTCATAAGGATTATTCTTCAATCTCTATACCCAAACAAAGTAGTCACATCATAACTGAAGTCCAGATCCCAATTTCCTATTTGGAACCTAAATATAGCTCTTGACCTGACAGTCCAGGGATAAATTCATAAACCACACACACACTTTCAGTTATCAACTGCATGTTTTGAGGTTATTTGTCACAGGCCACACTACCATAGGAATAAATCAGACCTCTCTACTAGAAGACTAAGACTGAAAAGAGTAGTTTACTGCCCTTGTTCAGAAGGCAAATCAATTACTTAAGCCAAACTTACATATAAGCACAACAGAAGTACTTCCCTTTCTACCCAGATAGAGCTCTGTAGCCCTAAAGGCTTTAAACAGAGATTTCTTTTTCTTGTTAACTACTCACAGACAATCTAGTTTAGGCAGAAAATAAAGCATAAAGTGCTACCCTCTCCTCTTTTTAGGGCTTTATATAAATTTTTTTACAGGCTTTGGCCTGGACGAGTGACAGCTGCATTTAAGTGTACATGGTTTGCTTACAAAACTCATGTCACAAATGAACAGCAGTCAGGACCATCTGGCTAGGCACTCTTCTCCAAAAATAATGCTATATTCACTTCTGGTTAACATATTATCGTAAAAAAAAATTAAACTTAGAATCAGAAGATGTGATTTCAAGGGCTGGAGAGATGGCTCAGCATATTACATACTGTTCTACCAGAGGACCGTGGATTCAATATCCAGTATCCACACTGGGAAGCTCATAAGCAGCTGTAACACAGCTCCAAGAGATCCAAAACCTTCTTTTGGTCTGTGCAGGCCCTCCCACACATGTTGTATACACTATACAAGCACATACACACATAAATAAATAAAAAAATTAGAAATTATTTCAGAACTTGAATTTCCACTGACATTAAGCAAGCTTCATCACTAGATATTAATTTTTCTTATATGAAATGGGAGAAAAATCCACCATTTCTAAGCATGTTCTCAAAACATAAAACTAAAACAGACAACTCAAAACTATCAGTGACTGAAATATCATAAAGTTCTGGTGTCCAAACATGCAGAGGGCTATTTTAGGGTTAAACTTCGTTGGTCAACTAACTAGACTAACTGGTCTCCCGCCTCTCATCCATCCTCCTATCTATCTATCTATCTATCTATCTATCTATCTATCTATCTATCTATCTATCTGTTTAATTATTTATTTGGTAAAGAGAGACTCATTGTGTAGTTCAGGTTGGCCTAGAATACAGACTAGGTTTACCTCTGCCTCCCCAGTGCTGGGAAACAAAGGCATGTACCACCATGCCCTACCTTTTTTTGTTTGGTTTGGTTTTTAAGTATAGGGTCTCACTGGGTAGCCTAGGCTTGCCTTGAACTCAAGATCCTCCTGCTTCCTGTGTACTGAGACTATAAGAATGTGCTGCCTCAGCTAGCTATAAGTCATCTACAGCATTTAAAAAAGTAAAGAGCCGCACAGTGGCACATGAATTTAATCCCAGCACTCAGAAGGCAGAGTCAGGTGGATCTCTGTGAGTCTGAAGCACGCTGGTCTACAAAGCAAGCACTATACAGAGAAACACTATCTAGAAAAAAACAAAGTTAAAAAAAAAAGTATAAAGATCCTCGTTTGTATAGTGGTGAGTATCCCCGCCTGTCAAGCGGGAGTAAAAAAAAAAAGTATAAAGAAAATGTTAAAACAGATTACAGATTTTACCAATAGCCATTGGGGTCCTATGAAGGGAAATGACAATCATTTCTTCTTTTACAGACTGATCTAGGTTCTCCTTTTCAAGGATTCCTACCCAGCTGGGATGTAATTGAGTTATTACTACAGTGCTTGCTTTTAAATCTTAGTAACCTAATGGATAAACCACAGACCTCCAAGAATGCTAGCCTAGCAGGCATGGTTCAATCCCGTAGCACCTACAGAAACACACTTGGGAGTTAGAGGCAGGAAGACCAGAAGTTCAAGACCATCCTCAGGAGGTAGAGAAGGACATTTTCTTCAGTGGTATAGCCACTGATTAGCTGTCCATTCCTCCATAAATAACCCCCAGCCCTCATTCACATAAGGAACCCTAATAAAATTCCTTGGTTCACAATTCAAAAGAAGAAAAAAAAACATCAAAGTAAAAGGTGAAATAGGAAAGAAATCAGCATAAGTGGGAGGGTCAAGAGGTAAGTGGATGTAAATACAGATACATTATATATATGAAAATATTTAATATACGCTAATAAAATAACATCCCCTACACTATTTCTACCTTCAGATGTGGCTCAGAAAAACCTTATTCTATAATGACTGACAGATTCTATCTTGTTTCAAAATCTTTCAGGTCCAGGCTAGGGGCGCAGCTCAGTGATAGAGTATTTAACTATTATGCATAGATCTCTGGGTTCAATTTCTAGCACCTCAAAACAAACATCTCTCAGGTTCAATGTACAAAGCTCATATTTTCTTTCACCAAGCTCTTCCAACCCACTAGATTGTTGAGCTGACAAGGCACACCTTCAAATAACAATGGTATGAAGTTCAATATGAGTATGTGCATAGAGAACTGAAAATAAATCAATGGGATACAACAAAGTTGCTGAGAAGAGTATCATATTATATCATCTTCCCTGAATCCCAATGCTGCCCTTAAATCACATCATCTTAGGTACCCTCCGGTGAGGATAGTACAACATGTAAGCCACTCTGAGCTTACTCAGACAGAATAGTAACGTATCTCCCTCTCCACCTGCCACATTTCAAGAGAACTCACTAATCAACTTAATTTCCACCCAGGGCTCTATGAGAAATACAATCAACTTCCCTTTGGGTTTCTTCCTTACATTAAACTAATTTATTGCATTAATTATTGTAACAAAGGAACTGTGTCATCTCCTCAAGTAACAGCTCTCTGCCATGTAACACCAATGAAGTTAGATTAAAAAAATACACTAACTGTATCAATTTGAAAAGACATATCCAATCAACTGAGCTCATCTGACCATGTGTCACATAAGGACAGCAGAACAGAATTGTAGCATCTCTGTCTCCAAATCTTTTTAAGCTGCAGCTCATGAATAGTTTTATGGTCCTTACAAGCTTCTATTCTCAGACAGAGATTATGAGGCTTGACCTGTTTCATTTCACATAAGCAACTGACATTTCCAGAAGGACAAAGCTATTCAACAGAGCTCAGGTATAGACAGATCCTTGGTTGTTTGTCAATGTCGTTCTGTGTCAGCAGAAGTATCTCACATAAGATGAACAGCATACTAAACCTGTAAATAATTCAGTCTCAATTCTCCAGAGATTTAATTGGTGAAACTGACCCATATAGGAAAGACTTATCAAGACCTGTATGTAGGCCAAAAAGCAGACGGCAAAGATGATCTGAAGCAACAACAATAACAACAACAAAAACCTCTGCCACTATGCTCCTGTTGCAATTAAAGGGCTACATATCCCTTTATATTTTCCTCAAAGAGAAAAATACTATTATTATTTTTTGCATGTAGGAGGGAGCTAGACTCAGTGTGAGAGTACTTGTCCCATTGTATGGGGCGTGGATAAAGCCCTGAATTCCAGCTCTAATACCAAGGATGGGGGAGGAAGGCATGATAGCACATGCATAAAATCTAGGCACTCAGATAGCTGAGGTCAGAGGCTCACAAACTGGAAGTCAGCCTGGGTTTCATAACAAATGCCAGGGCAACTGGGACACATGGTAAGATTCTGTCACAAAACAAACAAAACCCACAACAACCAGTTAGGGAAAGATTACAAAACAAAGCAGGTTCCATGTTTCTTAAAATATTTAATTGTCCTTTAGTATTTTGTTAACTTTCAGCTTAAGCTATGCATAATTCCTTCCAAAACCAGATGTTCTAAACATAACCAACTCATGTGAAACCCCCCCATGTATAGATAGCTTTTTGACCTGCAAGAGGTTATCGCCCAACAAAGTCATCCTAAATTGAAAATGTCATTACCAAAATACATTTAGTATGCTTCATCTACAGATTGAATATGAAAGCTCTGAAAACAGTACACCATCAATATGACTGTTTAGCACCATGACTGAGTGGCTACTGGGAACTGCAGCCCCGGCCCACCCCAACCCCAGCACTCCTGAGAGTAGAAAACTACATACTGCTAGTCCAGATACAGATAAACATCAAAATCAAACTCTGAAGTATAATTTGCTTTGTTTCTGACTTTTTTTTTTTTTGGTCTTTTGTTTAACTTTTTTCTCTGTATAACAGCCCTGGTTGTCCTGGAACTTGCTTTGTAGACCACGCTGGTCTTTAACTCTGATCTGCCTGTCTCTGCCTTCTAAATGCTGGGACTAAAGACATGTGCCACCACTGCCCAGAACTTTCTAACTTTTAAAAAGGGGTCTAGAATATGGCTCCTATTAAATATGTATAATTTTCTCATAATCATAAAGCCAAAAAGTTCTAACAACCAATTATAAACTGAAGACTGGCTGGCTATGCATACTTAAAAAATGGTGGCACATAACTGTAATCTCAGAAGCAGGTAATCTCTAAATTCTAGACTAACCTAAACTACATAAAGTAGCCGAGGTTACACAGGAGAACCTGGAAAGAGGGAGGGAGAGAGGGAGAGAGGGAGAGAGGGAGAGAGGGAGAGAAAGAGAGAGAGAGAGAGAGAGAGAGAGAGAGAGAGCGAGAGAGAGAGAGAGAGAGAGAGAGAGAGAGAGAGAGAGAGAGAGAGAGAATGGAATTAGAGGATGTACGAGAGATGGCTCAGCAACTCCAGTTCCAGGAAATCGAAATCCAATGCCTTCTTCTAACCTCTGTGGGCTCCTGCATGTACATGGTGCACATAAACTCATACAAGCAAACACATATACATAAATCTATTTTTTTATAAAGAAAAGAAAAATACATTTTTAGTATACATAAGAATGGGCATATAAAGCAATAAACATATACTTAAATATACAATAAATATAAAAATTCTATCAGACTTAAAGTATACATTTGTCAAACTGGTCATGTCTGGAAGGTCAACACTGAGAGGGAGCATGAGCAAACACTGTAGTGTACTGGGAAAGTCCTATACAGGGAATTGATTTGTGGCTATCTGGCTAAACAAAAGATGTATATAAGATCTGTGCATTTGGCAGGCATGGTGATGTTTGTCTTTTATCTAAGCTCTCAGAGAAGCAGAACTCTGAATTCAAGACCAGAACTACATAGTCAGGTTTACATAGCAAGTTCAAACCAACCAGAGCTACATAGTGGGACTCTGTTTCAAAAGGATGAACAAGTAAAGATAGACAGATTTGTGCATTTACTTTACTTCACTGTGTATACAGTATAGTATTCTTTTCCAAACAAAATTAAGGGAGTAAATACAAAAATCCCATGTGATGGCTCAGTGGTTAAGAGCACTGGCTGCTCTTCCAGAGGACCAGGTTCAACTCCCAGCTAACAACTCTCTGTAACTCTAAGATCTGAAACCTCACAGAGACATACACACAAGAAAAACACCAATGCACATAAAATAAAAATAAATATTTTTCTTCAATTGTTTATTTATTCATTTCTTTATTTGATTTTTCGAGACAGGGTTTCTCTGTAGCTTTGGAGCCTGTCTTAGAACTAGCTCTGTAGACCAGGCTGACCTTGAACTCACAGAGATCTATCTGCCTGCCTCTGCCATCCAAGTGCTGAGACTAAAGGTTTGCGCTATTAAACCCAGCCAAAATAAATATTTTTTTTAAATCCCGTATTACTAGATCCTAGCCCTAAAGTAGTAGTAATTTATTTATATACTTACATTTACAGTGTTGAGGATGGAACTCAGGACTTGTGCAATCTAAATATGTGCTCTACACTGAGTTATATACCTTTATCCTTATTATGCTGTTTTAAATTTATTTATTTTTACATGTCTATCTATTATTATTATTATAATTCAGTTCTCTCCTTCCACTTTTACATGGGTTCCAGGGATTGAACCCAGGTTGCTACATTTGTATAGCAAGCACCTTTCCCTGCTCAGTCATCCCATCAGTCTTCATTTGAAGCAATTTTATGCAAAGGGAACCATGTCATCAAACATCACAAGTTAGGATATTTTCAACAGGAAAAAGAGAAGGAAGAAAAAAGTTAAACAAAGTATAGATTATGATTCAATATATGGCCTCACTATAAGATTTTAGATCTGAAAAAAATAATAAAAGAGAAATAATAAAGGAAATAAAGATAGATACTAACTTCTAGCGGGGGGAACTTAAACTAAATATAAAAGCATATCAAATGGCTCAAAAAGAAAGATTAGGTAAACATAATACAAACTGATTTAACCAAATATTGAGACATGACCATATTAGGAAGATTCATTAAGGAGGAAAGGGCAATAGTGCAATATAGTACTTATTTATATGCATACAGGAATAGCTAGCACTGACATGTGCCTATAGTCCCAGCTTCTCAAGAGTATGAGAAGATCCTATGAGCTTGAGAATAGCCTAAGAAACAAGAAGCCCATGGTCCAAAAAAAAAAAAAAGAGAGAGAGAGAGAGATTAAATAAAATATAATAAAAACACTAAATACTTAGGTTGCTTTCAGAGAGTAAGTCCTAATATTAAGGGGCACATAATAGTCTAAATTGATTTTTTTCATTAAAAATTAAAGCACTGTTACACGCACACACACACACCCTGCTGAAGATCCAACCCAGGCCCTCACTTGTGCTATATGCTATACATGAGCTGTGTCATTGAACTACATTGGCTTCATTATATTTTTAAGAAAAGTCAAGAAACAACAACCAAGGCAGTTGTGACGCTTGCCTTTAATCCCAGCACTCAGGAGGCAGAGACAAGTGGATTTCTGTGAGTTCGAGGCCAGCCTGGTCTACAGAGTAAATTCCAGGACAGTCAGAGCTATACACAGAGAAACGCTATCTCAAAAAAAAAAAAAAAAAAGGAAAATCAAGAAACAAAACAAAATCATTTTAATAAATAGAAATTTCTTATTCAGTTAGTTGTATAAGATAGAATCATATATAGGCCAGGATGACCTCAAACTCACTAGTAGCTGTATGAACATCTGATCCTCCTTCCTCACCTTTCAAGAGCCTGTACGATAACACAAACCTAACAATTTTAATAAAATAGTCCCCCAAACATTCCTGGATACTCTTAAAAGACTATACTGAAGTTTATTTGGGGGCCAGAGAAATGGCTTAATGGTTAAGAGCATCTACTGCTCTTTCAGAGGACCTAAGCTTTGTTTCCAGCACCCACATCAGGCAGCTCACAACCACCTGTAACTCCAGCTCTAAGGGATCAGATAGATGCCCCCTTCTGACTTCTGCACTCGTATGGACATACCCACACACAGATACATAACTAAAAAAATAAATCTTTAAGTTTGGCATAGTGGAAAAGACCTTTAATGCCAGCACTGGGCATGCAGGCAGATCTCTGTGAATTTGAGGCAAGCTTGTTTCTTAGGCTTAATAAAGCAAGTTCCAAGACAGACAAGGAGAGACCCTACATAGAGAGACCCTATCTTAAAAAATACCACACCCCAATTAAAAAAATCTTATTATAGGAAATCACAAAATATGCCTCAATCCCAACCATTCACTAGTTAAAGACCAGCCCAAGCTACATGCTAAAACTATATTTTAAAAATAAACAGTGCTATGGGAAGAGGTGGTGGGGAAGAGACAAAAATCTTTAATAAATAAATAAATTTAAAAAAAGTGCTTGCCAAGCATGCACAAGGCATAAATAAATAAATAAATGAAAGAATGAATAAATAAGTACAAAACCAAAACAAAGCCAAGCCTGGTAGCACACGTCTGTAATCTACTTACTGGGGAGGCAGAAGTAAGAGGACAGCAAGTTCAAAAGCTACCAAGGCTACATAGCAAGTTCAAGGTAATACCAGGCAACTTTATGAGCCCCTATCTTAAAATTTAGAAGTAAAGCTGGGCATGGTAGTACATACCTTTATTCCAGTGCTTGGAAGTCAGAGGGAGGAAGATCTCAATGAGTTTAAGGTTAGCCTGGTCTATGTAAGAAGTTTCAGGCCAACAAAGGCTACAAAGGGAGACTCTGTCTCCAAAACAAAGAAAGAAAATTATGTCAAAAAATTTGGGTGTGGGTGGGCTGGAGAGATGGTTCAGTGGTTAAGAGTATTGGCTGTTCTTCCAAAGGATCAAGGTTCAATTCCCAGCACCCAATGGCAGCTAACAACTGTCTGTAACTCTAATTCCAATGGATTCAACTCCCTCACAAAGACATACATGCAGGCCAAATACCATAAGAATTAAATAAATAAGTAAAGATTTTTTAAAAATCTGGGAACGTAACTCAGTGATAAGAGTGCTTGCCAGTAAATGTGATATGCTAGTGATAGGGTAGGTGGGGCCCCCAGCAAGTGTGAAGCAGTAGTTGGGGCTCAAAAACCCTGGGTGCAAAGTCAACTGGATCTTCCCAGCAGCAAAACCCCTCAGCTTCCAACATAGGCAAACAGAGCTGCCAATCTGACAGCCAGGTGCCTATGCCAGGTGCCCACTCCCTGCAGCTGCATACAACATCCTGGCTGGAGTAGAATCCACGCTGGATTTCCCACCACCAATGCAGCAGGCTATGCTTGATAGTCTGAAACAACAACTGGATTGCTGTGGGTAGATAGTGTGACGGTTGCATGCAGTTGGGAATGAAGGCCCTAGTAGCTGAAAACAAGCCCAAACCTCAGGCACAAGCTGTTTTTGCCTCAGATCAACTGGAGCCAATGGGAAAACCATGGTGTTTTCTGGCCTTTTGCTTTCTACTTTTCCCATGTGTGCTTTGATATTGAGGGCTGGAGATGAGATGTTAGGAGTGGTCCTAAATGAGAACATCCTCTGGTTTTAGCAGGTTTTCTCTTTCCATTTCTAGGGTTTGACAATTCTTTCCTGATTTGTCCCATTTTACACTTCATACACATTCAGCCAATCAAGGCACACTGGGCTCTATATAACAATTTGCAGGCTCTAGACACTCTCCCAATTGCTCCATCATTAGAAGCGAAAGAAAAGACTTCAGAGACCATCTCTCAGCTGTCTCCAGCCCTTCAGAGAAAGACTGCTCTCCAGGAAGGAAATTTGCTTGAGTTCTCACTACTCTAGCTCCAAGAGACACTGCACCTGCTTCCTCTAGAGCAGTGGTTCTCAACCTTTCTAATACTGCAACCCTTTAATACAGTTCCTCATATTATGGTGACCCCAACCATAAAATTATTATTAATGTAATGTAAATATCTGATATGCAGTATATCTGATACTCAACCCTTGTGAAATGATTGTTCGATCCCCCAAGGGGTGCCAACTCACAGCCTGAGAATGGTTAGAAGTAATCTGTTCGTGCTCAGCCTTCAAGACTTGCTGCTAGCTGTGTGTGGTGGCAGACACTTTTAATCCCAGCACTCAGAAGCAGAGGCAAGCATATCTGAGTTAAAAGGTCAGCCTGGAGTTTGATTTACAAAGAGAGTTCCAAGATAGCCTGGGCTACATAGAGACACCCTGTCTCAAAACAAAACAAAAGGCCTGCTGTTCTTGTCAGTGGCCCACTTTCTGTTGACTGGCTCTGCAAGCTGCTCTTGGCCAGTGTTCTGAGAACCCAGAGAGTTTTGTGCTATAACATGTGCTGGCACTCTTGGCTAGCGCATGAAGCCTGCCAGGGCACAGAGCTGCAACACTTGTGAGCTCACACAGTTGGCATTCTGTTTTCTCTGAGATCCTACTTTCCCTTTTGAATTTTTATTTTTGCATGGCAGATAAAGCTCCCCTGATTTTGCTTTAGAAAGTCTGTCCACTCCATGCTTAGAAGAAGGGAAGACAAAATAGGAGAAAACACCATCTCATGAGGTTCAGTCTCCAGTGCTAAACAAAACAACGCAGAACATAGAACGAACACACACACACACGCACACAAACACACAGGCATTTTTTGTGGAAGATGTGAAGTGGGGACAGCAGAAGGATGGTATAAACGGTTACAAAAGACACTATGAGCCCAGTGGCTGTGGTGCATAACTTTAATCCCAGCACTTGGGAAGCAGAGGCAGGTGATCTCTGTAAGTTCAGGGCCTGCCTGGTCTACAGAGCTAGTTCCAGGACAGCCTCCAAAGCTACAGAGAAACCCGGTCTCAAAAATAAATAAATAAAAATAATTTTAAAAAGACACTATGAGGAACCTTTATGCTATGGTATTGGGTACACTACTACTTTCACATGATAAAATGACATAAAACCTATCAGGCATGATGACAGTCACTTGTAATTCTACTATTTGGGAGGTAAAGGTAGGAGTTCAAGGCCACCCTTGGCTACTGAGAGAAACTGAAGCCAACCTGGATTTCATGAGATGTCTTAACAAAGAAAATAATGAGCCAGCAAGTTGGCTCAGCAGGTAAAGATACTTGTTGCTAAACCTGACAACCTGAAGTTTAACCCCTGGGAACCATACAGTAGAAGAGAAACAACTATCAAACGTTGTCCTTTGACTTCCATATGCACAACCCTTCTCCACCATTAATAAAAGTTTTTTTAAAAATGAATAGAACCAAGTAAACATACACATAAATACACATTTGTGAATGTGAGTAAAACTGGACAATATTACAGTATTGTACTTTATAGTTTGTAAGGTTCAGAAAGACAAACACCACATGTTCTCTCTCATATATAGAAGCTAATTTTTAATTTTTTAATATATACATTCATTTACGTCATATGTAGTCTAAGTTGGCCTCAAACTGAGAGATCCACTTGCCTCTACTCCCTTGAATTAAAGGTGTGAGGTGTGTACCACCACACATGCCCTAATTCTTTTTTTTAAAAAGATTTATTTATTTATTATGTATACAACATTCTGCCTCCACATATGCTGACACACCAAAAGAGAGTGATAAGTGTATTTACATGATAGTGAGTGTGGATAGAGACCATAAAACTAGAAAGTGAAACATGAGAAAGGAAGAGAGATTTTAAGAAAAGTGGCAGGAAATATAAAACATACATATATGTAAAAAGAAGCATGCTGGGGTAGTATAAAAGGTGGAGGGGTGACAGGGAGACGGGGAGGGCATCAATCAAGATGGAGTATGAATCAAGAGTGAAAGGATGCCTTTAATTCCAACACTGGGGAGGCATGGTGGGTCAAGGCCAATCTAGTCCATACACTATTCCAGGCTTGTGAGATCCAGTTAAAAAAACAGAAAAAGGAATGTGTATAAAAATGCTATAAAGAAACCTATTAGTTTGTATAAACAACAATAACAACTAAAAAAAAAAAATCTAACCAGGCAGTGGTGGAGCACACCTTTAACCCCAGCAGTCAGGAGGTAGAGACAGGCAGATCTCTGTGAGTTCAAGGTCAGCCAGCTCTACGGCGCGAGTTCCAGGACAGACTCCAAAGCTATAGAGAAACCGTCTCAAAACAAACAAACAAAAAACCCCTCCATTTTCTAGTTTTCTACTTTAAACATTCAAAATCTGTAATTCCAGCACTTGGGAAATGGAGGCAGGATTAAGTGAGACCCTGTCTTACCTGAAGCTGGGCGGTGGTGGTGAACGCCTTTAATCCCAGCACTTTGGAAGAGATAGGTAGATCTCTGTGAGTTCCAGGCCAGCCTGGGCTACAAGAGCTAGTTCCAGGACAAGCTCCAAAACTACAGAGAAACCCTGTCTTGAAAAACCAAAAACCAAATGGTCGGAGAGCTGTCTGAGAGGATTGGAGCGCCGCCCGCAGAGCCTCAGGTCGCTGGTTCGAGTCCCAGGCAAGTCTGTACTGTGTGTTGTGTTGTAATGTGTCTGTGTCTCTGTGTATGAATGTCTCTGTGCTGTGTGAATGACGTCTGCTTGCATAATTAATTGGAAAAAAAAAGAAAAACCAAAAACCAAACCAAACCAAAACCCTTACCTGAAAGTGGTTCAGCATGTAAAATCGCTAGATATAACCTGAGTTTGAACCCCAGGACCTATCTTTAAAAGAGGGGGAAAAAAATGCAGATAGTCTCTTCTGCTCCTTCCATCATATGAGGATATGGAAAGAAAGGATCCTTCTGAAGCACAGAGTGGGCCCTCACTAGAAAGGTCCTGTGTTTTAACCTCAGACTCATCCCTGCTCATCTTTGTGGAAGCCAATAATTCCTGGAGATCCAGGAATTCTACAGGAGAGAGACTCTGCACTTGACTTTGCTCAATTACAGATCTTAGTCAATCTTTCCTGATACCAGGGTCCTTTTCTGGTCTCCCTTGGGGACAGAGCCACCAAGCTTTGTTCTTCTCCAGGTCTATCAGTTATGGCCTAAGTTCTGTGTCAGTGTCACAACTTGTAGTTCAACAGAGCTACCTGTAAGTTATAAAAGGCATTATACTAGGGCTTTGAGAAAGAACTCTAAGACCACTAGCTGCTCTTGTAAAGGACCTGTAACTCCACTTCCAGAGGCTCTCTTTTGACCTCCACAGGCACTAGGCAGGCATGTGGTGCAGAAGTCCATAGAAACAAAACATCCAAGTGTATTAAATAAACATAAAAATTAAAATTGTGCATGAGCCACCTTTCCTAGATAAATGCAACTAACCACCCCTCATGAAAGCCTCTCTTTTCGGCAAATGGAAACCATCACAGGAAACCACAACTGGACACAGGCAGAGATCAACAGATTGTGGGGAGCCCAGACCCACTGGATACATCGACATCACAGCTCCTGTATCTATGGCTCAGAGAACTTTGCAAAAGAGCGGGTGCAAAGATATATAAGATTACAAGAGACAGAACACCAGGATACCAGTTGTGAAACAATCTCTCCTAGAAATGGCTGTATAAACAAGACTGGAACAATGACAATATCAATAGACAAGTTAGCTGGGCAGTGGTGAGGCATACCTTTAGTTCCAGCACTTGAGAGGAAGAGGTAGGCAAATATCTGTTGAGTTAGAAGCCAGCCTGGTCTATAAAGTAAGTTCCAGGGCAGCCAGAGGTGTTTCACAGAGAAACTCTGTTTCAAAAAAACCAACAATTGAGAAAATTTTTTGCATGGGCTCACCCCTAGACAAAGAACTTAAAACAACTAATGATTGCTAGGAGGAAAAGAGCTAGCCTCTCCTAGAGAGGAGCCTCCTTACTGGCAGTTCAATACAGAACAGTCAGCCTTTGATCCATATACACAACAACAGAAACAGATTCAGCAAGTTATATGTGTATATATTTGTGCCTACACATACATATGTAACAACAATAATCAAAAAAGAGGCTACGAACTTAAGAATATAGGGGGAAGCCGGGCGGTGGTGGCGCACGCCTTTAATCCCAGCACTCGGGAGGCAGAGGCAGGTGGATCTCTGTGAGTTCGAAGCCAGCCTGGTCTACAAGAGCTAGTTCCAGGACAGGAACCAAAAGCTAAGGAGAAACCCTGTCTCGAAAATTCAAAAAAAAAAATAGGGGGAAATATGAAAAGAGCTGAAGAGAAGTTAGCTGAGAGGGGATGGAGGTAGGAAAGGAAAGGGAGAAAACAATGTATCTCTTTCAATTCATTTTTTTTTTAAATACAGAAAAACAACAACAACACAAAAACCTGGATGGAATGGTATGCATCTGTAATTCCAGCACTCCTACACAGAGAAGGGAGGTAGAGACAGGAGAATCAGCTGGACACTCATGGGCTGGCTAGGCTGGAGTAAACCGCACTGTTAGAAACAAGAGACCAAACCTCAACAAGGTAGGAACTGAGTCTCCAAAGCTGTGCTCTGACCTCTTCACAACAAGGTAGGAACTGAGTCTCCAAAGCTGTGCTCTAACCTCTTCACAACAAGGTAGGAACTGAGTCTCCAAAGCTGTGCTCTGACCTCTTCACAACAAGGTAGGAACTGAGTCTCCAAAGCTGTGCTCTAACCTCTTCACAACAAGGTAGGAACTGAGTCTCCAAAGCTGTGCTCTAACCTCTTCACAACAAGGTAGGAACTGAGTCTCCAAAGCTGTGCTCTAACCTCTTCACAACAAGGTAGGAACTGAGTCTCCAAAGCTGTGCTCTAACCTCTTCACAACAAGGTAGGAACTGAGTCTCCAAAGTTGTGCTCTGATCTCTTCACACAGGGGTGTGGCACACATGCACTCTCATCCACACGTTCTCTCTTCCTCTCACACAGTTTTAAAAATCTATTTTTAAAATTTTCCAACTCTAGAGTTAACACATTTTAGTTACTTAGCGTTTAAAAGGATAGTTATTTAAATACTATAAATTCACGTCTGACTTGAAAGGGAATTCTGTATCAAATATAGAAAGAACACAGAAACTGATGGTCAAACCTATAGGTTCACTCCATGACTTGACAGGATTTATTAGTCTCTAAAACCTGAGAAGCTATGAATGCAGTGCAGTGTAGACAGAGGGCTTAAATGAAAGAGCCTAAGCCTGAGTCCAGTTCCCAGCATTGCAAAATTTTTAAAAACTGTTAATAAAAAGGACCAGGGGTGGTGGTGGAGGGGTTGGAAAGATGGCTTTCTCAATGGTTAAGAGCACCAGCCGTTCTTCCAGAGGACCCAGGTTCAATTCCCAGAAGCCACATGGCAGCTCACAACTGTCTGTAACTCCAGTTCCAGAGAATCCAACAAAACACCCATGGCAAAACACCAAAGCACATAAATAAAAGTGTTTTTTTTAAAAAAAAAAAAACAAACAAACAAACTGGGGAGTGTGGTTCAGTTGGGCAAGTTATTGCCTAGCATACACCAAGTCCTGGGTTGAATCCCCAGCACCACATAACCAAGTGTGGATATCCCAGCACTAAGAAAGTGAAGATAGGGGGCTGGAGAGATGGCTCAGTGGTTAAGAGCATTGCCTGTTCTTCCAAAGGTCTTGAGTTCAATTCTCAGCAACCACAAGGTGGCTCACAACCATCTACAATGAGATCTGGTGCCCTCTTCTGGTGTGCAGGCATACACACAGACAGAATATTGTATACATAATAAATAAGTAAAAGTGAAGGTAGGAGAACCAGTGCAGAGTCACTGCTGGCCATATAGTAAACTTGAGGCCAGTCAGAGCAATGAGAAACCCTGTCTTTGAATGAATGAATAAAAGCAAGCAAGCTCTGGGGTCTTAAATATAGGCAAGCAAAGTATCATACAGTTTCAATAGTCAGCAAGATGCAGGAGAAAATAACTTTAAAAGCTGCTAGGGGCTTGAGAGGCTACTCAGTGGTTAGAAACACTTGCGGCTCTTGCAGAGGACCCGGGTTCAATTCCCAGCACCCACATGGCAGTTCACACCCATCTCTAAAACTCTTGTTCCAGGGTATTGGGGAACCTCTTCTGACTTCCATGAACACTGAGTACACAAGATGCACATAAGACACACATCCATACACATAAAATAAAAACCTTTAATAACCCCCCATGTTGTTATTATTCTTTACATTCTTTGGCCAGTAATTCTGAGAAGAATTTGCAACCAGAATAAGATAGTAACACATATTAGAAAAGCCTTAGTTTTATGTAGAGGGAATTTTTTTTTTCAGTTCTGATTCTGTTCCTAATGATGCCCAGTATTTCTCTGGCAGGCAGCACATTGACCCAATTTTTCTAGGAATTGCTTACCAGAGTTTCCAGTTTCATTTGGGAGTTACAATTGTTAGCTAGAAAATTACTCATCCTGAGAAAGTACTTGAGGCTTTCTGCTTGTTTTTTAATTCAATTTTTGCACACTGAGGTTCACCAATGTTTCAACTCACTCAAAATATGTATTCCTGAAATAAAATCTCAAAGGACTTGAAGCTCTTGCCCATTTGATGATGAATTTCTATAATTCTAACATTAAGAAAGTAGAAGCAAGAGGATTAAAAATTCAAGGTCATGCTTCCTGGCTTGTTCATCAGCTCACTAACCCACTTCCATTCTTAGGAATACATTTCCCTTCAGTTAATAAGCTATCTCTATTTCTATTCCATGTCTAACTTAAAAGGCAAGACCTCTTCTCTATCTTTCCCCCTAGTGACTGCCAGGATTTTTACCTACCCTGTACTGGTTTTCTTTTAAATGCCAATAAAATAGTTCTTAAGCTGAAAAGAGAGTTCAAGGTCATCTCTGGCTACGTAGTTTCCATTAGCATGAACTACACAAGACCCTGTCTCATTAATAAAAGAAAGAAAGAAAGAAAGAAAGAAAGAAAGAAAGAAAGAAAGAAAAAAAGAAAGATGGCTCAGCATTTAGAAATGCTTGCTATGTAAGCATGATCCCATACACTCTTATAACTCAAGCTGACTTGTTCACTGAGTGACACTGAGACAGAATAGAATTGCTTAAGCTCCCTAGGTGCCAGTCTACATGAAAACCCTTGCTAGATTCTAGGTTCAGAGAGAGACCCTGAATCAAAGGAATAGGACAAAGTACTTGTGCACATACACACATATATATCAATCCCCCCCCCAAAAGCTTAATGTCACAGAAAAATTATAATATTGAGAATATTGAGTTTTTATGTGTATGTGTGCATATGTGCTTGAGGATGCAAATATCTTCCTCTGTTACTCTCCACTTTACATTGAAACAGGGATCCACCTATCTCTATACACACCCACCACAGTACTAGGGTTACAGATGTGTGCTACTGCCCAACTTTTACACAGGTGTTAAGTCTCTGAACTATGGTCTTTATGTTTACATGGCAAGCACTTTACCAACTGAACCAGATCTCCAAACCTTTAATATTTCTTTATTTTCCTTTTTTCTCTGTGTAGTCCTGGCTGTCCCGGAACTCACTCTGTTGATCAGGCTGGCCTTGAACTCAGATTTGCACACCACTGCCTCCCAAGTGCTGAAATTAAAAGCATGCACAACCACAGCCCAGCTATCAGACCCTTGATATTTCAGTTATGAAAAACATTTATTGGGTTGCCAAGATGGCTCAATGGCCAAAATTCTTGAGCCAATTCCTGGGACAAAAGTACAAGTAGAAAAAAAGTAACTCCAAAAACTTGTCCTTTGATCACATGCATGTCATGGAACTAGAGCCCACATAGAAACAGCACGAGTGCACACATGCCCATTAAAAATAATGAAAGTATTTATTCAAGTGCTAAACAAGATTGGTGCCATTACTTTAAAGTTTCTATAAAGAACTTATGGGAAACAAGATGATGTTTAGAGGTAATGTTCTAAAAGAAACAGCACGGTACAAAGAGAAAAATTTAAAAACCCCAAAAAACAGTTTGGCAAGATGGCTCAAGGGGTATAGATGCTTGCTGCCAAGCCTAACAACCTGAGTTTGAACCCTAGGACACACATGATGGAAGAAGAGACCCGATTCCCACAAACTGTTTCTCTGTCATAGATATACCATGGCAAGTCAAGTCATCTGCTCTTTTTTGTTGTTGTTGCTTATTGAGACAGGATCTTGCTATTATACGGCCCATATGTTGATTAGGCCAGCTTGATCTACAAAGCAAATTCCAGGACAGCAAGGACTATACAGAGAAAACCTCTCTCAATAAAACTAAGTAAGTAAGTAAATAGCAGCAAGCTTTATCTTCAATTATAAGAGAAATGTCAAATTTGTCTTTTTGCTTTTGATTAATTTCTATATGTACCCAATTGTTTTTTCTGTGATTTTTCAAGATTCCTTTTCTCTCCTCACAGCCTCTAAGCCTATCAAATAACTCTTGTTTGTTTTTTTGAGACACGTTTTCTCTATGTAATCCTGACTGTCCTGGGACATGCTCTGTACACCAGAATGGTCTTGAACTCAGGGATCTGCCTGTCTCTGTCTCCTGAGTGCTAGGATTAAAGACAAGTAACATCATGCCCCACTAAATACTGCAGCTTTTAAATTTTTCTATCTCCACTTAGATATTTCTATGTAGTTCTAGATGACACGGGACTATCACTTACGCATTCTGAAGATGTGTAGCTTCTTTTAGCATCAGATAGAGCATAACCTCAAAAGTGGGGGGAGGCAACGTAAAATCAACCAAAAACTCACCATCAGGGTCTACAAATTGCCTAAAAGTAACAGATTTTTCTTAGCATGGATCTGACTAAAAAAAAAATTAGGGGCTGGGATCAACAACTCATGGGTAAAGTGCTTGCTGACCCTGTATTTGACCTCCAGAGCCCAAAAATATATTCTAATGTTACATATTATAAATAACCTATTTTGGAAAAATAACTAAGTCGTCTAGTACACCATAACTGTATTACCTGGTGATATACAAAATTAAAAATAGAGCAGACAAGTCCTAATATTGCCTTGCACCTCAGCTGTCATGGTGATTTGAATAAAAATGGTCCCCACAGGCTCATATATTTGAATGCTTAGTCACCAGGAAGTGGAACTGTTTGAAAGGATTAGGAGGTGTGGCTTTGTTGAGTACAAGCATGTGTCATAGTTTTTGTGGACAATTTGTAGCAGTTGGTTCTCTCTTTACACTGTGTAGGTACTGGAGACTGAAAACAGGTCAGTAGGTGTCTTTACCCCCTGAACCAGTGCACCAGTTTTTGATGCAGGGGCTCCCTATGTAACTCAGGCTGGCCTAGAACTCATGATATAGCTGAAGCAGACCTCTAATTCATGGTCCTCCTGTCTCCACCTCCCAAATGCTATGATTATAGGCGCAGGCTATGATGCCAATCAGTATGCATGTTCTTTGAAAGATTGAAAAACTAACTCAAATTTGCTGAAGCCTCACTAGAAAGAAGGAAGGTCAGATTTTTTTACCTTTTCCCCCTGAGAAAGGAAAAAACTCAGAAGCCTACTTCACCGGTAAATTCCGACACCCAAGGCCTACTCAGCAGCTGGGCAAATCCCACTTTCAGGGAACTGCTCTTATCCCTAGTGTCTTCTAGACACAACTGAGTGCAACTGTCACTGTGATTAACTTCCAGGAATGCCAGCCAACAGAAAAGACTTCAGCAGCTATTTCACCTCAGTCAGCTGGACTCTGGAACAACTGCCTTTCTCTCTGCTGGGCAGAAAAGCAGCTACCAATCTTAGGAGTCTATAACCATCCAGGAACATACTAGCATCAACCAGTCTTATTAAAAACAGCTAATCTCCCACTTGATCCATCTAACCCTTCTATATTTTCAGCCATTACCCTGTTCCATTTCCCCTACATCATTTCTCAACCTTTTAATACTATGTAATTACTTACTATGTTTATTCTTATCTCCTTTTAAAAGATAAAATCTACTGGGTCTGGTGCCTCAAGCCTGTAATTCCAGAACTGCAGAAGGAAAGGCAGGAGTGCTTCAAAGCCAGCCTGGACTACAGAACAAAACCTCTTCACTCACAAAGGTAAAGTCCACTGGTGGCTGTTTTTTGTCTTGGTCTATTTAATTCAATGACAGATCTTTTTTTTTTTGGTTTGTTTGTTTTTTCGGTTTTTCGAGACAGGGCTTCTCTGTAGCTTTGAAGCCTGTCCTGGAACTAGCTCTTGTAGACCAGGCTGGTCTCTAACTTACAGAGATCCGCCTGCCTCTGCCTCCTGAGTGCTGGTATTTAAGGCATGCGCCACCGCTGCCCAGCTCAATGACAGATCTTAAGAAGCTATAACACTATTTCACATATAGCAGGAACTCAATAGAAAGGAACAAACAAAACCTTAAAAAGGTCAACAAGACCCAGAATACCCAATACTATTTCTCTAGCAGAACCAGACTGGTTCCTGTGAGTGGCCCACCTTGCATACACTCCTCCAAGTTAGGTTGCATACATGGAATGGGCAATGCCGCAGACAGTAAGGTAACAAAGCCTGCCCTTGAATCAGAAGTGGTTCCTAAGCCATTCACAGTCTGTCTTGTTTCTAGTTTATTCACTTTGGGATAAAATGCATTAAATGGAATGTTCTAGTATAAAAGGAGCTTGAAAAAAATCATACGAAGTTTCTTTCTTCAAAGTTTAAGTCTAATTTAGTTCAGAAAACATTAATTATGCATAGTTATATTCAACGTATTGGGCCATGAATTATGGGAGACAAAAGAACAGAGGCGACATTGCTGTCCTACAGAACTTAGAATGAGGCAGGAAGAAACTACAACCACAAATAATTATAATTTAAGGCAGCATATGATAAATTACTCTAATAGAGATTTTTGTTGTTGTTGTTGTTGTTTGTTTTTGTTTTTTCGAGACAAGGTTTCTCTGTAGCTTTGGTGCCTGTCCTGGAACACACAGAGATCCGCCTGCCCCTGCCTCCTGAGTGCTGGGATTAAAGGCATGCACCACCACCGCCCGGCTCTAATAGAGATCTTAGTCACCACCCCCTCAAAAATATCCTAAAGAGACCTAGGAAAAATGAAATCAGTTCTGGAGATAGGAGGAGAAGAAATGTGGGTAAAAAAGGCTTCAGGAAAGAGACTAAGCACTGTACTAGTTTGAATGAAGGGACGGACTGGGGATGTGAATGACTTGGAAGCCGAGAAAGGCATTCCAACAGAAAAGAGAAAAGAAACAAACTAAAAACATACAGAATAAATCAGTGGGATGGCTATAAAAAGGATATGAATAGACTGAAATGTGGAATAAAGCTGAGGAAAGTCAAGTTTAATGAAGACAAATAAAATCTGAAATACGTCTAGAAGCCAGTAAGATAGCTTAGTGGGTAAAGGCACTTGCCCCACAGTCTGGCAAACTGGGTTCAACCTTCAGAATCTATGTAAAGGTGGAAAAGAACCTACTCCACAAAGTTGTCCTCTAACCTTCACATGTCCACCACGGTTCCTACCCCCCCACAATAATTTAAAATTATCACACACACATGCACAGTCATTTAAAATAGCTTATTTACTTATTTTGGTTTATTGAGACAGGGTTTCTCTATAGTCCTGGTTGTCCTGGAACTCACTCTGTAGACTAGGCTGGCCTCGAACTCACAGAGATCCGCCTGCTTCTGCCTCCCAAGCGCTGGGATTAAAGGTGTGCACCACCAAAACCTGGCAAGTAGTTTTAAATATTGGCCTATGATAGTGGATTAGTTTTTTTTTTCAGCATGGAAAAAATGTGCCAAATTGTACATTTTAAAAATCTATGCAAGGCTATACAGACCTTTAATCCCAGTACTCAGCAAGAAGAGGCAGGCAAATCCCTTTGAGTTTGATCAAAGAGTTCCAGGCCAGCCAGCCAGCCAGCCAGCCAGCCAGCCAGCCAGCCAGCCAGCCAAGGATACACAGTAGTACTTGTCTCAAAAAAAAAAAAAAAAAAAAAAACACGAAAGAAAGAAAGAAAGAAAGAGAAAAGCCTGGAGGGCTGGAGAGATGGCTCAGTGGTTAAGAGCATGGGACCTGCATTTAATTCCCAGCATAAGGCGACTCACAATCATTTGAAATTCTAGTTGCAGGGGATCTGACACTGTCTTCTGACCTGTGGGCATCAGCATGCATATAGTGTTCAAATATACATGCAAGTAAAACATTCATACATATAAAATAAAAATACTTAAAATTTAAAAAAGTAAAATAACCCCCTCTCCAAAATCCATGGTGGATTTCTATGTTACTTATTCTAGAATCAAATGATTTTCTTTTAGAGTATTTTGATTTATAATTATCTGATTATTTGATAACATTTTGATTCATAATTATATATTCATTAATTGACTATCTCCTCCACTACATTACAGGTCTCAGTAGGACATGGAAGGGACCATGTCTGGTCTACCACAAATAAATAAAAATATAAAGCAGCACCATGTACTAGACTAGAAAGAACACTGGCATGAGATCACTGCACAAATATACAAAAGATGAAAACCTGAGCTAGGTCAGGCAAGAAAAAATAAGGTAAATGGGGCTGGAGAGATGGCTCAGTAGTAAAGAGCACTAGTTGTTCTTCTAGAGAATCTGGGTCTGATTCCCTATAACCTGTAAATCCATTCCCAGGGGATTTAATTACCCCCCATGACCTCCATGGGCACTCAATACACATTAAAAAAAAGTGAAGTAAATGGAAAACAGATATTCAGTGAGTAATTAAATGAGATGGGATGTCTGAGTTACAGCAATTGGAAGAACAGTAACAAAAGATGCAAGTTTCAGAAATTCTGAATTAGAAGTGCATATTAAAGTAGATGCCAAGTAGAAAAATACTGTTTTTCCTATATACCTCACAGATTTATGCACCTCATTGGGTTTCAAAGTTTCGCTTCTCTTCTACTACAGTTTTATTTCTGATAACATTCTATAAGACTCTGCTCTAGAAACAAACCTTGTTCTAGAACAAGGGTAAGCATTTGAATTTCTTTTTTTTTTAAATTTGTGTTTCTTTTTCTTTTTACTTTATTTTATGTGCATTGGTGTTTTGCCTGCATGTATGTGTGCGGGTGTCAGATCTTGACATTACAAAGCTGTCATGTGGGTGCTAGGAATTGAACTAAGGTCCTTTGAATGAGCAATCAGTGCTCTTAACCACTGAGCCATCGCTCCAGCCCCCAAACATTTGAGTTTCACACCAAACTTCAGGATTTGTAACTGAAATTTACAGGATTTATTCATTAATGTCTACTTCAGTTCACATGATGGAATTTCCCCAACTAAATACATAGTGTCATCTAGAAATGTTGCTAGGAACGGTGCTGACAACATACCAAAAACCTGTTAGCTGTCTTTTTAATAGGATAAAGCAAATACCACTGCCGTCCTCTACAAATATTAACCAACTTCCTAAGAAATGACAGGTAACAACATGCACTGTGGTACCAGCACCCAGTGTACCCTAACTATAGGGATCTGGATTCCATGCTGTGGTCTGATTAGGTTGTGTGGTACCTAGTATCTGACCATTTGCTAATCCAATTCCCCCTATTCCACATGACATTTAAAACATCAATGCAACTACCTATAGGTACTGGAAAGATGATTTAGCAGATAAAGGTACTTGCTGCAAAAACTGATAATATAGTGGAAGGAGAGAATCCATTCCTGTAGGTTGTCCTGCCATGACATAAGTACCCACAAAATGAATACATAAATAAAAGTAATTGAAAGAATTAAAGGGGGGCTGGAAAGATAGCTAAATGGTTAGGAGCACACACTGTTATTGAGAGGAGTTTGATTCACAGGAGTCATGTCCGACAGCTCACAACCATCTGTAACTCTAGATCCAGGAGAGCCAATGCCTCTGAACTCCATCATCACTGTACTTGTGTGCACACACTCACACACAAATCCACACTCATACACATATTCCAAATAAAATAAAATCTTTTTTAAGCTATAAAAAGAAAAAACCTATCTATAAAACTAATTATAGGGGCTAGAGAGATGGCTCAGCGGTTAGGAGCATTGCCTGCTCTTCCAAAGGTCCTGAGTTCAATTCCCAGCAACCACATGGTGGTCCACAACCATCTGTATTGAGGTCTGGTGCCCTCTGGCTAACTCCGTACAAACTAAATAAATAATTATTTAGAAAAAAAAAACTAATTATAGTCAGGCGATGGTGGCACACGCCTTTAATCCCAGCAATCAAGAGGTCCAGGTAGGTGGATCTTTGTGAGTTCGAGGCCAGCCTGGTCTATAGAGTGAGTGAGCCACACTGGAGAAGAAGAGAACTGACTCTTACAAGTTCACCATGTGCACTGTTGTACACACCACACACCACTCTCAATAAACTACTAAAATGAAATAATAAATAAATGTAATTTCAAGTCAATGAAAAGGACTTTAAAAAATAAAAGCAGGGGCTGGAGAGATGGTTTAGTGGTTAAAGTACTTACTGCTCCTCCTGAGGATCAGGGTTCAGTTCCCATGACCCACATAGTGGTTCACAACAACCCAGTTCCAGGGAATCCAATGCCCTCTCTGACCTTTGTGGGTAATGGATACACATTACATATAAACAGGCAAACAGTCATCTTATACATAAAAATAAAATAAACCTAACAAAAAAAAAATTTAATAAAAATAAAATTTGTCCTGGGCTTGAGTTGTAGCTAAGTAATACAACCCCTGCACTATATACATACTATCCTGGGTTGGAGTCCCAGACAATTAAGTCAAATAAACTGACAAAATTCATCTCTAAGCCGGGCAGTGGTGGCGCACGCCCTTAATCCCAGCACTCGGGAGGCAGAGGCAGGCGGATCTCTGTGAGTTCGAGACCGGCCTAGTCTACAGAGCTAGTTCCAGGACAGGCTCTAAAGCCACAGAGAAACCCTGTCTCGAAAAAAAAAAAATTCATCTCTATAAGGAAGACAAAACTGGGCTTGGTGGCTCAAGTCTGTAATTTCAACACCCGAGAGACTGAGGCAGGGAGTGCACATTGATTTTGAGGCTAACCTGAGATACAGTGTGAGGCTCTGTCTTTAAAAAAAAGGAAAGATGGGATAAAGAGATGACTCATTGGTTAGGAGCATGGGACCCAGATTCTATCCTCACCACCCACATGAAGTCTAACAACTGTCTGTAACTGCAGTTCTACAGGACCTGACACCCTCTTCTGGCTTCCCTGGGCATTAGGCATGCATGTGGTACACATACATATATGCAGACAAAACACCCATACACACACACAAAAAAAAAAATTGTTAGAACAGGGAGTAACCCGTAAGCCCAACCCCCCCCAAAAAGCTTTTTTTTATCCTAAACAGGAATTAAAGGATAAAAACTTGGCACATATTTTCAGTTACTTTATTAGTTACTACATGCCAGAATGTGTGTCCTGTACACCCTCCTTAGGAGGGGGCCACAATGAGAATTAACTACTAGAAAGCTTCTGTGGATATAGCTTAGCAATAGGTTAATTGTCTAGCATATGAGAGAACCTTGGTTCAAGGATCAGTACTACAAATATATAAGTAATACGTACATTATTTGACACTGATGTACTAAAAGATTGAAGAGTGACCTTTTTGACACAGATAACTACAAAAGGAAAAACAAATGAGGCCCACAATCAAGAATAATTGAAGCTGAAAGATTATTTTGAAATCAAACAAGGCAGTGGTAGTGCAGATCTCTGTGAGGCAGGCGGATCTCTGTGAGTCTGAGGCCAGCCTGGTTCCAGGACAGGCCCCAAAGCTACAGAGAAATCTTGTCTTGAAAAAACAAAATAAATAAATAAAATCCAATAGAAATTAGCCAGACACTACCACAGAACATAATAAAAATGCGGTTTCAGACAGTTCTCACCTGCAATAAAACAGTAGGAAAAGGAAAAAAAACAAAACATACAGCAACAAGAAAAAAGCCCAAGGTTGCCCTGAGTGCTCCTACCAAAGATCTAATGGGTATTTGCCATTTCTTATTTCTGGGACTCTGATCCAAGGGGGAACAGCAAAGTGAATTATGAAAACTCAGCCTTTTTGGATCTAGATGTGCCTCATTCGTTGATCTGGCTGCTCACAAGACTGCAGTTCACCTATTGCTGCTAGAGCAAGGGGGCTGGGAAGGAAGACAGTGAGGTGAGAGGGAAGGAGGTGGAGGATTTGGGCTGTGACTATAATAGGACAGTAATTAGTGTTTCTACACTGCTGAGTAAGTCTTCAGAGCAAAGAACGAGACGAGTGATGAGCGAGGAAGAACAACACAAGGAATCAAAGTGCTGAGAAAGACAGGAGAGGACATGGTGTTTTATGAACAATTCAAATAAAACAAAGCCCATGATAGTGCTTGCCTCTCCAAGTCTACAACCTGAATTCAATCCCAAGATTCCACAGGATGGAAGAAGAGGTTATCCTCTGGCCTACATGTGCTTTCTTTCTTCCACTGGGCTTGGAGAAAGACATCTGGACTTTAAAACACTTAATACAATTTCTTTCCTTTCAATTAACTACTGACCAATATCCTGTGAATTCTGGTAGGCCTACCCATTCCTGGGTACGTGTACTTGATAAGTGAAGGCCCATGCAGCCTTTGACCTAACCAGAAAATTATTACAAAATACACATCAAGTTACTTGTTCACAATTTTAGTCTGGGCCAAGGGTGGTGGTGTATGCCTGTAATCTCCGTCTTTGGGAGGTTGAAGAAACTTGAGCAAACAAGAGGATCACAAGTTCATGGCCAGTCCAGGTTACATAGCAAGACACCATCTCACAGTGAGATCAGAGAGCAAATAGCTTCAATGAACATGGAAAAGGAAAATCATATTAATGAAAGATGGTAATAATAATCTAAAGGGAAATCTATAAATTTTCAGAAATCCTCAAAATATAAAGTATTATTGCAAGTCATAGGAAATGCAGTAATTGCTTTTATTTTATAGTTTTTAAAGTAAATATTTAATAGATATAGCTTCCTAATATCATTTGACCCTCTGGTGATAATTTGGTTTTAACAAGTGAAGTTAGAAAGATGAAGAAAAAAGTTATAAAGGTATTGGGGGGGGGGCTAAAAATTAAAGAAGGTAAACTGGAGAAATGCAAACTTCATGGAGGAAATGACATTCGTAAAATAAAAGCATGCAAATTTCTTGGGTAAGGAGCTTCAGGTGAACCTAGCACAGCACAGTCAATCATACCCTTTGCATAAAACCAGCTGCGGATCCTCCCAGTGGGCCAAAGCTTTTCATCATCAAGAGAGCAAAGAATTTTCTGTTTCCCATTTCCTTCTAATAAACAAGTCCTAGAAGCAGTGAATTACCACCATTTCCTTCCCTTTCATGGGGCATAAAGCCAGAACGTCCAGAAGTACAATGGGGCCATGTAGGGCCAGAAAAGAATCTCTTTTCTCTATCCCATCACCATCTCACTCACAAATCAACAATAGGCATTAAGAAACGTGGAACAAAGTACAGTTTCACACATGTAAGTGGAGCCTAAGCCACACAGGACTGAGTATTTTCTTGTCACTGTGGCATGTGACTCTTCAGCCACCTGCTCAATAATCCCTCTTCAACTGCACAGCTGCTGCCGATGCCACATGCCTTGCTAGACAGGTGCTTTGGTGAATTACCTGTTCTCTAGTGAAAAGACTCTTTCACTGACACTTAGTGGACCCGGAACCTGCCAATTAACATCACCTATCCTCATTTTGCCTGTCACAGTCAACTTTTATCAGAGAAGTAATATTAAAGTATTATTTAACACACTGTGGTTTTGTATTCCGTTCATTTTTCATTGTTGCTCTGTCATTTTTAAAAACAATTTTTTTTAAAAAATAGTCAAAATAATTAAGTTACTGAAAAGAAAACGTGCCACACAACCAAAGGCTACCTTATTTCAATGTGGCTTCATGTGCCTGGCATTAGTCCCATCCATGCTGGTTATTCACAATGAAAATAAGAATTGCTTAGCTGTCTTTGGAGCAGTAAGACGTACTAAGATAAGCAGAGTGGCAACTACTGGAGAACAAATATTCCTGTATGTATGTATCCTCCATGCCTGAGCTCAGGCACAAGTGCTCAGAGTCAAATAATTAAGGAGTGGCACTTCCAGTGAACAGAGCAATCAGACACACCCTCAACAAATTATCTTGTTCCAGGCATTTAGTTGCTATATGCTAACTGCAACATATTACTACCAATAGCCAAAATTATACTTCCATAACCACACACAAGCAATGTGTCTAGCTATGAAGACCTCACATTAGGAAATACTTCCTACCAAGAGGTTGTAGGGGAAGAATTCTAAGAGACCTCTAAATGACAGTCATTCAAAATGCTGTCTAAGAAGGAGATGGTCCACACTTAAAAGGTTCATGTAAGATTCCTAGTTGCAAGAGTTCAATTCTGAAACTACTAAATCTAATCAAGGCAGATTTAATTTGAAGTACTGCTTTCACTTGCACCCAACAACACTCAGGAACACAACACCAACAGCCCAAGATTCAGGTAAGCTGGGACATACTAAGAAGCCAAGGAACATACACTCAGAAAAAGCCTAAGAGCAGACAACACTTTCAGTAAGGCTAAAAGACCGTTCTATTATAAAAAGAAATTAAGTGGAGCCAGGAGGTGGTGGCAAATGTCTTTAATCCTAACACTCGGGAGGTAGAGGCAGGTAAATCTCTGAGTTGGAGGTCAGCCTAGTCTACAGAGCGAGTTCCAGGACAGTCAAGGCTACACAGAAAAACCCTGTCTCAAAAAACCAAAAATAAATTTTAAAAAAAGTGTCAAAACAACCTGTTCTCTCCTATAAAAGTCCCAACATCTAAGTGAGGTCATCATTATTAAATAAAGTGATGAGGGAGGAAGAGACCACATTTAGCATTTACAATCTTTGAAAGACCTTTACCAAAACCAAAGGCTAAAGTCCCTTACTCAATGATAAACTATGGAAAACGTTGGGTAGCTACTGTGTATACTGCATATTGAATACAACCCGCCTTACAAAGAATCTTATTTCTAATATTTTAAAAGTTTCCTTTAAGGTCTTTCATGAAAACCTCTTTTATAGCCACAAATAATGATATGTGTGTGTGTATACCTCCTCCAATTGTTACACACACACACACACACACACACACACACACACACACATTGTACTAGAATACTGCTTGGAGACTTATGACACAATCAAAGATATGATTCTTCTGGAGAAGTTTCTTTCCACCCTTTTCTAATGCCCCTAGATCTGAATATTTTTAATTTACCTCTCTGTGGTAAATTTCTCTCCACAACACAATACCTGATTCATCTTTTTTCATTAAGAATTGAATTATAAGCCGGGCGGTGGTGGCGCATGCCTTTAATCCCAGCACTTGGGAGGCAGAGTCAGGTGGATCTCTGTGAGTTCGAGACCAACCTGATCTACAGAGCTAGTTCCAGGACAGGCTCCAAAACCACAGAGAAACCCTGTCTCGAAAAACCAAAAAAAAAAAAAAAGAATTGAATTATAAAGGGAAAGTGTTGTTTTCAAAGTCTGTCTTAGGCAAATTGGGTGGGTTTTTGCTATGTAATTATCAACCAGTAAGTCAGCATTTAAAAAGGTGTTTGGAAGCAGGGCATAGGTGCATGACTGTAATAAGAAGGCTGAGGCAGAAGGATTTTGCGTTGGGGGGCACTTGGTCCTTGACTTCCAATCTTACTCCTATACTGATATTTAGTGGTTTTTCTAAGAGAACAAACAAAAGTCGCTGCATGAGTGAGTGTCCCATTTCCATACAGAAAAATTTAAATGCTGTTTTATGTAAGTATAGAACCTTCTCCTTGCAGTCTTTTTCCTTAAAGGTCTGCCACAAAGCAGGAGGGTGGCATATCCCAGATGCTATTCCTCCACAACTTAGTTACAGGCTAACCAAAGAGGGAGGCACAACATGGCTGGCATCCTCTATTCTTTTGAAAAATGTGTGCCAGTGAGCTCTGTATTGTTCCTCACTCAAAAAGAAGAGCCTTTCTGTCTGGCCTCCTCCAATGGCAAGCCCCAGTCTGGAAAAGGAAGAAAATGGCACTGAGGAGCCTGGGAGATGGAGCATATCCAAAGCTCTCAGACAAGACTTGAACCTATGACCTTCACTGTGTACACAATAGGCGGGTGAGAGGGACCGGTTTATCTCTGCTGCAACAGTTCTCAGCCCTGGGGTAGCACTCCCGATAAAATGACACGACTATTGTGTGGCAGCGCAGTCATCTCCTCACAACAGCCTAAACCAGCACTCCCTCCCCCAAGACAAAGCAGCAGGGGTGAAATTAACTCAGGGCTGCAGAGCAAAGCCTAATACAGAAAAAAGAGGCCTGTGGGGGCTTAGGGACTCTCCTCAACCCCTGGGGCTCTGGACACATGGCTGGAAACAGGCTTTCCCCCCATCTTTCCCACTCTCATTTAGGTAGGAAGCGGTTTCTGAGAGAATTTAATCATCTGTGATTTGTTCAGAAATATTCCCCCTGAAGGGCTCTGCTCTCTCCACCCTGTGTGAGCCTAATTCCTAGAAGCTGAAATGACTGTTTGCCGCTGCCTGTTTCACAAACACACATTAATTGGTCAGATGTGTCTCCTCCTCCTCAACCCCAGAGGGAGGAAGAAGAATCTGAGCAAAGCACAGAGATGATCCAACCGTAATTACACATAAAGGGAAAGAGGGCAGCATGGGTTTTCCAAACAGGACAGGGTCTCAAACCCTCCGGGGGCACAGGGAGGGCAGTTTAAAGTCCAGGCCCAGAGATCCCACCATCTTGAAGCAAAGAACAGGAGTAAATGTGACCTAAGGCTGGGAAGGGGCACACACCCACAACCTACTGACTGCACGCTCCCAGCCACCTTGCTCTCCTTCCCGGGCCGCGCACACGTCCTGCTTTCAACCCTCTGCACCCCACGCTCCTCTGAGTCCCTGACGAGCCCCAGTCGCCCCAGGCCCCCCTCAGCAGAGCCTCAGAAAACTCTCTGGCCTGCCCCTACCACCTGGCCAGACCAGAGGCTATGCCGGGCACCGTCACCCTCAGCCCGAACCGACCCGGCCACGCTTTGAACTTCACCTCAGGCCCCCTCCCCCACCCACGCAACGACCCCGCTTCCTCCCGCACACACCTCCTCGCTCCGCCCCGGCCCCCCCAACCCCCACTTCCTCCGCCCGGCGCCGCTGCCCGGGCGCCCTCTGCGCCCCTCGGCGCCGGGCCTTCCTCAGCGTCGCCTCCCCCCTCCCGGCCCCGGCTCCACACAAAGCTTAGCACTCACCGCGCGGCCGGTCCCGGGAGCCGCCACCTCCGCCCGCCCGGGGCCCCGGGCCGCAGAGCCGCCACTGCTACGCGTCCCGGGCCGCCATCCGGGCCGCGGCCCCTCCCCCTCCCCGCCCCGGCTCTCCGCCCCTCCCCGCGCCGCTCCGCCCCGCCTGGCCCGGACCGCTGTGTCCGGGGCCACGGGTCTCTCAGCCGCCGCCGCCGCCGCCACCGCCGCCGCCGCCGCGATCCGGGACAACCAGGGCAGCCCGGAAGACCCGGACACTGGATTCTCGTGCTCTCGGATCCGGGTTCCGTGCTCTGTGGAGTCTGGAGCTGGAGAGTACGCAAGGAAACCCGGAACCTGGATGCAGAAGCCAAGTCCTGGGTCTCTAAATCCGCGGTAGCTGGGAGTCTTGAGGAGAGAATGCTGGAAAACCCGGCGGGCGAGTTGGAACTAAAATAAGCTCAGAAGCCTAGGCTGGACTGCTTGAACCCAATGTGTCCTCCTCGTGCAAAGAACTCTCTCGCTGGATCAGGCTTCACACTGAGAAGTCTCTGGAGAAGCGTTAGCACTTAAAAATAGATGTCCTTCAACCGTAGAAAGAAGAAAGACCACGGGGTCTGATCACGAATATCCATAAAAAACAGAAGACAAGTACACAGCTTTTGATGGTTTCATTCATTTTGCCGCTCAGTTCGACAAACTAAAGAAAAATTTTATGGGGGGTGGAGGACGTGTCGTAGCGCACGTATGCAGGTCAGAGGACAATTTGCGGGAGTCGATTGTTTCCTTCCACCGATTGGTTTCGGGGATCAAACTTAGGTCACTAGACCTGGCAGCACGAACCTTTACCCACTGAGCCATCTCAATGGCCAGCAATTTTTTTTTAGCCATTGTCAGGGTTGTTGGTTTTTTTTTCTCTTTTACGACTATTTGTTTTCCTCCACATAATACCCATTTTTAAATTCTACTGTGTCCCTTTCCACCATCCAGTATCAGTAAATCTTACTTTTATCTTGAGTTCTGCCCTCCAGCCTACCTTTCTATCTCTGTTGTGACTTTATCTGTTACCCATCTTAGATTGCCCAGTACACCACCTCCAAAACAGGAGGTTGTCCCTGTGTAATTGAGCCTTCCCAGTAGAGATTTCCACAGCATACCATAGCAAGCCAGTTTATCTTAATTCTCAAGAACCCCCAACTTAGACGCCATCATGTGCTTGACTATTTTATTCAGCTGTGCAGTTACCTCTCCTTATTCTCTTCTTCTAAAACACCCTTCAATTGTGCCATTCAAAATAGCATGTGACTTAGCGACCGAGTCATAGTCTCTTTACCCTCCATCTCTAGCATCACAAAAAGGAAAGGAGGGTGGGAGGGCTGACAGTTTAAAGACAAACACTAACCTGTCTAGCCTAGGAAAAAATTAGTCCCTTGTTGGTCCATCAATATTTACATTGTTCTTGGACAGAACTGACTCAAAGTGACGGAAGAATTTCCAATCTATGATATTACAAATGAGGGCTTACTTAGCACAGAGAGAAAAAGAAGGGTTTGGTGTTTTATAATAGTATTAACTAGACTAAAACAGTTGGGGCGGGGAACAGTTCTACTTAAGCTTTTAGTCAGAAGAAATTCTCAAACCTGAAAGTTAATGAAAACAGAGGCTCTTAAGTTTTGACTTCTTATATCTGTAAAGCAAGTACTAACAAATGATGTCTCACAGAACAAGTCAGATTCACCACCACGTTTTGATAAATCCTGTGAGCTAAAAATTAGTTTGCATATTTTTAAATAGTTAAGTAATAAACAAAAGATATTTTACAATGCAAAAATGGTATTTATCTGAGTGCGGTGATACAAACTTCAGCACTTGAGAGCTTGAGGCTGGAGATCTAAAATTCAAGACTAGCCTGGGCTTGAACTGGGCTACACAGAGAGACACTGTCTTTATAGCCGGGCGATAGTGGCGCACGCCTTTAATCCCAGCACTCGGGAGGCAGAGGCAGGCGGATCTCTGTGAATTCGAGACCAGCTTGGTCTACAGAGATAGTTCCAGGACAGGCTCCAAAGCCACAGAGAAACCCTGTCTCAAAAAAAAAAAAAAAAAAAAAAAAAAGAGAGAGAAACTGTCTTAAAAAAAAGTGTCTCCAAAAAAATTATGAAACAAGTTTACTGGCTGCAGATAGTCAAGCTTACTTAGTCACATTGTCTATGGATGTATTTGCAGTACAACAGCACAGCTGAATGGTTTATAAAAGCTAAGCCCTTTGCTATCTGACCCTAATTTACAGAATGACTTTGCTAACCCCTGCCCCCTGCTGTTCAGTTCAGAAGTCACTACCCACAGGTAGGCTACTTGGACACTAAAGGTACAGGGCTTGAAGAACTGAATCTTTACTTCAAATTTAATTCAAATTTAAACAGCCTGTGGCCAGTGGCAACTGTATTAGACAGCACAACCCTCGAGACTCACGGGCTTCTGCCTCCCAGATGCTGGGATTAAAGGCATGCATCACCATGCCTGACTATACTCTGAAGTCTTATGCATTGACTGCTTTTCTCCTCATGATGTACCATTTTCTCCTGACATATCTCTCTATGGGCTTAGGCAACCCTTCTACACCACCCCCCACTTAAGTCTAGAATTTTTTTTACTGGGATTTCTTTCTAGGCTATCCAGTCTTCACAACTGAAATTCAACATCTGACCAGTTTACATCTCATCCCCTGAATGAAGGGAGCCACACTGTATTCACACAGGTAAATGGGCATTTATACAAGTTCTTTTGTGACAGAGGATGGCACTGTGACTATGTTCTTTCTTCTCTGCAGGAGAAAAGTAGAAAAGCTCTAGGCAGGCTGGATCCCTAGTTGCTGTTGGAGCCTGCAACTTGGATCACCTCCTCCCAACACATTCACAGAAGGCGAGAACAGCAGATGTGTGCTTGCTATTTCCTTGAATCTCAAGGGAAAAAAAATCCTTTATCACTGGACAGTGTTTCCTCTTCCAGACCAGGAAACTTAAGTTAGCTGATTTCTCTAGTTTCATAGATGAGCTGGCCAATTGAACAGCCCCATGCCATCTCATCTTGGCTAGGCCCTCCAAAACATTAAACAAATATACTAAATTAAATGACCACCATAAGAATGGGCTATGGGGACAGTAATTAAAATGGAAAGAGTATCATAACTTATAGATGCCCATAACTAAAAATATTTATATAAACAATCTTCAAAGTTTCTCATATTTTCAGCTAGGGAAAAATATGAGTTTCCAATAAAATTCCAGTTTAAAAAGAAAAGTCAGGACACTTTGTTTTTTATGTTAGCTAAATTAGAAGCAAAAGTAGCCGGGCAATGGTGGCACATGCTTTTAATCCCAGCACTTGGATGGCAGAGGCAGGCAGATCTCTGTGAGTTCGAGGCCAGCCTGGTCTACAGAGAGAGTTCCAGGACAGGCTCTAAAGCAACACAGAGAAACCGTGTCTTGAAAACAACAATAAGAGGCAAAAGTAAAAACCCAAATTCTTTTTCTTTTTTCCTGTGGGAAAGGGTCTTACTATGTAGCTCTGGCTGGCCTGGAACTCACAGAGATCCACCTGCTTAAAACCTCTGTAGTGCTGGGATTAAAGGTGCACACCACCACACCTGGCCAGATTCTTAATCTATTCTATATAGAGCCCTAAAGATAAGGCCTTACCAAATCTGACAAAGTCCTCAATTTCAAACATACCCTACTCATATAAAGGAAGCTGAGTTCTTTCTGAAAAACAAAAAGAAAAACAAATTCCTTTATTATTCAAGTTAATAACAACTGAATTCATTCATTCAAAAGGGAGTACAGATAGAAGCTGTAACAGAAAATCAATTCAGAAACTCAAAACTTCCTGAGGCCCAACTGCCCTACAGTTCCAGGGTCAGAGCTAAGTGTCATAAAGCACTAACAGGCTATTCTTGGACAAGTTCGTACTCAGGCTACTAAGAATTTCCATTAGACTTTAAATTACACTATTCATCAGTGAGCAATTGAGGGCCATCTACCCGCAAGTTTCTCCCACACTTCCTCCCTGGTGTCTCAGCAAATAGAAGAGAGACATTATAGCACCACTACCATGGGAACTAAAGACAGACTTTCCCAGCCTAACCATGAAAAGGAGAAGTTTCCAAGTAGCTCTGTCACTTATTCATGTGGTTCTGCTACATACTTTAGAAGCAGATGGGGTTCCTGTAAGCCTGCAAAGCACCATGATGGCCTGATCTACTGAAGCTGCTGATTTGTTTAAGGTGTGCACACAAATTATCCATACAAAAGTCAATAAAGATTCTTCTGTGTGAAAGATGTCTTCAAATAAAGAAGCAGAGAAACTTTTCTCTCTTTCCGCCTCCTACCTTTTAGCTTTATTTTGATGTTAAGATAGCCAGACAACTTCAGCAAGAATTCAAGGTACCACTGCTTGGTAAACTATTAATTGCATAGTGAGCACAGTAATGCCTTCAATAATGGTAGGGTTTGCAAGAGACCAAAAAGACACCCCCACCTGAATAGATGCCATTCACTGTCCTCTTCCACTTTCTCCACAGAGGTCCAACAGAACAAGAGAGAGAACACTATATGTGTGCATCATTGGGACAAGAGTCTGTTCGGTTTTCCCTGGGAAGCCAGAGTGTTCAGGCTCTGTAGAACCAATGCTGTGCAACAAGCAGAGTTCACAGTTGAGTGAACATCAATGTGTAATGAGTGGAGGCATTTCAATGCAAATAAATGCTGAATATGAAGGATTAAAGAGAGGGAAATTAATCTTTTTCATAACACAGAGTACTTTCCCCTTTCTCACTCACTCTTTCTTTTTTAAGTCAAGCACACAAACTGCTGGAGGGAGTCCAACATCCCCAGTATAGTATTGGTGTTTTACAAAAAGCAGAGCATACACATTTAAGATCATGAGTTTCCTAGGACCCAGCGACTGAGATTCCAATAGCACTTCAGAAGAGTCTCAACAGGAAGTGCTTCCTGAGAAGGGCTAAAGGGACCAGTGAAAAATCTCACTTGAAACCAACTCTTACTTTTCCAGTCATAGCTTTTTAGGATATTGATAGTATAAAAAGGCTTGCTTTCAACACTAGAGGGTCTTAGTTGTATTTACTGAGAGGGTTGTATTTTCCAATCTTCCTCTAATTGTCCCATCTACATGATGATTTGCAACACCAGCAAAATAAACAAAGCAGCTTCAGGCTGCCTTAGCAGGTGGCTCGTTGATTCCCGCTTCCTAATCTAATCTTCTTGTCCTGACCTCTCAAACTAAAGAACAAAAAGAAACGTGTCTTCATGCTATCTTTTCCAAAAAATATAATCTGCTAATAATGGTAACTCTAGCTTTTCACTCCAAGCGATGTTGGATTAGAAGCTGGGCACGGCGGCTTTGGTCTGTAAACATGGCACTTAAGGGACTTAGGCAGGAGGATTGCTATGAGTTCCAGGCAAGCCTGGGTCACAGTGAGAACCAGTCTCAACATGTCAACAGCAGAACATTTGGTAAGAACATTTTACATCACCATGGGCTTATATTAGACAGAAATTCCTCAAACATCCTAGTATTCTCTATTCTATTATTTTGAAAAAAAATTTTAAATTCAAAGAGTCTCTTGTAAAATTGTTAACCTAGATTAAGATTTTCCTAACCACAAATACAAATTTCACAAAGGAAAATAGTTTCCAATTTGTTCCTTTCTCTTTTGAATTTAGTTCCAAGAAAAATATCAAAGACCTAGAATTTTTAAAATGAGATTTTATAAATAATGTATTCAAAGATTTTGGCCCACTACATAAAGAATCCCACCTTGTAAGAAAATATATACAGATTTGTAAGAGTTTAAATTCTCAGAGATTGAAGCCTGGTGTCATGTCAAGCCTTTCGCTTTGTACTGCTTCAATCCCAAAGGATCAGCGGATAGCAATTTAGTATACAAGACTCCACTATGCTGTATAGTTCCTTTTTTCCTGGGTCAGACAGCTTTATTCTGCTTCATTAACCCCTTCTTTGCCCCTTGATGGATCTTGGAATCCAGTTTCCCTGTAAGAAAAAAAAAGAAGTCTCACTCATTATTTATTTTTATATTTGCATTGCAAATCTTTCCTGGCCTCCTAGGTCTTCCAGTTACTGTGTTTCTGTCACATTCAATTATCTTGCTTCAGGATGCTGAACACTTCTAAACTTTAGAGTTTTATTTTCTAAGAAAAAAGCGGTGGGAATGCTGTACACACACACACACACACACACACACACACACACACACATACACACACACACAGAGGAATATTTATCTAAAGAATATTTCTAATTTTGTACTTTAGAATGTCTGATACTACGAAAGACAATTCTTTTTAAAAGAGTACAGACATGTAGATAAACAGAGATGAAAACAAGAGAAGAAAGAATGGGGGCAGGCCACAAAGAAAAGCACTTCACACAGTGGGAAACCCCTTCCACTGACCTGTTAACTAGCTGAGTACAAAGAATGACCCTCCCTCACAGTGGGAAAAGCAGGGGGAGTGACCTGAGACAGTGGAGTAGAATCACATAAATGCTTCCCTGACAAAGGGTCCCTATCACCAGCTCAGGGGGTAAAGGTCATAGATTATATGGCTCTTCTGAGTGTTAAACTTAGAAAACAAGGAAAAACAGCCTGGTGTCATGGTTTATGCTATAATCTGTACTCTGGAGACAGAGGCAGGAGAATCCTGTATATTCTACACCAAATTGGTCTAAGTTCTTGGCTGGTCAGAGAGAGCTACATAGAATGCTTCAAAAATAAACAAGCCCTCTCATGTCTCAAGTGATCCAAATGAGAATGCCTCGAATGATGTGATCTTTGAATTGACTCCTCGATCTCCCAGAGTACAGCTAGTTCAGTGCTAGCAGCCTTTGAAAGCATCTATTTCATGACAAAAAAAATTGTTTGTCTGATCTATGAAAAAAGCTTGCAAATTTCTTTTCTCCCACAAAAGCCTCATTGAAGTCAATGATGATGATGATGCTAAGAATAGAAAATACTTCATTTCAGTTTTAGCACTAAAAATATAAAACAAAGAGTCCTGGATACTGTGGGCACGCACCCAGAACACCACTGCCACTCAGATGTAGTTCTTTTCACTTGTTGAGCAATCCGATGTGAAAGAACTCTCACTCACTAGAAGCTAGCTAATAACGTGTATGAACTGGACAAGTCATTCAGCCTCTCTGGACTTCAATAGTCTCATTTGTCCATTTAAGATAAGAATACAAGTTCTGACCACCACACAAGGATACTAGGAGAAAACAGCCTCAGTCCAAAAAGTTTTCTTTAGGCCTCTTTCCCTAGTGTTTCAGGGCTGCATCTGCTTCTAGAATAGCAGTACACCTTTTTCTGTGCTATCCAAATGCTGCCCATAATAATCCAAACACTGCTGATTTTAATTTGGGTTTTAAAATATGGGCATTCCCAGTGAGTTTGGAGTTCTTTCATCTTATAGGCTGCCTAGCTGGGAATGTGAACGTGACAGCAAGCTGGCAAAGAGCCCTATTTCAAGACAAATTTTCTTTTGTCTCCCTCATAGTACTTAAGTGACTGTCAATTGGTAGGTGGTCAATAAATACTTTAATCAAATAAATTAAACAGGAGGTGGAAACAGACAAACAGTTCAAGGTCAGAATTAAAAAAACGAACCTGGATCACGTGACACTTTGTCTCAAAAACAAAACAAGCAAAAAAAAAAAAAGCACAAAAAACCAAACAAACAAAGACAAATAATACAAATTTCAAATCCTCAGTATAACAGATTAACTAAGTAATCTAAACCAGCAGATAAAAAGGGTTAGTGCTGAGGTACGAGTACGTCTTAAGTCTTCTTCAGGCTTTTAGGACAAGCTATGTGAGAATTTAGAATCTATTGAAGACTTTGATATCCAGTTCTTGGTATTGCCATAGGTTTGAAGACTCATCAGTTAGGCTTGTTTCTCAGATTTCTGCCTCTAGTTGTGTAATGATGAGGACGTTACCTCATCATTTCTATCTTCAATTTTTATTCAACTAAAAGAAGTACTACCCACTATAAAGTCCCTTTTCAGTGCCATGATATTGTGTTCTGAAAATGAACTATAAATTGGAAATCTGTTCCTGAGACAATCCGATAAAGTTTAAGGAACAGAAGAACAATCAGAAAGACAAATAAAATACAATCTGTGAGTTGGGTTTGCTGTCTCAAACCTACAATCCTCTCAGGAAGGGTGAGGCAAGGCAGCCTTGAGTTCAAGGTCAGTCTAGGTCACCCCAGACTACACAGTAAGACCCAGAGACCCTATCTCAAAAACCTAAACCCTTTTATGGCCATACCACCCCGAACATGCCCAATCTTGTCTGATCTTGGAAGTTAAACAGGGTCAGGCCTGGTTATTACTTGGATGGGAGACCACCTGGGAAAACCTAGTGCTGTCGGCTTAAAATAAACAAACAAAAAACAATCCAAACCCTCACAACTTCCCTAAACCTGCTTACTCATCTGTAAAATCAAAAGCAGATGAAAAAAAACCTACTATCTGACAGGGTTGTTAAGATTACTGCTAGGCTGGAGAGACGGAGAGATGGCTCAGTGGTTAAGAGCACTAGGGTTCAATTCCCAGTGCTCACATGGCAGTTCACAACTGTCTGTAACTTCAGTTCCAGGGGACCTGACACCCTCATATAGACATACATGTGATAAAACACCAATGTCCATAAAATAAAAATAAATTATTAAAAAAAAGAATATAGCTAATATGTGCTTTCTGTAGACTAGGCACCATGCTAAGAATTTTACATATACTGACTCATTTAATCAACTAATTGAAATAATAGTTGTCTCTGTATTTGTGGGGTTTTGGCTTTAGGATCCTCACAAACATCAAACTCCAAAGATGTTATGTGAATCCCTTATATGAAATGGTGTGAGGCTTGCATACATTCTACATTGTCCTGTAAAATTTAAAGTTTCTATAAATTGCCATACTTAATACAATGTAAATGCTTTATGAATAATTTTGTTTTGTTTTGGGGAATAGCTTTCAAGACAGGGTTTCTCTGTATAGTCCTGGCTATCCTGGAACTTGCGGTAAACCAGGCTGTCCTTGAACTCACAGAGATTCAACTGCCTCTGCTGGGATTAAAAGTGTGCACCACCACTACCACCACCTAGCACTTCCAGTACTCTTAGCCACTAATTTCTCTCTCCACCTCCTTTCATTTTAATTTTTTTTCAAGAGAGCGTTTCTATATGTAAAGCCCTGGCTGTCCTGAACTAGCTTTGTAGACCAGATTGGCCTCCAACTCACGGAGAGCTGCTTGCCTCTGCCTTCCGAGTGCTGGGATTACAGGCGTGTGCCACCATGCCCAGGAATAAACAGTTAATGTAATGGAGTCCTAAATGAAAAGTTTAGAGTGACTCGCTATCATGCCGATAACTGTCCACTTTGGAAAAGCTAAACTATAATAAATATGACTTTAATGTTATTGATAAACATAATTATCTTCCAATGCTAAGGATGACACTAAACACAGAACAGTGTGTTATGGAATATTTCTTTACGCCATGTGAAGATATTTCACTCTGATTGGTATAATAAAGAGCTGAATGGCCAATAGCTAGACAGAAAGAGGTTAGATGGAACTTCCGGGGAAAAAGAAGACTGGCAGGAAGAAAGGTGGAGTTGCCAGCCAGCCTCAGAGGAAGCAGATGGGCACTATGCAGATGAGGTAAGGCCACGTGACGGAACACAGATTAATATAAATGGGTTAATTTAAGTTATAAGAGCTAGTGGGACCAGCCTAAGCTAAGCTTTCATAATTAAGAAATCTCTCCGTCGTTATTTTTGGACTGGCCGCCGACAACAAAGCTTACTACAAGTGTTTTTTCAAATGTAGACAAGTAAGTTGCAAGAGAAAATGAGATCCTAAAAGATGATGACTTACAGATTTTAGGATTTCCTTTAATAGGAAACTTCACAACCATTTCCTGAGGGTTTTTGCAGATGAAAACAAATGGAGAATCAGACTCTTGACTGATGTCCGGGAACTGAAAGATAAAAAATTCAGGCTAGTTGGGACGGATTTGTCACTTTGAAGAGATCAAGGAACAGCCCAGATTTTACCTCAATCCTGATGACAGTGCTCTCTGGTTCACAGACCAGGAGGGCTATGCTCTACAATAACAGAACTCCAGCTTTCTGAAGGTTTGACATGGTATTACACAGTCGATTGCCTGCCATCTCTGGCTTCTTATAGTGGAATCAGCTTCCTAAACAAAGGATGCCTGACATTCCTCCAGAAGGATGGGAACTGGCCAATCTTTTAACACAGGCAGCTGTGAGAGTCTTAGATCTCCTGGAATGTTTGGCAACACCCTAGGTTCAGCTTAAAGGATACCCTGGAAGACTTAGGAAATTCTGTCAGAAACAGCACACACACCATCTTCTCACTAAGGAGAAGGAAGATGATTCATTCTGAAAGGTATGGTCATGTAAAGGCTGTTCAGCTGGATACACTACAGAACTGCTTAGGGAGAAAGGTAAGCGGCAGACTTTTTTCTGAAAAAAGTCATATCACAAAACAAATTTACATGAATACTTAAGAGGTTTTTGTTTTTTTGTTTTGCTCTGTTTTTGAAAATGCATACATGGAACCCAAGACCATGCTAGGGACATAACAACAGGTTAGGAAACCATATAGATCAGCAGAAATGTTCTTTAGCAATGCCCAAACAATCTGATGTTTCATTGTTTCCTATCTTAGGATGTCTAACCTATAGCATGTTTGATAAATGACTGGTAGGCATGTGGATCAGACTTAATTACCAGAGAAGTTCTTTTCCCAGTAATCACTATTAAAAATAGAACGTTAATTTTTACTCTTATTCACCCTTTAAGATCTATTCTCTCATAATCTAAAGGTCTAGATCCAAGAGTCTTGCTGGGCATGGTGGTTTGCGCCTGTAGTTCCAACACTTGGTTAATGGAAGTAAGAGGAAGGGATGGTAAAGGCCAGCCTTGGCTACATAGTGAGTTTCAGACCAGTCTGTGCTGCACAAGATGTGTCAAAAAAACAAACAAAGATCGGGGCTGGGGAACCAGGCATGTTGGCACACATCTTTAATCCCAGCACTTAGAAGGCAAAGACAGGCTGATCTCTGCGAGTCTGAAGCCAATGTGGTCTACATAGTGAGTTCTAGGCTAGTCAGGGCTACATAATGAGACTCTGTCTAAACAGAACAAAGCAGTCCAAATTATACAGCAGTTTCGGAGAAAAGAATAATAAAGAGGTAGAAAATTAAAATGTGTCTATAACTGGTGGAAGCATAAATACTTAAATTTCTTTGTTGAGCACATTATCCAAGGCGTAAGTGGGAAAATTAAAAAGAATTTTCTAAATGTTTGGTCCTGCCTATATACCATGGCCTTCAGTGAGGCAGATGGGGCATGTAGCCTGATAAAATATAAACTTAATATCAAGTATCAGGCACAAAAGTTATAGCCATGAGCAAAGTGAAAATACTCATAGTAGGAGAGCTGAGAGGATGGATCAGCAGGCATTCTGAGGAGAGTGGAGACAAAGATCCATGCAGCTCACCAACCAACCCAGTTAAACCAATGAGCTCCAGGTTCTGAGAGCAACTACCTCTCAAAAAGGTTAAAGAGGAATTGAAGAAGACAGCCAACATGTGTAGGTCAAGGGACAAATTCCTGGGCGCAGGATCCTGCCTTCTACCTTGTTTCAGGGACAGGGTCTCTCTTGTTTCTGTGGCTGAGCTGTATTCATAGGTTTCTTCACTCATCTCACCTTAGCAGTGCTGGAGCTTCTATGTGGTGATGGAACTCGGGATCAAGATTGTGCCACAAGCCTCTACCCATGGACCACCTCCCTGGACTGTATTTCTTCTTCCTTCCTTCCTTCCTTCCTTCCTTCCTTCCTTCCTTCCTTCCTTCCTTCCTTCCTTTCCTCCTTCCCTCCCTCTCTCTTTTCCTTTCTCCCTCTCTTTCTTTAGTTCTGGTTTTTTTTTTTGAGAGTCTACAGACCAGGCTGGTCTCCACCTCAGAAAGATTGGTCTGCTTCTCTGAGTGCTAGGATCAAAGGTGTGCACTACAATATGTAACTATTCTTTTGCCTTGGCTGTCCTGGAACTCACTCTGTAAGCTAGGCAGGCCTCGAACTCACAGAGATCTGCCTGCCTCTGCTTCCCCAGTGCTGGGATTAAAGGATAAAGGATTAAATTCCAGGACAGCCAAGGCTACACAGAGAAACCCTGACTTGAAAAATCAAAACAGGGCTGGGCAGTGGTGGCGCACGCCTTTAATCCCAGTACTCCGGAGGCAGAGGAAGGCGAATCTCTGTGAGTTTGAGACCAGTCTGGTCTACAGAGCTAGTTCCAGGACAGCCTGATGAAACCCTGTCTTGAAAAACCAAAAAAAATAAAAAATAAAAAAAATAAAGAAAGGTTAAAAACCAAAGAATCTAAGAAATTATATATATATATATATATATATGTACACATATATATTTAAAGCACACACAAACAAAACAAAAAAAACCCACAATGAGATACCATGTCATTCTCACTAAGATGGCTCCATGTGACAAAAACATAAAACACATAGTAGCAAAGGTATGAAGAAGCTAGAACACTTCTACAGTGCTGGTGTAAATGAAAAGTGGTCCGGCAACAGTGGAAAATAGTTTGGAGGGCTCTCTAAAGGTTCAGCAAAGAATTATCATTATCCTCAGCAACCAGAAAAGAAGTGAAAAGAATCTCAAACAGGTATTTGTAGACTAATATTCAAAACAACATTATCTAACAACCTAGTAACAGCCGAAAAAATAATATGAAGAGTATTTTTCAGTCTGAAAAAGGAAAGGAATTCTGAAACATTCTACAACCTGGGCAAACCATGGAAACACGATAAATGAAATAAGCAAGACACAAAAAGACAAATTCTTCATAATTCTACTTAAATAATGTACTTAGAATAGAATAGGCAAATTCCCAGGGATAGAAAATATAATAGGGGCCAGTTAGGAAAGCTGAGAAGGTAAAAGCACTTATCAAGCAAACACACAAAGGTAGAAGAAGCTGGGTGTAGTGGCACATACCTTTAATCCCAGCACTTGAAGGCAGAGGAAGATGGATCTTTATAAGTTCTAGGCCTACTGAATTTACATAGAGAATTGCAGGAAAAGAAAGAAAGAAAGGAAGGAAGGGAGGGAGGGAGGGAGGGAGGGAGGGAGGGAGGGGAAGGAAGGAGGAAGGAAGGAAGGAAGGAAGGAAGGAAGGAAGGAAGGAAGGAAGGAAGGAAGAAAGGAAGAAAGGAAGAGAGAGAGAGGAAAAAGAAGATATGACAGGGACTAGATGGCCTCTGACTTCCACAAAGATGCCTTCTGATCTCCACACATGTACCATGACCTATGTGCTTGTGCATATGCAAGCACACACGGTAAAAAGAAAGGAAGAAAGAAAAGGAAAGGGGAAGGGAAGGAAAGAGGAGGGGAGGGGTGGAAGTGGCTGGAGAGACTGAACCCAGGTTTGGTTCCCAGCACCCACGAATGCCTACAACTTCAGTTCCAGGGGATCCAACACCCTCTTTTGACCTTTGTGGGCTCCTGTACTTATGTGGTACACATACATACACTCATTGATACACATACATATAAAATTTTAAAAATAATTTTTAAAATTAAAATAAGTAAAATAGAGGTTACCAGGGACTGAGATGCGGGAGGAAAGAGTAATTACTGAATAGGTAGAGTCGGTGGTTAGGACGATAGGAAAGGTGGAGATGGGTAGTGATGGTGACTATACACTATCATGAATATAGTTGATGTCGCAGTACTGTAACACTTAAAAGTGCTTAAAATAGAAAGATCTATCTTATACAAGGTTTATCACAACAAAAATAAAACTTTAACAATTCAGGTTAGGAGCTAGGGAGCTGGGTTAGGGGCTAAGAGCAGTCCTGCTCTTTCGGAGGACTAGAATCCAGTTCCCAGCACCTTCCTCAGGTGCCTGTAACTCCAGCTCCAGGGACTCTGATGCCCTCTTCTGACCCTGGGCACCTGGAGGCATAAGCAAACACACATAAATAAATAGAAAAAAATAAATTAAGTAAACCTTTTGAAAACTTGGGGTGAGTTTCTTTTCCAGGCTTGATGGTTGTATGCTGTATTTGTTGGTCTGAAGTGAGAGTTTCATAAATTTGAGGTCAATATGGGGTACACAGTGGAAACCCAAGAAAAAAAAAAGAAGAAAAGGTGATTCCATCTATCTGTCCATTTATCAGGCCAAGTCATTAAAAAACCCTATCAACGATAGCTACAAAATACATCCAGCACCTATTTTGTCTCACTGTGCTATCCTGGCCTTGAATTCACAAATCCTTGTCAAAGCCTTGCCAGTGTTGAGGTTACAGGCATTGGCCACTATGCCTGATTTCTATGTAGTGCTAGAAATTCAAACTCAGGTCCACATGCTTGCACAGCAAGTGCTTTAGCCACTTAGCTAACTAACAATTTTTTATAAGGAACTAGGCAGATGGCTCAGTGGCTAAGAGAGTCTGCTGCTCTTCCATAGAACCTGAGATTGGATCACAGCACCCACATTGGGCAGCTTACAACTGCATGCGGCTCCAGCTACAGGGCATCTGATGCCCCTCTTCTGGTCTCTGTAGACACCTGCACACACATGACATATACTCACACACACATATACACATACATATAAATTAAAAAGCCAGGCAGCAACCTTTAATCCCAGTACTCAGAAGGCAGAAGCAGGCAGATCACTGTGAATTCAAGGCCAGTTTGGTCTAAACAAGGACAGCCAAGGCTACACAGAGAAACTCTGTCTCAAAAAACAAACAAACAAAAAAGAAACATTAATTAAAAAAAAAACTTCTCTAAATATTCTAGGAAACTCAAGACAGCAACTCAGACAAGCACTTTTAAGAAGCGGTGGTGGCGCCGGGCGGTGGTGGCGCACGCCTTTAATCCCAGCACTTGGGAGGCAGAGGCAGGTGGATCTCTGTGAGTTCGAGACCAGCCTGGTCTACAGAGCTAGTTCCAGGACAGGCTCCAAAGCCACAGAGAAACCCTGTCTCGAAAAACAAAACAAAAAAAAGAAAAAAAAAAAAAAGAAGCGGTGGTGGCGCACGCCTTTAATCCCAGCACTTGGGAGGCAGAGGCAGGCGGATCTCTGTGAGTTCAGGACCAGCCTGGTCTACAAGAGCTAGTTCCAGGACAGGCTCCAAAACCACAGAGAAACCTTGTCTCGAAAAACCAAAAAAAAAAAAAAAAAAAAAAAAGAATTTACATTCTGGGCTAGAGAGATGGATGGTTCCGTGGTTAACAGCACTGGCTACTCTTCCAAAGGTTCTGAGTTCAATTCTCAGCACCCACATGGTGGCTCTCACCATCTGTAAAGAGGTCTAGTGCCCTTTTCTGGCCTGTAGGCATACACGCAGGCAGAATACTGCATACACAATAGGTCTTTTTTTTTTTTTAAGAATTAACATTCTAACATAATCCATTCCAAAGATATACTAATTTGTTATTTAGGTGCTCAGGAATGATGCTAGGAAAAATTGAAAGGTTTTCATTTCCCACAATTAAATTGTTTCTATAACAGAAGAAAACTTTGTATAAAAGTATAAAAATAATGCAATTCACAACAGTCTGTTGTCAGAGTCAAAAAGACTCAGGCAGTATTGGTTAGCCCTGTGTGTTGTAACAAACACAATGCAAAACTGGACCAAGGCTATGAAGTTATTTGATACAGCATGGGTGAGGTCTACCAGTAAGCTATATTCACTTGATTTTTAATTAATTATTGGTATCTGCATGTTCAGAAGCTGTGGCAGTTCGAAAGAAAATGGCCCCCACAAGGAGAGGCACTATTAGGAAGTATAACTTTGATGGAGCAAGTGTGGCAATATTAGGTGTGGCTTTGTTGGAGTAGGTGTGACCTTCTTGGAGGAAATGTGTCACCATGGGGGTGGGCTTTGAGGTCTCCTATTCCCAAGCTATGCTGTATGGTAGACAGTTTACTTCCTGTTGCCTGCTGGTCAAGAGGTAAAACTCTCAGCTCCTTCTCAAGCACCATGTATGTAGGAATGCTGCCATGCTTCCTGCCATGCTAATAACATGCTTGATTGCCATGCCAATCAAATGATTTCCTTACCCAGTGGTGGTGGTAGTGCACGCCTTTAATCAGGAGGCAGAGGCAGGCAGATCTCCGTGAATTAGAGGCCAACCTGGTCTACAAGAGCTAGTTCCTGGACAGGCTCCAAAGCTACAGAAAAAACAAAAAAACAAAACCAAAACAAAGACAAAAAACAAATAAACAAAATGTTTTCCTTTATAGGAGTTGCCATGGTCATGGTGTCTCTTCACAACAAAGGAAACCCTAACTAAGAAAGAAGTTTTTACCATTGCTAAATTTCTCTCTGAAGGCGTAAGTCACAAACAATGCCACACCAATTTGGGATTATGATTAATAGGGTGATATTTATTTAAAGGGGAAAAACTTACAGATCACTGTCCCAGGCAACAGCCCTCTACGCGACCAGGAGTCTAGTCGGGCGGAGCAGGAAGTGAAGAAGGAGAGGAGAGGGAAGTGGCCGCTTTTTTAAAGGGAGAGAGACCACGCCCCAAGGGGCTGGTATCTCAGCGGCGATAGGCTGGAGGAGTGGGAGGACCTCCCGCAACATCTCTCAATGCCACATTCACTTTCATAATCCCACAAGGAGGGGTTTTGACCCATAGTGTCAGAAATTGAGTTTGCTGTCATACCTGGCTTTCTAGAATGATTTTAAGTCCTCATTACATGGCTTCATCTTGCTCTTCCTTCAGGCCTTTTTCAGATGTCAACTTTGACATAAATCTCTCCTGATCTCACTATTTAAAAGTTTGTTTTTGTTTTTTTTTTAATGTATACAGTGTTCTGACTGTATGTGTGCCTACAGGCCAGAAGAGGGCACCAGATCTCATTACAAATGGTTGTGAGCCACCATGTGGTTGCTGGGAATCAAACTCAGGATCTCTGGAGGAACAGTCAGTGCTCTTAACCTCTGAGCCATCTCTCCAGCATTTTTTTTTCTCCCCAGAGTTGAGGACCAAACCCAGGGCCCTGTGTATAGGCAAGAGCTCTACCACTGAGCTAAATCCCCAACCCCATGACCTCAGTATTTAAAAGTCAGTGGTAGAGTACTTGTCAAGTATGCACAAGGCCCTGGTTCAACAACCAACAAAAGTAAATAAAATAAAATGAAATTACAGCACCAATCACCCTATAAATGTAGCACTTTGAACCCTTTTTCCTATCTTATTTTTTCTCCATAGAACTTACCATTTAACATATAAATTATTTATTTATTTATTTTCAATTTACTAAGATGAAAGCTTCAAATGTGCAGACATTTTCTACAACGCCCCACTCCAGGGGCTGAGAGATGGCTCAGTGGCTAAGAGCATTTGCTCCGAAAGTAACAGGACTTGACTACTGAAAGTTTCAAGTTCAGTGGAGACACCAGATGTCCTCTGCCCCTCCTTCTGCTAGGACCAGACACAGCAAACATTAGGTAATCCATGAATATTTGTTTAATACAGTTGGCAACTCCCTGGTAGCTGAGATCATGGGCCTTTTACCACCACTTCCACTGAACTTCAGAGTGTTCACAAGAGACAGAAATGAGAAAGTAGCACACAGAGTTATGTCATCATATACATTGAAGAGAAGTCCATTTGGATGAGCCTCATATCCCTCCCCCCAATCCTTGTCCTTGAAAGCTGGATACTAAGAAACACATTACATATTAAGAAATATTTAGTTGGCTCTGGTTGTGTGGGCCTCCCCAGATACTGGGGAGGTTGAGGCAGAAAAGCACAAGTTCAGAGAGAGTTCAGAGAGAGCCTGGGACACTTACAGAGATTGTGTTAAAATAGAAAGTAAAATCAGGGCTGGGGATATTGTTCAAAGGTGGTTGCTTAGCATGCACAATACCCTTACTTTAGCGGGCAGCGCTATGGAAGAAAAAAAAAAAGGAGGGATTTGTATTTTTGGTCTGAGATTTACAAAGATGAAAATACAGCAGGCTCAGCAAGAATAAATTAAAGGGGAAATGAAGAACACAAATAAGTTCTAATGTCACATCCACTTTAGTGAAGATGCTAGATTAAATGTCACTGATAGAGCATAATAAACAGATCAGGAAATATGAGCTTTAGAAACAATGCAAATTTGGCCAAAGACTCCTCCGGCAGGTGCCTTTGTTTCACTCTATGGAGACTTTTATCACAAATTCCAGCCTGAGGAGCAGTGGAGGTGTGCCTACCTTTCTTTCATGCTTTATAACTTCCTCAGCTGTCTAACATAACAGGTAATTATCTGTCAAACAGCCATTTCATCTCCTCTCAGGGGAAACTGCTCACCAGTCATTTAGAAAATGTTTCTTTTGGGGGAGAGATGGCTCAATGGTTAAGAAGATTGCCTGCTCTTCCAAAGGTCCTGAGTTCAATTCCCAGCAACCACATGGTGGCTCACAACCATCTGTAATAAGGTCTGGTGCCCTCTTCTGGCCTGCAGGCATACACACAGATAGAATACTGTATACATAATGAATAAATATTTTTTTTTTAAAAAAAAAGGAAAATGTTTCTTTCTCATTTTCCTAACAGGGAGGAAAAGGTTAGTACTTTTTGGCAACTATACTCATTTAGAGACAAATAAAAATTTTTGCTCAATTCTGCAAGCCTCACTTAGTCCTTGTATTAAAAATGATCAATAGCTGGGTGTGGTGGCACACGCCTTTAATCACAGCACTCTGGAAGCAGATGCAGGCTGATCTCTGTGAGTTCGAGGAAAGCCTGGTTTACAAAAATAATCAATAACTCCTTAACTCCTTAATTATGTCACTCTTCCCAATAAATCCCCAAGTGAATTTTTTTGGTTTTTTTGGGGGCAGGGTTTCTCTGTAGCTTTTTTTTGTTTTTGTTTTTTTGTTTTGTTGAGACAGGGTTTCTTTGTGGTTTTGGAGCCTGTCCTGGAACTAGCTCTTGTAGACCAGGCTGGTCTCGAACTCACAGAGATCTGCCTGCCTCTGCCTCCCAAGTGCTGGGATTAAAGGCGTGCGCCACCACCGCCCGGCTCTCTGTAGCTTTTGAGCCTATCCTTGAACTAGCTCTTGTAGACCAGGCTGGCCTCACCACCCGGTTCCAAGTGAATTTTATATACATTTCTCTCTCTCTTTCTCTCTCTCTCTCTCTCTCTCTCTCTCTCTCTCTCTCTCTCTCTCTCTCTCTCGCGTATGTGTGTGTGTGTGTGTGTGTGTGTGTGTGTGTGTGTGTGTGTGTGTGTGTACGGTGTCTGAAGTAGGGCCTTGTGCATCCTGGCCAAGTACTCTACCACTGAGATACAGCTCTAGTCCATGACTTAGAAATCTTTTGCCCGCCTCCTAAGGACAAACAACAAAAGCCAACAGTCAAGAAACAAATTCACTGGCAAGAACACATATTTGTTGTAGGTTTTAACTTTGGGGAAAAATACATAATATATGAAATTAGGCTCTGAAATCCTGTTTGCTGAAAACTGACTCCAACACTGAGGTGAGGTCAAACAGAAGCTGGAGGCCACAAGCACAGCAGGTCTAAAGTAGCAGCACATCCTGAAAGCAACTGTGCTCTCGAATAAACACTGCAATCAAGATGGATTTTGTATGTGTATGAAACTTAAAGAATAAATAAAAGGCAGTTTTAAAAGTAGTTCTCATTTACATTTCCCTTCAAAGCAACTCAAAGAACCAGGTATGGTAGTATGGGAGCTGGGAGCTGGTAATCCCAAAACTCTAGAGGCTAGCACAGAAACAGCCTGAGCAACACAGCAAGGCCAGGCACAGAAGCAAATGCCACAATCCCAACATTTGAAGGTGCACACATAAGGATAAGAAATTCATGGGCAGGGGGCTGGAGAGATGGCTCAGCGGTTAAGAGCACTGACTGTTCTTCCAGAGGACCTGAGTTCAATTCCCAGCAACCACATGGTGGCTCACAACCATCTGTAATAAGATCTGGCGCCCTCTGGCCTGCAGGCATACATTGAGGTAGACTTTCTATACATACATACATACATAAATATACACATACATACATAAATAAAATCTTTTTTAAAAAAAAAAAAAGAAAGAAATTCATGGGCAGGGAAGGCTGGAGAGATGGCTTGGCAATTAAGAGTGCTGGCTAATTCTTCCAGAGGTCCTGAGTTCGATTCCCAGCAACCACATGGTGGCTCACAGGAGTACATACACACAGAGCACTCATATACATAAAATAAATAAATAAAATCTTTAAAAAAATTCATGGGCAGCATCGGCTAAATAGCAAATTTGAGGCCAACCTGTCCTACATGAAACCATGCACCCCACCACAAAGGAAAAAAAAAAATCCAACCAACCAACCAACTAGGCTACCATCCTGATGGAATGGAACATTATCTTAAAACTATGATCCTTAGTCTTCATTCCATTGCCTGTCATATGACAATTAATAGTTAATTCTTTTCTCTTCGTGCTTTATTAATACTTACTATATGGTTATATAATATTCTGAGTAATAAAATATGGGAAATCTGTCACTTGGATAACAAAGAAGACCGGATGACAAACCAAGATGACAACTTGAATAGGTTATAAGAAAGTGAGGCCACACTAGGTCAAGCAGCTCATGTTCTCTAAGCCTTGGTTTGTTATCACAGGAAATGTTTGATTCTACCAACAGCAGGCCTATTGTGCTTGTGCCTCCCTAGCCCAAGTTTACTGGCATTGCCATGAACGAGACCTTTATAAGTCCCAACCTGGACGGCAGCAGTCTTCCCACTTCAGAGCCTTTCCAACCCATCTTCCACATCTCAGCCAAGGAATTTTCCTCAGGCAGGGCTCCTATCACCCTATTGCTTCATAAAAACTTTCTACACACTCTTCCACATTTCCCAGTTACTAGAGAAATGGATCTTTCTTCTGTGCTCTATCATCCTGGGCTATCTACCATCTGACCGCAACCTACTTTCCGGGCTTGTCTGCTGCTTCCTCTTCACACTGCCCCGCAGATGGGCTTGCCACATTAGCCACACAGACCCCGACTTCCCACCTGTGCCTTTGCTCCCATTATCTTCTCATTTGGGAATATGCTTTTCTATTAAATAAGGAAGAAGACTTCAACAGCAAAACCTCATTTTTTTTTCATCTTTTTTGCCAACATTATGTAAGTTACTTTAAGTGTTTTTTTTTTTTTTGGCGGGGGGGGGGTGATGGTTTTGAGACAGGGTTTCTCTGTGTAACAGTCCTGGCTACCTTAAGTTTTCTTTGAAAGAAGGGTAATGATACTTTTTTTTGGAATTGTTTTGTTTTTATTTCATTTTAGGTGTTTGGCTGTTTTGCCTGCATGTTTTTCTGTGCACCACTGTCTGCAGTACCCAAAGAGGCCAAAAGATGCTGGATCCCTGAACCAGGAGTTACAGACTCTGTGCATTACCATGTGGTTGCTGGGAACTAAATCTATGTCCTCTGGAAGAACAGTCAGTGCTCTTAACCACTGAACCATCTTTTCAGTATCTTGTTTTGTTTTTGACACAGGGTCTCACTGTGTATCCCTGGATGGCATAGAATTTGCTTTGTAGACCAGTATGGCCTTGAACTTACTGAGATCCACCTATTTCTGCCTCTCAAGTGCTGGGATAAAATTTATGTGCTACTGTGCCTGTCCCATATTTCTGTGAGGTTTAGAAAACAACATACATATACAGAATGAGCATAGCACATATTTAGTGGTTGAGAGTGACAGTTTTTTATTATTCCCCAAAGTGAAGACAAGGATATGGAATCTCTTCTAACTAAAAATTACATTTCCCTCCTCCAAGTTCTGAAAGATAGTTTCTCTCACCACCTTGTTCTCTCCTCCTTCCACCCCACCCCTCTCAGACTCTCAGGTCTCACAATGCAAAGCAGGCTTGAATTTACAATCCCATAATCCTTTTTTAAAAAAAATTAATTATTATGTATACAATATTCTATCTGTGTGTATGCCTGCAGGCCAGAAGAGGACACCAGACCCCAATACAGATGGGTGTGAGCCACCATGTGGTTGGTGGGAATTGAACTCAGGACCTTTGGAAGAGCAGGCAATGCTCTAAACCTCTGAGCCATCTCTCCAGCCCCTCCTGTAATCCTCTCGCCTCAGCCTCAAGAATGCTGGGGTATAGTCAGCTTTGGCTTCTTTAAAGTTACCTTGGGCAGGGGATATATGCTGTGGAACAGTGCTTGTAGAGCATGTTTGATGCTCTGGGTTTAACCCTAGCACCACAGAAAACAAAATCACGTTTTGGTTTTGTTTTTTGGTTTTTATTGTTTTTTTTTTTGTTTTTGTTTTTTTTTTTTTTGAGACAGGGTTTCTCTGTAGCTTTGACCCTTCCTGGAACTAGCTCTATAGACCAGGCTGACCTAGAACTCAGAGATCCACCTGTCTCTGCCTCCTGAGTGCTGGAATTAAAGCCGTGCTCCACGACCTCCCAACCTCACTTTTTGATTGTTAATACAACTCTTTAGTAACCTCTCATGTATCCAAGGGCAGAACCTACACCTGATTTATCTTATTTCCTTTAATATCTATAATGGTGTCTCACTTATACTAGGACCCAAATATCTACTGATAGATGAATAATTACACAAGAAAATCTTTTTCCTTTCTATTTTTTTTTGGGTTGTTTTGTTTGGTTTTGTTTTTATAAGATAGGATCTCACTATATAGCCCTAGCTGGACTGGAACTCACTATGTAGACCAGGCTGGCTGGAAACACATACCTACCACTGCCTCCTGAATGCTGGGACTAAAGGATTATCACTCCTGGCACATAAGAAAATCTTAAGAATTATATGTTATCTAGTAAAAAGCTACTGGGCTAACAAGACAGATCAGTGGAGAGAGGCTTTTGCTACTAAGCCTGAAGACCTGAGTTCAATCCTCAGGACCCAAGAAGTGGAAGAGAGAACTGACTTCTGGAATTGTCCTCTGAGCTCCACACACATGCACCGAGAGACTCCTTTTGAAATATAGTTATTATCTATATACATATGTATATGTATGTTTGTCTGTGTTTGGGTGTATGTACATGTGAGCACAGGTATTCATGGAGGCCATGCTGTATTCCCTGGAGCTGGAGATAGAGTTATAGGCAGGTTTGGTTTGAGTGCTGGGAACCAAACTGGGATCCCCTGAAAAAGCAGCAAGTGTTCTAAACTGCTCAGTCATCAAACAATCACCTAAAAAAATCATTAAGGTCTGGAGAAATGGCTCCACAGTTAAGACACCTGCTGCTCCTGCAGTGGTGGACTTTCATTCTTAGCCCTCAAAGGGGAGTTCACCATCGACGCTTCTAGTTTCAGGGGTACAGTCTTCCAGGATCCCTACAGGCACCAGACATGCAAGTAGCACACATACATACGAGTTAGGCAAAATCCTCAAACGTGAAATAAAATAAATACGAAAAGAGAAACAAAAATAAATATAAAACATCTTTTTAAAAAGGTTACTATTAAAAAAACTACAGGATGGTGGCACATGACTTTAATCCCCGCACTCAGGAGACAGGCAGGCAGATCTCTGAGTTCGAGGTCAGCCTGGTCTACAGAGGGAGTTTCAGGACAGTTGGGGCTACACAGAGAAACCCTGTATCCAAAAAATAAAAAAATCACAGAGGCTAGAGATGGCTGTTCTTCCAGAGAACCCAGGTTTGATTCCCAGCACCCATGTGGTAGTTCTCAACCACCTGTAACTCCAGTGCCAGGGGGTTTGCTAGCCTTTTCTGCTAGCAGTACATATATATACATTGTTATTTATTACACAGAACATTAGAAAAAGTGGCACTGCTAGACATGAAAGTACATGTCTTTAATGCCAGGACTTGGTGAACACAAGCGGGCAACACTTTGGGAGTTCCAGCCTAGCCTAGTCTATGTAGTGAGTTCCCAGCCATTCATAGGTACAAGTGAGAACCTTTCTCAGAACCAAAATCAAAACCAAAATACAAAATGGTACTATTCCACATCTTTCTTTTTTTTTTTAAATATTTATTTATTATGTATACAATATTCTGTCTGTATGTCTGCAGGCCAGAAGAGGGCACCAGACCTCATTACAGATGGTTGTGAGCCACCATGTGGTTGCCGGGAATTGAACTCAGGACCTTTGGAAGAGCAGGCAATGCTCTTAACCACTGAGCCATCTCTCCAGCCCTTCCACATCTTTCTTTAGAACATAAAGTGGAATGTTTTCTTGCATTAAAGCGCACATATGCACACGCGCGCATACACACACACATAGTTATAAATGCACACATATAACAAACACACACACTGTTATTCCTTAAACCATTTTTGTTTTTCATTTTTTCAAGACAGGCTCCCTCTGTAGAACAGGCTGGCCTCAAACTCACGGAAAACCACCTGCTTCTACCTCCTGAGTGTTGGGATTAAAGGTGTGTGCCACCACCGCTGGGCAATCTTAAACCATTTCCTTTTTTAAAAAAATTATCTATTGCCGGGCGGTAGTGGCGCATGCCTTTAATCCCAGCACTTGGGAGGCAGAGGCAGGCAGATCTCTGTGAGTTCGAGACCAGCCTGGTCTACAAGAGCTAGTTCCAGGACAGGCTCCAAAACCACAGAGAAACCCTGTCTTGAAAAAAACCAAAAAAAAAAAAAATTTATTTATTTTAGGTTCACTGATGTTTTGCCTGCCTGAGTGTCTATGTGAGGATGCCAGATCTCCCGCAAATGGGATTACAGACAATTGTGTGCTGCCATGTGGGTGCTGGGAATTGAACCCAGGTCCTCTGGAAGAGCAGCCAGTGCTCTTAACCACTGAGCCATCTCTCCAGCCCTCTCCTTAAACCATTTTCAAGTGAATACTTGATACCCAAACTTCAAGCAACAATAATAACAGTATGTTCTGACCACTATGAACTCTAATAAATGTTCTAATCTTCTTAAACATTCTGATTGTATATCCTCTACCTCCTTCAAGTGAGTCTTGACCTTAAAGAAGTGCTTGAGGTCAGCTGGCTATTAATGACACAGTGTTTCCTTTCATGTTGTGTCTTAGACAACAGCCCTTATAGTCTCTTGAGAATCTTCTGAGGTATATTATGTGCAGGCAAATTCTGTCAGCAGAACTCACAGACAGATAAGACAGTGCTACTGATAGGACCCTGCACTGAGTCATACCCCATCCCCTCGGGCTTTATGCATTTATTTTAGTTATTATGAGACTACAGCCCAGGCAAGTGTAGAATTCAGGGCTCTTCTTGCCTCAGACTCTTTGAGCACTACTAGCATGCACCACCACTCCCTGCTTCCCTCACAGATTTAAAAAGAGAATTAGGGATTTGGCATTTTCAAGGCCTGGCTTGAATGTTGAACATTACTTCCTTCATGTTCTAATTTCTCCCTTTTTAGATCCAGAAGACCCAGTGACAGAAGCTGGTGATTTCCATGCAAAGGGAGATCTGCATCTTCCAGACACCAAGATGCTTAGATTTTGTTTGTTTGTTTTTCGAGAGAGAATGGTTTCTCTGTGTAGCCCTGGCTGTTCTCCAAGTCACAGAGATCCTGCCTCTGCCTCCTGAGTGCTGGGATTAAAGGTACACTAACACCTCCGGACACTTAGATAATCTTTAAAAAAAAAATGGAAGAAGTCATATTCTTCTCTCTAAAAGGACTGAAATTCTACTCTTGGTGTCAGTTGCTAGATAGAGGGACCCAGTGGAATTGTCTCAGCAGTACCTTGAAGGTAGGATCTGGTCTCTCATAAAAACCTTAACATCAAATAGACTAACAGAAAGCTGGCATGAGAAGAATGGGTTCTGTTGGGAAGAAACAGAATAATCAATGACCTTGGAGATTTCAGACAAATCTGAATTTCTTTTGAAGGCAAAGATAAAAATAGCACAAACAACACAGACGTGTAAAAACAAAACAAAGGCCACCAACTCAACTTGTTAGGTCTGGAGAACTGCTCACAACCACAGCTGCTAATGGTTATGGATTTGGCAATCAAAATGTCTTTGTTAAAAAAAAAAAAAGTTTGAACTGCCTCACTATTGAGGTTACAAACCACAGCCTTGATGCATTGTTGCAGTCAACATCCTCCCCACTGTTTTTGAGAGCTTACAGCTGCTGCTGGCAGATAAAATGCTGGCACACAGCAGGGGCTCCTTCCAGGGGAATACAGGAGAAGCTCTGAGGAGATGGCTCTCATCTACCTATCTCTCCCAGTCAGCCTGCAGCCCTTTCTTTACATTCCTTCCCTGTCTAGGTTCATCCCCTGCCATTACTCAGAGGAGAGTTGAGGGTTTAGTGGGAAGTTTTTTCTTCCTGGTACAACTTAGCCATGCTGACTAAACTTGCCTTAAGAAGATAAAAGTAAGTCTGTTCAGCACACACTCTTTAAAAGGTCGTTTAGAGTATAGTGAACTTGACTTTAAAAGAAACAAATCTCTTCTTACTCTTTTTAGAAAACTAAATGATCACACTATGCCAAAAATAGTGAGGCTTAGTATATTTTAATTTATCAGACAGTCCAAGAATGTGAGGTCAGAAATAAATTACTAAGTTTCTTTGGGGAATGAAAATGCTAGCTGAAGAAAAATGTGGTCTAAGTCACATAGGAAGTTAGTTTCAACTGACATAAAATTTGTTAGTGTCACAGTTTCTCAAGGAAAATTCGACTCAGCTGGTTGATAAGAATTCATGTTGAGATGCTAAAGACACAGAGTAGAAACTGTTTCCTGGACGGTTATTGCTCAATAAGTTGGACTTAAGAGGACAAAGAAAAGCCCAATGTGCATTCTAAATTGTGCACACTAGGACTACAGCTATGTAGTTTGCAAACAGGCACCGAGTGTGTTTGAGGAGGACAGGGTAGCATCTCAGTGGTAGAGCACTTGCCTAGTATGCGCAAGGTCCTGGGTCTGATAGCTAACACCACTTCAGAGAGAAAAATGTTTAGGAACACTGTATTCTATCATCTCCCTCTCAGAGAACCTTAATTTGTACTTGTATATAAAAGCCTCTGAGAAACTCTATGGTAAACAAATTTGTTTAATTCAAAGATGTTTTCCAGATGTACACTAATTTCAGGGAACACCTACATGAAGTACTTTGTAAAATCCTAGGATAGGTCTGTTTCCCCAAAATACCAACTCATTTACTTAGAAATAAGATTTAGGCTAAGGGTGGTGGAGCACTTCGCTAGAATGAACAAGGCACTGGGTTTAATCCATCGTACCATAAATCAAACACTGCGATGACTCAACTAGGGTCAAGTACTTGCTGCTAAAGCATGAGGATCCGAGTTTGAGTCCCCAGAGTCATGTAAAGGTAAACACAGAAACATCTGTAAACCCAGATCTTCTACTCGGGGACAGCAACCATTTCTAAAGTGACAAGATCCAATGGAGCGAGAGAAAAAATTAATTAATTAATTAAAAAAACAAGCAAACAAAATTGACTATTATCTACTCTGAACAATATTCATATGATATTCTCAAACACAGAAAGTAAAGGAGAAAATCACAGAAAAGCTGATGACCACAAGAAAGGGGTATGAAATTTCAATGTTCAATGAAATCTACCAACTCCTAGCATTTTGGTATAAATTCACAGCATACCCAAGGATAATCCATAAGGAGAGTTGCCAGGGTCTCCATCATGGCACCCGTGGGAGGATTCTGGCATTCCTACATACTGTCCTCAGCAATTCCAGTACATAACACACAATAAATCCAAGCTCAGGGAGCGGCATCTGCTGACCTGAAGAAAGAGTATCCCTTGGGAAAACAAAATTTGTTAACTAGATCTCTAATGATAGCAATACCTGATATTTTAAGATGATAGTTTTCAATGTTATGGTTTGAATTTAAAAATGTCCCCTCCAGGCTTATGTGCTTGGGCATGTGGTTCCCTGGCTGTACTGGTACAATTTTGGGAAGTTGTGGGGTCCTGGATGGTAGAGATGGCTCACTGAAGGGTGGCCTTTGAGGGTTATAGCTCTAACTGTGGTCCTTCTCTCTCTGCTTGATGATCTGCCAAGCTGTGAGAAGCAGCAGGTGCAAGCTTCCATCACCAAGAACTGGACATTACTTGCCATGCCTTTCCCACTGTGTCCTCTGAAACCACAACCCAAAATTAATCTTCTCTCCTTTAGGGTTGCTCCTGTCAGATATTGTATCATAACAAAGAGAAAAGAAACTAATGTATTTATTTTCATAGCAGAAAGGGAGGGGCATGACATCAAAACAAATATAGGTGGAAAAGAAATAAAAGTACAGGTACCAGAGCATGGAGATGAAAGCCTTCATGGTCCTATGCCTTGTCTGGGTCTAGATTATATACTAGGGGCAGAGCAAAAGAACGGGAGTCAAATATCACACCTGAATGCATGCAGTGGACATAGAAGTAAACAGAAGAGACAGAGTAGGCAACCCTAAGAAAATCATTGGGGTCATGCCTGTAACAACATCACCTGGGAGGCTGAGGTAGGAGGATCAGATAATCTACACCTACAAATGGAGTTTGAGGCCAGTTCAGGCTATGGAAGACCCACGTTCAAAAAAAAAAAGCAGACATAGCAGAGTTTGGTGGCACTCCCAACATATGAGACTCTGTCTAAAGGAGTGGAGAGAGGAGAGAAGAGAAAAGGAGAGAAGAAAACAAAACAAGCAAATGAAAATGAAAGCCTGGATATGTATGGTGGTGGCCATCAATTAATCCCAGATCTTGAGGGTGCTGGAGAGATGGTTAAGAACACTGGATGATGCTGGGCAGTGGCAGTGCACACATTTAATCCTAGCACTCGGGAGTCAGAGGCAGGCAGATCTCTGTGAGTTCGAGGCCAGCCCAGTCTACAGAGCTAGTTAAAGGACAACTAGGGCTGTTACACAGAGAAATCCTGTCCCAAAAAACAAATAAACAAACAAACAAACCTGCCTGGCAGCTCACAACTGTAGCTCTAGTTCCAATTGCAGTTTGGATCTCTGGATCCGGTGCCCTCTTCTGGTTTCTGTGGGCACTGCCTGTATGGGGTGCACAGACATACAGGCAAGATACCCATACACACCAGGCAATGGTGGCACATGCCTTTAATCCCAGCACTTGGGAGGATAAGGCAGGTAGGTTTCTGTGAGTTTGAGGCCATCTTGGTCTACAGAGTGAGTTCCAGAACAGCTAGAGCTACATAGTGAGATGCTCTTTTGAAAAAAGAAAGAAAGAAAGACAGGAAGGAAGGAAGGAAGGAAGAAAACATTTGGGATCTGCGATATAGCTTAATGTTAGAGTAATTGACTAGAATGCATAAAGCCCTGGGTTCATACGGCACAGCCAGAAAAAAAAAAAGAAGGCAAACATTTGGAAAAATGAATTTAGCTGGGTGGTGGTGGTGACACACACCTTTAATCCCAGCACTTGGGAGGCAGAGGCAGGTGGATCTCTATGAGTTTGAGGCCAGCTTGGTCTACAAATTGAGTTCCAAGACAGTCAGGACTGTTACACAGAGAAACCCTGTCTCAAAAAAAACAAAAAAAACAAACAAACAAAAAAAGGAATTTACTGAGTGAAAGCTAAATTGAAGCACGTTTTCTTTTGGGGGGGGGGTGAGAAAGGGTTTCTCTGTGTAACAGCCCTATCTGCCTCTGCCTCACAATTAAAGTTGTGCAGTGCCACCACCACCCAGCATGAAGTACATTTTCTTATGCACAGTGTTAGAAGCACAAATGCTTAATTTAACTGCTCAAAGGACAGGAAAACAACACTGTAAGACTTTCTCTGCTTAGATTTGGTCATCTTGCCAGTCTGAACCCAAACTCTACATTTGAGGAATTTCACAATGAAGTTACAGTTCTTTGGTGCCCCCTACTGTTCAAATGTGTTTGAATCATGTCAATTTAATGTTTATGGAGATTTTAAAAATTAAATACATATGTATGTTCACTTATACACACATACCCCAACATGGCACAAATCAAACCACATTCAAGCACATTTGCCCATCATGAGTTTAATGGTCTGGAAGAAATGCTTCAGGATACGACAAAAAACAAGCAAACAAAATTAGACTATTATCTACTCTGAACAATATTCATATGATATTCTCAAACACAGAACGTAAAGGATTAATCTACATCCACCATGCAATCAAATGAAAAGTGGTATTTTAGAGTTTCTTCATTAAAAGAAATTTTAGCTTTTTTTTTTTTTTTTTTTTTTTTTTTTTGACAAACATCCTCACTCACTCTGTAACCCTGGCTGGTCTGGAACTTACTATGGAGACCAGGCTGGCCTCCAGATGCCTCTGCCTCCCAAGTGATGGGATAAAGGTGTGTGTCATCTGGCCCAACCTAAAAAACGAAGCCTAAAGAAAGGATGAAGACCTTACACTTCCTTCCCTGGACTGTAATGGCAACTGTTTTTCAGAAATGTAGGTCTGCTACTTCCCCATACACTGAAAACTAAGCCATCTCTAAGTGCTTCTATTTCTGACCTATTCCTAGTCTCCCTCCAATGTACATTTACAAAAACATTCTCCTGGAGCTGGGGGTGGTGATTGCATGCTTGTAATCTCAGGACTCCAGAAGCAGAGGCAGGAGGATAATCACAAGTACAAGGGCTCTATGTAAGTTCCAGTTCAGTCTGGGACAGGGCACAAAACAAACCAGGACACGACACAACAGACGCTTTGGAGGCAGAGAAAGTAGGACCATGAATTTGAAGCCAGCCTAAGCTGTGCCACAAGTCTCTCAAGGGGAGGGGGGAATATAAAGAGAGACCTTTCTTCTTCTGTCTTGATTGCTAGCACCTTACTGCCTTCAGAACAGTCTGTTAAGATGATCTAGAACCTGTCACGACAGTAAGCAAGTGCCTGCCCACGAGAAGAACTCAGTACTCACCTGCTCCTGAAATTGTTTCTGGGATAAACAATCAATTAGGTCCACACAGCCCAAAAGACAACCTGATGGATAATCATTTGGAAATTCCACATCTGAATAGAAGACAACAAAAGGAGAGGATGACTTTCCTCTTTTGTGACCCTGGAACTCAGGAATCTGCTTTCAATTCTGAACATAACTTTTTCCATTATCTATTTGTAGAAGCAAAGTCAAACAGTGAAGTTTATTATATGGCACAACTGCTTATATTTTAGCAAAAGTCCAGCGAGTGACTAGCTTTGCTTACTATTCATGTGCTAAAGTTGGAAGCTTTTGTTTTAGAAAAATCTTCTATATACCATCAAGGTTCAAGGACTCTATAGGTTAATACCAATCAAATTAATTATAATGTACTCACAGCTGGATTGGATTAAAGTTTGGTGGTGGGATGGCTAGCTTTAAATTTCAACTCCACATAACTGACAATCATGTAGAAAGAGTCTCAATGAGAGACTGTCAGCATTGGGTAGGAAGACCCAGCCCACTGCCAATAGCATTATTCTCTAAGAAGAGTCCTGAACTATGTGAGCGTGGAGAAGGGTAACCAAGTACAAGCCAGCTGAGATGTGGCCGTCTGTCCTTCATTGTGGCTATGAGGACAGAATCTGCTTCAAGCTCCTGCCACTGTGGCTTCCTACATTAATGGACTGAAATCTGGGATTATGAGCTAAAGCAAAGCAAACCCTTCCTCCTCTAAGTTGCTTCGGGTCATAGAATTTTATCACAGCCAAAGAAACAAAACTAGAACAGGAGATACAGTATTTTAGAAAGAAAGAAAAGCAGTTATACGTGATGAGGAAAAGAAAACCATAAAAGTATGATAAAACAAACAGAAGAATAAATGTAATTTTTTCTTTTCTTTTTCTTTTTTTTTTTTTGAGACAGGGTTTCCCTACATGCTTTGAACAGCCATCTGTGACTTATCACTCAACACACTAATAAGCTGAGTGTGGAGGCTCATCCCTCTTATCCTACTGTTTGGGGGGCTGAGGCAAGAAACTGCCTTGAGTTTGAATTAGTCTAAATACATGGTGAGTTCCAGGGCAGCTGGGCTCTGCTGAGATACCCAGTCTACAAATCAAATGAATAGACAAATGTGAGGTCTTAAGTCTCTTTAACACAAGAAAAAGCCAAAGGAAAAGGATATAGAAGATAAGAATTCAGGACAAAGGAAGACTAAAAACCAAGCATATATATGCAGCTGTTACCTTTTCCACGAAGAAGACGATAGGTAGCCTGGAGTTCTGAGACCTCTTGAGGGGAAGGTCTTTTGCCTGTAGCTGCAATCCAAAGTCTTCCTCTGTGAGGTGTATACCAGGATCTGCCCTCCACCCTTAAATAAATACAAATTTAATGGAAAGGCTCAAATTCTAGTTTCCTTGAAGAGCCCATAATATACAGCAAATCCTACAGCAAATTATTCTATTTCACCAAGAGTTCCAAAGAGGATATCACATCAAGAGAAATTTTTAAAAATTTATTTATTACGTTTACAGTGTTCTGCCTGCGTGTACACCTTTATGTCAGATAAAGGCACCAGCTCTCAATAAAGATAGTTGTGAGCCGCCATGTGGGTGCTGGGAATTGAACTCTGGACCTCCGGAAGAGCATCCAGTGCTCTTAACCTCTAAGCTGTCTCTCCAGCCCCAAGAGAGATAATTTTGTGAGCAATATTTCTCCCATAATATCTTTTTTTTTTTTTTTTGGTTTTTCGAGACAGGGTTTCTCTGTGGCTTTGGAGCCTGTCCTGGAACTAGCTCTGTAGACCAGGCTGGTCTCGAACTCACAGAGATCCGCCTGCCTCTGCCTCCCAAGTGCTGGGATTAAAGGCGTGCGCCACCACCGCCCGGCTCTCCCATAATATCTTTCCCATGAAGTTGAACTGAACTCTGCCAGCTAACCCGTCCTACCATTATCACCAGTCATTTCTCTCAACTCTTACCTGTCACCTGATCTCGGTAATTCAGATCTGGAATTGTTACTTGTTTTGGGATTTTTTTTGTTTGTTTGTTTTTCAAGACAGAGTTGCTCTGTAGTTTTGGAGCCTGTCCTGGAACTAGCTCTTGTAGACCAGGCTGGCCTCGAACTCACAGAGATCCGCCTGCCTCTGCCTCCCGAGTGCTGGGATTAAAGGTGTGTGCCACCACCACCACTTCAGATTTTTATAACACAAAGTTTATAATAATAAGTTATTACATTTATTTATTTATAGGGAGGGCACATATGAGACATGGCATTTTTATGGAGGCTAGAGGACAACTTGGAGGAGTTAGTTCTCTCCTTCCATTATATGAGTTCTGGGGATCAAACTTATATTGTCAGGGGCCAGGTGTGGTGGCTCACACCATTAATCCTAGCACTCAAGAGACAGAAGCAGATGGAGCTCTATGAGTATGAGGCCAGCCTGGTCTACATAGTTAATTCCTGGTCAGGCAGATATCTAGTGAGACCCTAAACACTTATGTGTATGTCCATATGTCTATATGTGTATATGCCACATATGTCCTCAGAGACCCAAAAAACATCAGATCCAACAGAGGGTTCTGAGCCATCTGACATTTGTTCTGGGTCCTCTAGAAGTACAGCAGGACTCTTAACCACTGAACCATCTCTACAGCCCTCTTTTTTTTTAATTTGTAAAGACACTTATCTATCTATTTATTTAAGCACATATATGTATGTGTACATGTACAAATGGAGGTCAGAGGACAACTTCTAGAAGCTGGTTTTCTTCTTCTACCATGTGAGTTATGGGGATCAAATTCAGTTAGGCTTGGTAACAAACACCTTTACCCCAATCTCATTCTTTCTTGGGGAGGTAGGGGTTGGTTTTTCAAGACAGGGTTTCTCCATGTAACAGTTTTGGCTGTCCTGGAACTAGCTCGGTATACCACAATGGCCTCGGACTCATTGAGATCTACCTGCATCTGCTTCCTGAGTGCTGGGATTAAAGGTGTGCACAACAACCACCTGGCCCCAATATCATTCTTAAAACAGGAAGTAGGGTTATGAATTTTTCATATTCTTAGTTTTCTAATTTATATGAATTACAAAAGTGTCAGACACACTGTGAGTCATCATTACGGGGAATGAACAAACGTATGCTTTCCCACTGGCCAAATAATCTCAATAGTTGCTAGGAAAATGGTCCCACAAGTGTGAAAGAAGCACCCACTGACTCCCAGAGGGTTAGTGGGTTAGTGACTGTGTGAGAGATGCTGTTCATCCTGTTCTGAGCGAGAAAAGATGAACAACACAGAACCAAACGGAGGGAGAAACGAAAGCATTCTGACTCCCGAAGCCGAGGAGTGCGTGCTGTCCGTCTCCTACTTTGGAAAAGAAAGAGAGCAAACAGGAAATGAATGAGAATAGACATCTGAGGGCTTGGCTGTCTTAGAAGAGAAGCAGTCATGTTTCTGGGTGCTAACAGCACTGCACACATGGTCTAACTGTCAAGTAACAAAGCCAAAGCAAGAAGGCAAGACTCCCAGTGGAAGAAGGTGCTTTAGGCACCTCAGTAAATAAAGGAGGAGTGACAGCGGCAAAATCTGTTCAAATGACTGTTTCTAAATATGGAAACAACTGAAGCATCAACAGTAGAGGGCATGAACATTTTGAAAACCTGAAGTTGGGCTGGAGAGATGGCTCAACGGTTAAGAGCATTGCCTGCTCTTCCAAAGGTCCTGAGTTCAATTCCCAGCAACCACATGGTGACTCACAACCATCTGTAATAAGATCTGTTGTCCTCTTCTGGCCGTCAGGCATACATGTAGACAGAATATTGTATATATAATAAATAAATAATTTTTTTTAAAAAAAAAAGAAAACCTACTTTTGTAATTCAGAGAAATCCAGCTTACCTTTGCCTGCAAAGTACTAGCCTGGGTTTCACAGCTACTCCTTTAGAAACTAAAATTCTATTTTTTAAAAGGTATATACTAATATATATATATATATATATATATATATATATATATATATCAGTTATATGTATAAGTGTATGTATATATATACACATTACCAGCACATAAAATTTTAGAAGATAGGGCTGGAGAGATGGCTCAGAAGTTAAGAGCACTGACTGCTCTTCCAGAGGTCCTAAGTTCAATTCCCAGCAACCACATGGTGGCTCACAACCATCTGTAATGAGATCTGGTGCCCTCTTCTGGCTAGCAAGCATACAGACAAAACACTGTATACAAATAAATAAATAAAATCTTTAAAAAAAAATTTAGAAGATAAGAGAAAAGGAAAAATGAGCATGTAGTATTAATGATAAATGAAATAAAAAACCCAAATGGGTGATAGGGGGCACAAACCTTTAATCCCAGCACTCGGGAGGCAGAGGCAGGGAGATCACTGAGAGTTTGAGGCCAGCTTGATCTACAGAGCTAGTTCCAGGACACCTAGGGCTGTTACACAGAGAAACTCTGCCTTGAAAAATCAGCAAACAAACAAACAAAAAAAAAAACCCAAGTAAATTATATAATAAGGTCTTACTAAGTATTGATTCACATAGGAAAACACAATGTAAATAAACATTACAGGCCTGACGTGGTGGTCCATCCCACTAATCCCTTTAATTCCAGTACTAAAGAGGCAGAAGTAGGCCCAGGAATTCAAGTTTGAGGCCATTCTGGTTTACATAGTAGTAAATTCCAGGACAACAAAGGCTCCATTGAGAAACCACGTCAAAAGAAAGAAAAAAAAAATCCAAAGCACTAACAGCAGCTAATAGTTAGTAACTGTTTCTAGGGAGTGAGATATACATGATCTCTTTCTAGCTATCTTTCTTCATTTAGCCTTATATTTATATGTACACAAATGAAAAAAAAGCAAAGTTTAAATATGAATTAAGAAGAAACACAATATGCTAGCTGGTGGCAGTACACGCCTTTAATCCTAGCACTTGGGAGGCAGAGGCAGGTGTGGATCTCTGAGTTTGAATTTTCCAATAGACTTTCTTCTAAAGATGAAAACACTGGTATTCTAGCTTCTCTGTAAACATCTTTAGCTCTTTTCTCTTTTCCTCTTCTGCAGTACTAAAGGTTAATCCAGGGCCTTATGCACATTAGCCAGTCATACTATCACTAATCTATACCCCAGGCCCTGGTTCTACTGTTCATTCTGAGATAGGGTCTCACTGGGTTGCCCTCCTCAGATTCATCATCCATCTGTCACAGACTCTTGAATGACCGAGATTATAGTCATGGTCCCCACACTTCCATTTGTTATTTTAAAGCCACTCAGCCAAAAATATATAAATATTAAAAATTAATTAAAATAACAAAATGAGCCTTAAAAACCAAACAATAAATGGAAAAGAAAAAAAAACCAAAGAGCCTGTAGAACTTTAAGACAATTCTGAAGCCATTTCTGACAACTCTCAGTACTTCCCCTCCTCCTCTGGGAACCAAGGACATAGCAGCTAAGCATGCTCGTGTTACTGAGATGTTGGGAACTTTCCATCTCCCTGAATAGAGGCATGATAACCCTTAAGTGTTGACTCAGTTACTGATGTTTTGACTTAGTCCCTGGGAAGGGGCAAAGTGACCCTCAGAAGAGTCCCTTTATCTCATCTGATCTGGCAACCACTCTCCAGCCAACTATTGGTAATAGCCCCTTTGAATAAGCCAATCATAATTGGTTTTTCCTTTAAAAATATCCTGTACCGGACATCCAGGGTCTTCTAGCCTCCCAACTGCTGGAAGACCCTGTCATGACAGAATTAATGAAATCCTCATGCTTTTACATCAGCTGTGATATGAGAGATGGTCTCTTGGGGCGACTCCTCCTCCTCGGTGATTGGACGCTAGGGTCCAACAAACCTACCACCAACAATTTTTTAAGATATATTTTACTGTATGTGTGTTTTGGCTGCATTATTTATATGTGTCTAGTACCTGCAGAGGCCAGAGAGGGCACTGGATCTCCTAATACCAGGAGTTATAGATAGTTGTAAGCCACTATGTGGGTGCTGTGAACTAAACCCAGGTGCTCTACAAGGGCGAGAAGTGCTCTTAACTGTTGAACCACCTCTCTCTAGCCCCAAGCAAGTTTTTATATACGCGTGTGCATTTTTAATTGTATTTTGTTATTATTGTGTGTAATGTGTGTATGCGAGCATAAAGAAACACAGTCATGGCGCAGGGGTGAAGGTTAGAGGACAACTTTTAGGAGTTAGCTCTCGTCTATTGAACGCATGCCATCAGGCTTGTATAGCAAGTGCCTTTGCCAGCCAAGCCATCTTTCCAGCTCTTTTCTTTGTTGAACTAAGTCTTGCTAATGCACAATAGGCTAGACTACAACTCATAATCCTCCTGTCTCTGCCTCCTCTTGTGTGCTTTGATTACAGTTCTGTGTCACCATACTACTGTTGTTTTGTTTTGTTGTTTGTTTTTGTTTCTCTGTGTGTAGCCTTGGCTGTCCTAGAACTTGTTCTGTAGACCAGGCTGGCCTTGAACTCATAGAGATCCTGCTTCTGCCTCCTGAGTTCTGGAATTAAAGGCGTGAGCCACCACTGCCGTGCTGTGTCACCATATGTAGCACTGTTTATATTTACATGCATTGAACAATATTATAAGTCATCAATAGACTGGTACAAAGGAGCATAAATCCATACTTCTAAATCAAATAAATATGATTCAAAGGCTTTAATTTTCAATTTTATGGAAAAGTTATGATTTGTAATTTTTACCTTTTAATCCCTCTGACAAGCAGAGAGGCCCAGGGTTGATGCATAGAGAGGCACCAGCCACCATCAAAGCCTTCCTGGAATTCCTGGTCCTGGATTCGCAGTTGGTGCTGATGTAAACTGGGCTCTAGTCTCGTTCCTGCTGAGAGTGAAGTCTTCTGTGGGACAGAGCCAGTGTTGTCTACCCACTACATAGGAAAGAACACACAAAACAGAAACAGAGTTTTGCTGAGAAGGGAGGAACTTAGGGAAGGTGAACCAAAGTGATGAATGCTGGTAAAAAGGAATCATATAAGTATCACTTTTTTTCTTTCTTTAGGCTTGCCTTGAACTTGATGTGTGGCAAAGAATGACCGTGAATTCCTGATTCTCTTGTTGCCATCTTGCAAATGCTGGGATAACAGGTTTGTGCCATTGCTCAAGGAGTTTTTTTTTTGTTTGTTTTTAAAGAAAAATTTATCTTATTTCTAAAATAAGAACAAAAAGTATGGAAATGTTCTAACTTCTTAGGTAAACACGGTGACAATGTGGCATCATTTTGTTGTGTTCAAAGTCAGCCTCTCACTATGTCACCCCACCTGACCAGGAACATACTAATCAGAGCAGGCTGGCCTTGAACACAGAGATCTGCTAGCCCAAGTGCTAAGACTAAAGGAAGAATCACCACACCCAATTATTGCTTCTTTAGGTGTTTTTTTTCAAATTACATTTCATTCATGCATTTTGGGGATGGAGTGGGGCATGCATGCCACAGCACCCATGTAGAAGTCATTAAACAACCTAAGAAAGTAGGTGTTCTCAAGTCCTCAGGCTGGGAGTCCCACTATCCAGTTCACAATGTCCCAATTTAAAGAATAAATACAATGTTGAAGTCACTACAATTATATCTTCTAGGAAATATATAACAACAAAAGAGTTGTGATTATTTCCACTTAAACTTATTAACAATCTATGTCTAATTCTTGATATTTTTCCAAGGTGGTTTCAACATTTTCATCCATAATTCTTAAGGCTAAGCAGATGCTGTCTGACTAATGAGTGTATGAAAAATTCTAATACTCTGAAATGAACAACTTGTGCCCTAAAAAACAAGGTTCTCACCTTATAAAGGGGGACAGAGAATTACAGATAATTCAATTAGAGGGTTCATGCAAATTGAAGGAGACTAACAGGCTGTGGCAGTAAAGAAGGATGGTTAATGTTTCTTTTCAAAGATCAATGGCTCCAAAATCCTTTTCCCTTACCCAGGTGCTAGAGATTAAACTCAGAACCTCATGCACAGTTAAGCATTCTACTACTGAGCTATACTGGCTATATCCCACATTCACTATGTACTGCCTCAAGATATAAAGTGAAAAGTGACAGAGCAAAGTACCTAATGTCAGCTTCTGGCTTCCACATCCATATACATACATGGGATGCATATACACATCAGCCCTACACATGCAAATATACATACACAGTTGAATATACTATACCTAGAAACAAATAAAAATACATCAGACTCCATAAAAACATTTAAATGATAATATTCAGAAGATAATACAGATAATCTTATCAGAAATGTTTTGATAAAAATTAGAAAAATATTGGACATGATGAGAGGAAATTGCTATCTAAAGGCCTATGAAACAAATATACTTGAAAGGCAAACTATTGTTCAAAACTGTCTCATTATCAGTTAGAGGAAACATTCACTTACCTGGGGAGGGCTTTGGTACAGGTTGGGATTTACCAAAACTCCCAAAGGCTCTTCAGAGGATCTATCCAATGTGATCAGTGGCTGGTTCAAAGTTCCATTGGCAATGGCCTGTATTGTCTCATCTAGTCTGTGGTAATAAACCAAAAGGAGACAATAATTGGTAATCTTTTATGCTAAGAGTTACCACATGCAACCTTTTAGTAGTAATAACTTGGAAATAAAAGTTTTTATTTGTAAAAATGCACAATCTTCCCAGCCTCCAACTCTACCTTCTTTCTCTTTGTAGCAAGAATTCTAAGGAAAAAGGTAGGGCACATTACTCATTCATCTATTTAACATGGTGAACAACATGCCAAGACTAGCAAAGTTGCCTAGCAATAACCTGGCCCAGAGAATAACTAAACTGAACCGTAGTTATTCTACCTACCTACTGGAGTCCCCTTTCCACTCCTCCATGCTAATACTGAATCCTTGCTTCAAGACACAAAAGGGTCTGTTTCTGGTTTTTTTTTTTTTTTAAAGATGTGTATATTGCTGGATGTTGTGGCTCACACCTTTATTCTCAGAACTTGGGAGGTAGAGGCAGGTAGAGCTCTCTGAGTTTGAGACCAGCCTGGTCTACATAGCAAGTTTCAGGACAGCCAAAACTACATAGAAGAGACTCTGCCTCAAACAAACAAAACAACTCCTGAGACAATGTGTATATTTGTGTGTCTGTGTGTAAATATATACTAGTGAATGCCATGTGAAACCAAAGGCATTGGATTTCCTGGAGCTGGAGTTACAGGTGGTTGTGAGCCACCCAAATAGAGTGCTGAAAGCTGAACTTGGATCTTCTGCAACAACACAGGCTCTTATTCACTGAGACATTTCTCTATTTCCAATGCTCAGAAGTTTTAAAGAAGCCCCTTACTTGTCCAACACACTGCTTACTTCTTTTTCTAAAGTTTTATAGCAAAACTTCACACCTACTGTGTGAATAATCACCACACACAGAGAGACAGAATAAGAGGAGAGACAGACAGACAGAGGGGCAGAGGGACAGAGACCGTGGAATACTCTGGCTCTTAAGACAGCATACCAGCATACCCTTTCCAGGTATAGCAGCTTACTACTTTGATCCCAGCACTCAGTAGGTGGAGGCAGATGGATATCTTTGAGTCCAGGTACTGCCTATTTTACATAGTAAGTTCCAGGACAGTCAGGACTACACAGTGAGTAGTCTCACAAACAAAACAAAAAGATACCATACCTTTGCAGTCCAGTGGCTTAATAGATAATATACCTAACTATAGATCAGAAGAGATCAAACCCTGGAAGGAGCAATAACCTGAACCAGAGAAGAGGGTTTTTATTCCATTCCACTCTCATGCCCTACTTATTATTGCTGCATCCCACAGGCCTGTTGAATGCTTAACAAACATTTTTGAGTGATGGTGATAATTTTGAAGCACCACATAATACAAAGCATCAACTAATAGAAAAGAATTAGCTTAATCATGAATTCAAATAAAAATATATTTGCTAGAAAGTTGCTATATGGGGCTGGAGAAATGGCTTAGCAGTTAAGGGGACTGACTGCTCTTCCAAAGAACCCAGGCTCCTTTTCCTGGTGTTAACTATATGCAGTGGCTAACAACTGTCTAGGAGATCTGACCTTCATCTAATCTTGAGGTTTCAAAAGTCCATGCCAGGCCCAGTCTCTCTCTCTCTGCCTGTGAATCAGGATGAAGCTCTGAGCTACTGCTCCAGCACCATGCCTGACTACATATGGTCATGCTCTCCCAGCTATGATAATAATGAACTAAACCTCTGAAACTGTAAGCAAGCCCCCAGTTAAATGCCTTGGTCATGGTGCCTCTTCATAGCAATACAACAGTAACTAAGACAGAAGTTGGTACCAGAAGTGGGGTGTTGCTGTGATAGGTCTGACCATACTGTTTGCTGTAGGAATATAGACGACTTTGGGACTTTGGATGAGAAAATTTGAAAGCTGAATGCTTTAAATGAGGCTTACTGGGCCATCCTAGTAGGAGCAAGAAAGAAGGTGGTGCTGAGAATGATGTAGATTATGACAGCCCAGCTCAAGAGGTTTCAAAGGGGAAAGAATATTATTAAGTACCTAGATATCATTCTAGTGATATTTTAGCAAAGAAAGTGGTCTAGACTTCATGAGATCCTATCACAAACAAATGGAACAAAATAAAAAAAAAAAAAACTAACAAAACACCCCAAACCCAACAAAATAACAAAACCAAAACCGGGCATGGTGTTACACATCTGAAATCTTGGGAAGCTGAGGCAAAAGGATCAACATCAATTTGAAGCCAGTTAGAGCTACATAGTAAGGTCCAAGTCAGGTTGAGTTACTTTGTAAAACTCAGTCTCAAAACAACAGCAGGGGATTGACAGATGGCACAGAGATTAGGAGCACTTTCTGCTTTTACACATGACCTGAGTTGGTTCCCAACACCTACATGGAGTTGACAAGTGTAACCTCAGTTATAGAGGATCAGATGTCCTCTTCTGACCTCTGCAGACACCAAGTGTGCATGTGGTGCACATAATGCATGCAAGTGAAAAGTAAAAATAATTTTTTTAAAAGTACAAAACTTGAGGATGGAGAGGTTTCGTTTTGTTTGTTTTTCAAGACAGGTTTTCTCTGTACAGCCCTGGCTGTTCCAGAATTTGCTCTGGAGACCAGGTTGGCATTGAACCCAAAGATTCACCTGCGTATGCCTTCCTAGTGCTGGAATTAAAAGCATATGACACCACCACCTGGCAACGGAGAGATTTCTTAAAAAGAGCTGGAGAAGAACTTTATAACTTTCAAAACCAGTAATTACACTAGGGTTAATACCATATTTCAAAGTGGGAGGAAATTCACTTTTCCAATGTATTAATTTCAAAGTTCAAAGAGGAAAAAAAGAGCAAACTGTTACATTTCATCAAGACCAAATATTTTCAAATTTTTTATTTTATTTCTGGGTGTGTGTGAATGTGTGTATGTGCGTGTGTATCTATGATATATATGTGAGAGTGTGGACATGCATGCCATAGCAAACTTGTAGAGGTCAGAGGATAACTTTTGGGACTCAGTTTTCTCCTTTCACTATTGGTTCTGGATTCTGAAGATTGATCTCAGGTCATCAGACCTGAGTGACAAGTGCCATTTCTAGCTCAGCCATCTCACTAGCTCTACCAATTCATCTCATTGCCTCTCCCAATTTTTTTTAAAAAAAATCAACCAAATTTGTTAAGCCAACACACACACTTATAAAACAGATTGTGTGTGTGTGCTTTTCTCTTCTTCTTCTTCAACAAAGGGTCTTTCTGTAGCCCTGGTTGTCCTCAAACTCAGAGATCCACATCCTGGGATTAAAGGTATGTGCTATTACCACTCAATCCTTACTTTTTAAATTTATTTATTTGTTTGTTTGGCTTTTTAAGATAGGGTTTCTCTGTATAACAGCCCTAACTGCCCTGGAATTAGTTGTGCAGACCTGGCCGGCCTCAAACTCACAGAGATCTACCTGCCTCTGCCTCCTGAGTACTGGGATTAAAGGCGTGCGCCACCACCACCCAGCTATTTTTACTTTTGGGGACAGGCTTTACTATGTATCCTGGGTTGGCCTGGTGGGATCTTCCTATTCTGCATTCTGAGTGCTGAGATTACAAGTGTTTACTATCATGTCCCACTAAATTCGCGGATTCAGTCTAGCTTACTATTACAGTGTAGTTTGGGAGAGATCTAACCTACAATTTTTCCAAAGTGGTGTTAATCATCTCTACATTATATATTAAACCCTTACCTTACAGCTTAAAAAATTAAGCTTAGCTTCATTTTCATTTGTTTAAATTAATTTATTTGTTATATATACACACACCAGAAGAGGGCACCAGATCTCATTACACATGTGGTTGCTGGGAATTGAACTCAGTACCTCTGGAAGAACAGCCAGTACTCTTAACTTCTGAGTCATCTCTCCAGCCCCATTTTCATTTATTTATTATTATTTCTCTGTGTGCATATAGCTAAGGACTAAATGATGGTCTGACATATATTAGGCAAGTAATCTATCATTGAGCTACACTCTCGTTCCAAGTCAATGTTAACTTTAGTCATTATTAACTTCACACACATATCTGCATACACTCAAGCACAAATCCACAAAGTAGACATATTAGTTTCTTTCTAGATCATACATTTCACCAAAATATTCTGTGTGTATAAATGTGTGTGTGCCCACCTGGTAATGAGGTCAATGTAGGCTGCTATCCTCAATTACTCTCCACTTTATTTTTTGAGACAGGGTCTCCCAATGAACTTGGAACCTGCCTATTTGACCAGGTTGACTGGCTAGGGAGCTCAAGGTGTCCTCCTGTCTCTGCCTACACAGCTCTGGGATTATAGGAGTGCCATCATGCCCAGTTTTTTTAATGCAGGTTCTAGGGAACAAACTCAGATCCTTTTCTTTATCAAGCACTTTACCAACTAAGTCATCATTTCTGCATGCCTCACTGATTTATTCTACTGCCATAACTGTACTTTTTTGGGGTTGTTGTTGTTGTTTTAGGTCTTTATTTTATCAGAGTAACATATAGCCAACGATAGCTTCAAACTCACTACTTGACCTTGAAGACTCTTAATCTTGTGTCATCTTCTCAAAGTGCTAGGATTATGTATCTGCACCGCTGTGCCTGGTTTCATGCTTCATTTTGAAAATCCTCACCCACTTTATATATTTTCTGTTCTAAATTAGCAATTATTATTTTATATTTTACTTTTTGAGGTGTTGGAGATAAAACCCTGGTGCTCAAGAATACTAGGCAATGCTGTGGGAACTCCTTCAGCCAGTAGCCTTTAAGATACCAACCCACTTGGGCATGGACTCTTATACTATAAAAGCCAATGTAAAGACTACACTCTTTCTCTTCCCTGGCTTTTGGATTCGGTTCCTGTTCCCCATTTGTAAAGAGGACTGTGATCTGTGAGTCTACGCCTAAATAAATAACCTTTTATTATACTCAATTCTGAGCTAATGTGCAATTATTTTATAGCACCCATCATCAAGGCAAGTGATACACCACTTTGCTACAATCCCAGCCTTAGACATTTTATTTATTTACTTTTCTGTGGTTCCAGGGTTTATTATTTTTGTTTTTAACTGCTTTTTTTTGATTTGTGAAACAGGGTCTTGCTATATAGCTCAGATTGATATGGAACTCAGTATGCAGACCAGGGTAGCCTCATACCATGTATCCTATGCCTTTAGTTTCTCAAGTGCCACAATTACACACATATGCTGCCATACAGAACTTCATCATTATGAAATTATTTGTGTGTGTAGTACCTGGGTTGATCTATGGCCTTGTGTATGCTAGACACATGTTCTATAACTGAGATAGTTCTAGTCCATTATTATTAGCACTATTTTTAATTTTATTTTGTGTATGAGAATGTGCACGCATGCATGTGCCACACATGTGTAAAGATCAGAGGACAACTTGCAGAGCTGGCTTCCTCTTTCTACCATATAGGTCTCAGAGAGCAAATTTAGGTTTTCGGGCTTAGCAAGCAGATGTCTTTACCCGCTGATCTAACTTATTGGCCCTCCATTTTTATTTCTTTCTATTTTTTTTTTTGGGGGGTTTTTAGAGACTGGGTTTCTCTATAGTTTTGAAGCCTGTCCCGGAACTAGCTCTTGTAGACCATGCTGGACTCGAACTCACAGAGATCCGCCTGCCTCTGTCTCCCGAGTGCTGGTATCTTTTGAAGGTGTTTCCACCAATACCCGGGCATCATTATTTTTTTAACTAAACAAAACACTAGATCCTTTAGAGGGAAACCCTTCACGATTGGACTGTCCCTGTTCTCAGACCCCACCAGAGGCCTCCCACTTACCTGCTGTGATACTCAGCTAGTGGATTTTCATCTTCTACGATCTTTCTCCCTGCAAAGTCAATGGTGATTTTTTTAGAGAGTCGTGAGGCATGTCGGAGTTCTCTCAGCTCCTCCTCTCGTTTCTTCAGGGTTTCCCGCTCAACTTTGGACAGCCACTGGTTAGAGTCACTGGCAAAGTAATCTGACTCATCATCAATGACTTGGGTTCTTCGGACACTGAGCAGGAAAAACGAGAAAAGAACACCCAGTAGGGAGGTCATGTGTTGACAAATACAGACTAATTACTGCTTAACTATTGTGGAGGTTCCCATCTTAACTATGAAAGGCCAGAATGTTCTAAAATCAGACTAAGCTCTTCCTGACTTGAAGCTGCAGTGTGTATCTTATGTCTACTGTAAGGTTCAGTTCTGCTCCTAGAACTAATCTCAGTCTCAGGCAGTGGAAGATACACTACCATAATCCACAGTCCTCCCTTTCTGACAAGTCCAACCTTTCACCTACCCTTCCACTGATCCTCCAGCCCTCCAGGCTGTGGATCACAGTTTGCACCTGACAACTGGGATGTACCCTGGATTTGCCAGATAATAGTTGTTATTCTAGGAACTCACTCAATATCCTACCCCGTCTACAATTCACTCGAGTCTGGTTTATTACTGATAGACCCGTCTGTCTGCTGGTATTTAAAATCTTGTCCTGTGGCTTAATAATTAACACAAGATATTTTCTTCATCTACTATTATAACAGTTTCCATATCTTTCTTCTTTACTCCCCAGTTCTTCATTAATACAGGGCCCAAGTCCTAAAACCATAATGACAAGAAATTTGATGGCTAGAATGAACTCTGACAATTTAACCTTCCTGTCATTCAGAAAATAAACCTGGGGCTCACAGATATTGATTACACCAAAGCCATAAATCTAGTTAAAACAGTGTTTCTCCATAATTATGAGTTAGTGACACCTAAAAGGATATGGAATACATTTATATTACATTCATATTCAAGGTACAAAATGATTTTGTATTAAAATTCTTGGTATGGGTCTTGACACAGATGGTCTGATGTGTGTCCATCTCCACTCCCCAACTAATAAAATTTTTAAAAATTGTATTTGTCCTGATAAAGGAAATCTTGCATGGTGACTTAAAGGCTGGCAGTGACTGCCTGAGAGCTGGGCAGCCCTTCTTTAGAGAGTGAGCTTATTGGGGCAAAGGTACTGTCTGTTGGGCTCCTCCCAGAGCTGGAAATATAAGCTTCAATAAATATTTGCTGAATTCATCAATGAAGTCTCCATGGCTAATTTTTCCCTAGAGAGCTTCAGTGCCTTCCCTAGTACAGGATCCGGGTTCAGTGTTCAAAGAGTGTGTAACTGTTGGCATTGAGGATTGTACTGGAAGCTTCAGGAATCGTCATTGTTCATAAATGTGCTTACAACACTCTGGGGCTCTGGGTTCAGTAGAAAGTATGTAGCTCATGTCTGTCAGGATTTTATTTTAATAAGAATCTAATGCATGGAGACCCTATTCCTTATAAAAATCAAACCTCTGCTAACCAGAAAATTTAAAATACTTAATTGTCTAAAATTTTTGATAATTTTTTTTTCTCGAGACAGGGTCTCACTAAGTAGTCCTGGTTGTCCTGGAACTCACTCTGTAAATGTTAACTCACAGAGATCCACCTGCCTACCTCTGTCTCCCAAGTGCCTGGCTTGGTTTTTGCTTATTTAAACTTTCTTCTATTTTGTCTTTAGCACAAAAGTCTGTGTAATATTTATACTGTTCTGCAGTATAAAGTGGTTCACTCAACACAGCTGCTCTTTGGTTCAAAATGAAAGTCTTCAGAATTTTTTACCCAACAACCAGATAATTTGTTACTAAATAAATGTGACCTATAAGTTCTTTTTTTTTTTTTTTAAAGATTTGTTTATTCATTATGTATAGTGTTCTGTCTGCATGCATGCCTGCAGGCCAGAAGAGGGCACCAGATCTCATTACAGATGGTTGTGAGCCACCATGGGGTTGCTGGGAATTGAACTCGGGACCTCTGGAAGAGCAGTCAGTGCTCTTAACCTCTGAGCATCTCTCCAGCCCAACCTCTAAGTTCTTAGTATGGAATGTTTTTAAAAAAATTTAGGAGACAGATGTGGTGGTCCATGCTATAATCCTAGCACTAGAGAGGCAGAAGCAAGCAGATCTTTGAGTAGGATGCAACGCTGGTCTACAGAATGAGCTCTTGCCCAGCTGGATCCACATAGTGAAACCCTGCCAAACAAAAAACAAAAGCAAACCAAGATACAATAAAACCCCAATACATCCAGCTCTTCTTTGTTATGAATCCTTTCACACTCCACCCTAAGAAGGTATCAAGTGTCAAAGCAATATTTGATTTATTTTATTATTTTATGTATGAGTGTTCTGCCTGCATGTATATGTGTGTGCTCTAAGTGAGTGAGTGCCTGGTGCCTGTAGAGGTCAGAAGAGGAACTGGAGCTACAAATGATTAACAGCTGACACACAAGTGCTCGAACCTGAACCTGGGTCTCTGCAAGAGTAGCAAGTGCTCCTTAATTATGAGCCAGCCTCCCAGCCCCCATACAATGTTTAATAGCTAGACTCTCTGGCTGAGCTTCTGTCTTAGCGATGCTGGTCTAAACCCACACTACCTAGTTCTGTCGAACTCTAGCAGCTTCTCTTTATGCTTGATGGCCTTCTCCAGACCAGACTTAATCCGAGCCTCTTGATGAGGAAGAAGGTCCTTGGTAGAGATGTCCACCTTTCCAGAATTTTCTGCCCCTGAAATAGCAAATTGGATCAGTCCATAGAATAAAGTTGTTGTACTGTTGTGCAGCAAATGAACAAAATATTTGCAGATTTGGTTCCAGTCTGATGATCTGAAGCATTCATTAAAATGGAAACATTTAAGGTCAGGCCCAAACAACATCAAGTGGTATTTGACACTAACAGTATCTCAAAACAAAACAACAACAACAACAAGAAAAAAATATATATATATTTTTAATTTAAAGAAATTTACCTAGGTGGTGGTGGCACACGCCTTTAACCCTAACACTAGGGAGGCAGGCAGATTTCTGAGTTCAAGGCTAGCTTGGTCTACAGAGTGAGTTCCAGGGCAACTAGGGCTACACAGAGACCCTGTCTTGAAAATCTGAAAGGAAAAAAAAAAAAGAATGTGTCCCAACAAAGTCAAAAGATTTATTGACAAAGGTCCATTTATGTTATTATCTCTAAGTTGAAAAAAGTTCAAATATCCAATAACTAGGAGATAGATAAATTAGAATAAACAGTCAATAGACTATTTTTAAAACATTATTGATTTGTGTATGTGTGCATGAAGGTGCATGGAGGCCAGAAGAAGGAATCTGCAAGAAGCCCAGCTATTTACGTGAAAGTTAGGGTCTGAACTCCAGTCCTTGACATTAGCAGCAGGTGCTCTTCACCACTGAGCCATCTCACCAGCCCAATAGATTGTCTTTTGATCAACCAAAACAAGTGTGTAGAATATAAAAATCTGGGCATGGTGATACATATCTGTAATCCCAGCTAATGAGGCAGAATGGCTAGAAATTCAGTCAGCACTGAAACCTAAAAAGCACGACACAGAGACCAATTATAGAAAATTAATTGAAAAACTGGAAAAGCACTTGCTTTTTATAATTGCTACTTTATAATAACAACATAGATTTTTATATAAAAAGAAAACAACTATGAACTAAGGTAGAAGCTAAATATTGTTTTGATAGAAATTAATAAGCATGTTGTTCTACATCTTAAAAATGGCTTTAGCTACCCGGGTGGTAGTGGCGCACGCCTTTAATCCTAGTACTTGTGAGGCAGAGGCAGCTGGATTCCTGTGAGTTCAAGGCCAACCTGGTTTACAGAGCAAGTTCCAGGACAGGCTCCAAAGCTATACAGAAAAACCCTGTCTCCTTCTGGCAGAATACTGTATACTTAATAAAAATAAATTAAAAATCTTAAAAAAAAAGGAAGAGAGAGAAAGAAAAGAAAGAAAGAAAGAAAGAAAGAAAGAAAGAAAGGAAGGAAGGAAGAAAGAAAGAAAAAGGGGCTCGAGAGATAGCTCAGAGGTTAAGAGAACTGGCTGTTCTTCCAGAGGTCTTGAGTTCAATTCCCAGCAACCACATGGTGGTTCATAACCATCTATAATAGGATATGGTGTCCTCTTCTGGCAGAATACTGTATACTTAATAAAAATAAATTAAAAATCTTAAAAAAAAAAGAAAGAAAGAAAAGAAAAACCCTGTCTCGAAATACCAAAAATAAATAAATAAATAAATAAGTGGTTTTAGCCAGGCACGGTGGATGGCACATGCCTACAATCCCAATACCTTAAAAAAGACAGAAGATCCAAGGTTCAAAGTTCTCCTCAGCTACACAGCAAGTTTAAGAGTAGCCTGGGCTACATATATGAGATCTTATCTCTCAAACGAAAAAAAAGGGCTCTCAAAAAGGCAAAAAAAAACCCCAAAACAAAAAACCACTACTTTTAAAACCTTTTAAAAAGTCTTAATTTTTATGACATTTAAAAAAAATTAGTGTGGGTATGTGTAGTGATATTTCATCTGTATTTTAATAAATAAAGCTTGCCTGAAGATGAGAGAGTAAAACAGCCACCCTGGTCAGCCTTCCAGACCAGGCAGTGGTGACGCACACCTTTAATCCCAGTAGTCACACTAGTTTGTCATAGAAACCATGCGGCAGTGGTGCACACCTTTAATCCCAGCACTAGAGAGGAATACAAGACAGGAGGAGACAGCTCAGTCACAGTCTCATTCTGAGATTCCTGGAGGCTGGATTGCCATTTTGGACTGAAGTAGAGTAAGAACCAATAGTTGATTGTTTTGCTTTTCTGACCTTCAGGTTGAACCCCAACATCTGTGTCTGGGTTTTTATTATTTATCTATTTGGGGTTTTGTTTTTGTTTTTTCTCAAGATAGGGTTTCTCTGTAGCTTTGGGGCCTGTCCTGGAATTAGCTCTTATAGACCAGGCTGGCCTCGAACTTAGAGATCCACCTGCCTCTGCCTCCCAAGTGCTGGGATTAAAGGTGTGCGCCACCACCACCTGGCTGTCTGGGTTTTTATTAATCGTGCTACAGGTATGTATGTGTATACAGGTCACAGTATGCACGTGGAAGTGAAAACACAACCTTCAGGTCATCAGGCTTAACAGTAAGCACCTTTACCTTCTGAACATCTTGCCAGCCTTAAACATTTTTTTTTAAAAAATTATTTATTTTAAATTTGTTTTGTTTGTATTGGTGTGAAGGTGTCAGATCCCCTGGAACTGGAGTTGCAGACAGGTGTGAGCTGCCATGTGGTTGCTGGGAATTGAACCTAGATCCTCTGGAAGAGCAGTCTGTGCTCTTAACCTCTGAGCCATCTCTCCAGCCCAGCCTTAAACATTTTTGAGACAGAGTCTCACTACACAAAGCAAGATAGCCTATTTTCAGCTATGTATCCCAGACTGGTTTCAAACATGCCATGCTCCTTCCAAAGACTCCAGAATGCTGTCATTATAGGTTTATTTACACCACCATGCCTAGGTGAACTTTTTTCTTTTCTATCCTATTTGTCAGTGTGGGTGTGCACACACACATGCCATGAAGCACATGTGGAGGGCAGAGACAACATGTGGGAGTCTGTTTTCTCAGCAGAGTGCCTTACAGGCTGGGCCATCTCACCAGCCCACCTTATATTTATAGTCTTGCTTTAGTCTTGTTGTATTATCCAGGATAGTTCTAAACTCCCAAACTCCAACAATCCTCCTGCCTCCGCCTCCCAAATATAGTACTTCAGGTATGCAGCACCCTAACAAAAATGTCCTTAATAACATTTGTCAGATGTTCTCAAAACATCTCAAAAATATAAAAGGCTTAATATTTTTGGAAAAAAGAGTACAATTCCTATATATGTTCATCCCTTGATGTCAGCATCTTCATAAGGATTAAAACTAAGAAAGTGGGGCTGAGAGCCTGGCATAGTGGTGCATGCCTTTAGTCCCAGCACCCAGGAAGCAGAGACAGGAGTATCTCTGGGAGTTCGAGGCTAGCCTGGTCTACAAAGCAAGTTCCAGGACAATCAGGGCTACACAGAAAAACCCTGTCTTGAAAAACACCAAATAATAAACAACAACAACAAAAAAAGTGATTGCTCAGTGGTTAAGAGCACTGATTGCTCTTACAGAGGACCTGTGTTCAGTTCCCAGCATCCACATGGCAGATCACAGCTGTCTGTAATTTCAGTTTCAGGGGATCCAATTCCCTCTTCCAGCCTCTCAGGGGAACAGGCATTCTCATACAGACATACATGCAGTCAAAACAGCAATGCACATAAAATAAATAAATAATTTAAAAAAAGAAAGCAAAAGGCGGTGGTGGTGTAAGCCTTTAATCTCAGCACTCAGGAGGTAAATGCAGACTTTTTTTTTTTTGTTTTTTCGAGACAGGGTTTCTTTGTGTAACAGTCCTGGCTGTCCTGGAACTTGCTCTGTAGCACAGGCTGGCCTCAAAATCAATGAGATCCACCTGCCTCTGTCTCCTAAGTGCTGGAATTAAAGACAGGCGCTACCACTGCCTGGCAAGTCTGTTGTCTTAAATTTTCACTCCATAATTGTAACATCTGCCGGGCAGTGGTGGCGCACGCCTTTAATCCCAGCACTCGGGAGGCAGAGGCAGGCGGATCTCTGGGAGTTCGAGGCCAGCCTGGTCTACAAGAGCTAGTTCCGGGACAGGCACCAAAGCTACAGAGAAACCCTGTCTCGAAAAACCAAACCAAAACAAACCAAAACATAATTGTAACATCTTGCTTACAGCAGTTTGAACTGTCATTCTTGCTCTGATGGTGATTTTTCTGTCAGTCCATTTTCTTCTATTTTATTATTCAGTATTCTTCTCTAAGAGTTGCTTTTTTTTTTTCCTCCTGAGACAGGGTTTCTCTGTGTAGCCGTAGCTGTCCTGGAACTTGATATGTAGACCAGGCTGTCCTCGAACTCACAGAGATCCACCTGCCTCTACCTCCTGAGTGCTGAAATTAAAGGTGTGGGCCACCACTACCACCTGTTGAGTTGTCTCTTCTTTATTGTTTCATTTGTTACAGCATAAATATGAATATGAATTTTTCTTTGTTATAACCTAATATTATTATTGTTTATTTTGTTGTTCAAAGGTATATGAGCAACATATAACATTATTTTAATAATGATTTTAATAGTAAGCATTTAAAAAGTGCTTGTTGAGGAGCTGGAGACATAGCTTAGCATGCGTGAGGCCCTGGTTCAATCACCAGACCCCTGCCCAACCCCACCCCCGCCAAAATATTATTGAGCCAGGCAGTGGTGGTGCACACCTTTATCCCCACCACTTGGAAGCAGATGCAAATGGATCTCTAAGTTTGAGGCTGGTCTGGTCCAGAGAGAGTTCCAGGACAGCCAGGGCTATGATGCACACCTTTAATTCAAGTGACTTCCAGTCCAGCCAGGGGTACATTGGGAGGCTCTGTCGAAATAAATGAAAAAACAAAGCAAGAAAGAAACCAGGGATTTACCTGACATGAGTTTCTTTAGTAGTTTCTGGCTTTTGTTTGAGTCACGCTGTAAAATGTCCTGTTCTTCATTAGTACACACCTATAAAGTAAAAAAAGAGTTATCATTCAGTAGTTGAATGATATTGCCTGTTTGGCATGCCTCAACAGGTGGTTCTCTGAGTTCAAGGCTAGCCAGGTCTATAGAGTAAGTTCTAGGGCAGCCAGGGCTACACAGTGAAACCTTGTCTCAACAAAACAAAACAAAACCCCCTAAAAAGTTCATTGCTGTAATATTTTTCCTGAATAACTAGATGATCATGTATTAGAATAATATATATATACACATATAGATATACATATACATACTTTTAAAGGAAAAATATTTGCTTCTGTTGGGAATGCTAAAAATAACATGGCACTTTTCAAAAGCCTTTGGTTCTAACCATAAACTCCAAATCAACAATAGAAATTATAAGGAGATATTTTGTTAGAAAAAAACAGAAGCTTGAAGCTAGAGAGATGGCTCAGCAGTTAAGAACATTGGCTACTCTTCCAGAAGACCTAGGTTTAATTCTCAGCACCCACATGGTAGCTCACACGTGTCTGTAACTTCAGTTCCAGGACATACAATGTCCTCTTATGACCTCAGAGGGGTTAAGGCACAAATGTGGTACACAGACATATATGCAGGCAAAACATACATACACATAAAATAAGAAAAAATTGGAAGGCAAATATGATAGCCTACATCTGTAATCTCAGTACTTAAGTACTTGAGAAACTGAGGTAAGGATACTGCCACAAACTTGAGGCTATCCTGGTTTATATAGGGAGTTCAAAGACAGTTATTAATGAGTCTGGGCTACACAGGGAGCTTGAGGCAGCCTAATTAGACAGTGACTCACTTTTCCGCCTCGGCCTCCAGAGTGCTGGAATTTCACTAGATATTGTAGGAAAGAATTCCCTAAGAGAAATTACAAATTATCTGAATGGCTGTGATTATTAGCTCAAAGGATAGTGTCTTAGGGCTTCTATTGCTGTGATAAAACACCATGATCAAAAACAATTTTGGTAGGAGGAAAAGGTTCACTTTTTTGAACTCTTATTTCTTTTTATTGTATGAATGCTTGAATGTTTTGCCTATATGTATGTCTGCTCACCATATGTATGCCTGGTCTTACAGAGGTCAGAAGTAGGCATCAGATTTGCTGGAACTGGAGTTATAGACAGCTGTGAGACACCATGGGGCTGCTGGAAATTGAACCCACATCCTCTGCAAGGGCAGTCAGTACTATTAACCACTGAGCCATCTCTAGCTCCCAAAAGATTTATCTCATTTTGTACTTCTAGGTATTAGTTCATCACTAAGGGTAGTAAGGCAGGAACTCAAGGCATGAACTTGAGACAGGAACTGATAGAGGTAAGGTAGGAATGTTGCTTACTGCCTGCCTTCCTCCCTTCCTTTTCTCCCTTTCTTTCTTTTAAAGACAAGGTCTCATTCTGTATCTCTAGTTAGCCTGGAACTCACTATAAACCAGGCTGGCTTCAAATTCAAAGATATTCTCTTGCTTCTGCCTCCCAAGTGCTAGGCTTACAGGCAAACATCATCACACATTAGCCTGTTTTCTTACATAGTCCAAGACCACCTTCCCAGAGGGTACATCGTTCACAGTTGCAGGGCCTTCTCACAGTACTCACTAATTAAGAAAATACTCCACAAGATTACCTACAGGCCAATCTTATGAAAACATTTTCTCAACTGATGTTCCCTCTTCTCAGATAACTCAAGTTGACAAAAATCATCATCATCAACCAGGTTACATAGCAAAAACAAAACAGAAGGACTTTACCAAAGAGCCACAGAATAAGCAGGGGCCAGAACCCTCTTGCTCGCAGACAATCCGCCCACAGACCAGACAGTTATTGATGAGTTTGTGCTTCTGTCCCAGGCAATCACATGGGTGACGACCAGGAAGCAGGACTGCAAGTTTGTCCTGTCCCTCTCTTGTGTATAAATTGACAAATTTTGTCTTCTTCTTTACCGAGTTATTGCTTTCTTGTGCCTAATTGTACAAAGACATTACAGGAACACTCATCAATGACAACAAAAATACTCTGGGAGGAAAGTCTGAGTTCTGTTCAGTAACAACTTGCACCTTATCCAAGAACCACCAAAGAAACAGAATACAGATTACTTATAATTGGGGGCCTGATAAAAGCAAGGTAATTGCTTTTCTAACAATTGTTTTATTTGTTAGGTGTAGCACGAATTCTAATTGTTCTTAATAAAAACCTGGAGTCAGATATTAGGGGGTGAAAGCTGAGAGATTAGAGAAGCAGAGCGGCCAGCCAGTAGTGAGACTTTTTATCTCTACTGATGCTCAGACCAAAGGGGCGATCCTGTCCTCAGAGTGCCTCCTCAAACTGCATCCTTTGACAGTATCTTCAGAATGCAACTCAAAACTGCACTGAGTTCTCGTCTCCTCCTGGCTTACATTCCTCAGTCTGCCCAGTCATATCCCTTCCCATCTCCACCCACTTAGTGCTGGGGTTAAAGGCGTGGGACTCACAAGGACTGAAACTTAAGGTGTGTGCCACCACTCCCTGGCCTCTAGTGGCTTAGTTCTGCACTCTGATCTTCAGGTAAGCTTTATTTGTTAAACACAAACAAAATATCACAACAATCAGTAGCTCTCAATTACCTCATATACTTGTAGCAATTAAGGAAGCAGCTTGATGTGTTTTCAAAAGGAATTTTTACATGTGTAAAAACATGTAAGCGTGTGTACATCCCACAGTATACATGTGGAGGTCAGGGAACAACTTTCAGGTGTTAGTTTTCTCCTTCCACCATGTGGCTTCAGAGGACTGAACTCAGGTCATCAATCTTGGTGGCAAGCACTTTTACCTACTGAGTCATATTGCTATCCCTTGAGATATTTAGTATTGTACTTATAGATGTTTTTTCATTCAAATGTAGTGAGTTGGGTTCTTTCTGTTTTGGGTAACATTTGGCTTGAACTATTATATTCAAACTAAAAGATGGCATTGATCCTCCTAGCTATACGTCCTGAGTGCTGAGATAACACATGTACATAACTACATTCAATTTACAAGCAATGCAGGGGCTGAAACTCTGGGCTTCATACATGCCAGGGAAGCACTCTACCAACCAAGTGAGTTACAACCTCAGTCCTATCTTTCCTTTTTTTCTTTTCTTGTGGTGCAGGCTATTGAACCCATGCCTTTTGTACACTAGATATGTGCTCTGCTATACTCCCAACCCTTGATAAATTAAGCCATAGCTAAAAAACGCCTTTGGGAACTAGTTAGATGGTTTAGCAGGTAAAGATGCTTGCCAAGCCTAAATGACCTAAGTTTGAAACCCAGGACCACATTATAAAAGAGAACAGATACTCACAAATTGTATGCACAGGCGCATGAGCACGTGCATGTACACACACACACACACACACACACACACACACACACACGCAAAGAATAAATAGAGAGTTTTTTTTAAAAAAAATCTCCAAAAATAGATAACATTCATCTATCTCAAAGCATAGGCAATCAATAAAATGAGAAAAATCAGTAATTTAGAAATAAGAAAGAGACCGTGTTACTGGTGGCATAGCATGTGGTTAGCAAGCATGTGACTCTACATTCAATCCCTATTACTAGGAGGAAAAACAGATATAAGAAAACAATACCATGATTAAAAAAAATGGTCATAATATAAAAATAGGAATTTCACAGCAGCAGATATTCAAATTATCAATAGAAACAAGAAAAAGTATAGAACATCTTTAGCCACTAAAATAATACAACATAGCACTTAGGGGTCACTCAGTGGTTAAAGTACGTAGCATATACAAGCCTGTGGGGAATGGGGATTCAAAGTAAAGAATACATAGACATTTCTACAGTTCTTGATGTATGCTGCCAAACACTAACTTTATTTTTAATCATTGACAATCTGATAGGAAATATCTCAGTGATTTAATGTGTATTTATCTGATTAGAATAGACATCTTGGTTTGTTCATGCCTTGGGGCAGAGGCACAATGAGAAACTCTAGGTGATAAAATTGAAAAAGTCTAGAGGCAGCTAAGAGTATGAAGAATTGGCCACCTTAGTTTCTAATGAGATCAAATACCTTTATATACTTATTGGTTAGATGTTCTTTGTTCACTTGTGATAATTTTTGTAAATTCCATTCTCCTTGTTTTTGCTTTAGTTTTACTTTTTAGTTTTTTCTGAAAAAATTTCATTCTGAAATCTAGGCTGGCCTTGAATGTGAGGGACTTCTTCAGATTCCTGAGCACTGGGATTATAGTTTGAGGTCACCATGTCCACCTCTCACCCATATTTTTTTTGGTATGGTATCATACTCAGACTCTTTTTATTCCTTCTTAGATTAATTAATCTCTTCTTTTGGAAAGTTTAGCTTGTTGAGTTGTGCTGACTATAAATGTTTCAGTTATTCAGGTACAGTGTCTATAACCTGAGCACTTGGAGGACAATTTTGAGTTCAAAGACAGCTTGGAATACACAGAGAATTCTAGGCCAGCCTGGTTATTAGTGAGTTTTGAGGACTAAATAATGATAATAATTTTTTCGTTTGTTTGTTTTCGAGACAAGGTTTCTCTGTGTTGCTTTGGAGCCTGTCCTGGAACTAGCTCTTGTAGGCCAGGCTAGGTTCAAACTCACAGAGATCTACTTGCCTCTGCCTCCCGAGTACTGGGATTAAAGGCATGTGCCACCTCTGCCTGGCTAAGAGAAAACTTTAAAAACAGAAATACTATTTATGTATCTTTCCCTGATTTTTCTGATAAAGTCTCACTATGTATTCTAGGCTGGCCTAGATTGGCCTGGAACTCTCAATTTTCCTGCCCTGGTCTCTCAGATGCCTAGCAGTTTTTTTGTTTTGCTTTTGTTTCTTGTTTGTTTGGTTGATTTTGGGTTTTGTTTTTGTGGGGTTTTTTTTTTTTTTGATGCAGGAATGAGTTCAAACACAATCCCCCACTACCTCAAATGAGGTAGTTGAATTTCCCACATTTGTGGAAATCATGGGTGTCATTCAGAGTGCAATGCACAAAACACCTTTATGATTATGGTATTTACCCTGCTAGGTAAGTAGGCCTGGTAGTTTCAGTAAAAGCAAGAACTATATAATCATTTAGCTTTTACTGCCCTCTCAAATGTTGAAGTTGAAAGTAGGGCGCTTTATTGATTATTATTCATCCAAGCTAGGAATGTACCTAGCAGCAGAGTGCTTGTCTGATATGCATGCACAAATTTCTAAGTTTGATCCTTAATATGAAATAAAATAAATCTTGTAATTTGTGGTAAGCGAGTGGTGGCACACGCTTGTAATCTAGAACTTGGAAGGCAGAAGTGTGAAAATCAGGAGTTCAAGGCTAACAGCAAGTTAGAGGTCAACCTGAGCTACATGCTGCCTTATGGCAAAAAGAAAAAAGGTCTCCACACCACAGGGACAGAAGTATGTCAGCACTGTCTGCTTCAGTCCCTACAGTCCACCCACTTGTTAGAATCTGCCTTGGTGCGTCAGCTTCTGCATGTTGTCTCTGAAACATATTAGTCATTACTTCTTCACACAGTCAGGAAAACCTTACCTTGGCCAAATCTAAAGGTGTTTTGACCTCTATAGTCAAGTCAGGTTCAGGAAATGCAGGAACTTCCTGTTTGTTTCTTCCTTTCCTCCTACTCCGCTTTAACTGGTCTACAGATCTCTGTCCATCTAAAATTTCTTTAAAGGATAAAATACAAACAAATACAAAAAGAGAATGGCAAGGTTTATTATTTAGCTTCTACAGGTAAAACTTGAAGGTAATTCTTAATATTTACAATCAAGATACAAAGTCAGGCAGAACTACTCTCGACTCAAAATTAAATCATGTTCATGACTAAGGTCAATGACAAATAGTTCTGAACAGGGTTAGTGGCGGAGATTTCTGGCCTAGCATGCAAGCAGTCCTGGGTTGGATCCCCAGTACTTGAGGAAGAAAAAGGAAAAGGAGAAGTCAAATAATGCTGCGTAGAAGTTAATAATGTAATATTTTACACTGTGTAATAATGACATATTATTTAGTTTGGTGTTCATCTTTTGTGCCGTATAAATGGAAACCTCTAAAAATTATTCATAATCAGTCAATACATTCACTCAAGTATACATATCATTAAAAATATTTATAAAAATAGGGCTAGAGTCAGGCATGGTAGTGCATGACTTTAATCCCAACATGAAGAGGAAGACAGACCTCTAAGTCTGAGGCCAGTCTAGTTTACAAAGTTAGTTCCAGAACAGCCAGGACTATACAGAGAAACACTGTCTTGGGAAAAGAAAAAACAAGAAAAACTAAACAAAAACAGGGCTGGAAAGATGGTGCAGCAGTTAAAATCACTGGCTAGGCATGGCTTAATTACAAGTAAAATACATGGCAGTTCATACCATCTGAAACCCTAGTTTCAGGGATTCCAGTTCCATCTTCTGGCCTGCAAGGGTACCAGGGAAGCATGTGGTACAGACATACACTCATACACATAAAATAATGGTGTGGGGCTGGAGTGATGGCTCAGTGGTTAAGAGCATTGCCTGCTCTTCCAAAGGTCCTGAGTTCAATTCCCAGCAACCACACTATCTGTAAAGAGGTCTGGTGCCCTCTTCTGGCCTTCAGGCTTACATACAGACAGAATATTGTATACATAATAAATAAATAAATATAAAAAAAATAATGGTGTGGATAATTGTCTGTATTCTGTCAATTATGTTTTAAATAAACACTGATTGGCCAGTAGCCAGGCAGGAAGTATAGGCAGGACAATCAGACAGGAAGTAGAGGCGGGTCAAGGAGAACAGAAGAATTCTGAGAAGAGGGAAGCTTCCTCTACAGTCTTGTCCAGACACAGAAGAAGCAAGATGTAACTATGCCACTGAAAAAGGTACTGAGCCATGTGGCTAACACAGATAAGAATAATGGGCTAAAGTAAGTTATAAGAGTTAATAAGAAGCCTGAGCTAATGGGCCAATCAGTTTATGATTAAATTAGACCTCTGTGTGATTTCTTTGGGGCTTAACAACTGCGGGAACTGGGCAGAACAAGGACTAAACAGGACAGAAACCCTGACAACAAAATAAGTAAATATTTTAAAAAGAAAAAAATCTTCAATTTTTTGTAGTGTTGGGGATTGAACACAGGCTCTCACACACGTTAGGCAAGTGCCTTACTACTGAGTGAGGACTGAGCCCTTGAAAGGTATTTCTTTAATTGATTTGTAACTTTTTGAAATTCTAAAGCCACAACTGTGCCTGGAAACAGATTCTTTTGTGATTTGTTTGCTTGTTTGTTTTTGTAAATTTAAAAACAGTGGCTGGTACCCAGTATGGTGGAACATGCCTATAATCCCAGTACTGGAGATGCAGGGGCAGACAGAAGAGCCGATAGGTTAGAGCAACAGTCATTACTAACTGACTAGATCTAAGCTGAAAATATGCACACGTCTGATTCTGTTTACATTAGCTGTGACAAGTAATAATACCTCATGGCAGAAAACACAGAGAGAGCTCTAAAGCCAAGCACTTATCAATACTTCTGTTCTTACTCAACCACATTAACTTACCATCTTTTTTCAAGCACTGCTGAAAAGAATCAGGAATCAACTCTTGATCATTCTTTTGCCATTTAGTTATAAGGTCTTCTATGAATTGACCCTTTTTCCCCTCATTTCCCTGGAGAAGATCTGTCACATATTCTCGTAGCTCTTCCGCGCTCTCAATTGACAAAACATACCTCAGGAGGTAAAGATATAAATAGCTTACTGTATGACCTTCAGAAATCATAACAGGGATGAAAGTACTAAACATCATCAGGGATGAGGGTAGCTTTGTCATACAGAATTTGCCTAGCACACATGAGATTTTAGGTTCAATTCCAGCACTACTTCAAAAATACAAACAAACAAAGGCATTCATTAATTTATTAAAAGTGTTTATTTTGGGCCAAGTACTATGCTAGGTGCTAAGGATATAAGTCTGATGAGGACAAAGACTCAGACTTTCAAATAGGTCATAATCTAACTTTCATATGTATTTACACATTTATTATTTCTCAGTATTTTGAGAAATTTGTGTGGCTAGAGGAATGGCTCAGCAGTTAAGAGCACTTGCTGCTCTCACAGAGAACATGAGTTCAGTTCCCAGCACCCATATGGTGGTTCACAACCACCTGTAACTCCACTTCCAGATGATCCTACACCTTCTAACCTTGAAGGGCATCAGAAACAAACATGGTTCTCATACCTTCTTAGGCAAAGTGCAAGCCGGGCAGTGGTGAAACACACCTTTAATCCCAGCACTCGGGAGGCAGAGGCAGGTGGATGTCTGTGAGTTTGAGGCCACCCTGGTCTACAAGAGCTAGTTGCAAGACAGGCTCCAAAGCTACAGAGAAACCCTGTCTCAACCCCCCCAAATAGGAAAAGTGCTCACACATATGAAATAAATCCATCTTTAAAAAGAGAAGGAATCGTCCCATCAGTGATAGCACATGCACAAGAAACATGAGTTGAACCTACAGCCTATGGGTTCCCTGTACTCCAGGACAGCTACGAATGTAGCTTAGCAGAAAACTTTTGCTTCCCCGCTTTGGTAACACTATCACAAGATTCTAAAGGTGAACTTTGTAGGTGACAGTCTCTCAGAAGGTTAGATATGTGATGATGAGACACCTCAGCAAGCATGTCACCAAGCTTAATGACTGAGTTTGGTGAATCTAGGCGGGAGAAAAAGAGAGCCGACTCCCACAAGTTGTCCTCTGATCTCACATGTGCCCTCAAATGTGTGTACATAATGCATAAATAATGTAATTTTAAATCTTTTAACAGGGTGGATATACTTGTTAGATTCTTGCAGTGTGATGGTAGAAGTTCAGTTATAATCTATAAATAGACAAAATTAATTTAAATAATTTTGTTTGGCTAGTTTTTGCTTTCATTGTTGCACTGGGGATGGAACCTGGGGCCTTGCACATATCAGGTAAGTTCTTTACTACGGAGCTACATTGCAGTCATCGGATTTAACCAAAAATAAAAATTAGAGGAGCTGGAAAGATGGATCTATGGGTAAGAGCACTGGAAGCTCTTCCAAAGTACCTGGGTTCAATTCCCAGCATGCACATAAAGCTCACATCTGTAATTCCAGTCCCAGGTGACCTGATGTTCTCGTATGGTCTATGAGAGCACTACACACACAATACACAGACACATATGCAGGTAAACAATCATACACATAAAAAATAAAAATAAAAGCTTAAAAAATTTTAAAAATTTAAATACACAATGCCTAATGTATACTTTAATCCCAGAATCTGGGAGGCAGAGGCAGGTGGATTTCTGTGAGTTCAAAGCCAGTATGGTCTACAGAGTGAATTCCAGAACAGCCAGAGATACACAGTTGAGATCTCATCTTAAAAAAAAAAAAGTCATGACTTCTCAGGACTTACACATTTTAACCACCCTGATCTCTAAGCTTACTAGCCCCATCAATAGATCAGTTAGCAAGACCTACCGATTCTCAAGTATCATTTTACCCTGGAGTTTTCAATGCCTAAGACAAGTAAAGAATCTCAGGTATGCAGTACTAAAAGTGAACTATTTAAGCATTGCAAAGACATGCATCCAAACATTAGACAGCAAGTCTCATCCACATAAAATCAACAAATCATGAATCCATGTGGATATAGAATATATTTTGCTGACTCTGTATACTGATTTTCAAGCTTTCTAACATGTTATTGACTAAGAAGTTAATAAGCCTGTGTTAATAATTCTCTTAGCCTGGTATTTAATCCCAGCATTTAGGAAGCAGAGGAGGTGAATCTCTGTGAATTCGAAGTCAGCCTAGTCTACAGAGTGAGTTCCAAGACAGCCAGGGATACACAGAGAAACCATGTCTTAAAAAAAAAACAAACAAGCTGGGCAGTGGTGGCGCACGCCTTTAATCCCAGCACTCGGGAGGCAGAGGCAGGGGGATCTCTGTGAGTTCGAGGCCAGCCTGGTCTAGTTCCAGCTAGTTCCAGGACAGGAACCAAAAGCTATGGAGAAACCCTGTCTCGAAAATCCAAAAAAAAAAAACAAAAAAACAAAAAAAAATTACATTAAAAAAAACTAGAAAGGAGGGGGTCAGAGCCATGGCTCCGTGGTTAAGAGCACTGACTAGACTACTAGAGGATCCGGGTTCAATTTCTACCACCCACTTGTGAGCTCACAATTGTCTGTAATTTCAGTTTCACAGGACCCGACATCCATGGCAACACACCAAGGCACAAAAACTAAAGATAGATAACTTTTACAAAAGCTAGAAAGTTATTCTGGGAAGTGATGGTGTATGCCTTTAATCCCAGAATTTAGGAGACAGAAGCAGGTGGATCTCTGTGATTTTGAGGCCAGCCTGGTCTACAAAGTGAGTTCCAGGACAGCCAGGGCTATATAGAGAAATCCTGTCTTGAAAAAAAATTCTTTTAATATTTAGGTCACTTATATAAAATTATTAGCATTCTAACAATATTACATCTGTGTTATTCTCAATTAAATGTCAAACAAAGCACAGCAACTGCTTTCATCCTGACATAATAGCTTGTTGCCAACTAGTGAACATTTAATAAGTACTTCAAATAACATTATAGCATGCTTAGCTTGGGTGCTTATGATCAGTACACTTCTTGTACCACTTATAATCTTTTTTAAATGTAAGCAAGTATTAAGCATACTTATAGTTCATTTTTAAAACAGACAGGCTATAATACGTGGCACACACCTTTAATTCCAGCACTCAGGAGACAGAGACAGGTGGATCTCTGTGAGTTTGAGACCAGTCTGGTCTACAAGAGCTAATTCTAGGACAGGCTCCAAAGCTACAGAGAAACCCTGTCTTGAAACCCACCCCCCCCCCAAAAGCCAGGCTATATTAACTCTTGTTTTTTTGTTTTTATTTTTTAAATCTCCCAAACTCAGAACCTGACTGTATTTCTTATAAGTCTAGAATATCAATTTTATTTTCAGCAACGAAGAATCAAATTAAGGAAAAGCCTTAGTTTTTACTTTGTTCCAGTTTCATTGTATAATCTTCCCCTCACATGAATACTTAGAACCTCAGCTTGTACTGATTCAGTTCTCAGGTGAGAGGCATCTTTTCCAGTACATCTTAAGAGTCTTGAATAATAATTCTTTATTGAATAGTTTATTCAGTATTGAAAAGTTTGTTCTGTGCTCCCAGAAGACCCTCAACTTCCTCACAGGGCAGAACTCTCCGACTCAGCAAACCCAATTTGTCTATATCATTTCGGCTGTCCCAGAGACTGGTATATAGTAACAGTGCAAGAAATTAAGTTAGTCGTTTCAAGCAAATATTAAATAATCGTCATATGTTTCATTAAGAATTATAAAACACTAAAGGCAAGCTCTCGTCATTATTCAGTTTCTAAATAAAGGGGGGAGGGGTTACAAAGGGGTAAATTTGCTTAAGGTCCCAAAACTGATTAAGTGGCAACAGAAAACCGAAGCTGTGACTCTGCAGTCAGGAACTATATATACTGTAACATGTCATCCCCATGTAAATTCTAGGTCCTGCCTGATACAAACTACAGCGTTCAGAGTAACTGAAAGTCAGCCTTGACTTGTTCATTCTCTCACAAATTGTAAGCCTACCGGTTCCCGGGACAATCTTACAGGTCTAATTATGTTGCCACTTTCCTAGGAAAGCGCGTGGAGTCTGACATACTTATCTAGGGGCTAAAGTGAAAAAGTGGAGGCCAAAATTCAAACACGAAAGTCCGTCGTCAGCCCCGCTTATCATATTTCTTATCAACTTTTTAGTCCTCCCGGCTTTCGCCCTACCGGGTCGTTTCACAAAGCAGCTTCCCGCCTCCGCTCTGGAGCCCATCTTACTGTATGATCTCCTCGCTGACATCCAGGGCGAAAGTTTTCCGCAACTGCTGGGTGCACCACTGTACCAGCGGCTCCCGGGACGCCGCCCCAGCCACCGCCATCTTCCCCAACCGGAACCAGCTGGGCTGCAAAAGCGTCTCGTCCGGCGCCGGACTAGTCCCCTTCGCAACGGAGACCTCGATGACTAGGGTTCCGCAAGCTTGCACCGCCCCGCTTGGTCGGCCCGCCTTTGAGGCTGATCCCGCCCACTCTCACCGCCTCTGGCTTCTCTCAGCTTCCGGATGGTCTTACACGTGTGTTGGGCTTTCGCGTTTGAGTGTTTCTTCGACTTAGAGATGTAACTCCAGAAAGGATATTGGTAATTGTGCTAAGACAATATACACACCTCCAGAAGAGCTGTAGTAGGAATAAAAGAAAGTGAGACCCCCAAAGGATGGGTACGACTTTTAAATTTTAGTCTGGTCCAGTTGTAGAACATTTGAAACAACTCTAGTCAGGAGGCTAACAAATCCAAAGCCTGCCTGTAGTACGACGTGAACTCAAAGCCAGTCTTTGTAACTTAGCGAGGTCCTGTCTCAGAATAAGAAGGAGGTAGGGTGGAGGAAACTGGGTATGAAGCTCAATGGTACCCTGCCTACTGAGCATGTGAAAATCTTGGGGTCCTCCAGCCCTCGGAAGTGATTTGTAATCACTGTAGTAGTTTTGTTCTGATGGTGGTGGTGCTTATTTTTTTAGTGCCGTCTGTAATTGAGACTGCACGGCTACACCACTTGAAGGCTAACAACCATCAGCGGGAAGTCCTCCTCCAGGGACTCCTACACCCAGTTCTGGCCTCCACAGGCACCAGGCTTCCATGTGGTGCGCACACACGCAAGCACTTACTCATATACATTAAAAAAAAAAAACTTACAAAAATAAATTACATTAGCTAAGCAGGGTGGTACATGCTTTTAACCCCAGCACTGTAGGAGGCAAAGATGGACCTTTGTGAGTTCAAGGCCAGCCTGGTCTGTGTAGTAAGTTCCAGGCTAGCCAGGGTTAATAGTGAGACCCTGTATTAAAAAGTTATCATATTGAGGCTGGAGAGATGGCTCAGTAGTTAAGAGCACTGGCTACTCTTTTATAGGTCCTGAGTTAAATTCCCAGAACACATAAGGCAGCTCACAATTTCTATGCCACAGGATCTATGGGATCTGATGCCTTCTTCTGGTCTGCAGATGTACATGTAAATAAAACATCAATATACATAAAATAAATCTTTAAAATATTATCATATTTTGTATTAGTGTGTTTGTCCATGTTTGTATATGCTGTGGGCTACCACAAATGCACACTGTACAAGTGACAGTTGGAGGTCAACTTGTGGGAGTGAGCTCTTCCTTTCTACCATATGGGTCCTAAGAATTAAACTCAGGTGGTCAGGCTTGGCAGCAAGAACCTTTACCTTCTAAACCATTTTGCTGACTTACCAGCTTTTCTCAAAAAGCAAAATGCAGTCAATGTTCATTAATGGTGAGAATAAATTTAATCTTTTCATAAAAATCTGATGCATTCATTATTCTAGTATATTCAAATCATCTACCTTTTTCTATATTTATTCATTCCCATAGCTTAGTTGCTCAGTGATAAAGACTGTACTTAACATATGTGAGGCCTTGAATCACATCTTCAGTAGCAAGGTATAAGTTTAGACAGAAATTCCATTAATGCATGCATACTACAACTTTTCTGTTCCTTTTTTCTTTAAAATGTAACTTTTCCTTAAGATATTTGTTTTGTAATTGGGTGGGTACTATGAAACCCATGTAGAAGTCAGAGGAGGACTTTCAGGAATCAGTTCTTTCTTTCTATCCTGTGGCCCCTGGGAATGGAACTCAAGTCGTCTAGTTTGGTGGCAGGAGTGCTCACCTGCTGAGCCATCTCATCAGCCCTACTACAATTTGTCTTAATGTGTTAGGCCTCAGGTTTTCCCCATTTTCATGTTTAAATCACACAATTCTGTTTTATTTAATTGTAAAAAAAAGTCCAAAGCAATCTTTTTATTTTGCTTTGTCCTGGAACTCCATGTAGACCAGGTAGGCCTCAACTCACAGAGATCCTCCTCCTTCTGCCTCAGGCCCAATCATCATCTCCCTCCTCCTCCCCTTGCCTTGAATCCATCCTTGAACTTTATCTTTTTTTCTTTTTCTTTTTCTTTTTCTTTTTGAACAGGGTTTCTCTGTGTAGTTCTGGCTGGCTGCAAAGTCAGATATCCACCTGCCTCTACTTCCCAAATGCTAGGATTACACTCATGCTCCATCATGCCTATCTTTATGTGGTGCTAGGGAGCAAACTAAGGGTTTTATGCATATTAGGCAAGTGCTGTACCAACTGAGTCACATTCCCAGCTCCCAAAGTAGCCATTTTAATTAAAAACATTTGGAAAGTTTATTCTTTTGTGTGTGTGTGTTTTTCTCTAACGTGCATCCCTCATCGATATCATTGATATTAAAAGAACAAACAAAAAAAACAATCACAACTACAATAATATGTAGATTGTTCTCGTATGAAGAGGTATATATGACATTCTTTCTAGTCATTTGGTTGAAATGCAAGAGAAAAGACACATTCTCTTCGTCCTCTTTCTCTGTTAGAACTCTGGAATGTGAGTTCAACTAAGCAATTCAGACCTGAGTAGAAGGCCTTTAACTGAAAAGCAAACAGTGCCACTTAAGAGCCAATGTGCATTTTCATGAGGCTAAATGACAATAAAGGAATGCTTGTTGATTTTTCTGGTGGGAATTTGACTGTAATCTAACACTCCAGGTTTAAGATAAACTACTATTGCTAATATTATGATGTTAATCTGATGACTACCTAAACCTTTCATTATTTTCATTTTTTCCTTTTTTTAATGATTTATTTTTATTTTATGTGCATTAGCATTTTGCCTGCATGTATTTTTGTGTGAGGGTATCAGATCGCCCTGGAATTGGAGTTATAGACAGTTGTGAGTAGCCTTGTGGGTGCTGGGAATTGAATCTGTGAACTTGGGAGCCTCTGGAAGAGCAACTTCTTAATGGCTGAGCCATCTCTCCTCTACTTTTTGTGGTCTTTCTTCTTTGTTTCTGATCTTTTTCTCCTCCCCTCCCCTCCCCTCTCCTTTCCTTTCCTTTCCCTCTCTTCCCTTCCTTTTCTTCTCACTATCCACCTGTCTCTGCCTCCTCAGGGCTGAGATTACAAAGTGCACTAGGCAGGGCTTTGAAATCTGTAGGTTGTATAACACAATGGATTGTTAATTTGATTAAGGTCCTAAGTCGATTTTGTTGCTATTCAAGCCTAATTTATTGGAGAGAAGTAGCTCTGCACTTACACTCTGAAGGTTGTCCTTCAAAAGAGTATTAATGGAAAACATTCTGCAGCAAGCACAAATGGTCTTGTTACATGCATAACATTCAGAACAAACACAAATTCTTAGAAATATTGTAATTTTTGAAGCATAGGGCTAGAAAATATTTATGATCTCTTTATTGTAGCATTATTCTCATGTGGGTTGGAACTGTAGCCTTTTTACGTTTGACAGATTTTGAGCTATGTAGCCATCTTTATAATTTCGTATGCATATGGACAATTTGTCCAATTTTTAGTCTTATGTGATCTGAAAACTTTTTTTAAAAAAACACTGTAAAAGCCTAAGTTGCATTTTCCTTTCTCCCACATCAAAAAGTTAAAACATGGCAGAGTTCACCCTTAGGATATTAAACTTTAGCTTTGATTTGCATTGAAAAGTCCACTTAATTTTAATTTTCAGGGTTTAATCACCATGGATTTAACTCTGTGATAACTTTTGAAGAAATATTGCAATTCCTATCTTTACTAGGTTTTATTTTATAAGCCGACTCACTTGGCTAGTTAGTTCACAACCTACCTCCACACCCACACTTGGCGCTCCCCTGGAGCGTCCTGGCTCCACCCACCACGAGTGGGTATGAATCATGACCCTGGGGCTGCTGGACTGGCCAGCAAAGCCTGGACAGAAAGGCTGTCATTCGCTGGAAGCTGCCAATTGGTTCAGGGTGAAAGCGCGGAACCAATAAGAGTCACGATTCTCAAGAGCTTGGAGCGCGCGGGAAAGAGACCCTTTTAAACTGTGGCGGGAACGTCATTTTCGGGTTCTTGTTCAGTTAAGACATCCGCAGCTGGGGCATTGGTGCGAATTGTCTCTTGCTGTGTGAACATGGTGCGGACCAAAGCAAACTACGTCCCGGGAGCCTACAGAAAAGGTAAAGGGATGCAGCATGGGGGTTATGGGGTTCCCTAGGCCGCCTCCCTAGGAGGGAGCCTCCGTGGCTATCCACCCCACCCCCACATCGAGCTAGGAAGCAGGCTCCAGGCCCACATCTCGAGGAAGTTGCGGAGGCCTGACAAGACCGTTTTGCTGCTGTGCATCACCCTGCTCTCCGCTAGGCTGGGACTGATAGAACAAAGGTCGGGGGTCTGAGCTCTACAGCCTCTTCTGAATGCTCCCCTTTACTTCTCTCTGCAGTGGTAGCTTCTCGAGCCCCCAGGAAGGTGCTTGGCTCCTCCACCTTTGTCACCAATTCTTCATCGTGCTCGTCGAGAAAAGGTAGGAACGGTCCTGGAAGCTTAGGAAGTAAAATAAAACCCCGAAAGGAGATCAGGGCTGGCATAGCAGTCCCGAATTGTGAGGCCCTGACCTCTGTGAATTCATTTTTATTTAAATCTTCCTCTGGAATTTGTTTCCCTTGTCATCCTCACTCCTAAATTTCTTCCTTGCCCTCTAAGGGGGCCTTGGTCTTTCAACAGGCTTGGTTAGGAGTATGAGGGGAGGTTTATTTTTAAACCTATTTTACTTTTGAATGGTGTTTAGTTTTTTTTTAAAATATTAACTGTTACTATTTTCTTGGAGGCTACTTAAATGCTCCTCATTAGATTTAGAGTGACAGTTGACAGTACTGCCACATTATTTGTAGGGGTGTGTGTGTGTGTGTGTGTGTGTGTGTGTGTGTGTGTGTGTGTACTGCTTGTCTATCCAACCGCCTATGAACTTTGTTGGACAAGTGCTCTACCACTGAGCTACATTTTTTAAAAATATTTATTTATTATGTATACAATATTCTGTGTGTATGCCTGCAGGCCAGAAGAGGACACCAGACCCCATTACAGATGGTTGTGAGCCACCATGTGGTTGCTGGGAATTGAACTCAGGACCTTTGAAAGAGCAAGCAATGCTCTTTAACCTCTGAGCCATCTCTCCAGCCCCCACTGAGCTACATCTTCAACCACACTGTCCCAATACAATTATCCTTTTGCTTCTGTTTGTATTTCTCCCTTCCTCCCCCTCTGTGCCCCTTCTCTTCCCGCCTATCCTTCTTCTCTTTCTCCCTCATTCCCTCCCTCTTCCTTCTTCCAAGATCTCCTGTAGCCCAATCTGGCCTCAATCTCTAGTACAGAGAATAACCTTGAACTCCAGATTCTTCAGCCCTCTTTCTGATCCTTCTGCCTCTACCTCCCCAATTCTGGGATGCCAGGTTTATTTTGTGCTGGGGATCTAACCCAGGGCTTTGTGCATGCTAGGCAACTCTACTGAGCCACATCCACAACCCGTTCCCCTCTTCTCTCCCGATTTCTGGTATGTACAGGTATGTACTACCACACCTGCTTTTTTTTTTTTTATTTTTGAGATGGGATCCTTGGTTTGTTGCCCAGGGTGCTGTTAAAGCCCTCCCGCTTTAGACTTCTGAGTAAGTAGGTTTGCAGGAGTTAGCCACCATACCCAATAATTCATGGTTTTTATGCCAACTCAACCCATATTCCTCCCCACCACATACCATTATTTATTTGAGATAGGACCTTTATGTGTATTTAGCCAGACTGGCTGTAATTCTCTCCTGCCTCCGTCTCTGGAGTGCTAGGATTACAGGCATGTACTACACCATACTCTGCCCTCAATTTCTACCAAATCTAAAGATCTCATTAGGAAATATTTACTATGTCCACCTCTTCAGATAAGATAGTAGACAAAATTTTTGAAAGCAGATAAAATTATTCAGAATGTCTTATATTTTGTACAATTAGAGTAAATTCTTTCAAGGCCACCTCTCATTGTCTGGCCTACTGCTTAATCACTAGGGCTAATTGAATAGGTCTTTAATATGTGTTAAACAGCCTGGCAAAGAGGTGCATGACTCTAATCCTAAGTGCTCTGGAAGTGGGGCAGGACTACCGTATATTCAGAGCCAGCCTGGGCTACCAAGTAAGTACCAGGTGTGCCAGGGGGCCCTAGCAACACAAAAATAATCAACTAAACAAGAAGTGGCTTGTTATAGTGGCACATGCTTGTATAAGAAATACTGACTCACCCTACCCGCCATTAAGATAAAAATGGTCATAGATTTGTATTTTTAATGTCAAAAATATATGAATTATAGTATTTTCATTCCAAATTACTTTTATTGTTATATTTATATTATCTGTGTGTTTGTGTGTGTTCATATATGCACGGATTTGCACACTATTACACACATATGAGGATAATTTGTGGAACTCAGTTCTCTCCAGCCCAAACTCTAGTATTCATTTTTTTAAAAATATTTATTTATTATGTATACAATATTCTGTCTGCATGTATGCCTAAAGGTCAGAAGAGGGCACCAGACCTCATTACAGATGGTTGTGAGCCACCATGTGGTTGCTGGGAATTGAACTCAAGACCTTTGGAAGAGTAGGCAACACTCTTAACCACTGAGCCATCTCTCCAGCCCCACTCTAGTATTCTTTACTAGAATACTCTAGAGTTCTTTACCGCTGAACATCACTCCAACCTTCATTTTCTAATTCAAGACGGATATTATATTACTTAATGCCTCTAGAAATCTGATATTAAAGAAAGACAATTACATCTAATTTTATTTAAATCTGTTTCTGTTTTATAGCTGAAAATAAGTATGCAGGAGGGAATCCAGTTTGTGTGCGCCCAACTCCAAAGTGGCAAAAAGGCATTGGAGAATTCTTCAGGCTGTCTCCTAAAGATCCTGAAAAAGAGAACCAGGTTCCTGAGGAAGCAGGATGCAGTGGCTTAGGAACATCGAAAAGAAAGTAAGTATGCTCTGGAAGACAGAAAATATCCCCTAAAAATAAAAAACAAAAGGGATCGTGAGAAATTTTGAAGTTTCTTTTCAAGCCAATAAGAAAAGGAAAACTATGCTTTAACTTCTAATAATTTTTATGTTGCCCTAAAATTTCAAATGCCTTTCAAAAATTAATTTTTACTTACTCTAAAGAGTAAGTAAATCTATTCCTCTACAGTTTTGTTTTTGTTTATGCTTTTTTTTTTTTTTTGTCTTTAAGTCAGGGTTTCTTTGTTTAACAGCCCTGGCTGTCTTGAAACTCACTCTGTAGACCAGGCTGGCCTCGAACTCACAGAGATCCACCTGCCTATATCTCCTAAGTGTTGGGATTAAAGGTGTGCACCACCATTACCAGGCTTGTTTTGTTTTTTTGAGACAGTCTCTGTGTGTAGCCCAGGATAGACTTGAAGTTCTTGTAATCCTTCTGCCTCAGCCTGGTAAGTGCTGAGAGGCATGCGCTACCACACTTTATAGTCTGCCTGCCTTCCTCCTTTTCTCTCTTCCCTCATTTTTTTTTTGCTTTTTTTCTGCCTGTTTTTCTTTTTTTCCAAAAAGAAACTTCTATGTCAGTTCATCTAGTGAATTCCATTAAGCCCCTTATACCTCACAAAATTACTACTGTGTATAGCTCAGTGTAAGTCCGATACTCAGTGTGCATGCAGTGCTAGGTTTAGTCTCTAGTACCAAAACAAGTAGTAATACTATACGTTGAACTTTCACAAGAATTATACAATTAACATAGAGAAAGGAATCAGAAATAACTCTCTATAGAAATATATATATTTAGTATACAGCCAATAATATATAGTATATATTTACATATTCTCTATAAATCCTTAAGAATTCTTCAAACTGGGACTGGAGTTTTTAAAATTATTTTTTGGTTTTTTGAGACAGGGCCTCTTATGTAGCTCTGGCTGTCCTGGAATTCACTATGTAGACTACGCATACATCTCAGACATCTGCCTTCTGAATGCCAGGATTAAAGACAATACCATGCCAGCTTGTTTTTAAGATTAATGAATGAGAATGCTAGTGATAAATGTTGAGCTCAAATTCTGGATGAAAAAGTATAATATTTGGGACTAGAGAGATGGCTTGGCCTATAAGAACATGTACTGCTCTTGCAGAGGATTCAGGTTTGGTTCCCAGCACCTACATGGCAGCTCACAACTGTGTGTAACTCCAGTTCTAGGGGGTCTGATACCTCTTCTGACCTATTTGGGTTCCTGCAACATGTGATGTACATACATACAGCTGGGCACAAATATACATGTATCTATAAAATAGATATATATAAAAGTAAAAAATATTTTTTAAAAAGTATAATCTACTTTGCAAGACACACATGCACACTATAAAAATATAACAAGTATCAATAATTATATATCTGGATAAAAATCTTATCTCATGCTACATACTATCAATTTCTAACAATCAACATCTATCACTTTAGTAAGAATCACAAAAAAACGAAAACAAAAACAGGCATAGTAGCTCATGCTTTGAGTCCCAGCACTAGGGATGCAGAGGCAGGTGGAGCTTTGTAAGTTCTAAGCCAGCCTGGTCTACACAGTGAGTTCCAGGACAGCCATGGCTACACAGACAAATTCTCTCTGTCTTGAAACAAAAAGGGATTGGGGGCTGGGAATGTAGCTCTCAGTGGAGAAAACTTAGCATGTTTGAGGCATTAGCTTCATTACTCTGCACGTAAACAATTTAAAAAATTGGTAAAAAATGTATTTGAATTTTTATAGGTTTATAAGTATTGAAGCCAAGGGACACACATGGAGGCTGGGGGGAGGGCAGAGGACAACTTTCAGGAGTCAGTTCTCTTTCCACCTCTACATGGGTGTCAGGGATTGAACTCATGTGTCCAGATTCAAATGACGAGCAAGCACTTTTATCAGCTGAGCCATTTCAATGCCCCTACTTTTTAATTTTTGTTTGTTTTTTTGAGACAGGATCTTACTATGTAGCCTTGGCTGGCCAAGAACTCACTATGTAGATCAGGCTGTCTTGGAACTCACAGAGATGCACTTGTCTCTGCCTCCTGAATACTGGGATTAAAGTTGCATACCTCCATGTCTTGCCTACTATTCCCTTTTTAAAAGTGTTTTAATTCTGGGGCTGGAGAGATGGCTCAAAGGTTAAGAGCATTGACTGATCTTCCAGAGGTCCTGAGTTCAATTCCCAGCAACCACATGATGGTTAATAGCCATCTATAATGAGATCTGGTGCCCTCTTCTGGTGTGTGGGCACACATGGAAGCAGAATGTTGTATACATAATAAATAAATTTTTAAAAAGTGTTTTAATTCTAAAGGAAATTATTTGTGAGATTGAGGCTAGTCTGAACTATCTAAGATCCTGCTTCAAAAAACTAAACAAAAAAGCACTTGGGTGTAGAAAGAGAGGGTGTGGCACATGACACTGCCATTGTGATGTCTTCATGAAAGTAAGACCTGGTTTGAAATCTCCACACCAGCCTAAAGCCTAGAGAAATTCCAGCTCGACAAGCAGCAAGCTGGATACTCGGCACCCTGACCATCGAGGGTGAGAGGATGGCGGTCAGACTCTGTTTGGGGCTATTGCTCCTCGTAGTCCTCCCCATGCAGGTTGAGTCATTTCTCCCTGTATCCAGCACAGCAGGTCCTACCTACTATGAAACTGAGGGCCCTGATGACTCCACCGTGGAATCCTCCAGCAACTCCCTAAAAGCTATAACTAATCTCCTTGGGGTCTTGCTTACCTTTCTGTGTCTTATCCGTTAAGAGCCTCAGACCAGATCACATTCTAATATTGGACCAAGTGGCACCTGCAAATCCAGTGTTGCAAGGAAAACAACCAGGTCTTCACATCTACTCATCCCACTGGTTTTAGTAAAAGAGAAAATCCTGAGAAGCTCAAACTGGACTGCCTTGAAGATCATCTCAAGGGTTAATTAGATGGTGAATACTAATCTTCAATCTTCTGGAGTTTCACATATAACAACAGAGAAAGACAATGCTGAACACTGGTTAATGATTTCATTGCATGTGGTTTATTAAATATGGATCATTAAAAATCCACCTTGAAAATAATTTCACTTTGCTCTAGAGAAAAAAGTGTGCAGTGTGGAATGGAGATTCAGTATTCTTTATGGTTCACTAAACCACAGGGCTTGTGAAGTAATTAGGAAATAAGAAAATATTTCAGATTTTACATGTATTTTGGAAGGAAGTATAAGAAAACTACTGTAAATTCTCTTCTCTCCATTGCCATTCTCTGTGCTACAAACTGAACTCTGGAACTTGTAAGCATTAGGCAAGCTCTACCTCTGTACTATAGTCATTTAACTGTCTTTCTCTCTTTGTGTGTGTGTGTGTGTATTTTGTTTTTGTTTTTGTTTTTGTTTTGAGGCAAGGTTTCTTTTTATAGCCCTGGCTAACTGGGAACTTGCTCTGTAGACCAGGCCGGCCTGGAACTCAGATATCCTTCTGTCTGGAGTGCTGGGATTAAAAGTCTGTGCCACCACTACCCAGCTCTCTTTCTTGCTTTTTTTTCTTTTTTTTCTTTTCTTTCTTTTTTTTTTTTTTGAGATGGTTTCACTCTGCAGCCCAGGCTAACCTTGAACAAGTGGCAACCCTTCTACCTTAACCTCGCTGCTCTCTGGTTATGGGTTAGAAGTGTGAGCCACCATACTTGGTTGCATTTAGCTTTTTGTATAGTAACTGACATTAGGGCAAGGATGGGTTTGAATCTACTTCTTGAGTAATCCCCTCTACCTGGTAACCTACTCTTGCTTTGAAATCACTCCGTAGCTAGAGCCTTGTACTCTATCCTCCTGTCTTGGCCTCTATAATGATGAGATTGTAGCTATGCACTGGGCCTGGACATGTACCTCAGTGACAGAAGGCTTGTCAGCACAAGGCCCTTGGTTCAACCTCTTACCACTGCAAAAACAATAATGTATTGATAGGCATTTTATATCATGTTCAGCTAGTAATTAAAAAAAAACAGATATTTTTATTTATGCATATATGTATGTGCCTGCATGAGTTTATGTTTACCACATATGTGCAGGTACTTATGAAGGCTGGAGGGCACAGATCCCCTGGAACTGGAACACAGGTGTTTGTGAGGCACCTGATATAGGTGCTAAGAAAGGAACTATGTCCTCTTTAAGGATGCAGTAAGTGCTCTTGGTTTCTACAACATCTCTCCACAACTCATCATTCTTACATATATACTCAAAAGCTACATAGGTCAGTCTGGGTTACCTGAGACCCTGTCTCTAAACAAATGAAAACCAGACAAAAAATGACTTCTACCACATGGAGAGAAATTATATAGTTTCATAGGCAAGTTTAATCTATAGTATAATATAAATCAGCAATAGTCAGGCACATGCTTTCATTACATCGAGACAGATCATGAGTTCAAGCTATCCTAGAGTACATAGTGAGGCTGTCTCAAAAACCCAAAACAAGTGATAGTGATATAATTCTGTGGTAGAGTCCTTGTCTAGCATATATACCTGGGTTTAGTTCAGAGCAGAGCAACTAAACAAGAAAACTCAAAACAACAAAAGCTAGATTCTACAGGTTGACACTATTTTTAAGCCACTTTTGTAGATCTGCCATTGTTTTAGAGAACTGTGATTATCCCTTTATTGAAACAGTAAATGAATATATCAGAAGGAATGTGAACTTCTGAATTCACATTCTGCTATGGTTATTCCAAATAACCTTGTTTTTGCCCCAAAGCTGGGCAAGCTCCTTTTGCACATAGAACTATTTGCATGAATGTTTTCCCCTTTTTAGTCATTTTCTAAAAGTTACATTTAGTATGGTGTGTGTGTGCGTGTGGGTGTGTGCACATGCATGCAGGCATGTGCCATGGCACATGTATGGCATCCAGAGGACACTGCAGGAGTTGATTTGCTTCTGCCATTGAACTCAGGCCATCAGCTTGGTGGCAAGCACCTTTACCTGCTGAGCCATCTTCTTGGCCTTCTTTTCTAGGCTTTGACTTCAAATTAGTCACAATGGCTTTGCATTTTCTTATTCTTTCATTTTTCTAAAATATTTTTTCTTTTTTTCTTTTATTTTTCGAGACAGGGTTTCTCCATAGCTTTTAGTTCCTGTCCTGGATCTAGCTCTTGTAGACCAGGCTGACCTTGAACTCACAGAGATCCACCTGTCTTTGCCTCCTGAGTGCTGGGATTAAAGGCGTGCGCCACCACCGCCTGGCTCTAAACTATTTTTTTCAAATTTATTTATTATGTATATAGTGTTCTGGGCACCAGATCTCATTATAATGGGTTTGAGCCATCATGTGGTTGCTCAGAATTGAACTCAGGACCTTCAGAACAGCAGTCAGTTCTCTTAACCTCCGAGCCATCTCTCCAGCCCTAAAATATTTTTTTTTTTTAGTTATGCATCCAAGGCAGTGGGTTTTATTTGACACTTTAAAACTTTTTTTTTCCTGAAGCTGAGGACCGAACCCAGGGCCTTGTGCATGCTAGGCAAGCGCTCTACCACTGAGCTAAATCCCCAACCCCGACACTTTAAAACTTAATAAGCTGGGCAGTGGTGGTGCACACTTTTGATCCCAGCACTAAGGAAACAGAGGCAGGCAGTTCTCTTTGAGTTCGAGGCCAGCCTGCTCTACAGACAGATCCAGAAAAGCCAGGGCTACACAACACAGTGAAACCCTGTCTCAAAAAACAAACAAGGCTGGATGGCTCAGCAGTTAAGAGCACCGACTGTTCTTGCAGAGGTCCTGAGTTCAATTCCCAGCACCCACATGGCAGCTCAGAACTGTCTAACTCCAGTTCCAGGGCATCTGACCCTCACACCAGTGAACATAAAATAATAATTTTTAAAAAAACTACCTACAGTTAAAAAAAGTTAAAAAACAAACAAAAATAATAAAAATCAATCCCTCCCCCACTTAAAATTTGTGTGTGTGTGTGTGTGTGTGTGTGTGTGTGTGTGTGTGTGTATGTGATGTGCTTGTGCCTCTTCGAAGGCCAGAGAAAAGTTTCAGGAGTCGGTTCTTTCCTTCCACCACTGGGTTGTCAGGTGCCAAGTGCCTTTACCCACTGCACTATCCAATGGCCCCCATTGTCATTTTCACGCTCTATTATGCTTTGTTCTTATTTGTTTTCCTGTACTGACTTAACCTTTTTGCACATCCCCTTTCTCTTCCTTGCTTTTGAATTTCATCGCATCTATCTAGTTCCTTTCTCTGCTCTTACACTATGCCCTCATCTCATAGTCCCTTTTCTTTTTTTTTTTATATTTATTTATTATGTATACAATATTCTGTCTGTATGTCTGCAGGCCAGAAGAGGGTACCAGACCTCATTACAGATGGTTGTGAGCCACCATGTGGTTGCCGGGAATTGAACTCAGGACCTTTGGAAGAGCAGGCAATGCTCTTAACCACTGAGCTATCTCTCCAGCCCTCCCTTTTCTATTTTGATGTTCTTCCTACACATACATATGTATGTACAAATATATTTAAATTTAAATTCTGTGTATGAAAGAATATTCAGTATTTGTCTTTCAAAGTATTGGTTTTTGGATGTAACATGATCTCTAGTTTAACCCATTTTCTTGGAAATATCAATTTTTTCAAAGATTTTATTAAAAATTTTAAATTTTTATTTATGTATGTATGTACATGTGTATGAGTGCCCACAGAGACCGGAAGAGGTCATTAGGATACTCTGTCCTATGTGGTGCTGGATATGAACTCCTGTCCTCTGCAAGAGCAGTAAGTGCTCTTAACCACAGAGCCATCTCTCTGGCCTCTAAATGTAATTTCATTCTTCTTTATAGCTAAATAAAATTCCATTGTGTATATGTGCCAAGTTTTCTTTATTCATTCATCTATGATGCAGCTGTAGGCTAGTTCTTACCTTGACTTGTGATCAGTACATCAAGCATAGCCTTGAATTCAGAGATCCACCTGCCTTTGTCTTTCAGGATTAGAAGCATATTCCACCATTTGAGCCTGGCTTCAAATGTCTTTCTCAATCACCTGGAGCATGCTGATTTGACCTGACTAGACTAGCTGACCGATGAGTCTCAAATCCTCCTGTCTCTGCCTCCCCAGCACTGAGATTGCAGGCATATGGCATTGTGCCCAGCTCTTTAATGTAGATTCTAAGGGGATGGAACTCAGGTCTTTATGTTTGCTTTGCAAGCATTTTACCTATCAAGAAGTCTCTTTAGCCTCGTTTACATAAATCTTTTTTTTGTTTGTTTTTGTTTTTTCAAAACAGGGTTTCTCTGTAGCTTTGGAGCCTGTCCTGGAACTAGCTCTTGTTGACCAGACTGGCCTCCAACTCACAAAGATCCTCTTGCCTCTGCCTCCCGAGTCCTGGAATTAAAGGCGTGCGCCACCACCGCCCAGAATAAATCTTTTGAACATAACTATTATGCCTAATGAAATTCAGACCCCTGCAAAATGGATGTTTGGGTCATGATTTGTTAACTTATCTTGATTTCCAGTAAAACACAGTGAAGGCCTTCCCATAATCTATTAGTACATGAAGCAGGGGTAATCTCATACCAACGCTGAATACTTTGTTATAGCTTCCTTCTTTTAGTATCTGGTCTATGACCATTCGGGCTCACTGGATCTCATTTGGAAACAAAGGATTTTAGAGTAGATACTACTAAAGTTTCTCAACTCTAAAATAAAATTGTGATAAAGTTTTTAATTGACTATAAAAAGAATGATAAGTACAGAATGGCTTTGGATTGATATTAATATACCTTTATTCAAATGTTGTGATTATCACAGCTTACCAAATGATTTGGGGGTTATTTTTAAAGAATATGTCCATGTAGTCCAAAGAATATGGCAATTTGTTTGCTATTTTTTCTCTACTTAAATGGATTTTTTTTTTTACTTTGTATTATCATGAAACTTTTATTAACAGGTTATATTCTATTTATCAATCCACTTAACACTAAAATCAATGCTGTGGAAATGAGATATTTTTAATGGGACAGTTTTATACATGTATGTGATAATATTTTTTCAAGATTTATTTTTATATGCATTGATGTTTTGCCTGCATGTGTGTCTACGTGAGGGTGTCAGATCTTTAAAATGAGTTATAGACGGCTGTGAGCTTTCATGTGGGTGATGGGAATTGAACCCCGGTCCTCTGGAAGAGCAGCCATTGCTTTTTACCACTGAGCCATCTCTCCAGCTCTTAATCCTATTTCTATTTTAAAGATTTAAATTATGTGTATGGATATTTGCATGTTGAGTTCAGGTACATAGGTAGGCCAGAAGACAGCACTGGCTCACTTGGAAGTGAAGTACAGACAGTTGTGAACTGTCCAATATGGGTTCACAGCACTAGACTTGGGTACTTTATAAGAGCAGCAAGTGCCCTTAACTACTGAGCAATCTCTCCAGCCCCCAATTATTTATTTGTAGAATCTTTCTATGTAGCCCAAGCTGTCCCAGCCTCCCAGTGTAGGAGTTACACATCGGAACATGCATTTTTATTTTTTATTACTTTGTAATATTTAGTGTGTGTGTGTGTGTGTGTGTGTGTGTGTGTGTGTGTGTGTGTGTAAGGCCCAAAGAAGAGCTGGAGTTACAGGAAGTTGTGAGCTGCCTGATACATGTGCTGGGAACTAAACTGCTCTCCTGTTCAAAAATGGATGAGCTGGATGATGGTGGTGGCGCACGCCTTTAATCCCAGCATTTAGGAGGCAGAGGCAGGCGGATCTCAGTTGAGGCCAGCCTGGTCTACAGTGCAAGTTCCAGGATAACCAGGACTGTTACACAGAGAAACCCTGTCTTGAAAAACAACAACAACAAAAAAGAATGGATGAGCCATCTCTCCGGTGTTTCTTATTTTGTTGAGACAGAGTCTTATCACATAGTTCTGGCTGACCTGATACTTGGTATGCAAACCAGAATAGCCTCAAACTAATTTTTTCTTTATTGGCAATCCCACTGCCTCAGTTTCCTGAAGTGCTAGGAGTACAGGTATACACTGCCTACCTGGCTCTTTTTAAGTAAAACTCATAACATGTCCTAAATGAAAAATGCTGATTCCACGAAGCAATAAGGAATAGTGTTAGAAGGTTTCGTTGTGCTAGTTCTTGGAACTGTTTACTCTTGCTAATTATTAGAGTTTAATTTTCTCTCATTTCTAGTTACTTGAGCCAGACCTTTATTATTAATGTTCTGATTTTATAGACAGTTGATACTTGAGTGATTTAAATTCTCTTCTTCACAGAGCATGTCCTTTGCAACCTGACCACCCAGATGACGAAAATGAATAGAACTTACTCATCTGCATAATGTCTTCAGTTTACTTAGGTATTCTGGGATGTAAATTTGGGTAGATGTGTTTGTTTATTTGACTTGTTGACTACGCATTCATGTAGCCATTCAGAACAACTGGCTGTAAAAAGGGAGGATTTTTATAATTTGTAAATTATAATTGCATACTCGAATTTATAATGTAATAAGATGCTTCTTTTACCTGTTAAGTTTCTTGCTAAAATCAACATTGCATGATGTTCTAATTACTAATCTACCGTCTTTGAGATTTGCTTAGATCTATGTACCAATACCATATTATGGACACTTCATTATTGAAATAGTGCCAAATTGTTATGGCTTGTTTGCTTTAAAAACTCAACTTAGTCTTTTTCACATTAAAAAAATCAGTATTAACTGAATTTAATCTCTTGCCATTTCTTAAAATGGGGGGGGACAAAGATAAAATGTCAGCTGGGTATGGTGGTGCACACCTTTGATCCCAGCACTTGGGAGGCAGAGGCAGGTGAACCTCTTTGAGTTGGAGGTAATCCTGATTTACAAATGAAGCTACAGGACAGCCAGTGCAGTTGTATAGAGAAACGCTGTCTCAAAAAAACAAAAACAATACCAATAGAATCAGGAACAAAGATTTTTTAGATATACATTCAGTTCAGTATCATAAAATATTACCTTTTTTGCATATGTATTTTTTCTTTTTCTCCCCCAAGACAGAGTTTTTCTATGTAGTCCTGGCTGTCCTGGAACTTGCTCTATAGATCAGGCTGATCTTGAACTCGGTGATCCACCTGCCTCTGCCTCCTGAATGCTGTGATTAAAGACTTTGCCACCATGCCTGGTTTTTGCCAATGTTTTTAAAGTCGGGAGTAAAAAATTTGACAAATCATGCTATAAATCAAGTTTTATGCCTCAAGTCCTTAGAATTTCCCTTTCATTTCTCTCTCCTCCCCCACACTCCTTTGGTTTTTTTCAAGACAGAGTTTCTCTGTGTAGCCCTGGCTGTCCTAGAACTCAGTCTAGACCAGGCTGGCCTCTAACTCACAGAGATCCACCTACCTCTGGAGTACAGGGATTAAAGGCGTGTGCCACTACTGCCCTCTCCTTCACTTCACAAGATGATTTGATCATTGAAGAGATAGGTATACTAATTATTTTGAGGCAGCATCTCATTCTGTAGCCTCTAAGTGGCCTGAACTCAATATGTAGAGCAAGCTAGCTTTCAACTCACAGATCTGTTTGTTTCATAAATGCTGGGGTCAAATATATGTGCCACTATGTTAACTGATATACTTGATTTTCTCATTGTGTTTTGTTTAATGACAGGCTATCAATTTTCAAAATTATCCATGTTCTTAGCAGCCATGTTTTTGTGTAATGTTTAAAATAAATGCGCAGTTTTACAATACAGTATCCATTTGTGTTTCCTACCATCTATACTATTTTATTTCCAAATACAAATAAATGTATTGGTGTTATTTTTAAGTCAATATACAAATCATTTGAGATCAGCTGATTATAGACTTTTTTATGGTTTGTCTTTTACATTTTAGACACTAAGCAGAACCTCTTAATCCAATTACTTTGAAAATTATGTTTCTTGTTTCCTTTTTTGTTTGTGGTTTTAGCTTTTTAAATAAAGGTTTATTTTTATTTTATGTGTTTTGAGTGTTTTGCCTAAGTGTACATATGTGTATGTGGAGTGTGTGTGTGTATGTGTGTGTGTGTGGTGCCAGAAGAGGGCCTCAGATCTGCTGTACCTGGTATTAGGATACAGTTGTTGTCAAGTGGGGGCTGGGAACTGAACCTGGGTCTTCTACAAGAGCAACAAGTGGTCTTAACCACTGAACCATCTCTCTAGCCATGTTTTAGCTTTAAAGAGGGTCTCATCAAATCTCAGGTTGAACTGAAATTCAACCAGGCTGGTCTTGACCCTGAGACAATCACCCCCCTCATCTTTCCATGTGCTGGGATTACAGTTATCTGCCAACACAAATGGGTAAGTTTTGTTATTGTTTGTATTTTATTTTTTGAGACAGTGTTTCTCTGTGTAGCCCTTGCTGGCCTAGAACTTCTTTTTAGATCAGGCTACTCTTGAACTTAAAAGATTCTCCTGCCTCTGTCTCCTGAGTGCCGGGACTAAAAAAGTATACACCATCGCTGCCTGATTTTGGTTTGATTTTAAGAAGTAGGTTAAAGTTTATTTATATTTTATGTATGAGAGCTCTGCATGTATAACTGCAGGCCAGAAGAGGGCATCAGATCCTATTATAGATGGTTGCGAACAACCATGTGGTTGCTGGGAATTGAACTCAGGACCCCTGGAAGAGCAGTCAGTACTAGGAACTGCTGAGCCATCTCTCCCTCTAAACCAAGTCTTTTAAAGTCAGGTTTTAGTAGCTCTGAAATCTGATTTGCTCTTTCTCACTAGTAGAGCAACTTTATGCTGGTGAGCCTAATGAGCCAAATTCTGATGTGTATAATTGTTTCCAAAATGTAGGATATATTGGATTTATTTACAGTCTGCAGACATATATATGGGTATGGATGTGTTGAATGTGTGTAAAGGTCAGAGGACAACTTGTGAAAGTCAGCATTTTCCAGTAGGATCAAAGATTCAGGTCTTCAGGCTTGCAGGAAGCACCTTTATTTATTCAGCCATCTCCCAGCCCCTTTCTGCTTTATCCCCCACCAGCCCATTTTGAGACAGGTCTCCCTATAAACAGCTTATAAATCCTACTATAGTTATAATCTTCCAGATAAACTCTTCTAGAAAAACTGAAAGTTTAGAAGGGCCTTGTCCAACTAACATTATCATAATTGGTCCTTTTTTTAAAAAAAAAAAAATCTTTGGAGACCTAGCGACAGGCGGAGGGCTGCGACAATGGGGCGGGCATGTTGCAGTCAGGGATACACGATCTGGGCGGCAGAGCTGGTTCGGTGCTCCGTGCAGTGCTCCGTGCCCCGGCTAACTGGACGTGTGAGGCCGGCAGAGCAAGCCGGGAAGCAGCGGGGTGGAAACGTAGCAGGGCCCGCAGCTTCAGCAGCACCACAGTGGCTATGGCCCCGACAAGGTGGGAGATGCCATCCCCTCCGTGGAGGTATTTGAAGGGGAGCCTGGGAAGAAGGTGAACCTGGCAGAGCTGTTCAAGGGCAAGAAAGGTGTGCTGTTCAGAGTTCCTGGGGCGTTCACCCCTGGCTGTTCTAAAACCCATCTGCCTGGGTTTGTGGAGCAAGATGAGGCTCTGAAGGCCAAGGGAGTGCAGGTGTTGGCATGTCTGACTGTTAATGACGTCTTTGTGACAGAAGAGTGGGGTCGAGCCCATCAGGCGAAAGGCGAGGTTCAGCTCCTGGCTGAACCAACTGGGGCCTTTGGCAAGGAGACAGATTTATTACTGGGCTATTCTTTGGTGTCTCTCTTTGGGAACCGCCTGCTGAAGAGGTTCTCCATGGTGGTAGACAATGGCGTAGTGAAGGCGCTGAATGTGGAGCCGGATGGCACAGGCCTCACCTGCAGCCTGGCCTCCAGCGTCCTCTCCCAGCCCTGAGACCCGGCCAGATGGAGGTCCTCTGTTGCTCCATCTTCCCTGCCCAGCTTTGGGCCCAGAGGTCCAGCCCCTCCTCACCTGGGGCCCCTTAAATGGAACCTTGACCATATTTCTGCAATAAACAGTCTGATTTTCGTCTTTGCCTTTGGCATGGCAAAAAAAAAAAAATTTTTTTTGAGAATAGTATACAGAAACAGAGGAGACTGTCATCAAATCAGATGGAAAGATGGTTAGAAGTCACAGTAACTCCTCAATAAATGGACTGTTCTATCACTCAACAACTGTAATATGAAAGAATGTTGAGTTTGAGTTGTTTTAACTACCATCTATTTACCGTCCATTCTTTTTTTTAAAAATCTTTTAAGAATAACTTATTTATTATGTTCTGCCTGCATGCCAGAAGAGGGCACCAGATTGTATTACAGATGGTTGTGAGCCACCATGTGGTTGCTGGGAATTGAACTCAAGACCTCTGGAAGAAAAGCTGTAAGTGCTCTTAACCTCTGAGCTGTCTCTACATACCTGCTTGGCCCATTCTTGAAAGGATGTGCTATTCCACATTTCAATTTTCTTTCTTTCTTTCTTTCTTTCTTTCTTTCTTTCTTTCTTTTTTTTTTTTTTTGGTTATTCGAGACAGGGTTTCTCTGTGGTTTTGGAGCCTGTCCTGGAACTAGCTCTTGTAGACCAGGCTGGTCTCGAACTCACAGAGATCTGCCTGCCTCTGCCTCTCAAGTGCTGGGATTAAAGGTGTGCGCCACCACCGCCTGGCCCACATATCAATTTTCAGTTATTTAAAAATGTTGTCTCTTTAGCCTTCTCTTCGTTAGGCTTAATGTTTTACTGTTTGTCACATATCCTGAGTTTCTCTGAATCACTTGTGCATCAATTGATTATTACTTAGGCACAAAAAAGGTAAATCTGACTAAATTTCTTCTTTCTTGCCCTAAGTAGTCATCATAAACTATTCATTTCTAGTTTGGTGTTATTTTTAATCATTTATTTTTATTTTATTTTATGTACATTGCTGTTTTGTCGGCCTGTCTGTCTGTGTGAGGCTGTCAGACCCCCTGGAACTGAAACTACTGACAGTTGTGAGTTACCACGTGGGTGCTGGGAATTGAACCCTGGTCTTCTGAAGAGCAGTCAGTGCTCTTAACTACTGAGCCATCTCTCCAGTCCCAAGTTTTGTTTTGTTTTTTATGTTTAGAGAAACCAGATGAACTCTAACAGTACATATTTTCTTTTATTGTTTATAACTCAGAGTGGTCTTGAACTTGGTCCCCAATCTGTCTTCTGTGTGCTGGTGAGAATACAGGTGTGTGCTACCTAACTAACACTCTAACGTGTTCAGCACTAGTTACTCTAGAGTACTGAGTTTCCCAAAAAAACATCAAATTTGCTTTATTAAAAAAGACATTTATTTTATGTGTATGAATATTTTGCCTGTATGCACATATATATGTGCACCACATGCACACCTGGTATGGATCCCCTGGAACTGAAGTTTCAGGCAGTTGTGAGCTGCCACATGGGTGCTGAGAATTGAACCAAGGTCCTCTAGAGGAACAGCAAGTGCTTCTAGCCACCGAGCCATCTCTCCACTCCCTTTGCTCTTTTTGTTGTTTAGTCCAGAGTGGGTTATAATTCATGTCAATCTTCCTAACTCAGTTCTGAAGTGCTAGAATTACAGGCACCATACTCAACTTAATTCATTAAGTCATTACAAAGAAAATAAAATTAAAAAGTGAATTTAAAGACAGGAGGCTGGAAGTCCCATATTAATCACATGATACAGGTACTGTACTGGCTTTTTGAAGGCAACTAAGATCTAGCCTATGAACATGATATTCTGCAGTTCATATTAAGAGTATATCCTAGCCCAGCCGAATAACTCAAAGGGAAGGGCAATTGCTGCTAATACCAAGCCTGGCAACCTGAGCTCAGTCTCTGGGATCAATCTGGTTGAAGGAGCGAAGGACCTTGAGCATATTCTAATTTCCACATTCATACGCCTACACCAAAATAAATATAATAATAAAAGAATATGGATTCCTGTAACATTTACAAAATTACAAAAGTGTAGTTAAACTCACACATGTAGCTTTAGGTTAGGACTTTGCTACTTATCTTTCAAGGTCTCCAAACAATGAGTATTTGAAAATGAAAGAATTACAAAAGCTCATTTGATCATTTAGGACACAACTCAATTTTTCAGACACATAGAAAAGTGAATTAAAAAAAACCCAGCTGAGTGGTGGTGGTGCACACCTTTAGTCCCACCCAGCACTTGGAAGGCAGAGGCAGGCAGATCTCCGTGAGTTTGAGACCAGCCTGGTCTACAGACCGAGTTCCAGGACAGGCTCTAAAGCTACACAGAGAAACCCTGTCTCGAGAAAACAAACCAAACCAAACCAAAAAAGCCCCAAAGCAGTAAGGGAAGGAGCTAAACGCTGCTTATAAAGCACTCCAGTAGGGGTTGTGTTCTGTAAAGGTGTGTGCATTGCCAGGAGCTTAAGCTCATAGTTGAATATAATTTAATTTTTTTTAATGAGGCAGTAATTTCTATAGGCCCCGTTTTTGTTTTAAACCATAACCATGGGGGGCTGGAGAGATGGCTCAGTGGTTAAGAGTATTGCCTGCTCTTCTTCCAAAGGTCCTGAGTTCAATTCCCAGCAACCACATGGTGGCTCACAACCATCTGGAATGAGGTCTGGTGCCCTCTTCTGGCCTGCAGACATACATACAGACAGAATATTGTATACATAATAAATAAATAAATATTTAAAAAAAACATAACCATGTTATCGTTCTTTACGTACATCATAAGCTGTTGCTCATTGGGCTCAGATTTGTATTTATTTTAGAAGTTAAAGGATTGTATTTACACCCATTGGCAGTTGAAATAGTAAACTCTGGTAGTGCTTTATCACTCATCACTTGGAGCCAGGTGTGTGTGTGTGTGTGTGGTATCAGACACACATGATAATGGCAGAGGTGGGGATATTTTAGGCTTATTAAACAACCTGCTACTGGTACATCAGAAGTTAAAGTGGTTCTCTAAAAGCTTTACTGAATTGATTACCTAGGATGAATCAATTTAATATCATCCTGTGGGTCTAGGAAATGAACAGAGTTACCAAACCTAGTTTTCTATCCTAGCTGAGGTGAACAACAGTCTACCAGTAATTTTGTGACTGATAAAATTGGGGCCTGCAGTTGCAAATCGGCGGAAAAATATTTCGAAGCTAAAGTTAGGAAAGCCAGTCCATCCTGGTGATGCATGGTTTAAATTTCAGCATTCAGGAGGCAGAGGCAGGTGGATGGATCTCTTGAGTTCAAGGCCAACCTGGTCTACACAGTTCAGGTCAGTCCGGGCTTCAAAGTGTCCTGACTCAAAATATAAAGTCTCATGATGATTCCCGCCACCCAGGTTTCTCTTTAAATGTAATGACTGAAATTATACGGGTCATTTTATAAAGAGAGGGTTATTTTGTTGGCTTCTGCCCAACCATCGTTTACCGGTTTTTTAAATGTGAGATTGAACCTAGTGCCCGAGGCATGCTAAGGAAAATGTTTTAAAACTGGAACTCCCCATATAGACTGGGCTTTGTACTCCCTATGCTCTCTCCCTCTGGAGTCCAAGCATTACAGGCCCGCTTACCATGCCCACTTTAATTTTTTTTTTTTCGAGACAGGGTTTCTCTGTAGCTTTGGAGCCTGTCCTGGAACTAGCTCTGTAGACCAGGCTGGTCTCGAACTCACAGAGATCCGCCTGCCTCTGCCTCCCGAGTGCTGGGATTAAAGGCGTGCGCACCATGCCCACTTTAAATGAGGTTTTGCTCCCCACCCACTGCCCCCACCCACTCTCTTCAGTGCCAGGGGATAGAACTAAGGACCTTGCCAATGCCAGGCAAGTGCTGTACCATAGAACTACATCCCCGGCCTTAATGAGGCTTTTTTATGGACAACGTTCTTGTTCACGGAATAGGTATGATGGTTTATTCTGAAGGATTAGTTGTCTTCTTACTCAAGCTTAGTTACTGGTATTCTTTACTCTTGCTTTGCTGTTTTAGGGAATAATTTTTCCCTGGTCAATTTACATGGAACGCCCACCTCTTTTAGATAGAGCTACGTTATTTCCAGGTTACATATAAATACGCTAAACCTTTTTTTAATAAAAGAAAACAAGCTAAGACGAAACTTTTCTTACCCTCTATTCGACTTCTCGGGCCGTTTCAGAACGAAATGCCTGCAAACGTCTGGTTGAAACGACAGGAAATCCACCAGAGGGAGAAGCCTGCTAGACCAGGAGAAACTCCCGCTAGGGCCCTGAGAGAGGAGCTTTGGGAGGAGCCGCCGGGTTTGCCTAGGATTCGAGAAGAGGCGAGGAGGTGTGTGTAGTTTGGCGCTGGTGTTGGAGAATAGCTGAGGGAACCAGACTACCTGCGGCAGCGAGGCGTTTACTTGGTCTAATACTGCAAATTAAAGGTCTAAGGATATTGCCAAAGGAGAACACGAAGTTCCCGACCCACCGCCCAACAGCCCCAGAAGAAATGGAGGGTGGATATCTTTAAAGGCACTTCCGCTTAGCAACCCCACGCTGTTGCTAAGGAGGGGCTGCAGCATGGACGACCCGGAAGTGGTGATCTGAATTTCTCATTGACTGCTGAGGGTTTGTCCTATCGGGAGAGCCAGGATGCGCTGCGGCTCCTGGAGGTGGGTGGGGCCAGCATTAGTACTTCCGGTTTGGCTCCGGCCGCCCCTCAACTCCTCTCCTTCCCCCCCACCCCTCCGCCTCCTCGTCTCCCTCCCGCTCCTGGGAAAGCGAAGCCGTCGCTTTAAGGGTGGCCGTGAGAATCACTCGGCGTCTCGGGGAGGGGACCGCGCCCGCCCCCTTGGAACCTCGGAGTGCGGCCGATACAGGTAGTTGCTCTGGCTTCGACTGGGTCTGGGAGACCAATCTGAGGAGATATGTGTATGTGTGTGTGCGTGTGTGTGTGTGTGTGTGCGTGTGTGAGAGAGAGGGGCTTTGGGGGGGACCCTTCTCCGGGGCGGGGCGGGGGACGCCGGGATCCGGGGTGGGGCACGGGCCTGTCTGTGGCGGGTTGCGGGGGCGGGATGGAGGGACTAGGGTCCTTGCGAGCGAAGAGTTGCGGGTGGCCGGTTAGACTCGGTCGCAGGAGGCTGCCTTTCTGAGGCAGAGACTTCGGTCAATGCAAACCGGGAGTTTCCCACCTGGAGTGCCCGCTCCCGCTCCGAAAGGGGAGGGAGGGGGAGCATCATTCAAGGCCGAAATCAGGGTACGGACTTTGCTGAATGGCTGTGGTCATCCCATACTTCACACTGTCCGCGTCCCAGACCCTTTCTGCTGGGGCAGAGCCGGGCTTCGAGGACTTGTAGGGGTTTCATGTCTGCTGGGCATCGCGGAGCCGCCCTTGGCAGGGCTAGGGCAGAAGAGTGGGTAATGAGACCTCCCTCCACCCAACTTCCGTGCGCTTCCCCCGCTTCTTCCTTTATTGCTCTCTCGCCCCGGCGCCCTATAGGAGCGGTTGTCCCCCAAGTGGGCACGCATCACATCATAAAAGAAAAGAGTGTGGAACTGGATTTGTTGCCCCTAGATGGTATTTTGGATATTTGCAAATGGCCAGGATGGCATATTCTAGCAGTCTCCCGGAGCGATATGTATGTATCTGGTATGAATTTTCTTAGAAAAGTGCAATACTGGAAAGCATCTATTAAAACGTAGCCTTATAAATGTACATGCTTAAAACACATACACACGCACAAATCCATATAAATGGAGGTCTAGATGAGACATGTTGAGGCAAGTATTTTCCAGCCTTTTTCATCTGCCAAACCTGTGGTTTAAACGAATCAGAAATACTCTCTTCATTTCTGTTTAGCTGACCGAATTGTAGGTAGTTTAGTGATACAAGTCTTAGAACAACAAGTGAACATTTGGAGAGAGTCCCTCTCCGCTGTTGAGCTGTCTCTTAATCTTTTAAGGAGATAATTGTACTCAAGTGGAAATGTTGGCTTTGAGAAAGATAATTCTGGGACTGAATCAGCCTGTGCCTCTTGCGAGTTGTTGACCTTGGGCAAGTCATAGACTATAGCAGAGTTTCAGTCTCTTCACAAATAGGAGTTAAATTTTAATCAGTGTTATAAGAGAAGTGATTGTTTATATAACTCCATTTAAAACAAGCACCTTTGAATTTCAAGATTGTCATTACGTAGTTAGAGTAGCCCAACTTAGTGGAAGAGGATTTTGAAAAGGGAACTGGATGGTAATGTTCAAAGAGAACATTTTGAGGGGTTTCTTTTTTTTTTCTTTTTGTTTTGTTTTGTTTTGTTTTCCGAGACAGGCTTTGGAGCCTGTCCTGGAACTAGCTTTTGTAGACCAGGCTGGCCTCAAACGCACAGAGATCCGCCTGCCTCTTCCTCTTGAGTGCTGGAGTTAAAGGAGAGAGCCACCACTGCCTAGCTTCAATAGTTTCTTAAAGCATGTAGTAAATACTGTATGTTTTTTATCTTGAAATGACCAAAGTACATTTGATAGATATTTCTCAGATAAACCACAGTTATATATGGATTGAAGTAAAAAAAAATTTATAAGTAACTTATTTAAATCTTAACATCATGTCTTCTTAAACGCTATTAGACTTGGAACATAAAATAGAAAGTAGTTGTAATTTTAAGATTAAGGTCAACATCACTTGCATGAGTCATCTTAGTTAGATTTAGTTTATAGTATTAGGAAAATTTAATTTAATTCTGTTTTGTTTTTTGAGACAGTCTCAGCATATAACTCAGGATGACCTTGATCTTGAGACACTCTTTTCCTTTAAGAGCTGGGATTACAACTATACCTCACCTAGAGAATTCTTACATATAAACTGTAAAATAAATGAAAATACAATAAATTTTTCCCTTTAAATCGTTATTTATCAGAATATAGAAATAACTTAGAAAATGAAATCTTGATAAATACTTATTTGCCTTGTGGATTTAAAATAACAGTTCAATGTAACTTATTATGTTGGGCTTTTCTTTTTCCTTGAGAAAGGGTTGGGGTTGGGGATTTAGCTCAGTGGTAGAGCACTTGCCTAGCAAGTGCAAGGCCCTGGGTTCGGTCCTCAGCTTCAGGAAAAAAAAAAAGAGAGAAAGGGTCTCACTGTAGCTTTGGTTGGTTTGGAACGTATTTTGTAGACCAGGCTTACCTGGAACTCACAGAGATCCATCTGCCTCTGTTCCCTGAATGCTGGGACTAAAAGCAGGCACCACCACACCCAGCTTATGTCAGATTTTCAACTAACAGGTTTTCTTTGTGGTTAGTAATTTGAAACATTTCAAATGTACTTTGTACTCAAAAGAGGCTGAATATAAATAACTCCCTTTACTTTTTTTTGCATGAAAAGTAGGTACGAGGTTTTCAATCTGGTGTGACCTTTCAGAGAGGTTTGCACATTTTTTGTAAAATTGAGAGAAATTTTCAATATCTCTGTTTTTTTTTAAAGATTTTATTTATTATGTATACAATACAGTGTGCTGCCTCCATGTATGACTGCAGGCCAGAAGAGGGCGCCAGATCTCATTGTAGATGGTTGTGAGCCACCATGTGGTTGCTGGGAATTGAACTCAGGACCTCTGGAAGGACAGTCAGCGTCCTTAACCTCTGAGCCATCTCTCCAGTCCCTCAATATCTCTGTTTTAAGCCGAGTTGAAATTATGTTTTGCTATAGTTGAGGATTTTTGGTAAAACGATTCAAAATTTTAAATGGCCCTTTTTAGGGAACAGTTTTAAATATAAATCTAGGGTTTTGCTATGTTTTTTGAATTCTTATTTTTCATGACTTTTTGAATCTTAAAGTTGAGGTAACATTGTCTTTGCTTTTATCAGTGCCCATTTTTTAACCTGCCTTTTAAATAAAATGTTAATAATCCACTTATTTTCATATAAGGAATAGGATAATAGCTGTTGATATGAAAATTCTGCCTAAAATATATTCCATACATGCAAAAATGTTGGAGATACTTTCCTTGGTGATCTTTTCCACGTAAAATATATGACCAATCCAAAGACCTTTGCAGTTGTCAGTTGTGTAATTGGTTTGTGAGGGAATTTTAAAACTACTGACTCTCCTTTGAGCATGTCTTTAATAGTCTTAGAAATTTAGACATGATAGAGGAGGTATATGTAGGGAAACATACACACATATATACATTCGTACATACACACCATATAGTAGAATCATAGACTAAGCAAAGTAGTCAATTGTATTGTGCTGCTGTTAAATCATGAATAAAAGAGTTATTGTGGGGATGTTAAAAGTTATTTTAAGGGGCTGGAGAGATAGCTCGACAGTGAAGAGCATGGGCTGCTCTTTAATTCCCAGCACCCACATGGCAGCTCACAACTGTCTGTAATTCCAGGTCCAAGTGATCTGACACCTTCACACTGATGCACTATAAAAAAAATTTTTTTAAAAAGTCCAGAAAATACTTTGTTTTTTACTTCAGCCACATGACTGTTCTCTCCTGAGCTTGTTTCTAACAGTATATTTTAATGAAATAATTAGCTTCTTATCAAGTTAAGTAATCTTTATATTATGAAAAAAGACAATGTAGCTAGAATTTTTATGATTATTTTTATTTTATTTGCCTTGGTATTTTGTCTGCATGTGTATGTGAGGGGGCCAGATCTTGGTCTTACAGACCAGACCGTTGTTAGCTGACATATGAGTGCTGGAAATTGATTCCGGTCCTCCGGAAGAACTGAGCCATCTCTCCAGCCCCCATAGTTAGATTTCAGTATGACCAATTTTTGATAAAAACTTCTTCAGTGTTTTTACATACATAGTAGACTTTCCTGGAAGAACCTTGAATTTGTAAAATGATAGTTTTTCTCTTAATAGCTAACTCTACCCATTTGTGCCTAATATAGAATCTCCGAGAAGCTGGGGAAAAAAAAGAGTGAATTTACTTGAGAATTACCATTTTAGGTTTTATAGATTACTTATTTAGAAAGCCAAATTGGATTTTGACATTATTGGGATTGTGTTCAAGATGGACTAAGGGAAAAAAAATTAGATGCCATCTGTTTCACATTCCTTCTTTCCTCGCCCCTTCCATATTTTATGGCTTTGAATTCATCAGATTATTTTTCAAAAATATAAACCTCCAGTAGATTTGGATTATATAATATCAACTCCTCTCAGCGAATGTGTAACTAAATGACTTGGATTGTTATGTTGCTGTATAGGACAATAGGAGGCATTGCTTCAAGATAATTGTTGAATTATTTAATATTTTCTGTGTGAGTTAGCTTCTTGTATCTTTTTATTATCTTGGTAAATGTTTGTTTGTTTATTAGTCCAAGCTGGCTTCAAACTTGCCATGTAGCCCATCTGGCCCTAAGTTTTTGATCCTGTTGCCGATGTCTCACAAGTGTTAAGATTACGGGCTGTGCCACCAGGCCCAGCACTGATAAACCGTTTTTCTTGTTCCTGCTTACTATAGTCTAATTTTGGTGAAAGCTGTGTTAAAGAAAGGAGAGTATTAGAATAAATGATACTGTCTAAATCTTTATTCCCTGGATAGATCACAGCCAGCAAAAGTCTGCTGAGAATTTTTATTTAGTGACAAACCCACTTTATAGCACCTTGTAGCAATAATTTCTCCTTACCTATATACTGTAGCTTAGTTTTCATCCAATATGTATGCCCAGTTCAATTTGGATTATTTTGGCAGGCAGGTTCTAGTCACATTTCAATCTAAATAAACCCCAGGGAGGGGCTATTGGACTTCCACAACTGAAAAAAAAGCATACCTTGCTGAGGTTGTAGTAGTTGGTACTTAGCATGGCCTGAGAGAGCCAGGCATCTTGGATAGGCTGTAAAGGAGAACTAATGTGGTATCCCAGAAATGGCCTGAAGAGAGCCATCTGGACAGAAGAGAGTCGTGCGCTTGTCTCCAGCAGGAATGTTCTGGTGAGGTAGGAAGACAGATGGACTATCTACACCACTGTAGTCTGTCCCTCACTTAGAAGCTTCAAGTGGGCAGTGTAGTTATGTGGGGGCTGGGATGCCAGGGATAGCAATTGTTCTTTCTTTGCCTGTCACAATGGAGGTGTGGGCATTCTGGGAAAGGATTTTCTCTTGGCTTTTACAGCATGGCCAGAGAAGGTGGGTGGACAAAATAGCTATTGCCTTTTTCACCAGAGAGGATTTGGTACAGTACCTCTTTTAGTGCTTGGGGAAGTCAGAGTACTACAGTTTGATACCTTCAAAATGCTGCATAAATTTTCTAGGAGACATAGCATTGGATCTATGTCTGTTTCTCCTACACATACTAACTCCTTATTCAGTAAAAAGGACTTCTGGGCCTCTCAATAAAAGTATCAGAGATTTACATCCTCTTTTTTTACTGCTCTGGCTGGCCTGGAACTTACTGAAGAGGTATGCCTACCTCTTCCTCCTAAGCGCCACTACCACTCAGCTGATTTGAAAAATGAAATTTATGCCCTGGTAATGCTGGAGAGGATATAAATCAGCTGCGGGACTGGAGAGATGGCTCAGCTGTTAAGAGCACTACCTGTTCTTTCTAAGGTCCTGAGTTCAATTCCGAGCAACCACCTGGTGGTTCACAACCATCTGTAATGAGATCTGGTGCCCTCTTGAGGAAGAGACCTGGTCAGTTGTCCTCATCAACTTAGAACATGAAACCCAATATGGACAAGTTCAACAGAACCATCATTTTGCCGGGCGGTGGTGGCGCATGCCTTTAATCCCAGCACTTGGGAGGCAGAGGCAGGCGGATCTCTGTGAGTTCGAGACCAGCCTGGTCTACAAGAGCTAGTTCCAGGACAGGCTCCAAAACCACAGAGAAACCCTGTCTCGAAAAACCAAAAAAAAAAAAAAAAAAAAGAACCATCATTTTATGGGCTGCCCATGCATGCTTACATCCTCTTAATAAGTCATGAAATACTTGTGATTGGCAATGAGCAAAGGGGTGTGTGCATGCACTCAGTGTGTACTTGAATGTCTGTGATAATCAGATTACATTTCAGATTCCTACTAGTTTTCCAGTTGAATTTTTGGTCCATTTCCCAGTGGTCATTCTGATGAAGATGTGAGTGAACAGAGGCATGATCAATGCCAGGGAAAAGGAGCGGGTATTGGCTTTTTGTTTTTACTTTTCTAGAATTTCTGTAGCCTACAATGGTACCATTTGCCATGTATGGCTGTGTATGCCTTACTGTGTTTTTCTTTTATTAATATTTTTACTAGCTTTGACTTACAGAATAATTGAGCAGATAGTACAGAAAGTTCTATTTATGTCTCCTTTTAAAAATAGTTTCACCTGTTCATTTCATATTTTACATTAGTACAATGCGTTTGTGACAATTAATAAATGTGTGGGTACATTGCTAACTGCAGTCCATAATTTCCTTTAGGATATGTTTTGCCTTGTTTGGTTTTGAAGGCTTGTAGAAATACCTACCTTTACAGCACCCCCCCCTCACTTGTGAGACAAAGAAGGTAGCACAGCCCTGGCTTGGAATTTACTAGATAGGCTAGCCTGGCCTTGAACTCAGAGATTTGCCTGCCTTTGCCTCCCGAATTCTGGGACTGAGGGCTACAACGCACTATTTGTTTGTTTGTTTGTTTTTAGATAAACTCACCTTGTATAGACCGGCCTTGAACTCCTGATCTTCCGGCCTCCCACTTTTCAAGTGCTGAGACGTGGAAGTGTGCTCACTTACGTGTGTGCGTGTGGAGGCCAGAGGTCAGTGTTGGCTGTCTTCAGTTATTCTCTTTTTGTTTTAATTACTTAATTAGTTTTATGCATGTGGATGTCTCACATCAGAGCCCTAAGAGTTATAGCTGGTTGTGAATTGCCAAATGGGTGGTAAAAATGAAACCAGGACCTCTGGAAGAGCTGCTTTAAAGCACTCCGTCAGTGCCTTTAACTACTGAGCTGTCTCTCCAACCTTCCCACTTTATTTTTTGAGACAAGGTTTTTCACTGAATCAAGGGTTCACCTATTGGGCTAGCACTCACATGGCAGCTCACTTTTGCCTATAATTCCATTTCCACCTCTGGGGACACTGCACATAGTGCACAATCAGGTGGACATATACACATGTAAAAAAGAAAACTTTGTGTGTGTATGATGTGTGGACATGTGTGAAAGGACACCTATGTATAGTTGGTTCTCTCCTACCTCTGCCTGTGCCCCCAAAATAGAACTCATGATATCCGGCTTGAGTGGTAAGTGCCTTTACCCATTGAACCATCTTGCTGGCCTATTTTTAATTTTTTCTTTTTAAAGATTTATTTATTTATTGTGTATACAGTATTCTGCCTACATTCATGCTTGCAGGCCAGAAGAGGGCACCAGACCTCATTACAGATGGTTGTAAGCTATCATGTGGTTGCTGGGAATTGAACTCAGGACCTTTGGAAGAGCAGGCGGTGCTCTTAACCACCGAGCCATCTCTCCAACCCTGCTATTTTTAATTTTTTTAAAAAAATCTTATTTATTTTTGTGTGAGTTTTACCTGAGTTTATCGTATGTGCATAATGTTCCTTTCTGTAGTGCCTGTTGAGTCTAGAAAAAGGTATCCCCTGGAACTGGAGTTTTAGATGGTTGTGAGCTGCTATATGGTGCTGGAAACTGAACCCAGATCCTTTGAAAGAGCAGCCACTGCTTTTAATCAGGGACCCTTCTCTTCACCCTACTCCCATTTTTAATGTTATAAAGTATAATTAGTAATTTCCCTCCATGGATAGTATTGGTGTTGTCTATAAAATTATTGCTGACCCCAAGATTTTCTCCTGGACTATCTTTATACATTTTCATTTTACTGTTTATATTTAGGTCTGTCTTCTGACCTCTGAAGGCACTGGGATTGCATGTGGTTCACACACTCATATATTTTTTAAAATATCTTAATAAACTATTGTATTATTTTTCTTTCTTTTCTTCTTATTTTATGAGACAGGTTCTTATTATGTAGGCCAGGCTGACCTTGAACGCACAAAGGTCCATCTGTCTCTGTCTTCCTAGTACTGGAATTAAAGGCCTGTGACATCAGCTTTAGTTTCTAGCAAATTATATTTCATATTCTAAATAGAAGTCAGCAAGTGCCAAAGTAATGGTGAGGTTATCATAGCTTATATTTAGTGAGCAAATATTTGGCTGTATTAAAATGAATCTTACTGTATTTTTGGTATAGTGGGAATAACCTGCTAATTAATGCTATAAAGCAATACCTGAATTTTGCTATATGATAGTGTATTTATAAAACTAGAATGGCATGTTATTGAAAGTACAGATTAATATGCATCTGGTGAATTCAGGGCTTGAAGGATGCACATCTGTTGAGAAAACAAATTATACAACTATTCAGGGCTTTAGCGTCTTTAAATGTGTGTGCTTTGATTCTTTAATTGTTTTGAAACATTCTTTAATGGATTTAGAAAAGCCATTTGCTCTAAGGAAGCAACTTAGGAAGCCATTTGGAGACTATTAATTATCGATATTAATATTTTCTCTCCAGTTTATCTAGTAGGGAAGGAAGGAGTTAACTGACTCAAAATGAGTTTGTTGTATAACTATATTTAAAAAAGAGAGGATATAATTTCCTGAATTGAATATACTAGAAATATTTTCAAGCTTTGAGTTCTTTTTTTTTCTTTTGGATTTATTTAATTATGTGTATAGTGTTCTGCCTGCTTGTATCCCTGCAAACCAGAAGCGGGGTACCATATGTCTTTACAGATGGTTGTAAGCCACCATGTGGTTGCTGGGAATTGAACTCCGGACCTTTGGAAGACATGGCTCTTAACCTCTGAGCCATCTCTCCAGCCTGTAGCACGAATAATTAAAACCCAGAGATAGATAATGGGTTTCAAGCTCAGAGAAGCAAAGCAGCCAACCACTAGAGAACTTTTACCTCTAGGAAATCTTCAGGGTGAGTTCCTGTCTCATCCTGCCTTGTTTTCCTTTCTAGTGCTGGTATTAAAAGCATGCACCACCACTGCCCAGCCCCTATGGCTAACTACTGTGACTGCTGGGATTAAAGGTGTGTGCCACCACTGCTTGGCCTGCATGGCTGACTAGTGTGGCTAGCTTTGCACTCTGATCTTCAGGCAAGCTTTATTTATTAGATCATAAACAAAATATTACTATATTAGTCCCAGGCTCTGAATTCTAAATTGAATCAATACTAAATGAGGAACTAATGTTGGAGTTGCTACCCTGTATCCGTCATTATCCTTGTACTATAGTGATAAAAAACTGAAGATATGGTGTGTACTTTTATTGATTAAGTTGAAGAAAGACTTCAAAGGTAGAGTAGCAAGTGCAAACTTGATACAATCTCTGAGTACTTCAGGAATATAAAGGGGTGATAATTCTGATGGGAAGGAGAGTCAGGCTAGAGAACTTCATTAAATTCACCAGGGGAAGCTTATTTATCCAGGGGGAAAATACATTCATTCATTCATTCTGGAGACAAAATTTTTGTATTTCTTTATGTTTTGGTGTAGCTCATGTTGACCTCAAACTCAATTTTTTTCTGCTCCAGTCTCCTGAGATGTTAAAAGCCTATCCAGGATCTGGTAAGATGGCTTTGAGGGTAAAAGTGCTTGCTGATTTCTATTTAGCCACAAACCTGTGTAAGATTAAATTTTTCCTTAAAAAATGGAAAAGTCCCCATTTTGAGAGAGAGAGAGAGAGAGAGAGAGAGAGAGAGAGAGAGAGAGAGAGAGAGAGAGAACACCAGACTTTTTTCTTTTGGGCCACCAACCAGCTCCCAAATCAGGACGTGGAGACTCACTATCAGTTATAATGATCAGCCTTATCTTAACTCTTATTGTAATCTGTTCGTTTTTTTTTTATCTACATTTGCCTCAGGATTTTTTACCTTTCTCCCTTTCTTTTTCCTTCCTTTCTCCCTCCCTCCCTCTTTTTCTTTCTCTGTATATCGTTCCTGCTCTCTCTGGCCCCAGGTGTGTCCCTCTCTCCATCATTCTCTTCTCTGGAGCATAGATTTCTCCTCCTTATTCTCTGCCTCCCCACACATCCCTCTCCTGCCTAGCTACTGGCACCGTTCAGCTTTTTATTAGACCAATCAAGTGCCTTAGTCAGGCAAGGTGAAACAAATATCACACATCTTTACATCATTAAATACAGCATAAACAAATACAACACATCTTCACATAGTTAAAGTAATATTCTGCAGCAGAAACAAATGTAACGCATCTCTACCTAGTTCAAATAATATTCTGCAACAGAAGAGAGAAACAGACAGACACAGAGAGAAACTGCTAGGTTTGGCTGTTTTTCTATTAGGATATTCCCACAGTGCTTAGCCTGGCCATTAACAGCTCTGATTAGCCTTATTTGCTAACGTAGGAGCTGAGTATCTACTCTAGAAATGTGAGATTTGCTCAGTGTAACTAGCATTTAATAAAGAATATCTGCTTTTACTGCATTTTATATAGTTAACAGTTTTCTTTAGATCTTGACATTTTAGCTTTCTCGCAAGCAAGGCTGTGCAATACCTTGAAATTTAGCTTCTTGTTAGGACAGCACCGACAGCATTAATGTCTTTATGCACTCAGCTATGATTAAACTGAGATTAGTCCTTGAAATACTGCCTTGCAGTTACTAAGCATACTTTCAATTTGAGTTGCCACATTTACCAGTACTGATTTCAGAACCATTGGTATTTGTGTGTGGAGCAGGTTAGGACAATAAATTTTTTTCACTTTACTTTAAAACTTTTTAAAGTTTTTCAAGCATTTTATTACTTACGTTTGAATAGTCATGCCAGTTTATGATTAAGAAATATTGACTTGGGTTAGGTAGGAGCTTACCTCTTTTTAGAATTCAGAATTTTTAGTTCTTAGTTCATCAACATTCCATTCATTTTCATAGGATATTCTTTCTATTCAACTTTGGATTTCTTGAATATTTTTCTTTTCATACTAAAGTATATTAGGATATACTAGATTATTCAGATTCATCAAATACATTTTTATTTGGGAAGAGCCAAACATCCACTCTCCTTAGTCCTTACCACTTAAAGTATATTCCTTACATTTTTTAGGAACTCCCACTTTTAGAATTACCAGTCACAAAAGTGGGAGAATTTCCTTGTACTTTAACTGAAGTGACCGAAAGAGAGTTCACACCTCTAGTTGAGATAATTCTAGTGTGCTCAATAAAAAAAATGACATGTCCCATATCAATAATATAACCATTAATAGTAAAGGGCTAGTCCTAGAAACAGGGTATCATATGGAACTTAATTTTCCAAAAAGTATAGCATATATAACATATATGATTTTTTTATAACATTGAATTTAATGTAATTTAGTTGTAATGTCAGGGGTATAAAAGATACAGTAGTATTACTTTTGACATAATGTATATTTTTCTTATTATATGTATGTAAAAACACTAATTAAATGTGTATGTGTGTGTATGTGAGTATGCCTGCCTGTGAGTATGTGTGTGTGTGTGTGTTGCATCCATATATGCGGAGGACACAGGAAGACATAAAGTATCTTCCTCTGTCGTTCTCTACCTTCTGCCTTAATACAGGTTCTCACTAAACTGGAAGCTTGCTCTTTTGGCAAGGCTGTCTGACCAGGAAGTTGTCAGAATCCACCTTTCTCCGCTGCCCAGTGCTGGGTTTCAGGCAAGCACAGTCATTCATGCTTGGCTCTTTTTAGGTGGGTGCTTAGGACTTGAACTCAAGTCCTTATATTTTCATAGTAAGCATTTTTTATTAGCTAACTTGTCTCCCAAGCCTCCCTTTTTTTCTTTCCTTTTTTTTCTTTTTGTTGTTTTTGTTTTGTTCCTTGAAAGAGGGTTTCTCTGTGTAGTCATGGCTATCCTAGAACTCCCTTTATAGACCAGGCTGGCCTCAAACTCAGAGTGCTGTGATTAAAGTTATGAGCCACCACTACCAGACTACTACTATTTTTTTTATGGCAGTAATTTTTATTGAACTCTTGGGTTGTTCCTTTGAAAATATAATTTTAATTTAAGCAGTAATATTCAACTATCATAAATAGTAATAACTCTTCAAGACTTTCAACTATTATAGGGTTCTACAAAGTTAAAACATGGCCATTGCTGAAAGCTTCAGTGTTTTAAAACTTTATAATAAGGTATAAATATTTCTTAATATTACTATAGGGAAATTTTAAGTTTGGTATTTTACTATTTTGTGGGTTTGTTTTTCTGTGGAATTTTGTTACTGTTGCTGTTATTTTTGAGACACAGTTTCAGGTAGCCTATACTGTCTTTGATTTCATTTGTCTGTGGGATTTTGTTGCTGTTGCTGTTGATGATTTTCAGAGTTTTACATAGCTTGAACTGTCATTGAACTTACCATGTGCTGATTATTCTGCCTCTATCACACAGATGTATGTGGAGGCAGAGGTGAACCTTGGGTGTCTTTTTGCAGCAGCTTTCCACCATATTTTTTATTATTTAAATTATATATAGGGGTGTTTGTGTGTGTGCACACATGTGGAAGCCAGAGGTGTTGAATCCCCCTAGAGCTGAGTTACAGTTATGAGCCGCCTGATATAGGTGCTAGGAACTGAACTCAGGTCCTTGGAACTGAACTCACGTCCACTGGAAGAGTAGCAAATGCTCTTAACTGCAACTGGAGGTTTCTCTCCCGCCTGCCAGTTCCCAAATACCCATTCTGAGGCTTAATATTAATTACAAACTGTTTGGCCTATGACTTGGGCTTATTGCTAACTAGCTCTTACATCTTAAATCAACCTATTTATTAGTCTATGTATTGCCTCATGGCTTTGGCATTACTTCACATCTTGTTTCTCCAGTGACTGCTGGCATTTCCCTGACTCTGCTTTTCTTCTCCCTATATATCTGTTTGGACTGCCTGGCTCTATTCTGCCTGGCTATTGGCCAAATCAGCTTCTCTATTAACCAGTGGTAATAAAACATATTCACAGCATATAGAAGGGCATCCCACATCACCTAACCACTGACCCATGCCTCCGGTCCAAGATTTATTTTTATTTATTTGTGTGTCTGTGTGCACATTTGCCCTCAGAGTTCAGAAGAGGATGTCGGCTCCCCTGACGCAGGTGGTACAGGTGGTTGTAAGCTGCCCATTGTGGGTGCTGGGAACTAATCTGCAGTCCGCTACAAGATGAGTATGTTTGCTTTAGTTATTTATACCGGGTTTTGCTATGTAATCTTGGCTGACCTGGATCTAACTATATAGATCACACTGGCTTTGAATCATAGAAATCCACCTACCTCTGTCTCCTAAGTGATGGGATTAAAGGTGTGCACCAAAAGGTTGTTTCTCCTTAGTTTTTTTAGACTTATTTATTTGACTTTATATGTATGTGTATCATATGTGCTCCTGATGCCCACGAAGGTTAGAAGAGATAGTCAGAACCTCTGGAAATGAGGGTTGTGAGGTACCATGTGAGTGCTGGGAATTGAACCTGGGTCCTCTGGAAGAGCAGCTAGTCCTTTTAATGTCTCAGTCATCTCTCTAGCCCCAAAGGTTTTGTTTGTTTCTTCATTTGAGATAGGGTCTCACTATGTAGTGAAGCTCAGAGACAGAAATTGGGGTTCAACCTGAAGGTCAGAAAAACAAAACAGTCAGCCACTGGCTCTTACCTCAATCTCAGTCCAAAAATGGTGATCCTGCCTCCAGGAAACCTCAGAATGAGACTGAGAGCTGTCTCTTCCCATTTTATAATCCTCTCTAGTTCTGGGATTAAGGGCGTGCACCACTAACACCTGGTTTCTATGGCAGGCTAGTGTGGCTACTGGGATTTAAGGTGTGTGTCATTGCTGCCTGATCTGTAAGGGTGGTCAGTATGGCTGTTTTACTTTTCTGATCTTCATTTAAGCTTTATTTATTAAAATACAAATGAAATGCTACTGCAATGTAGCCTTGTGGGTCTAGAACTCACTTTATACAGTACAGCAAGTTGGCATTGAACTCACAGAGATCCACCTGTCTCTGCCTCCAGACATTGGGCTTAAAGGCATGAACCACCACATTCAGATTTTTTTTTTTTTTTTTTTTTGGTTTTTCGAGACGGTTTCTCTGTGGCTTTGGAGCCTGTCCTGGAACTAGCTCTGTAGACCAGGCTGGTCTCGAACTCACAGAGATCCGCCTGCCTCTGCCTCCCGAGTGCTGGGATTAAAGGCGTGCGCCACCACCGCCCGGCCATTCAGATTTTTTTATTTTAAATTTCATGTATGTTTGTGGCATTGTGTACATGAGTGCAGGTGTCCTTGTAGGCCAGAGATGTCAGATTCCCTTATAGTTGAAGTTACAGGCATCTGAGCTGTGTGATGTGGGTGCTGGTAACTGAACTCAGGTTTTCTGCTCTTAACTGATGAACCATCTTTCCCCTCTCCCACCTTGATTTTATAGACTATGTCTTTCTCTAGGACCTGGGACTTATCACTTAATTGAATTTGCTATCCAATCAACTCTAATTTATGATTCATCTCATCTGCCTCTGTTTCCCCAGCACTTGAATTATTTTTGTGTGTCATTATGCCTGTCTTTTTACTTGGGTGCCTGAGACAAAACTGAGGCCCTCATACTTCATCACTAAGACTTTATAGACTGGGCCATTTCCACAGCTTCCATCATACTATAATTCTTTGATAAAGAAATTTGGTGAGGGTCATGGAACCCGGTACTTGGGAGGCAGAGGCAGGTGTATTTTTGTGAGTTTGAGGCCAAACTTGATCTACAAGGTAGGTTCCAGACCATCTAGGGCTGTTATATAGAGAAACCCTGTATCAGAAACAAACAAACAATTCAGTATAGCGTCACAGAAAAGAAGGGGAAAGTTTCTGGCCCTATTATAGTTGTAATGAATAAAGGTAAACTAGCTTTTAAGACAGAGTAAAGCACAGTGGAGTTCTTTTCAGGGTTATCAGTTCAATGTGAATGTGGAAGGCCCAACTCCTTCAGCCCTGTGTGTGGTTCTGAGAAGAGGTCTCTTATTAAGTTAAGGGTATTTTGTGTCTAGCTACTTTTATTTAATAAGCTCTGCCTTTTCATAAGCTACCTTGAAGCTGTTTTATAGAATGAACAGGTATAAGGGTATAAAGAACTCCTGGTGGGTAGTTCCACATCTCTGATTAGATTTTTTTTTTGTTCTTTAGAGGTCATTCCTATTCTATCAATAAAGAAATTGAGGCATTTATGCCATATATTCCTGGATTTGATGCCCATTGCTTTACTATTTCAACCCATCTGTGAGTCAGTATTTTCTCTACTCTTGACCTTTTTTGTTGTTGTTGTTTGGTTTTCATTTTGTTTTGTTTTTTGAGACAGGGTTTCTCTGTGTAACAGCCCTAGTTGTCCTGGAACTTGCTCTGTAGACCAAGCTGGCCTCGAACCCTACCCTTGATCTTGTTAAACCATACTTAATTCTCTATAGCTGAGATATGCTGAAATAATAGTCATTTACTTGTTATTGATTGCAGAGCATTTACTTTTATTAGCACATTGCAGTATTGAGATTGCATTGGTTTGGGCCATAAAATATATTTCTGAGTAATTTTTAATAGGCCACAAAGAATGAGATGTATGTAGCTTTAAAATTTTTAAGCTTTCTGTACCAGTAGAAATTGACCCACATCCTGAAACCGTGACAGGAGAGACTTTATTAAGGATGGCGTTAAGTTGCATATTTGTATGAAAAATTTTTTAACTGAGAGTAGAAATGAAAGCTAGCCAGTTTAAAATTGTAGTGTTGCTCATTTTGCTGCATGAATAATATAATAAAAATAATGAGGAAAATGAGAATTTCACTACTCTAAATCACTTTTCTGTTCTTCAGTATTGTCTATATTTATATCAGGTTAGTATTTTATAATAAAAGGTCTTATAATTTCATAATAAAATTTAGATTTTAGCCTGGTGGTGGTGGTGTACACCTTTAATCCCAGCACTCGGGAGGCAGAGGCAGGTGGATCTCTGTGAGTTTGGGGCCAGCCTGGTCTACAAAAGCTAGTTCCAGGACAGGCTCCAAAGGTACAGACAAACCATGTCTCAAAAAACCAAAAAATAAAAATAAATTAAAATTTAGATTTTATTATGAAGGCAAATTTATTATATAGACAAATTTTCAAAAATCGCATATTGGGAAAGTTGAGGGATCTTAGAAAGGGAAATTAACACTTCCTAGTAGTTACTTGGTAAATTGAGAAACATCTTTTTTTAAAAAAAGTATTTATTTATTTATTTATTATGTATACAATATTCTGTCTGTGTGTATGTCTGCAGACCAGAAGAGGGCACCAGACCTTATTACAGATGGTTGTGAGCCACCATGTGGTTGCTGGGAATTGAACTTAGGACCTTTGGAAGAGCAGGCAATGCTCTTAACCACTAAGCCATCTCTCCAACCCCCTTAAGAAACATCTTTAAAAGGAACTTTAAAAATGAAAAAAGAGGGCTGGAGAGATGGCTCAGAGCTTAAGAGCACTGACTGCTCTTCCTGAAGTCCTGAGTTCAATTCCCAGCAACCACATGGTGGCTCTCAACCACTTGTAATGAGATCTGGTGCCCTCTCTGGCGTGGAAATACACAGGCAGTAGGAACGTCTACACAATAAATAAAAATCTTTTTTTAAAAAAAAGTGAAAAAAGAAAGGAATGAGAAAATGGCAGTATAGATAGGACATACTAATTTTCAAACTTCTGCCATTGTGCAGTTTAACATATTGTGTTAAGAATAGCCACAGCTTATTTCCAGTAATATGGGAAACTCCTTACAATGATAGTCTTCCTTGTGTTTGTACACCTCTGTAATCTGAGCATCTGGGAGGTAAAAACAGGATGATTGAGTTTGAGGCCAAAGTTTTTGTTTGTTTGTTTTTTGGTTTTTCAAGACAGGGTTTCTATCTGTAACAGCCCTGGCAGTCCTGGAACTCACTTTGTAGACCATTTTGACCTCAAACTCTCAGAGACCTGCCTGCCTCTGCTTCCTGAGTGCTGGAATTAAAGGTGTGTAACCACCACCAACAGGCCTTTTTCTTTTTTAAGGTGCTGGAGCAATGATTCAGTGGTTAAGAGCAATTTCAGCTCTTGTGGAGGACTCAGGTTCAGTTCTCAGTACCACATGGTGATTCACAATCATCTGAAACTCCAGTTCTGGGGAGTATTACACCCTCTTCTGACCTCTCTAAGCACCAGGCATACATGTTTCTCATCCATACACAACACAAACACACATTTTTTAAAAAGTGCTAGAGAATTTGAAAGATGCTAGAGAATTCTCAAATAACTGTTCAAGCACCTGCCTGCCCATCTCCTGGTTCCAAATGACCTTTTAATTTTTTAAGAGATGCTAGTAGAGGACAATTTTTTTTTATATTTATTTATTTATACAATATTCTGTCTGTGTGTATGCCTGCAGGCCAGAAGAGGGCACCAGACCCCATTACAGATGGTTGTGAGCCACCATGTGGTTGCTGGGTATTGAACTCAGGATCTTTGAAAGAGCAGGCAATGCTCTTAACCTCTGTGCTATCTCTCCAGCCCTAAAAGCACTTCTTTGGAGGCTGGAGAGACCTTAGCCGTTAAGAATGTTACTGCTCTTGCAGAGGACCTAAGTTTGGTTTCTAGCACCCACATGGTAGCTCACAACTGCTTCTACCCCCAATTCCAGGGGAGTCCAGTGTTCTTTTCTAGACTCCAAGGGCTCCTACATGTATGTGCACATGGTACACATTACTTCAGGCGGGCAAAGACATTAACAGACATAAAACATATGTATAAGCTCCTCTTTTAATTCCATTGAATGTGGTGCTCTTAGAATTTTTTAAAGAGATGGAGTCTCACTATATTGTTTAGGCTAGTTCCAAATGCCTCTCTTCTTTTTCCTTTTTTCTTTCTTTCTTTCTTTCTTTCTTTCTTTCTTTCTTTCTTTTTCTTTCTTTCTTTCTTTTTTTTTTTTTGAGACCAGGTTTCTCTGTAGCTTTGGAGCCCTCTTGTTGTTTCTGCTTCTCCTCACCTCCTCTTAAAAAACTGTTCTCTACCTGGCACCTCCCTGCCACTTCTGTCAGTTGCTGACTCAGCCTCCCGAACACAGGTTAATTTTATTTCATCAAACACATCTTTGCATCATTAAAAAAATGTTCTGGAGCCTAAACAAACGTAACTCACCTTAAAATAATGTTCTACAACATTAACAATGCCCTCAGCATTAAAAAGTAAAGTAAAAATCCTGAGTACACATACATGCACTCCTTTCCTTTTGCTGTTATTGTCTTAAACCACAGTAAAAATGTTCGATGTGCTGGCCACACTTTTAATCCCAGCATTTAGGAGGCAGAGATAAGTGAATCTCTGTGAGTTTGAGGCCATCCTGGTCTATATAACAAATCTAGGGCAGCCAGGGGTAGGTAAAGAGACCTTGTCTTAAAAAGCTAACATTGATTAATTAAATAAACCACAGTAGGACCAACAGAATTGAGATACAGAGGTTTTCATTCACATGGAAAGGGCTCAAGATAGGACACAGTATGGAATACATGATGTAGATAGGCCCTGTAGAATCCAGCATATTTGAGTTTTGAGTTTTTTTCTGTCATTTCTTAGCCATGTCCTATCAGACAACCTCTAAACTTTCTGTCATGTGTAAAGTAAGAAAAATTGTACTTCTCTAGAATAGTTTAGTCACACTTTATGTGTAGTGTCTGATATTCAGTAGGCACTGTGTTTTTATAAACCAAAAGCTGAGCAATGTGGATTAAATGCTATGTTTTATAGTAGTTGAAGGTGGTTATAATTATGGAGCTTTCAAACCCATTTTAAAGTAGCTGTCAGTTTGGGGGATGGAACTCAATGGTAGTGTGTTTGTTTAACATGCATGAGGCCTTCCCTGGATTCCATCCCCAGAATTTTCCACAAGCAAAATCAATAATAACAGAACAACTGCATAACTTTTAAAGTAGTTGTGAATCCAGTTATCTATAATTTTAATTTGTTGCAGAAATTAAATTTATTTCTTATGATGCTGGAGCTGCAGAGATTTTTTGGTAAGCCATAAAGCGTGTGAATGTTAAACTTTAAGCAGTGTTAAGAGATAGAATATTTTGCTTGGTTTTTAGGTTAGAGCTGCCTTTTTATACCTCCTTCAATTGATATAGTACAGAGTGATTTTTTTTTTTTTTGATTTTCTAGACAGGGTTTCTCTTTGGCTTTGGAGCCTGTCCTGGAACTAGCTCTGTAGACCAGGCTGGTCTCGAACTCACAGAGATCCGCCTGCCTCTGCCTCCCAAGTGCTGGGATTAAAGGCGTGCGCCACCACCGCCCGGCTGTACAGAGTGATTTTTACTGAAAAGAATGAAAGTTGCTGATCATACATATCTGTAAAGGAGAGAGACCATGTCTGTAACTGCCTTCCAGAAAGGTGAAATGAGATTGAAGACCTTTTCATCATGCTCCATTCTTATTAAAATAAACTTTTATTTTGTTCTGTTACTACTTACTTATAAAAGATAATCACAGAAACAATATTCACTGTTCCTAAGTACCAAAAACTTTGAAAGGTCTTAACAGTCCTTCCTTCAGTCCTGCATTAGTTCTCATGGTTCAGATACTTTTTGTGTGCAAAAGTTACCCTCCCAGCATACACTACAACACAGTGTTCTGCATGCAACAAACGTTATTTCTGTGTTAATTTCAATAGCATTTTATTGACCTGAGGTTCATTTATAATCTTAGATCACAAGAGTTTGTGGTCTTAGGACAATCATACACTTCTCTTTTTACAGCTTTTGATAATCAATAAAGTGTTTTTAAGGCATAGTTATAAAAGGGGGCTATTGAAACAGGCTGTCAGATACCCTTTTCCACATTTTTTTTTATTTTAAAGAAGATATATTTAGTCTCATCCTTGGTGTTTTCTCTCTCTCTCTCTCTTTTTTTTTTTTTTTTTTGATACAGAATCTCACTGTGTATCCCAGGCCTCAGGCTTTTAAAGTTCCTACAGGTGTGCAGCACATCAGGCTTTCACCCTTGTTTTGGCTTTAAAAACAACATCTTCCTTTTTAAAAATTTTATTATTTGTGGGCTCTTGGTGGCACATTCCTTTAAATCCTAGCACTTGGGAGGCAGAGCCAGGCAGATCTGATACCCTCTTCTAGCCTCTGCAAGCACCAGGCACACACACAGTGCACATCCATAACACCAAGGCACATCACTTACTCAAAGGAAATATTTTTTCCCCTAAATTTTGTGTATATTGGTGTCTTGCCTACATGTATATCTGCATGAGAGTGTCAGAAGCCCTGGAGTTGGAGTAACAGGTATGAGCTGCCATGTGGGTATCAAGAATTGGACCTTTGGAAAAACAGCCAGTGCTCTCAACCAGCCTCCAAATATTATTTTTTAAAGCCAAGAGAAAGGAATAGCAATGCCATCAAATTTTTCCCCAACTTAAACTTAGAAGATGAGTAAACCAACTAGAAAAACTATTTAAACAAGCAAATCAATTGAAGAACTGGGTAAGGAGGTAAACACCTGTATTTTTAGTATTCAGGAGACTGGCAGGAGGATTGCTGTGAGTTTGAGGTCAGCCTGTACTACATGGTAATTTTTTGTCTGAAAAAGGTCAAACAGTGATGTGTGGTGGCCCCCACCTTTAATCCTAGCATTTGGAAGGAAGAGGCAGCTCTCTGTGAATTCAAGGCCACATATAGTACAAAGAGGGTTTGAAGACAGCCAAGGGTATGTAGAGAATACACTGTCTCAGTGGGAGAAAAAGCTCAGTGGTACAATGCTTGACTTGCCTGCACAAAAGTTCTTGGTTCAGCCAGCGTTCAGTTCCTGGCTCTTTAACGGGCTGATGAAATGGCTCAGCTGGTAACACCACCTGCCACCCAAGCCTGACAGCCTCAGTTCAATACCCAGAAACAATGTTAAAATAAATGGAAAGGACCAATTTCATGAAGTTGTCCTATGACCTCCACACACATGCTATGGGATGGTATCCCACATACATAGGTCATGTACATACGTACAGTAATAATTTAAAAAATAATTTCAATAAAAGCCATTTGTACTCACTACAAATGAGCTAAGGTATAGCATACTTGAAATCTCCACATTTGAAAGTTACCTCTGTGCTAGGGATGACATTTATTGTTACTTTTGGGGGTGGTGCATTTTAGAGACAGAATCTCATGAATCCTAGCCTGGACTTTCAACTCACTGTCTCATTGAGGATAACTGAACTGATTTTCCTTCTTCCACCTAGCAAGTGCTGGCATTCCAGGTGTCTGTTCAGTTTGTGAACTTGAACAGGATCTCATATGTACTAGGAAAACACTCTAGCTATTGAGCTACACCCTCTTCCCTTGTCCTATATATAGATGGATCATATAGTATGTGAAATGTTTCTCAACAAACCATTTTTTTATTTTTTTATTTTTTTTATTTTTTTTTTTTGGTTTTTCGAGACAGGGTTTCTCTGTGGTTTTGGAGCCTGTCCTGGAACTAGCTCTTGTAGACCAGGCTGGTCTCGAACTCACAGAGATCCGCCTGCCTCTGCCTCCCGAGTGCTGGGATTAAAGGCGTGCGCCACCACCGCCCGGCAAAACCATTTTTTTAAAGATAGAAATTTAACCCCATAAAGAAATTTTCCCATAAAAGAAGTATATTTTAAACACATTACTCAAATAATGGGGCATGTTTAATGTGGGAAACAGAAGAAACTAAGTTGCTCAAGGAAGAGGATTAGGTTGTCCAGCAAAAGCTTTGTGAATGTGGTTTTTTTTTTTGTTTTTTTTTTTTTTCGAGACAGGGTTTCTCTGTGGCTTTGGAGCCTGTCCTGGAACTAGCTCTGTAGACCAGGCTGGTCTCGAACTCACAGAGATCCGCCTGCCTCTGCCTCCCGAGTGCTGGGATTAAAGGTGTGCGCCACCACCGCCCGGCTGTGAATGTGTTTTTAAAACACTATATTGGTCAGGCGGTGGTGGTACACGCCTTTAATCCTAGCACTTGGGAGGCAGAGACAGGTGGATCTCTGTGAGTCCGAGGCTAGCCTGGTCTACAGAGCAAGTTCCAGGACAGGCTCTAAAACTACAGAGAAACTCTGTCTCAAAAAAACAGAAAAAAAATACAAATAAATAAATAAAATTAAAATAAAAACACTGTATCTGTATTTGGTTGTTGTTGTTTCAGAAGGACAGGTGGTGCGGGAGAATTGTCTATATTCTGTCAATCATGTTATAAATAAAGCTGATTGGCCAGGCAGGAAAACCAGACAGGAAGTAGAAATAATGTAATGAGAACAGGAGAATTCTGGGAAGGAGGAAGTTGATTCCTCCCACTCCTGCCTAGATCACCGAAGCAGCAGGATGTGATCTGCCCCACTGAAAAAGGTACTGAGCCACATGGCTATCATAGATCAGAATAATGGGTTAATATAAGCTACCAGAGCTAATAAGAGGCTAGAGCAAATGGGCCAATCAGCTTTATAATTTATGGAGACCTATGTGTGATTTTCTTTGGGGCTAAATAGTTGTGGGGTACCGGGCGGTACAAAAACCCAACAACAAGCAGGCCCCCGTTCGTGTTACAGATAGGTGTGAGGCCAGTGGGTCTGAATGGGTGAGTAAGTGGTTGGCAAGAATCCTTTGTTAGTGTAGCAGAAGGAAGAGAGCTCAAGCTTTGGGTTCTTCTGGCTGTATTGGACTGGCTGATGCAGCAGTGACCATGTCTTCTCTCTTCCCTATGAAAAGCAATAATTACCTTTTTAGAAAGTAGGCACATTAAGGTTGAACTTACTGAAGAGGTGAGTACCCAGAGCTAATCATTTTTAAAGAATCTCAATGCTTCTTACAAGTTGATATCCTTTTAAGTCTATATGTCACTTTCTACTTAAATGGCCTCTCACTGCTTTCAGTGATGTTTAAAAAATATTGAATAATGGACTCCTGCTACCTCTTCACCTTTCTTACAATGATGCCCTCTCTTCCTTGTTGATCTTCCTTTACCAAAAGCCTTTCATCCATAGGCTGGTAATGACTGTATCTGGATACTCTGTCTCTAGCTCACTATCAAAAGTGGTAACTTTAGTGGGGCTGAACAAAGTTCTTAGCATCACTATCTGATCCCTAGACCTTGTGCTTGGGATCAGACCCAAGGCTTTGTGCATGCTAGGCAGACCCTCCATACCGACCTATCGTAGTTCGAGCATCTTTCTGAAATTTATTATTCAGACTTAAATTATTTCATCAATTCATTTAATTTACACCATGATTTCAGCATTTGTTGTTCTTTTGTGTGCTCATTTGTGATGTCACTTCTGTATTCTAAGCCCTAAGAACAGAACAACTGTAAATGTTGAGTTCACTGGTACACTAACAGTGACTGTTCCAGTTTTAGGTACATAAAAGACACTTTGTAAATATTTGTTTAGTTAAGAATGTTTTGAATAGGGCTGGAGAGATGGCTCAGTGGTTAAGGACACAAACTGCTCTTGCAGAGGACCCGAATTTAGTACCCAGCACCCTTGTAAGGTAGCTCACAAGCAGCTGTAATTCCACCTCCAGGAGATCTGACACCTTCTTTGGCCTCTGCAGGCAACTGGATGCACATGGACAAACTCCTACATGGATATATATTCTCTTTGGGTTTTTTTGGGGGGGGATTTTTTCGAGATAGGGTTTCTCCGTAGCTTTTTGTCCTGGAACTAGCTCTTGTAGACCAGGCTGGCCTCGAACTCACAGAAATCCGCCTGCCTCTGCCTCCCTAGTGCTGGGATTAAAGGCGTGCACCACCACCGCCCGGCTTCTCTTTTTGGTTTTATGTGACAAGGTTTCTCTGTGCCTGTAGATAAAGATGATAAGGCATGTTTTCTAGTATGCTTGAGACCTAGGACTTAATTCTCAAACATTCCAAGAAAGCAAATAAGATAAGAAATAGAAAGTATTCTTGGTTTAGCTTCAAATGTATGTGACTTACTGTGACAGGAGAAAGTTAGTTCGTTTGAGATGAAATGAAAACTGTAGTTATTGAGTGTTGAAGACTGGAATAGAAACAGAGCACTTTGTGTGTGTAGGGCTTGTGGGAAAGAGGATGGTAGATAGGAAATGATGACCAGGAGATGAGTGTTACAGCATGTCTTGTAATGGAAAAGTTCTGAGGAGGGGAAGAAGTTAGTTACAGTGAGAAGGAGTTCAGTAAAGCTTATTAAGTAGTTTGCCTTAGGCCCCTCATTGAGATGAGAAGGTGAATAGTTTTATAGACCTGTTTTACTAGTATGGTAGTAGAAAATTGGGGAATTTTCATCTTACAATTAAAAAATGTCTCTGTGTGTGGTGTATGTCCGGGTGGGGCACATGTGTATGTTAGCACTTGTTCCCATGTGTTTGGAGGCGTGAGCCTGACATCATGAATCTCCCTTGATTGCTGTCCTCTGAATTCATTGAGGCAGGATATCTGAATTGAACCTCGACCTCTCCTTTCTGACTAGTCTAAGTTATCCAGTTTACACTAAGGATCCCCATCTTCAGGCTTTCCAAGCATTGGAATTAAAGTGGTCTGCTTATGCACACTTGGCATTTGCTTGTGTGCTGAGAACCAGAACTCATATCTCCATTCTTTCAGGGCAAGCACTTTACCCACTGACCTATCTTCACAGCCTCTTCATCTTAGAATTTGTATTTTATTAACAGATAAGATAATATTTTTTCTTAGCATCCCAGCACTGGGGAGGCAGAGGCAGGCAGATCTCTGAATTCAGGGCCAGCCTGGTCTACGGAGTGAGTTCCAGGACAGCCAGGGCTATTAATTACATGGAGAAACCCAGTCTCAAAAAAAAAAAAATCAAATTTTTTTTCTTAAAAATATTTGTGTGTATGCATGCTACACACCAGACATACACATGCACACACATGCGCACACATATGAGCAGGTATATGTGGAAGCCAGAAGAGTTTGTTGTATTTCCCAGAACTGGAGTGTTAATCAGTATGGATGCTGTGAATAAAACTCAGGTCTGTTGAACAGCTGCAAGAGCTCTCAGCCCTGAGCTGTCTCTCCAGCCCAGGACAGATGTTTTCATTGCTCACAGGTCCACCAGGTCCAAGTGGCCCAGGCAGGTGGGTGGGTAGGTAGGTGATGAACAAGTTTTTGGTGGAGAAATGTAAGAGAAGGAGAAGCGAGAGCAATCGTGCCCTGTGGGGAGAAGCAGAACTGAATATGCAATGGCAGTGACGAACAGGCTGAGAAGGTTGGCTACGCTGCCACTTGGGGCCATGTCTGAATCCCTGGCTCTACTACAACCGGGGTCTGTGTTGATATCCATGGCCCATGTTATCACAGAGGGCCATACAGATGCCCAAGGTCTGGGCCACCACTTGAGGCCATGCCTGAGGGTCATGCCACCACCATTGGGAGACATACAGATCTGAGTGGCCTGCACTGCCATCAAGTGCCATGGTGATGTCCAGGCCCGAGCTGTGGCCAAGGGCCATATCGAGGTCCACAGTCCTACTACAGCCAGGGCAGGGTCCCCAGTGGCTTCAGCACTGGAAAGCTGGTCTGGTGCCTTGTCAGATACCTCAGCAAGAGAGCTGCCACCCCCAGCTGGCCCCAGTGTTGTGGACCTGGGAGAGCTGTCCCCAACTCTTAATGGTCCTGGGAAAACTGAGGCCCAACACCACTGCAGAAGGTAATGCTGGCTCTACACCTCACCATATGTTGGGGAGAGCTGGCCCTTACGGCCTGGACACAGAAGAGATGGCCCTGACCCTCACCTCGGAGGAGGAGTAGTCCCAGCAGAGGCCTGGACTGACCAACTCAGCTACTACCCAGGCCCACACTTAGTGCTTTGAATGGGCCCAACCCAACTTCTAACCATCTGTGACCTGCTGGAAATTCTGAAGGAACTGGTCCTGTGGAACCATAGCCCTTGGCTCTCCATGACTAGGGCAACAGCAGGATATTTTCAGTGAGGCAGAAGCCAGAGGCCTCGAACCAGACTAACAGCTCATTGCAATGAACTTTTGCCAGTAAAGCTGTTTGGGCAAAAGAGTGTACTGCAGGATACTCTGCAGCTCCCAAAGCCACTACAGATAAATATATGATGGAGAGGCAGGAAAGACAGAGGAGTGAAGTGTTGTTATTGTTTTACTTATTTTTTATTTTATTATTCTTGTTTTCTTTTGGGGGAGAGGCTACAGAGGTGGAGGGTGGACATGGAAGGACTAGGAAATGAGTGGGATTGAGGTGCATGATGTGAAATTCCCAAAGAATCAATAAAAAATTACGTTTTCAAAATTATTGCTAAAGTAGTACTGCATGCTTAGGATTATTTATAATGAAGCTAGGGCATGATGACTCACCCTTGTAATCCTAGTACTTGAGAGGCTGAGGGCAGCGGAGTTGCTGTGGGTCCCTGGCCAACCTGTACTATACAGTGAGTTCTAGAGCAGTCTGGACTACTAATGAGACCCGGTGTAAAAAATTAAATTTTTTAATTAAAAATTTAACATATTTTAGGTGTATGAATATTTTGAGTGTATTCATGCCTGGAGACCAGAAGAGGGAGTCTTAGAGAGTCAGATTTGCAGGAATTGGAGTTACAAATGATTGTGAGCTGCCATATGGGTACTGGGAACTGAACCTGGGCCCTCTAGAAGAATTGTCAATGTCTTAACCATTGAGCCATCTCTCCAGTTCCTATTTTTTTTAATGAAATAAAGCAATTTTTTTTAATTATAGGAGTGGTGGCACACATCTTTAATCCTAACACTTGGGAGGCAGAGGCAGATCTGAGTTTGAGGCCAGTTTGGTCTGCATAATGAGTTCCAAAATAGCTAGAGCTACATAGACCTATCTCAAAAAGAAAACCAATTGTATGTGGGGTATTCATGTTTGCACATGTGTAGAGTGTGCATGTGGAGGACAGAGAACAGTGTTAGGTATCCAGTTTGTCACTGAACCTGGAGCTTACATTTTGGCATGCAGGTACTCAGGGTCCTCCTGTCACTGCCCTGCTTTTGCCATGGTTGGGGATCTTTGCACAACAGGAACTCTACCACGGAGGCAGCTTCCCAGTTGCAAATAGAAAAATTTAGATTCATTCTTTTTCTTTCTTTTTTTTTTTTAAATATTTATTTATTAAGTATACAGTATTCTGTCTGTGTGTATGCCTGCAGGCCAGAAGAGGGCACCAGATCTCATTATAGATGGTTGTGAGCCACCATGTGGTTGCTGGGAATTGAACTCAGGACCTTTGGAAGAGCAGGCAGTGCTCTTAACCTCTGAGCTATCTCAGCCCCTCATTCTTTTTCTTGTAACTCTGTTCTTTTACAATCATTTGTTCATTTTCTGATGTATTCTCTTGAACTTTTAAGAACATGAAGACATTTCCACAGAATGGTGTTTTTAAAAGGATTCAATATTTTTTTGGTTTTGCTTTTTAGTAGGATCATAACTACATTTTACACTTCAGTTTCCAGCACCCACATCAGGTGGCTCAAAACTATAACCCCAGGGATCTGACACCCTTTCTGGCCTCTCAGTACATCTCCACACAAGGCATTCCCTCACACAGACACACGTGTACACATGCAGCTATGTCTGTGATCCATTTTGAGCTGGATCTTTTAGGTGTTTTGCTTGGTTGTTTTTGGTATTTTTGACACACAGTGTCTTGCTATGTAGACCCAGCATGTCTCAAACTCATAGAGATCTACCTGCCTCTGCCTCCCAAGTGCTAGGACTAAAGGTATGCAACTCTACCCTTAGCTTGAGTTAAATTTTGAGAAAAGTATATGTCTACATTTAGAATGTGTGTGCATGTGTGTTTGTATATGTATATGTGCCTGTGTGAGCATACTCACAGACACATTCATGAATGTGTATGGTTTTCCTAGAATTTCCTTTGCTGTTTTGTGAAAAACCAGTGTGTCCATATTGATAGCAGTCTATTTCCGGGCATCTATTTCTTTGATTTGTTTATCTCACCAGTACTATAGTGTCTTGAATACTAAAACTTCAAAATAACCTGTGAAATCTCTGTTTGCTTTAATTCAGGGCCTTATGCATGTTTTCAAGCTTTCTACCACTGAGCAACATGCATAGGCCTAGCTGAGTTTGTTTTTTTTTTAATGAAAGGAATTTTTTAAAGGCTTAATTTATTTTTATGTGGATATGTCTTTGTGAGTGAGTGTATGTGCAGGTGCACATGCTTGTGCAAAGGCAGAGGCCAGAAGAGCCTTAAAAAAAAAGCTGGGCAGTGGTGGTACACATCTTTAATCTCAGCACTGGGGAGACAGAGGCAGGTGAATCTCTGTTTTGAAACCAGCCTGGTCTACAGAGCGAGTTCCAGAACAGCTAGGGGCTACACAGAGAAACCCTGTCTCACCACCTCCAACAAAACAAGAAAAACCAAAAGCCCTTGAAATTGAAATTAAGTGTAGGCTCTTGCCCTTTCTAGGTAAGCATTCTATGATTGATTTGTAATCCCCATCCCTGTAGCCCCCTCCCCCTTAAGAAGATTAAAATGTAAAATTTAATGTTCACTTTGTATGGTATCCTCAACCTGATTGTTTTTATATTATCTACTAATAACCATGCACAAACCTTTCAAAAACATATTAGTGATGATAATCTGAAGGTAGAGGCATTAGCTGGATGTAGATATGGGCCTTACATTCTATTAGTGTCCTGAAACAATGTAATAAAAGGAAAGAAAGTGGAGTTACCAGTCTCTAACGTACACATGCCTTCAACAATTAAGACATATCTATAAAAAGAACATCTTCAATTTTATTTTCCTTTTCTTTCTGCATTGTTGTTTGAGAGATTTGGATAAAAGGCAACTAGAGGATAGTGGAAATGAACAGAAATAGGAAGTTGTTTCATATAGGAAATTGACTTATTGATGATTAGTATTCTCATGTTATTTTACAGTTTTAACACAAAACAAATAGAAAACATAATAATATAAAATAAACTTCTTTTAGGTAATGTTGTACTATAAGCATGTATCCTTGAATTGTCTACTGTGTATCTATGGTCAACCTGCAGCTTTGTACCTGTGATTATATTGCTAGGGAATTAGAAATAGAAATCTTCTTTGGAAGCTCATGGTCTAGAAACCTTTGCTCTGTGATATACCAGTGATAACTGTTGTAAGCTGGTAGTTGCCAGGGCATGGTGTCACACATCTTTAGTTCCAGCACTGGGGAGGCAGAGGCAAGTGAAGCTTTAAGGCCCTGCCTAAAAGGGGAATAGCACATTTTCTTTTTAAAAGCATATTAACAGTTGTTACACCATAATTGTCATACAGAAGACTCTGTCACCCAAAAAGGTGTGGAGATTCTCCCACCAACAAGTAAGCAATTCTTCAGAGACAGACATGGCCTTAGTGGGCCTGACACTGTCAATCTTCAGACTGCATCAGATCCTACAGGTTGAGTGCAAGTCCTTAAAATTGTCCTTCCCTGGAGATGAGGTTCCCCTTCTAAATCTGGTTTTGAGCAAAGTGAGCTTCCTTCTCCTTCACTTCTGGATTTATTTGTTTTGAATATCTCTCATGGAATCATTTTCTGGTTATCAAGGATGTTGTTACAAAGAGTGCAGGCGAAGGCGGTATGAAGCGGGTGTGTTGTAGGACTACCATGATTTCTCTGAGGAACCTCAGTGTCTACAGGGATCTGGCCCTTTCGTTATTATGGAGACTTTATTGCATAGTCATGATTGAAGGATGTAGAAATATGATTGGACTCAAAGGAGTATGATCTAATGCCAATGGTAAGAAAGCCCCATGAAGCTTCTTGTTCATTTCCTCTGGACCTCTCTATGGCCTTCAGTCTTTCTGGGTAGGAGGCTGCTGTGGTGAATGTGGTATGAAGGGTGGTGGTCTTCTGATCTACCTGAATTTCTTTATGATCATTTTCAAGCCTGGGAAGATAAGAGTATATTTTGATTTGTGTGTCTTAAATTGGGGAGGAGAAATTGTAGTTTTATGGTCTGCTTTGGGGAGGAAAGGGGGAAGATAACAGAATAAAGATAAGATAGAGGCTCTGTTTTTTGTTGTTGTTGTTGTTTGTTTATTTTGGGGTTTTTTTTTTTGGTTTTGGGTTTTTTTTTAAGCTTATTCTGGTCATTTAGGAAGGAACTATGACTGTGTGAGTAATGAGCCGCCAGGACATTAGACAAAATCCAAAACATTTCATAATATCACAAGTGTATTACATGTATTATCAAATACAGCAATAAAATTACCTTATTGACAACTTTTGTGTTATGCTCAGTTTTCACATCAGACACTAGAGAATATCTAAAAGGGATGCAGGTTAAGATGTTAGTTTTGTGACTTTATTTTTAGTTTGAGCTTCTACTGAAAATAAAAACAAATAAATCTTTTTTTAAATGCAGCATGTCAGTCTTTGCCTCTTTTTTTCTAGACAAGGTTTCATTATGTAGCTCTGGCTGTCCTGGAACTTGCCTTGTAGATCAGATTGGCCTCAAGCTTATAGAGATCCTCCTGCCTCTGCCTCCTGAGGGCTGGAATTAAAGGTGTGCACAACAACTTACAGCTCACTTCCCTCTATAAAGCAGAGTTGGAGTTTTATGAGACACATTTTAATATCTGCTTAAGTTTAAGGGTTAAGAGAGGCACTTGGGGTGGACAGTGGAGGAACATGCCTTTAATCCCAGCACTTGGGAGGCATAGGCAGGCAGATCTCTGTGAGTTCGAGGCCAGCCTGGTCTACAGAGCATCAAAACTACACAGAGAAACCCAGTCTCTATAAACCAAAGCAGGTGGGAGAGAAGAAGGGAAGGAGGGAGGTACTTGGAGAGAAACAGTACCAGAAAGTGTGGGGTTCTCTGAGAGACTGTTGCCAGTTTGTACATTTTGAATTGCATGACTGCTGCCATTGCTTGATAAGTGGTGAGTGGAGGGAAGAACAACACTGACTAGCATCATTTTTAGTACGATCTAAACTAATTTTAAGAGGAGAGCTTTGAATTAAATTGTCTACGGTCTATTTAACTCAGCTTTAACTTCCTGATAAATACCCTGTTACACAGTGATTTAAGAAAACAATTTAAAAAAATATTTTTCTTTTTGTTTATGTGGACATCACTAAAAGAGATGTTTCATGTTAAATACTTTTGTGTTTCCTTAGCTTTCTGGTTTGCAGTTTCCTTAGCTTGTGTTAACTCATAAGTAACTAATCTAGCTGGCTAACATGTTAAAAGATATAAAACCAAAATTATTTTAGGGAGCTTTGACGATCACTGTGCTTTACTCTGAATAGAGTCCATTCTAATGAATGAGTTTCTCAGTTTACTTTAAAATGTAGTTGGTTGTTTTTGTTTTTGTTTTTTTCTGGGCACATGCCTTTAGGCTTAGCACCCAAGAGGCAGAGGCAGGCAGATATCTGCAAGTTTAAAGCTAGGACAGTCAGGGCTACACAGAGAAATTTTTGTCTCAAGCTCCCTCTCCCAACTAGTTTTTTAACTGTATTTTTCTGTATTTTATACAGGTTACAAAATGTCCTCCTATGCTTGAAATCTACAGACTACATGTTCTTCAAGAACTAAGCCGTGGTTTTTCATCTTCTGGAAGTACACATAAGCATAAATATGATGCCAAAACTCATTTTCATTCTCTGACTGCAGTTGATTCGGACATACTTCTGTGTTGAAGAGAAGTATACACACTGAGGACATTCATTGTTCAGAGACTGTCGTGTAGGATCATGGACCATTCTAACAGGGAGAAAGATGACAGACAACGGACAACTAAAACCATGGCACAAAGGAATACACACTGTTCCCGACCATCTGGCACCTCAGCATCCTCTGGAGTTCTCATGGTGGGACCCAACTTCAGGGTTGGCAAGAAGATAGGGTGTGGGAACTTCGGAGAGCTCAGATTAGGTGAGATTTTGGTTATTTCTGTCACTTCTAGTAACAACAACAATTGCTACTCTCTCTGTTGTGTTTCAAGATAAGCAGGTGATGCTTTAGTGGGAACTTTCTCTTAAGTAGGACTTACTAGCATAAGAAATAAGGATTTTGCAAAGGGAATTATAGTTATTATTAGTCATGGTGCTATTATCCAAGGCTTCCTTTTCTTTATGTGTGATAGGATTTTTAATTTTCCATTAAGTTAGACTATGTCTTACTAATGTTTAAAAGTTTTTAAAGTTTATTTTACGAGTATTTTTGTTATAGGTTTTTCAAGACAGGTTTTCCCTGTGTAGCTCTGGCTGTCCTGGAACTCCCTCTTTAAGCCCGACTGTCCTAGAACTCAGAACTTTTGCCTCCCAAGTGCTGGATTAAAGGTGTACACCACCACTGCCTCAGCTTAATCTTCAAAACAAACAAACAAAAAACTTTAGTTTTACGTACGTGCATTTGTCTATGTGAGTGTAGTCTGTGCGTGCAGGTACCCAAAGAGGCCAGAAGAGCGCATTAGATCCCATGGAGCTAGAGTTACAGGTAGTTGTGAGCCACCTTACGTGAGTGCTGACAAATAAACTAGCATCCTCTGGAACAGCGTAAGCACTCTTAACTGTTGAGCCATTTCTCCAGCCCCTAAATAATTGTCAAAGCTCTGGATTATTACAAAAATCCATTGTAAGAAGCTTTGACTTTTGGGCCACTGTGCGAGTAGGAACATGGGATAATTTTTTTAAACCTCTGCTACTTTTGATGATTCTACAAAAGAAAACAAATTTTTTATGACGATGATTATCTTTTTCTTTTTTAAATAATTTAATTTATTTTATGTACATTGGTGTTTTGCCTGCATGGATATCAGTGGGAGGGTATTGGGTTCCATAGAACTGGAGTTACAGACAGTTGTGAGCTCCCATGTAGGTGCTGAGAATTGAACCTGAGTCCTCTGGAAGAGAAGCCAATACTCTTAACCACTGAGCCATCTCTCCAGTTCCTGATTATCTTTCTCAATCCTTAGAGAAACACCACTATCCTAGCTGTATATCTCCAGGTACAGAATTGAATCAGAAGAAGCTAGGAATGAATTTATTCTTAATTATAGAAGGCTAGCAGCCTGGAATTGAACCGTACCAGGATAATAAAAAGGCCTTCATATTTAGAGATGTGTTCATGTTTGGGTTAGCCAAGCCACTTGCTGAGAGTAGAAGATGTGTAATTTAACATTATATGCCTTTCTAGCAACTACTCAGTTGCTTCAACAACTAGTGTTGCAAATATTCATTCATTTGGTGACTTAACTGCTTTTGTTAGATATGTTGTGGATTAAACATCTACAAAATTACCTCTGAAAGACAGTTTCTAAAGCACAAACTTGTGAATTCTCAGAGCCAAAATGGCTCGATTTCTATGAAGACCAAGAAAGACTGTAGTTAGTGGAAGTTTGTCAGTGCCCTCTCTGGCCTCCTCAGGCACATGTATGCATATGGTATACATAAACTCACATCTGCACATGTGAGTGTTAAGGTAGTAGTTACTGCACTCCTCCTCATCCATACTGGTGCTTTGGTTGGCTTGATCTTGTGTAGCTCATAGCGTTCACAGCCGTGTAAGCTGGTGATTACTTTTCTTCCCCAGCAATGTGTACATAGGTGGGAGGACAGAGGAGAGGAGAGATCGCTAATACTATCTCTTTATATAACAATACTAAAGACCTTTGATAAAGCTATATGAAAACTTAACTACTGTAGAAGCTTCTCTCTGTGTGTGTGTGTGTGTGGTTTAAAATGGTTCTACCCTATAAAAATGGACAGTGCCTGTCTCTCCTAGACACCATTGGCTATCAATTTTTATAACACCCAGTGCCAGGTATGGGTTACCACTTTTTTTTTTTTTTTTTGAATTTTCGAGACAGGGTTTCTCCGAAGCTTTGGTTCCTGTCCTGGAACTAGCTCTTGTAGACCAGGCTGGCCTCGAACTCACAGAGATCCGCCTGCCTCTGCCTCCTGAGTGCTGGGATTAAAGGCGTGCGCTACCGCCGCCCAGCTGGGTTACCACTTTTTAAGTTGTTGGTCAGTGGGACTCCATATTCCAGCCCCCCTCTCCCATTTCCAGAAATTGCCATTGTTCTTGGTTACCCTCTAAAACTTGATAATAAGACCCCATTGCTTGGGGCTGGAGAGATGGCTCATCAGTAAGAGCATCTACTGTTCTTGTAGAGAACCTGAGTTCAATTCCCAGCACCCATGTAATGGCTCACAACTGTCCATAACTCTAGATTCAGGGAATCTAATGCTGTCTTCAGCCCTCCAAGGGCATCAGGACTGCATGTGGTACATAAATATGAGTAAAGCGCACATACACAAATCTTTAAAGAGAGACAGACACAAACTGACTGAGACTCTGTTGCTGAAGATACTATCTACTTAGTCATAGGATGTGGAGAAATCAAGTTGTTATCAACCTGGAAGTTTCCTCACTACTGGCTAACTTTCATAGTGCAGGAAAGATTACTTCTATAAAAACTTATTTTTATATACTGTTTCCTTAGATAGGGCAAATTTGAAGACTTAGGAGAGAAAGTATCAGTTGGGATGGTTGGTGTTAAATTGTCAGCTTGACAGAAGTTATAATCACCTGGGAGATGAGCTTCTAGGTTTATCTCTAGGGGACTATCCTGATAGTGTTAATTTTGGTGAGATCTCCCATCTGCTGGTGGCACCATTCTCTAAGCAGGAAATCCTAGATAGTTAAAAAAAAAAAGTAGAGAAAAAAAGCTAGATACTAGGGAACATGCATTACTTTTGTTTCTTTTTTATTAAGTTTCTCTCTCTCTCTCTCTCTCTCTCTCTCTCTCTCTCTCTCTCTCTCTCTCTCTCTCTTTCTGTGTGTGTGTGTGTGTGTGTGTGTGTGTATGTGTGTATGTGTGTGTGTGTGTGTGTGTTTGTGTAAGTCATAGGACAACTTGTCAGGGTAGTTTCCAGGGATTGAACTCAGATTGTCATGGCAAGTGCCTCACTCACCACACAGTCTGGAAGCCCTGTTTTCTTGACTGCAGATGCAGGTAACTAGCTCCTCAAGGCAATTTCCTGCTGCTGTGATCTCCCCATTGTAATGCATTGTAGCCTGGAACTGTGAGCTCAATAAACCATTTCTCCCTTAAATTAATTTTGTCAAATTGGGTCGTGGTTGCGTACGCATTTAATCCCAGCACTCAAAAGGCAGAGCCAGGGCTTCTCTGTAAATTTGAGGCCAGTCTGGTCTACAAAAGCTCATTCCAGGACAGGCTCCAAAGTACAGAGAAACCCTGTCTCGGAAAAATAATAATAATAATTTTGTCAAGGTATTTTATCACAACAGGAAAAGAAACAAGGATATTAATAAATCAATATTTATCGATAGTCATTGGGATTATTTTGAAGATGTTTTATATTATTTAATGAAACTTTTTTCAAAATACTAGTGAGAAAGTGAAATAGCCATATTCAGAAATCTAAACATTGGGGCTGGAGAGATGGCTCAGTGGTTAAGAGCTTTGCCTGCTCTTCCAAAGGTCCTGAGTTCAATTCCCAGCAACCACATGGTGGCTCACAACCATCTGTAATGAGGTCTGGTGCCCTCTTCTGGCCTGCAGGAATACATGCAGGCAGAACGCTGAATACATAATAAATAAAAATTAAAAAAAAAAAGAAATCTAAACATTGAATTCTTCTTTTTTAAAAAATATTTATATATTTATTTATTTATTCATTATGTATACAATAATCTGTCTGCATGTATGTCTGCAGGCCAGAAGAGGGCACCAGACCTCATTACAGATGGTTGTGAGCCACCATGTGGTTGCCAGGAATTGAACTCAGGACCTTTGGAAGAGCAGGCAATGTTCTTAACCACTGAGCCATCTCTCCAGCCCTAAACATTGAATTCTTAAATAGAAAAATTATCACAGTAGACTAAAGGATTAAATACAAAACCAAAACTATACAGCTCTTAGAAGAAAACTAAGACAAAGCTAGGCATAATAGTGCACACCTTTAATTCCAGCGCTCAGTAGGCAGAGACCGGTGGATCTCTGAGTTTATGCCCAGGCTGGTGTCTGTGTGAAGTTCCAGGCTAGCTAAATTATACATTCAAACCCTGTCTCAGAAAACAAACAGAAACCCCAAAAACTTAGCAGTAAATTTTACTATTCTTAACCAGGTGATAGGGCTCATACCTTTGCCCAGCACTTGGAGGCAGAGGCAGAGTCAGGTGGATCTCTTCTTGAGTTCAAAGAAGTCAGCCTGGTCTACAGAGTGAGTTCCGGGACAGCCAGGGTTACACAGAGAAACCCTGTCTCAAACAAGCAAAAATTTTACTCTTCTTATGTCTGTTTCATGATAGTAATTTTTAAATTGTGATTCCAAAGGCCTAGTAAGTAGAAGAAAATGGATATAGTAGACTTCATAAATATTGAAAAATTTAAAGACAGGATCTCACCGTATTACTCTGAATAGCCTGAACTTGCTACGTAGACCAGGCTGGTCTTGAATTCACAAAGTTCTGCCTGTCTTTATCTCCTGAGTGCTGCCATGCCTGGCAACAAATAAAACCTTTTGTATTACCTAAACAGAATCGTCAAGGAAGAACAGTATGGCTTGGTCAGTAAAAAGTGTTGTTGCTCGTGCCCGAGTTCAGTCCTTGGGACCCGTGGTGGAAGAAGAGAACTATTGAGGTTTATTTTGGGGCTAAGCCCATTAAGCCTCAGGATCCAGAAAGATTCACTATGGCAGACGAAAACTGCCTGGAGAAAGGGATCTTGGAGTAGAACAAACTGACTGACTCAAGCACAATTCTCCTACAGGTTTCTTTATTTCTTGGGGAAGTACATGGGGGGGGGCATTCTCCACAAAGCTTTCAGTTTACGTAGGCATACCGACAAGTTAGCAATTTCATAGGCGCTAACAGTAGTATCAAGCATGCATTTTCAGAGTAAGAAAAACAAAACAAAACAAAACAAAAAGATGGATCTGACAAAGAGGTGCCTTATATCTCAGAGGGGGTGTGGCTGTGAAGCTCCCTACCAGCAGGGAACACAGCTGCTGGTACCCTTAGTGAACCAAGGGCTTGATTTGCATTAGCGTCTAGCTGTTTGAATTAAAGGGAATCTCTTTTGGGAACTTTGCTTTTGACTCCAGCAGGGTGCCCAAGTGAGAATTTTCCTCTCTGAAGCTAGTTTTAGCGACTCAGGCATTTTTCCTGTATAAGCAGTTAATTTCCTGGGCTATGAGCTTATGTTAGTTGAAACCATGGTGAAGGGTAAATACAGTATATTAGTAGTTTGTTAAGTTAGAGCAGAAGACCAGTAGATTCCACCTTCCTGCGTCTGCTGTTAGAGCACACATATTGCCTCCTGTTTAGGGCTCTTTTCTTATCAATGAGTTCTTTCAATAAAGAAGGTTGTGGGGGACTAGTTTTATGTAGATTATGGCTATGAGAACAAAGGTTTGACCCAGTGAATGCTTTCACAATAGAACTTCTCTGTGTAGGGAAGGTATTCAGTTGCCCTGTAGGAAAAGTCAGGTTTATACATTACTGGGATATTATGGAAGGGAGAAATGCCATGATTTCACAAGATTTCTACAGAATGGACAATGGCTTGTCCAAAAGACAGGTGTTCCCGCAGCTCTGTTGAAATGGGTTTCTCCTGTGGATTAGTTCAATAGATCTATCAGCTGTGCATTTACTGTGTAATACTTGTGGGCTCACCACAGAGAACCAGTTCCTGAAAGTTGTTTCTGACTTCCACACAGCACCATGATATGCTTTCTTATTGTTACTATTATTTTAAAAAGAGGAAAGTAAAAAGGCAACTCAAGTAATAGGACAAGAAAAATACTGGCAAATTGAAGTAAAGGGATTTTTCAGAAACATATAAAGAGCTCTTCTCAAACTCATCAATAAATAAAAAGATGACCCAGATTAAAAATTAGCAAAGCGCAAAAGCGCCGGGCGGTGGTGGCGCACGCCTTTAATCCCAGCACTCGGGAGGCAGAGGCAGGCAGATCTCTGTGAGTTCGAGGCCAGCCTGGTCTACAAGAGCTAGTTCCAGGACAGGAACCAAAAGCTACGGAGAAACCCTGTCTCGAAAAATCCAAAAAAAATTAAAAAAAAATAAATAAAATAAATAAAAATTAGCAAAGCCAATTGAGCAGCACCTCAAAGCACACCTCCTCCTGTGGACTCGAGTTTCCTGTACCCATTTTTGGTAGCTCACAGCCCCCTGTAACTTCAGCTTCAGGGATCCAATGCCTCTGGTGCTAGCATATGTACATTCACACACACACGCATAATTAAAAATAAATCTTTTTAAAAGATGAACAAAGAATTTGAATATACTTTTCTCCAGAGAGATTAAAGGATAAGCACACAAAAACTGTTCAGTTTTTTTAGTCATTGGGAAATACAGATGAAAACTGTTTCTTCATACCCACCAACTGTAGTGAGAATTACTGTTTGTTGGGAAGAATATGTAGAAATTGGACCACTTATACAATGATATTGAGAGAGTAAAATGGCACAGCTACTTTGGAAGACAGTCTGGTAGTTCCTTAAGAAGTTAATTCAAGTATCTGACACCTGGTGAGATATATTAGTTAGATTACTATGACAAAATACCTGATATGGATATTTGTGGAAGGAAAGGAAAAAAGGAAAAAAAAAGACCTTCATTTAGGTCACAGTTTCAGAGACTAAAAGTATAAATAGCATAGTAGAGGTTCGATGCCTCGACCCCCTAACTGCCTCCCATATGGCAGTGGCTAGAGTTGATGAAGAAGCTAACAGTTTTATGTAACCATCCTTATAAGAACTTCAAGACTCTTGTGTAAACTACTTTCCACAATTATTCCCTCAATGATCTAAAGATCTCAATAAATCCTACCTCAGAGATTCTACAACTTCCCCATTAGACACTGGAGGGACAGGGTTAAAGCATACCATAGCATAGGTCAGCAGTTCTCAACCCGTGGATCTTTACCACTTTGGTGAGCCTCTCCCTCCAAAAATGTTTACATTATAGTTCAAAACAGTAGCAAAATTACAGTTATGATGTAGCAGTGAACAAAAATACTTTATGGTTGGGATTACCAGAACACAAGGAACTGTATTAAAGGGTCGTGGCATTAGGAAGGTTGAGAACCTCTAAAATAGGTAAACAAAATTTTGTATTATTTAGCCATTAAACAGAATGAAGAATACTGGGTTTGTAACTCAGTTTTTAGAGTGCTTGCCTTGCATGCCCAGGGCCCTCAGGTTTGAGGCCCCAACATGGGCATGATTGCATACCCCTGTAATCCCAGCACTCTCTTTAGGGAAGTCATAGAAACTAGGCTAATCCCCAAGCTGTTTATCTCAAAATGAAGTAATTGTTTTGTTTTTCTCAATTTCTTTTTTTTAATTGATTTTATTTGAGCTATATGTTTTTCTCTGCTCCCCTCCCCTTTAACCCTGTCCCATAATCCTCACACTCCCAATTTACTCAGGAGATTTTGTCTTTTTCTACATCCTGTGTAGATTATATCAATGTATGTCTCTCTTAGGCTCCTCATTGTTGTCTAGGTTCTCTGGGATTGTGAATGGTAGGCTGGTTTTCTTTGCTTTATGTCTAAAAGCCACTTAGGAGTGAGTACATATGATATTTGTCTTTCTGGATCTGGGTTACCTAATTCAGTATCATGTTTTCTAGATCCATTTATTTGCCTGTAATTTTCAAGATGTCATTATTTTTTTCTGCTGTGTAGTACTCCATTGTGTAAATGTATCACATTTTCCTTTTCCATTCTTTGGTCAAGGGACATTTAGGTTGTTTCCAGGTTCTGGCTATTACAAACAGTGCTGCTAAGAACATAGTTGAGCACATATCCTTGTGGTACAATTGAGCATCCTTGGGGTATATACCCCAAAGTGGTATTTCTGGGTCTTGAGGTAGGTTGTTTACTAATTTTCTGAGAAATTGCCATAATGATATCCAAAGGGGCTGTATCAGTTTGCACTCCCACCAGCAATGCAGGAGTGTTCCCTTTACCCCACACCTCTCCAGCATAAGTTGTCATCAGTGTTTTTGATCTTGTCCATTCTTACAGGTGTAAAATGGAATCTCAGAGTTGTTTTGATTTCCATTTCTCTAATGGCTAAGGATATTGAACATTTCCTTAAATGTCTTTCAGCCATTTTAGATTCCTCTGTTGAGAGTTCTCTATTTAGGTCTGTACCTCATTTTTTTTTATTGGATTATTTGTTCTTTTGATGACCAATTTCTTGAGTTCTTTGTATGTTTTGGAGATCAGACCTCTGTCTGATGTGGGGTTAGTGAAGATCTTTTCCTTTTCTGTAGGCTGTTGTTTTGTCTTGTTGACTATGTCCTTTGCTTTACAGAATCTTTTAAGTTTCAGGAGGTCCCATTTATTGATTGTTTCTCTCAGTGTCTGTGCTACTAGGGTTATATTTAGGAAGTGGTCTCCTGTGTCAATGTGTTCAAGTGCACTTCCCACTTTCTCTTCTGTGAGGTTCAGTGTGGCTGGCTTTCTGTTGAGGTCTTTGATTCATTTGGACTTGAGTTTTGTGCATGGTGATAGATATGGATCTATTTTCATTCTTCTACATATTGATACCCAGTTATGCCAGCACCATTTGTTGAATATGCTTTCTCTTTTCCATTTTATATTTTTTGCTTCATTGTCAAAAATCAGGTATTTGAAGGTGTGTGGATTAAGAACCGAGTCCTCGATTCAGTTCCATTGGTCCTCCTGTCTGTTTTTATGCCAATCCAAGGCTGTTTTCAGTACTGTAGCTCTGTAATAGAGTTTGAAGTCAGGGATTGTGATGCCTCCAGAAGTTTCTTTATTGTACAGGATTGTTTTGGCTATCCTGGGTTTTTTGCTTTTTCATATGAAGTTGAGTACCATTTTTTCAAGGTCTATGAAGAATTTTGCTGGGCATTGCATAGAGTCTGTAGATTGCTTTTGGTAAGATTGCCATTTTACCCCATAGCATGGGAGATCTTTCCATTTTCTGGTGTCTTCTTCAGTTTTTCTCTTCAAAGATTTAAAGTTCTTGTCATACAAGTCTTCCACTTGTTTGGTTAGACTTACTCCGATATATTTTATGCTATTTCTCTCAATTGTGAAGGGCGATGCTTCTCTTTTTCTTTCTCGGCCCATTTATCATCTGTGTAAAGAAAGGCTACTGACTTTTGAGTTAATCTTTTTCCTTGCTATATTACTGAAAGTGTTTATGAGTTGTAGAAGTTCCTTGGTAGAATTTTTGGGGTTGCTTATGTCATCAGCAAACAGTGAGAGTTTGACTTCTTTTCTAATTTGTATCCCCTTGATCTCTTTTTCTAGGTTCTATCATTAATGGCAGAAAAACTGCATTACACAGAGGTCTGGGAGCATTTTTATATCTAAACTCAGCTTTCCAAAGGAGCAGCTTGGATATGATGCTGCCATCAAACATCTGAAGGAAGACTTCCTGTTTCAGTTTAATGATAGAACCTAGAAGAAAAATTAAACCTGTGGAATTTATGCAGCGAATAGTAAAGCCTTGATTGAGTGTTAGGGATCATGCCAGCTGATGGGTAGATTTTCAGTCCATCAAACTACTTGTTTTTCTCATAATTATGCATATAGTTTTATGTATATTTTTAGCTGAAGTAGTTATTCATTTTAAATGGACAGGATTTTGACCCTGAGTCTTTGTCATTAAATTCTTCCAGTGCAGAATTTCTGACTACAGTATATTTGACTGAGTGACTGAGTTTCTAAATAACTGTGTTTCATATTGGCTTGTACAGGTTTTTTTAAAAATTACTTTTTTTTTTGCCTGTAGGGTAGGGCAGGTTAGGCATGTACCATCTTGTATATATGGAGCTTAAGGGTTTTCATTTTCTCCTTCCACCACATGGTCTCCAGCTATTTAACTCAAATCATCACGCTTAGTGGCAAGCGCCTTTACCTGATGAACCATCTCACCAGCCCCTGTTCCATTTTGGTGATGGCTTTGTCCCCTGGCAAAGGAATTTATTTGAACAGTGTTTAACCCAGAATAATTACCACATCACCTCCAGTGGACCTTAGCTGTTAGATCAGAGAATGACATTATTCAGTTCTTTTGGTGTTCTTAGAGAAAGTAAAGAAACACAACCCAGTTGGCATTCTGTAATTTCAGCCACCATGCCTGGTGTTAAGCTTATGCTTGACAGGTAGGGCACCGAGAGACACAAGACACCTCTTTTAAGGACAGTCTGCTGAATTTATTGAGATTTTTTACAAAAGCATGGATAACTAGAAATTAGCTGAATCTCCAGAAGATCCCTCCCTTTTGCAGAGGAGGGCCCACTCATTCATCCTGGCCACTGGGCTAGCTTATCCCCGAAATGACCACACAGAAACTGTATTAATTAAATCACTGTTTGACCCATTAGCTCTAGTTTCTTTTTTTTTAAATGTTTATTGATTTATTTATTATGTATACAATATTCTGTCTATGTGTATGCCTGCAGGCCAGAAGAGGCCACCAGACCTCATTACAGATGGTTGTGAGCCACCATGTGGTTGCCGGGAATTGAACTCAGGACCTTTGGAAGAGCAGACAGTGCTCTTAACCACTGAGCCATCTCTCCAGCCCCTAGCTCTAGTTTCTTATTGGCTCATTTTTACATCTTAATTTAACCCATTTCTGTTAATCTGTGTATTGTCACATGGCAGTAGCTTACTGGCTAAAATTTCCAGTGTCTGTCTCCTGCAGATCCATGGTGGCTCTCTGACTCTGCTTTCTTCCTCCCAGAATTCAGTTCCGTCTTCCCCGCCTACCTAAATTCTGCCCTATCAGGCCAAGGCAGATTCTTTATTCATTAACCAATGAAAGCAACACATTGACAGAAGGACCTCCCACATCACCATCCCAGCATGGGACTTATTCACGAGAGCTGTATCTTTGTAGTCTTAACCCCTAGTCTACCTTCTCCCTTTTATATACTTCATCACACACTGTGCCCAAGACCAAACACAGCTGAAGGGAATGAGGGGACTGAGTGTTGACTAGGATCTCAATAGTACCAACTCTGCCTTCTGCCCAGAAGTGTTAGCATCCCTATTACTGTTGCCATGTATGTAGCTGTCACTGTATTGCTTGCTTTTCTTGTTGTGATGACTGAGGACCAAGGTGTTTTGTAGGTCACACAGTCATCTTCATGATCACAGATGGTCTTGTCATGCCTGCAGAAAATACCTCACCTCAGCACTTAGTATATTTTTTATATAGAAATTTGAAGCTCAGAAGCACTTCCTAATCTATCATTTTTCTTTTAGCCAGAATTTGGAAAAAAGCACATTAATTGCTCTTTGCCTTTCTGGTCTCCTCTCACTAAAAACATCTCTCTCCCTCTCCTCCCGCCCTCCCTCTCCTGATCTCCAGCTCTCTCTCTTCCCCATCCTTCTTCCCCCCTCTCTTGTTGATTCTTGTTCACCCTCTTTTTCAAGACAAGATCTTATGTAGCCCTTAAACAAATGATCCTCTTGCCTCTACCTTTCGAGCACTAGATGAAAGGGGTGGACTACCATACCATAGTTGGCATGAGGACATAATTTTTGACCCTTATTTTCTTATCTCCTATATAAATTTTATATGTTTAGTGTTTTTTAAAGACTCATACTTAAAATAATAATTAAAATAGGATTTATTTAGTATTTCCCGGTTTACAAAGTGCTTTCACATGCTCTGTCTCATGTAATCTTTCTAACTACTCTGTGCCACAAATGTGGTTCTTTAAATGCCCTGCTATGAAAATGTCCTGTTTTTCTTCTAGTTACTCTCTTCTGTTTTATACAGTAAGGTGAAGAAAATACTTTTAAAATACCACTTGATTTTTTTTTCCCCTGGCATTAGAGTATTGGTGATTCTCAGCAAGCTGAAGAATGGAGCAAAAAATTACCCATATGTCAGTTTCTCATAAAGAGCACACAGGAGGAGAGTTTATCTAGTTCATGGTTCCAGATGCTTCAGTTCTTGATTCCCTGGGTTTGTTGCTATAGGCTGGTGGTGAGGCGAAACATATGCGTAAATGGTGTAGTACAGCAGAGCTGTGCACCATTGGGTCTGGAAGAAAGAGAGAGAAAAAAGATTCCATAAACTAGATAAACCATTCAAAACTATGTCCTGGCGACTGACTTCCTTTTATCAGGCCCCATATGCTAGTTTTTATTATCTGTCAATAGTGCCATCAAATTATGAATCCACCAGTGAACTAATCCATAGACTGACTAATTCAAGTCAGCCTTTCCTGATCCAGTCTCCTCATAGTCATTGGACCCACAAGCTAGGACCAAGTCAATTTGCTTCACTTTAGCAAACATCTGTTACTCTATGTCAGATACTGCATTAGTTGCTGGGGATATAAGAAGCATTTATGGTTAGGGATGTAGCTTAATGATGGAACGTTTACCAAGCCTAACAGATAAGGCTCTGAATTTAATCCTCAGTGTGCACACACATGCTTATCTCTCCCCCCCACACACACACACAGAGACAGACAGACAGAGAGAGACTCTAAACATTCTTGTCCTTAGGAAACACACCACTTCCCTAAGGTAAAAAGAAATTATATATATATATATATACACACCTGTCTCTTTGCTCTTCAGAGACTGAGGCAGGAAGATTGTAATGAATTCAAGGCTAGCCTGGACTACATTTTGAGAGCCTGTTTCCAAACATGGATGGATGGATGGATGGATGGATGGATGGATGGATGGATGGATGGATGGATGGGATAGATAGATACAGAGGGGTGTGATTGAATATACCTTTAATCCTACCACTGTTGGGAGGCTAAGACATATGATCTTGAGTTGAAGGCCACCCTGGTCTAGATGGCCAGGAAGACTGACAAGGGCTATATAGTGAGATACTGTCTTTAAAAAAAAAAAAGAAGAAATGACATTTCATTTTTCTAGAAACTAGATGTTCATTTGTTATTAAACTTCTTGAACCTCATATAAAAAACCAGCTCCAGGCTGCTCAATGCTACATAATGAGACCCTGTACCTCCCTAAAAAAATCTGAAGGAAATTTTTTTTTCAGGCTGGGGATGTTCAGTAGTAGCACAGGGTATGCCCAGCATGTGGAAGACCCTGAATTCTATCCCCAGTATCACAAAATACACACACACACTAAAAACAAGAGGAAATGCCCCTAAACGCAGTCTGGTATTCTGGTTTGTTTGTTTGTTTGTTGATTGTTTGTTTTGTTTTTCAAGACAGGGTTTCTCTGTGGCTTTGGAGCCTGTCCTGGAACTAGCTCGAACTCACAGAGATCTGCCTGCCTCTTCCTCCTGAGTGCTGGGATTAAAGGCATGCACTACCACCGCCCAGCTCAGTCTGGTATTCTGACTGGACTCAAACAACTAGAGAATATGATGCATGAGAAGAAGTGGTAAAAAGCCAGAAAGGTTTATTAGAAACAACCTGTGGATAGCCTTGTATGTGTATTCCTTTTCTGCAGTGCACACACCCAAGAGTATATTGTGATAGATCAAGGCCTCTGTTTACTAAGCTGCAGAACAAATAAGACACATTGTTCTTGAAAACTTTTTTTTACTTGTAGAGTTAAAGAAATATATTTATATTAAAATGAGTTTATAATATTAAAAACTGTTTTTTAAAAAAAATTGTGGGAGAACATGAGCAAAGAAGTCGGGACCACGAGGGGTGCACCCACCCACTGAGACAGTGGAGCTGATCTACTGGGAGCTCACCAAGGCCAGCTGGACTGTGACTGAAAAAGCATGGGTTAAAACTGGACTCTCTCTGAACATGGCGAACAATGAGGGCTGATGAGAAGCCAAGGACAATGGCACGGGGTTTTGATCCTACGCAATGTGCTGGCTTTGTGGGAGCCTAGCCAGTTTGGATGTTCACCTTCCTAGATATGGACAGAGCGGGGAGGACCTAGGACTTACCACAGGGCAGGGAACCCTGACTGCTCTTTGGACTGGAGAGGGAGGGGGAGAGGAGTGGGAGGAGGGGGAGAAGGGTGGGAGGAGGGGGAGGGAAATGGGAGGCTGGGAGGAGGTGGAAACTTGTTTTTTTTTTTTCTTCCTTTTCTCAATAAAAAAAAACTAAAAAAAAATTGTGGGCCTTTTTTTGATGCTTGTGATCAAATGACTTAAAAGTTTTTTTTTTCTTTTTGAGATAGGATAGGGCCTTATATAGTTCTACTTGGCCTGGAACTGCTAACGTAGACCAAACTGACCTTGAACTCACAGAGATCCACCTGCCTACTGCCTACCCCACTTCTAGGGTTAATGGTATGTCACCCTATCCAACCTGGATTTTTTTTTTTTTTACTTAAATAAAAAAAGTGACCTTTATTCTTCAGGCCACTTTCTGACTTGAAATACTGTTTGTACCCAAATGTACTTTCTCTATTATCCAGACTCTTTTATGTACTAATTCATATTTTTGTCTTAACATCATCACATTTTATAATTTATTGGCTGAGGTTTTAATCAGGTACACAGGACTATGTGAAGAGCCAGGTTATGTTCTCTGAAGTTCAAGAACTGAGTGTGATTTAGTTGAACCGATGATGTTATATGCTAGATATTAAGACATTCAGATGCATTCCCTTCTGCTCTTGCTTTTCTAGTTCATGTTTATGCTGCTCCATATATAGTCATTCAGAGTCATAGATCTGTTGATGAGATTACTTCCAAATCATCTGTTTTAAACCTAGAATGGTATTAAACTTTTTCCAATACAGCCATAGCCTTTCCCAGTTTTTGCTTTCACTGCTCCTTGTCAGTCTTCACCCCTTTCCAATATTCATTAAATAACTTACAGCCCCACACTCTGTGCCACTATCTGCCTGTAGTATCTCCTGCTTTATTTTTGTTTACTTTTGCAGTTTCTTCTTCCTGAAATGATCTTACCCATTCTCCAGCAGCTTGTTCTTTGTGTCTTTGTGGAAGAGGGAGGGCAAAGGGAGAAAATTCAACTCCTGAAACTTCCTGATTCTTCTGTCATCTATAGTAATTATTTTCTCTTCATGTTTACAGTGGTAACCAGGTTCATTCCTTGGTTGCACATGATCACCACCTTGGTTCACCCGAAACATTAAATCTTTCATTTTGTCCTACCTCTTAACTACTGATAGAGAGGTCAGGGGAGATTTGAGACAAGAAATCGTGCAGCCCAAACTGGCCTTAAACTCAGTGTGTGGCCAAGGATGACCTTGAATTCCTGATTCTCCTGCCTCCAGCCTCCAAATTTAAATTTCTATCTTTGAAACTGTGGCGTTTCTTCGTAGCTCACTTTATATGCCATAATAACTAAGAAGTAATAAGGTTGCATGTATGTGGGGTGCATAAGGGAGAGAAGAGGAGGTAGATTTGGTTGGTTTTCTCCATTTTAAAACAAACGAGTCTCTTGTGTAGCTTACATCTTTAGATTCTCAAGCTGTTTTTGTCCTAGTCCTGCTGGTTCTCATTATCTGTTTAGCCTTTCACTTAGCTCTGTCTTCAAATACAGGAGCCCTGTTAGAACAATCTATCTTTCTCATAACCTTGTAAGCTAATGTCACTAAATGTATACATTCTCTTTTTCCCTTAGGTAAAAATCTCTACACCAATGAATATGTAGCCATTAAACTGGTGAGTAGGATGTGTGTGTTTGTGGTCTTTGTGTATTGATGCTAATATCTTACAGAAAGCCATTGTAGGGCATTCACATTAATGCTTATGCTATTTTTACTTTGTATACGATGCCAAGTAGTCATTTTTCCTCCATCAGGATGTTATAATGATAAAGCACTATATATTGTGTAATGTCAGATAAATGGTACTAACTGTAGCGGTAGCAAAGATGAGTCAAATTTAATTGATTGTATTGTGCACACTGTTTTTATACCTGGTGCCATGGAGGCCAGAAGACAGTGTTCCAGTCCCCTGAAACTGGAACTGGATGCTTGTGTACTAATTTGCTGATGCTGGGAATGAACCTGGGTCATCTTTAAGAACAAGTGCTCTAAACCAGTCAGCATTTCTCTTGAGCCCCTTGACATCTTTTTTTTCTTAACTGATTATCTATCTATCTATCTATCTATTGGTTTTTTTGAGACAGGTTTCTCTGTGTAGCTCTGACTGTCCTGGAACTAGCTCTGTGGACCAGGCTGGCCTTGAACTCACAGAGATCTGCCTGCCTCTGCCTCCTGAGTGCTAGGATTAAAGGCATGCCATTCCACCATTCGGTGACATCTATTTTTTAAATGTATGGCATTTATTGGTCTATTTACCAACAGAAAACCAAGTCTGACCATCTCATTGATGTTTTAAAACAGTGGTTCTTACCCTTCCTAACACTACAACCTTTTAATACAGTTCTCATACTATAGTTACCCCAAGCATAAAATTACTTCCATTACTAATTCATAACTGTAATTTCTCTACTGTTATGAATCATAAATATTTTTTGAAAGGGAGGTTTGCCAAAGGGGTCATGACCCATGTTGAGAACCATTGCTTTAAAAACCTATTAAGCCAGGTATGACTCCACATGCTTTTCAGCACATGCTTTTAATTCCACCACTTAAAGGAGGAGGCAAAAGGATCAGGAGGTCAGTGTCATCCTTGGGTTTATATTGAGTTTGAGTTTAAGGCAAAAGCATGTAAGTTCATTGTAAGTTCAAGGCCAGACTGGTCTTCATATTGAGTTCCAGGTCAGCCAGGGCTACACAGTGAGACCCTGCCTCAACAAAACAAAATGTTGTCAAACTATTTATAATGCTGCGTGCCTGTAATCCCAATAATTTGGGGAGGAGGGGTTGTTGTAGGAGGCCGCTTGTTTGTTCCCTGCTCTTCAGCCCTGAAATCATGACACAGAAACCATATTATTTGCAATACTGTTTGGCCAATAGCTTAAGCATATTTCTGGCTAACTCATATCTTAAATTAACACATCTCTATTAATCTGTGTATTGCCATTAGGCTGTGGCTTACCTTGTAAAGTTCCAGTGTCTGTCTCCGTCAGGGCTACTTCGCTTCCTCTGACTCTGCCTTCTTTCTCCCAGCATTCAGTTTAGTTTTCCCCACCTACCTCTGTTCTACTAAGCCATTGGCTGAAACAGCTTCTTTATTAACCAACAGTATTCACAGCATTCAGAGGGGAATCCCACATCATGGGGTGGGTAAGATATACACCTACTTAGAGGCTGTTCTGTGCCTTGAGACCCTATTTCAAGAAACAAACAAAACTCCCACAAAACATTCCCTATAGCCTTACTTAGTCTTATTATCTTCTTTAGCTTGTCAATTTGTGGGGTTGTTAGGATTCTTTTCTGAAAGAGTAGCAGTTGCCATATTAGTTTTTCTACAAAAGAGAGGATGAGTATCAGGACTTAGGACAAGCGGTGCCTTTGGAACTCTCTGGGCTCTGTTCCCCTTTTTGAGGAGTTTCCTGTAACTCAGGAAACTGGCCTTAAACTCAAACTCAATGTATACCTGAGGTATCCTGATCCTCCTGCTTCCTTTCAAGTGCTGAAACTTCATGTTTGTGCCACTATGTTTGGGTTTGGGGTTATTTTTGTTGTTTGTTGTTGTAATTGAGCTTGAACCTAGGACTTCATGCATGCTAGACAAGCACTCTACCACCAACCTATGACACCAGCACACACATGCCTGCTTGGTTTTTTTGTTTTGTTTTGTTGAGATAGGCTCACCTTTCAGCCCTGAATGACCCAGTTCTCAATGGGTAGCCAGACTGATTGTAAATTTATGGCAGCTCTTGTGTTTCAGTGCCCTCGGTGCTGGGATTATTGTGCAACTATACTGGTTTCTTTTTGTCTTTGACTTAGAATTCTTGACGAAATAGAGCAGGTAATGAATAAAGTAGAATGGCCAGGTGGTGGTGGCGCAGAACTCTAATCCCAGCACTCGGGAGGCAGAGACAGGTGAATCTCTGTGAGTTCGAGGCCAGCCTGGTCTACAGAGCAAGTTCAAGGACAAGCTCCAAAGCAACAGAGAAACCCTGTCTCAAAAAAACAGGAAAAAAAAAGAAGAGAGAGAAACAAAGAAAGAGCACATGTAGTGATGTAGGTCAAATATTTTTTAAGATGATCAAGTAAGAGTTTATCTACTTGTTTTTTGTAAAGAAATTTAGTTCTGGGAAGGTATACTATAGTGCATTTGTGGTTTGACTTCTTTTTTACACAGAATAATCTTTAATTATCTGAGGCTACTTGTAGTAAGGAGAGCGGCGGGCTGTGTCCCACCATCCGGCTAGCTTAACCCCGAAATAATTACACAGAAACTGTATTCATTTAAACACTGCCTGGCCCTTTTAGCACTAGCTTCTTATTGGCTAACTCTCACATCTTGATTAACCCATTTCTATTAATCTGTGTTCACCATGAGGTCATGGCTTACCGGCATGAGTCTAACCAACATCCGTCTCGGGTAGGAGATGCATGGTGTCTGCCACACTTCCCTTCTTCCCAACATTCTGTTCTATCTACTCCACCTACCTAAGGGCTGCCCTATTAAAAGGCTAAGGCAACTTCTTTATTTAACCAATGAAATCAACACAAATACAGAAGGACCTCCTACACCAGCTACTGAACAAGAAGAAGTACTCCTCAAAACACTTAAAACAAAGTGTGTTAGTGGCCCCTGGTAATTCCAGCACTGTCGAAGCGGAGGTAGGAGTATTTTAAGTTTGAGGCCTGCCTGAGCTATATAGTAAGTACAATGAGACCCTGTTTCAATAAGCTAAAAACAAACAAAATAACTTTTGGGGAAAAAAAACCACCCCAAAATAATGTAAAAACTTGCACCTTTAAATTTCTGTTTTACTACTATATTTTTGACATTATTTTTCAAGGCTTCTTTTGAGGCTTTCTGTCTAGATTTCTTCTATCACATTCTTACCACTTTGGTCTATATAGATATGTTTCTATAACATTAACAATACCATTGACAGACATTTCACTTTTTCTTCAGTGGCCTTTATTAGGCTTTATTCCGCTTTGTGTGGGCAATATAAAAAATAGAATTTGGGGTGGGGGTTATATCTCAGTTGTAGAGTGCCACTATAATATAGGTGGGGTCCTGGGATCAAAGGAAGGATAGAAGATGGAGGAAGGCAGGAAGGAAAGGCTGAAATGAGAATTCCTGTTTAGAGTATAGCAGTTCTAGCTGTGGGTTTCATCCCTTGCTGTTGAGCTTATTCAAGGGACATAGAGCAATAGTAACTGATCTCCTTTCATTGTATAAGACAGCCATCTGCCATTGATCTAGGATTTCAGGCAGGCGTGCATGTTCCAGAATAGCTGTGATTCTGGCAGATGGCCAGCTCTCTGTTTATAGGCAATCAACATCTACTACATAATTGCAGGAAACTTGGTACTGCTGTTTGTTTTTTGTTATTTGAGACAGGGTCTCTGTGTAGCTCTGGCTGTTCTGGAATTGGCTCTGTAGACTGGCCTCGAACCCAGAGATCTGCCTGCTCGTGCCTCCCATGTGCAGGGATTAAAGGCTTGTGCTAACACCTCAATTCTACTTCATTTGGATCTTCAGCTCTTGTTTCTTTAGTTTTTAAGAACATTTAAAAATTCATAAAGTAGAGCTGTATGCGTATATATGTTTGCCATGAAGTCCTGATAACCTGTGTTCAATACTCAGAACCTGCATAAATGTGGAAGGTTCCCCAAAGTGTCCTCCAACCCACACACAACACACAGACACACACACAGACACTGTGGCACATGTACTCCTCCCCTATACACACATCATCATCATCATAAATAACTGAAGACTACTTAAAGTATACAAAGTAGGGAGTGCAGATGTGGCTGAGCAAACAGTAAAGCGCTTGGAGAGAACTGTAGTTTAGTTTCTAGTACCCATGTCAGGTAACTCACAACTACCTGGAACTCCAGTCTGGGGGGATCCAGCTCCCTCTTCTAACCTTATGTACATGTACATACATACATACGTACAGAGATCAAAACACATGCACATAAGTAAAAATAAATCTGAAACATATATACAAAGTAACCAGATGTGATGGTTCCCATTTGTAATTTCAGCCCTTGGGAGGTGAAGCAAAGGGATCACTGAAAGTTCTAGGCTAGCTTGGGTTGTAGAATGAGAGATCAAGCCGCCCCCCCTCCCCCACCCGCCCTGAAAAACAGCAATAACAAAAACCAGTAAGGTGTCTGTCTGTTTCACAGCTGCAGTCCCAGTACACAGGAGGTATTGGAAGTAGAGAAAGATCTGGAATTTAAGACCATTCTCAGCTACTTAGCAAGTTATTCATCTTGCTGCTTTTCTCTAAACTGCTGTTTGTATGTTTGGCAGACTTTCTGTTCTTCATGCTTCCAGAACAGGTCCTGAAGCCATATTTGTTTGAATAGTTTTCAGCCATGTGCTCAAGAGACTAGCTGAAGGATTTATCTCTCTGGAGCTAGGCAGTAATTTTCTTGCTCTAATTTCATCTCATTTTGTCCCCTCTGTTTCTCATGAAGTTATGCTGGTGATTTTGCTATTAAACACATTCCATAACTGGCTACTTTGTTGGTGATAAAGTAGATGACGTAATCAAATGAAGAGTGGTTCTTCTATATGAAGAGAGCAGTCAAGTGACTATCAGGTGTTAAGTGCGTTTCTCTTAATTAACTATAATAATAACACAAAGCTCAGTTCTAGTGATTGTGGAACCTGTGAGTTTGTCTTTCGTGGAGTTCCTAGAAGATATAAAATACTCAATGTCTGAATTTATTTAGCTTGAACTTTTCTAAAAAGCAAAGGGTGGATGAATTAGGTAATTTGAAAGAAGCTTCTGAGTTCTGTGATTTATAGATTCTGTGTCCTAAGAAAAATGTAGACCGTTTGGTTGATTTGTTTGTTTGTTTGGTTGGTTGATTGGTTTTTCAAGACAGAGTTTCTCTGTATCTTTGGAATCTGTCCTGGAACTAGCTCTTGTAGACAAGGCTGGCTCCAACTCACAGAGATCTACCTGCCTCTGCCTCCTGAATGCTGGGTTTAAAGGTGTGCACTACCCGGCAATAGACTGGTTTTTTCTTTTAGATAACAATAATTTATTGTGTATTCTGAAATAGAAGTTTTCAAATGTTGCTATTACAAAAATATGATAAATGTTTAAAGAGCCAGGCTGTAACTCAGTTGGTAGAATGCTTACCTAGCATGCATGAAATCCTGACTTTGATTCTCTTCACCACATAAAACCGTTTGTGGTGGCACATGCTTATGAGCTCCCAGAAGTAGAATTGATTGACTACATACATACATTTTCTATTGCACCATTCATTTCATTCATCCGTTCATTCATTTTGTTCTCTGAGGTGGGCTGGCATGTAATTTAAGCTTTCTTTGAACTTGATATGTAGCCAAGGATAACCTTGCACACCTCATCTTCCTGACTTCATTTCTCCTGTGCTGGAAAAGTGGACGTACTGGCAGCTGCGCCATTTTCAATTAAGGCTAGCAACACAGAACAGTTCTAGTTTCTCCATAGTACGAACACTACCCTTCTGCTTTGATAGTAGGCATCCTAGTTGAGTGTACAGGTTCAAGGAGTTTTGGTTGTGGTGGCTGTTGTAGTTTTGTTTTTTATAAAGGGCCTTATTCTGTCATGTGCAGATCATCTCAGAAACATTCTGAAAAATCTAAGATTGGAAGAAAAGCCCATTTCTTGAAATTTGACCACAGTTTTTCTGTTTGGGTTTCAGGAACCAATAAAATCACGTGCTCCACAACTTCATTTAGAGTACAGGTTTTATAAACAGCTTGGCAGTGCAGGTAAGTCCCTTTATTTCTTTCCATTATTAACACACTACTTAGTTGATACCTTAATTTTGTCTGGTTTGCCTCCTTTCCTAGACCATTTATCTCCCTAGTTTTGGATAGGTGATCTATGTGACCCACCAAACATTGCTTGTTCTCTGGTCCTGGAGGTGCAGTTATGAGGGGATTGTTGGTGTTGTGACCCTGCCACAGGTCAACCTTTAGATGTTTTCACCTGCTTAAAACACACATGCTATGAGGATTTGAAATTTGTCCCTTTATATACCAGAGGGAAAAGGATTGGTCATTTGCATGTTGTGCTTTAGAGCTTTGATTGAAATAAATCCTAAAATGCAATGCTGGGATTTTACTCATTGTTTTGTTCATTTACAAGAGTCATGTATGGGCTGGAGAGATGGCTCAGCAGTAAGAGCACTGGCTGCTCTTCCAGGGGATTTACCCCATTTTGATTTCCAGTGCCCACATGGTGGCTTACAACCATCTGTAACTGCAGTTCCAGGGGATTCCATATCCTCTTCTGGCTTCCTCAGGCACCAGGCTCACATATGGTGCACAGACATATGTACCACCCACACACATAAAAATAATAATAAAGTAGAATTTTTTTTAATTCTAACTGGAAACTAAGTTCTCACAATATGTGTTTAACTTAAGACTTGTTTCTCTAGCCTGAGAATAAAGTTGATGGGATTTTGTTGTTTGTTTATAAATAAATATCTGCATATACTATTTTTCCATATATAGCTAGACTGTATTCATTGAGAAACATTGTACGTTCACAATAACACTCAAATTGTAAGTCAGGGCTTCCAGATCATTTCTAGTTATTCCATTGTTTTTCTCCATATGAAATAGTTAGTTCTTCCATATGATGACTTATTTGCCCAAAGTGCTTATCTTTAGCTCTTCTCTCTAACTTGAACTAGTTCTTCCTGTACTTGATTCTTCTCTGACATTTCTGTATTATTTTGTAATAGAATTACTACATGTGTAACCTCTATAATTGTATGGTTTAAGACTTCATAGAATTTGATGCATACATTTTAAAAAATGAATTATCCTTTGGAATCCATTATAGATTCTCAAAGAACACTAAGGCTATGTTGGTCGGTTGAGACAGGGATTCAAAGCCCAAGCTAGCCAAGATTCCTTCTGCTCCAGTTGTCACCTCCTAAGTGCTGGATTATAGGTGTGCACCCCCACACCTGCTTCTCAGTTTTTGCTTTTGGTGTTCTTCCTAGTGTGATAATATTTATCTGGCCTAGTTTGATTTGGTTTGATTGAAATAGGGTTTTACTTAGTCACCACAGCTAGCTTGAAACTTACTATGTAGCCCATTCCAGGCTTGAACTCATGGTAGTCCTTCTGCTGTAGCCTCCCACGTACTAGGATTGCAAGTGGGAGCCTTAACACCTGGCTCATAATGTTGTAAGTTTCAAAATTTTCAGGGTGACAACTGTCTTACCCTAGTTATGAAAAAAAACATTTAAACACATCTTACAAATAGCAGACATAGGTTAAAACATGCGTGGTCCAACTTAGCAGATATTTGAGTGGGCATGGGGAAGTGACCAGGCCAATTTCCACTATTTCTTCTATAATTCCTTCCAGACAGAGCCACCACAGCAGGCCAATCTTCTCTTTTTATTATAAAGCCACGTGGTTCACATCTGTAATCCTTACAGTATTGGAGACTGAGGTCAAAGGGTCACTTGAGCCCAACAGTTTGAGACCACATCATCTGAAAATGCAAAAACAGAGCTAGCATATAGGTCAGTGGTGGAGCACTCTCTGTTCAACTGTGGAAAAGGTTGTTTACATGAGAATAAAATCTGCACTGTTGGAGTTACACTCTTTCCAAACACAGAACACAGAACAGTGTAGTCTCGAGGTTTGGACATTCCCTGTAAAGAAACATTACACAAAGAACATTAGAAAAGAGGGGGGTGCTACAAAAAATGCCTTACAAAATTACAGCAACAACAAAAGAAAGCAGCAAAGAAAAACTAGAAGCCCTGCTTTTGGTATGTCTGTTTGCTGCTAATGGGAATAGGAGGGCTCTGTTCTCTTCAGGCCACTTCTCACTGTCTGGAAAACTCTTGTTGGTTTTTATCCCTGTGTCTCTTCTGGGAAATCGTCTAAAAGTTACATCTTCTGCATTTTATTATTATTATTTGTTTGGTTTTGGTGTATGTAAGCTAGAGTTGATGTTGTGTGTCTTCCTTTATTGCCCTTCACCTTATGTTTTGAAACTATCAGTAAACCTCACCATTTTGGTGTGACTAACTGGCCAGTGAGTTCCCTATCACTAGATTATACACAAGTACTTCACCCACTGAGCCATCTCTGCAGCATCTTCTACGCTTTTTGTGAAATTCAATAGTGTTTTCTGTCTTCTTTTTTTTTCACTTTTGAGCTTGCACACTAATTTTTTCTTTTTTTCTATTCTATTCTTTTTATTTATGTATTTATTTATTGATTGATTTTTCAAGACAGGGTTTCTCTGTGTTACAGTCCTGACTGTCCTAAAACTAACTTTCTAGACCAGGCTGGCCTCAAACTCACAGAGATTTGCCTGCCTCTGCCTCCTGAGTGTTAGGATTAAAGGTGTGCACCACCACTGCTCAGCAGCTTTTTTCTTTTCAAACATTTATGTCTATGGGTGTTTTGCTTGCATGTATGTTTTATACCTTGTGCATGCCTGGTACGAGAAGAGGGTGTCAGGTTTACTAGAAATAAGGTTATTGGCAGTTTGTCAACTGCTCAGTGAGTGCTGGGAATCTAACATGGGTCCTCTGAAAGAGCAGCCAGTACTCTTTACTGCTAAGCCATCTCTCCAGCCCCTTTCTTTCTGTTGTTGTTGGTTGGTTTTGGTAGTACCCTAAGCTGACCTTGAGTTTTTCTGTGTACCTCAGGCATTCTTGAACTTGAAGTCATTCTCTGTCTACTTCCTGTGTGTTAGGGTTAACACTCTACTCAGTGTTAGGTGTACAACTCTACTCAGTTTTACCCAGTGCTCTTAAAATAACTGGAGTGTGTGTTGTTCTCTGCAAATAACAAGTGGCCAGGCTTTTCCATGATGAGGAAAACTTTGGGAATGTTTACAATTTACCCTAGTGCAGTGGCTTTCAACCTTTTTAATGCTGTGACCCTTTAATACAATTCCTCATGTTGTGGTTGTTACCATTCATGACACTGGCCTGAGGCCTGCAGTGAGCAAGAGACAGACAGATATGCCATACAGAGAGAGAGCGGACAGGGTACCCAGGTGGCAGGGAAGATCAGCAGAATGATAACATTGGTGACGCCTAACCATAAAACTATTTTGTTTCTACTTCATAACTGTAATTTTACTGCTGTTATGAATTATAATATAAATATCTGATAGGCCAGATATTTGATATGTGACACCCCCCAAAAGAGTTGTGACTCACAGGTTGAGAACTGCTGCCCTAGAGCAAGAATCGATTTTGAATTTTCTTTAAAACATTTTTAGATTTATTTATTTTTATTGTATGCATATGAGTGTTTGACTATATATATATGTCTGTGCATCATGTGCACCTGTTGCCCTCAGAGGCCAGAAAAAGGTCTTAGATCTGCCCAAACTGGAGTCACAAATAGTTGTGAGTCTCCATGTGGGCCCTGGGAATTAAGCCCAAGTCCTTTGGAAGAGCAACAAATACTCTTAACTGCTGAGCCATCTCTCCACCCCTTCTTTTGAATTTTCTTAATAAATAATTGTGCATCTGCTTGACTTCTATCTAGCCATACCATTTACCATTCCTTGAGGTGTAAAATTCAATGTTGGAAGCTAAAAGATATTTAGAATTACCTATCTTGTTTCAAAAATCTGCCTTTTTATAATTTTCATAGTGTACACTTGGTTTTCATCTCAGCTGCTTTGTGCTATTGTTTACCGTACACCTCTGAGTCTACTTTTAAGCCAAACCTCCTCTTTTTTAAGTCTTTCTGTGTAATATGTGTTTTTTGTTTTTTTTATTATGTGTACAGCATTCCTTCCATGTATGCCCACAAGCCAGAAGGGGGAACCAGGTCTCATTATAGATGGCTGTGAGCCACCATGTGGTTGCTAGGAATTGAACTTGGGACCTCTGGAAGAGCAATCAGTGCTCTTAACCACTGAGCCATCTCTCCAGCCCCTATAATATGGTTTATAGATAACTTAATTATTGATAGTACACTAGCAAGCATGGGCACATATATAGAGAATATTCACACACATACTATATAGATGTAGACACAAATATTGTAGTGTTTTGATGATGATCCATGGGTTTGTTTGGTTGGTTTATTTCAGGGAGGAAGGAGCTAAGGATCGAACCCCAGTCTTTATAGATGCAAAACAAGTTGAATTATAATAGCTATCACTTTTCAGATCTTGAGACATAAGTAGCTTATAAATAGCCAAAGAAATTTTTTGGACTCTTATAAAGGAAAGCACTTAATTGGGTCTGGTTTATAGTTTCAGAGGTTTAGTCCCTTGTCATCAAGGTGGGAAACGGCAATGTGCAGGCTGAGAGTTCTACATCTGGCAGCAGGAAGAGACTGAGACACACTGGCCTAGCTTGAGTATCCGATACCTCAAAGCCTCCCCCCCCCCCCCCAGTGACACACTTTCTCCAACAATGTCACACCTACTCCTGCAAGGCCACACCTTCTAAAAGTATCTTTCCCTTGGGTCTATGGGGACCACTTTTATTCAAACCACCACACTCCCCAAGTCGCTTTTGGTCATGGTGTTTCATCATAGCAATAGTAACCCTATGACAAAGATATCAGTAGAATGAATGTTGTCATTTAAAACTCAGTACACAGGGCTGGGTGGTGGTGGCATACGCTGCCTTTAATCCAACATTCAGGAGGTAGAGACAGGCAGATCTCTGAGAGTTTGAGGCCAACCTGGTCTACAGAGCAAGTTCCAGGACAGACTCCAAAGCTACAGAGAAACCCTGTCTCAAAAAACCAACAAATAAATAAATAAAATAAAACTCAGTATACACTAAGGGCTTAGGAGGAAGGAGCGTTCTCCTACCTTCCCCAACCCTTACAGTGTCAACTCTACTGAATATTCTGAATGTGATTCATTAGAACCAGTAGCTCAATTGGCAGTGACAACTCCCACCCCAGTCATGTCAACAACAGCGAGTTTCCCTTGCATCCTCTCTGGAAGGTCCTCCCACCTAGTCCTTCTCCACCTCCTGATTCCCAGAGCTTCATACTGTACTTCAGACCTGTTCCAAGGAGCCCTTCTCTGCCCTCATCCTTTTATTCCCATTTCCCACTATAGGCTGGGACCAGCCACAAGTTGCTTCTGTCTGCAGATCTAACTCTAGGGCAGGTGGCAGTATGACCATTTTTTCCTGAATGACCTTCCAAAAACTTTCCCAGGAACAGACAGCCATAGGGCAAAGCAGGTGTCCAAGCTATATGACTGAGGAGAGGGAGATGGTGTGACACCAACCTCTCCTCACCCCCACAACAGGTACCATAAAAGCCCACTTAGAACTAACTGTGCCCCCTTCTTCCCCATACAACCTAGAGATTTCACGTATCCTTCCCCTTCCCTCCCTTCTACCCAGACCCACCCCACACATGCATATGGACAAACACAAACATACACAAGGAAGAATTGAGGGGGGGGACACTGTTTGTTTGGATCACTAAGACGTAACTAAGGAACTATAGTCACCAGAAATTCCCTTGCCAGCCAACAACAAGCTGCTCTAAGAAAACTGAGGAACAAGAAAAACAAACAAACAAACATGGGCTAAGCAGGGACAGAAGAATATAAAGGAGAAAGTCAAGCTAACCCTACTCCCAGCATCCTCCCAACATGACTTCTGGCTGGAAGAATAAAGGAAGGTAATCTACAAAGACATAGCCCTTAATTAAAATACTGAAAAACTGAAAGCAAGGATAATAATGCTGGACAGTAAGTTTCCCATCTGTGGGTTGCTTCATCAAGTTTCCTATACCAAGGGTCTACCACTGTAGGGCTTTGGTAGCAAGCAGGCCTGGGATAGCACCCAGATAATATCTTCAGATAACTAAACCAGGCAATAGTTGTCATAAATCACATCAGTTTATAGGTATCTCTTTTAGAACATTAGGATTTCAAGGGTGACAGTTCTTTATAAAGAAACCTATTGAGAAACAGTAAGAGTCATGTGTGAGGTTAGGATCTAAATTAGCATAAAAGGTGAAAAGTACAGATAATCTTGAAATTAGTCTTGGAAATCTTAAATTTTTTTAAAGTATGTTCTAAGTGGGTTTGTATATGTGCTCTTGCTCAATGGATATGTTTAATATGTATATAATACATCAATATGCAGCTATATTCACTGTGTATTTTGTGCAGTAGTGCAAAGTTTATATAACAGCCACACTTGCAAAATAACTTGTAGTAGCGTTATTTTTGTAAACTTTGCCCAAGCATGCATAATTAAATTTGTTCTTGTCCTTTCTACATCATGTGATCATGTGTGCCCTTTATTTTGCTAACTCCTCTTTCTCCTTCCTTCCTTCCTTCTTTCCTTCCTTCCTTCCTTCCTTCCTTCCTTCCTTCCTTCCTTCCTTTCTTCCTTCCTTTCTTTCTAAGGTAGGATCTCATTGTATCATTCTTGTCAGAGAATTACATACAGGCAGACTCTGGTGTGTCTTTCCTTCATTTTTTTTCTTTCTCACGCTGTAGGAAAAAGATCTAATATAGTGCCTGTCATTCGATGACCTCTTAAGAAACCTTGGGTAAAGAGGAGGCAGATGAGCAGTATATGTGTGGGGTCATCATCATTGTTCTGAGTGCAAGTAATTCAACTATTTAAGTTATGTTAGCCTTACTAGAAGACTGTAGGGACATGTCAGAAAACTAAGAAAGGAAAAATAGCCATATCATAAGGGATTGGAACATAGAACTTGGAAACCTCTGGAGATAAAGAGAACTAGTTTGTCTCTGGCTTTCTATCTAACTCTTCTTGTCACTCACTCTTTTGGGGGAGGGTTTTGAGACAAGGTTTCTCTGTAGCTTTGGAGCCTGTCCTGGAACTAGCTCTGTAGACCAGGCTGGCCTCAAACTCACTTCTGCCTCCTGAGTGCTGGGATTAAAGGCGTGCACCACCACTGCCTGACTCATACTCTTTATATTTTTCCTCCATCTTTCTCCTTAGTTTCTGTTTACCTGCCTCATCTCCTCCTCTCTCCCCATTTTCATCCTTTTCAGCTTCTTCTAACATTTGGTAGAAGACACTGTCTTAGTAGACAGAATTACCTCTAAATCTAAACATCATCGGGTTGGCTAGAGTCTTTAAGTCCCAGCTTGAACTGATTTACCGATCCAATTTAGGTTGGTTTTCTAGTCTTTATCTGATAGCTTTTTCAGAGGTTATGGGATCCTATAGTCATCACCACACAGCAAAGAACAAGTTTTCCAGGACTATTACTTAAGAACTGGGAGAAGCTGGACGGTGGTGGCACACGCCTTTAATCCCAGAGGCAGAAGCAGGCAGATTCTGTGAGTTCAAGGCCAGCCTGGTCTACAAGAGCTAATTCCAGGACAGGCTCCAAAGCTACAGAGAAACCCTGTCTCGAAAAACCAAAAATATAAAAAAAAGAAAAAGAACTGGGAGAAAATGGTTGCTAACATGACAAGAAAATAGTAGTGTCACAGAAAAATTATCATTTTATATGCATGATTGTTTTTCCTACATAGGTGTATTGCACTACATGTGTGCCTAATACCCTTGAGACCAGAAGCAAGAGTCAGATCCCCTTGAATTGGAGTTATAGACTGTTGTGAGCTGCCATGTGAGTGCTGGAAACCAAACCTAGGTCCTCTGTAAGAGCAACCAATATTCTTAAGTATTCAGCCGTCTCTCTTTTTTTTTTTTTTTTTGGTTTTTCGAGACAGGGTTTCTCTGTGGCTTTGGAGCCTATCCTGGAACTAGCTCTGTAGACCAGGCTGGTCTCGAACTCACAGAGATCCGCCTGCCTCTGCCTCCCGAGTGCTGGGATTAAAGGCGTGCGCCACCATCGCCCGGCTCAGCCGTCTCTCTTGTTCTTTATTTTTAACTATAGGTATGTGTGTGTGAGTATGTGCACATGAATGTAGTACCTGTAGAGGTCAGAGGAGGGCATCCAATTCCCTAGAGCTGTCTGACATGGGTTCTAGTTACCAAACTGAGGTCCATTACAAGATTGGTATATATTATTATGGCTGTGCCATCTGTCCTACTCCAGCATTTAAAAATCTTAAAGTATGTTTGTTATGCAAATTATATATTATTATGTGTTATAAATATTATGTCTTGTTTGGGTGTGTATGTGTGTGTGTTAGTTACTTTATGTTGCTACGATTAAACACTATGACCAAGACAACTTATAGAAGGAAGGAACATATAGAAGGAAGTTCCAGAAAAGTAAAAGCCCCATCACCAGTCCAGTAGAGAAGCATGACCGTAGCGGACATGGTGGCTGAAGCAGCAGCTCAGAGGTCATATCTCAAATTGTAGGCAGGCAGCAGAGAATGAACTGGGACAGACACCAGTATTTTTAATTCTCAAAGCCTACTCCCAGTGACATACATCCTCCAATAAGACCACACCTCCCAATTCTATCCCCGAAGTGCGACTGCCTGGTAACCAAATATGGAAACTTGCGTCTGTGGGGACATCTCATTCAGACATCACTGTAGGGGTGTAGTGGGGGCATGTACAGGCATGCTACCATGTGCATGTGGAGTAGAGGACAAGTTGCAGGAATAAGTTCTATCTTTTTGACTTGTGGGTCCTGGTGATGTAACCCAGTTATCAGGCTTAGCAGCCTGTTAAACCATTTTACCACCTGTCTTAAGACATTTTAAACAACTATGTGAGACTAGGATGTAGCTAAATGATAGGGTACTTGCTTATCATGTGCAAAGCCCTCATTTAGAACCCTAGCTCGTGCACCGCTGTATACTGTTGTGCCTTAGGATAATGAGTACTCCCAGAAAGCTGACCTTTCACAAAATCTGTGTTCATCCTGCTGCTCTTGGTTAAGAATCAGCTGAGAAGAAGCAAATGTCTGTCAAGAGAAGCAGCTTTCTCCTTCTCTGAATGATGAGTTGAAGTTAACACTTGACTTTGTCAAGCTTTCTTCTTTTGTGACTTGCTCCTCTCTGTAGAAGTGGCCTGCTCTAAATATATAATCCTCACATAAAGACCAAAAAAAAAAATACAGTCCTATCTTCTCGGTTAGATATCTGATATACTTTTGAATATCTTTTGCAGAACAGGCAACACCACCAATGCAACAGTTGCCCTGCTTGGGAGCAGAACCTAAATATACATGTGCATGAGTTGATGAGTCAGTAGCAAGAACCTGAGATTGCTGCATGAAAAGCTGCTCTGAGCTATAATAGGACAAGGTTCAGATAGATCAATATGTGACTATCTTTTCCTGAGGGAGTGAGTGACAGGAGTTGATGGGAGGGAGCAGAGAGGAGATATTCCACATTTACCTATGTTGTGTAGAAAGACAGACGTTCACTCTATCATTCTATTTCTACCCAACCTGAACTTACTATGTGGCCCATACTGGCCTCAGACTTCCTATTCCAGTCTCAAGAGTGCTATTATAGCGTATCAACCCAGGAAGAACTGTAAACCAATGTTTAAAGAACATTGATGTGTTTAAGTCCAATCAGTGACTCATGCCCGATGCTGGGTGAGAGTACAGGGAAGAGGGTTGCTTTATTTACTGAGCTTGAAAAGTTATAAATCACTATTTTGGTACTAATTATTTGTTTTTAATGTAATTATTTTTCATGTGTATGCCTTTGAGTGTATGTATATGTAGCACGTACATGCAGGAACCTTTTGAGGTTAGGTGAGGTGTCAGATCCTTTAGAACTGAAGTTACAGAAACCTTAATTGAGGTTGTTTCTAAATTAAATACCAGAAAACTTGCAAGTTGGTTTTGTTGAGTTAAAATAGCCTAAAATGGGGCTAGAGAGATGGTTCGTTATAGTCTGTTCTCCCAGAGGACCTAAGTTCAGTTCCCAGCACCCGTGTCAGGTGGCTCCAAACCTTTAATTCCAATCCCAGGAGATCCAATGTCCTTTTCCTGCCTCTAAGGGTACTGCATTATATGATGCACAGGCACGCATGCCAGCAAAACAGCTATATATGGGAAATCAAATGAGAGAAATTAAAGATGAAAAATGAATTTGGCCAGGTATGGTGGACACACATCTTGACTCCTAGCTCTGGGGAGTCAGAGACCAGCAGATTTCTATGAGTTCAAGGATAAAGTGGTATGTATACATTGTAAACTTCAGGCAAACTGAGGATATGTAGTTAAGGTCCTGTCTCATAACAAACAAAATTAATAAAATAAAAATTAATAAGATGGCTATTTCTTGTCTAAAGCAAAGACCTATAGATTTAAAAAAAATGTGGTTCTATGAATTCCCACCTGTCATTCCAGGAATGAAACAACATGACATTACCCTTTATTAATTATGTTAGTTGGCCCAAGAAAAGAACTGATATCTGAGACCTAACCCTGTAGGATAAGAATGAATTCTTTGATTGTATATGCCATGCGAGTTATCAGTCTGGATGCCCAGAATAGCTGTAAATGTGGACTAGTTTAAAAATTATAAACTTATTTAAAATATTATGAGGCTGTGGGGAGGATGTAACTAGATTAAGCATCTGTCTGGTATGAGCTGTGTAGGTAACTGTAGGTAACTTTATTATGTCAAAACATTACAAATATTAGGCACACTGAGAAATTGCTTTTACACTGGGATCTTACTCATTAAGTCTACTATGTAGTCAGAGAAAAGCCAAAACAGTTACTTATAATGCTGTAAGAGACTTGCTCCTCTTTTGGATCCAACCCCAGCTGACCCTTCTCTGCACTTTAGTACTCAGTTAGACCTGATGACACAGGTCTACGATACCAGGACTCAGGAGGCTACATATTGAAATCCTGTCTCAAAGGAGATAAAATGGGCCAGGAGTGAGGAGCAGAGAGGTCTCAGCAGGTAAAAATTGCTTCCTTTGCAAACCTGACCCCTGAGTTCAGTCTCCATTCTCTAAAGCTGTCCTCTGTCCTCCGTACAAGCATCATTGCAGATATACACACACAGAGACAGACAGACAGACAGACAGAAGATTAAATTTAAAAGGTTTTAAATTGTTTATAAAAAAGGAAGTCATAAAAAGCCACTCATAGTTTTGTAATTTCCAATACTTTTAAAAGTTGGGAAAAGCTCTCTTGCAAGAGAAAAAAACACTTATATTTTACACATTTTAGATTGTTAGTTTTTTCAGTTATAGTACAATGTTGTGAAATTGTTGACCAGTACATACCTCACAGTGACACAGAATATTGACACCCTTGTAGTGTGTTGTTTTTGCAAAGTTCAGATCAGCTGGAGGCATTTGCTCAGGGTGAAGGCAACATTTATTACTTGGAATTTGTGTTTTGCATTAAAAACAAGGTAAAATTCTGGAAATAAACCCAATTAGCAAGCCAGTGGTGGTGCACGCTTTAATCCTAGCACTCGGGGAGGGAGGCAGAGGTTAGAGGATCTCTGTGAGTTCAAGGCTAGCCTGGTCTACCAGAGCTAGTTCCAGGACAGGCTCTAAAGCTACAGAGAAATGAAAAAAACAAACAAAAGCCCAATTAGCTTATGCATAGGTGACTGTATGGAGAATTATGGTCCTAGGCAAAGATTTAGAAGAGTGAGTGGATCACCAGAGCCTGTCAGTGAGGCTCATTTTTTAGATAAGCAAAATGGTTAATGTTACAGTGCCTATTTTTTTCCTTTTAACACTAAGGTGTACACTTTGTGTTGTTTTGTCTTAATATTTATCTTTCTTACTGCTGGCCTGTTTTCCTTATTATCAAAGCCAATTTTTGGACATTGAATAGGACATAGTAATTACTTTTAGAGCAGTGTTCTCTACATTCCTAATGCTATGACACTTTGTACAGTTCCTCCTTGCTGTGGTGACCCCAGCCATAAAAGTATTTTTCTTGCTACTTAATAATTCTAATTTTGCTACTGTTGTTAATTGTAATGTAAACATCTGTGTTTTCCAATGGTATTAGGTAAGTCCTGTGAAAGGGCCATTCAACCCACAAAGCAGTCATCTCCCACAGGTTGAGAACCACTGCTTTAGAGGATGCTTGTTTGAAATTGAGACTAGGGAAAGTTTTACTCCAATCTAAAGACTAGAGTAAACTCAGTGATTGTCAGAGGTTTCACACAGCCTTCAGACACTCCCAATCCTTATCTTAGTACATCAAGGTTAATCCTTTAGAGGTGGTCAAATATTTAATATCTTAAAAACTATCAAATACTATAGAACAAAAGTCTGTATAATTGGTGAAACAAAATTTTCTTTCCATTCTAGTTAAAGATTATATAAAGCAGACATGGTTGTGCACACCTTTAATCCCAACACTCAGGAGGCAAAGGCAGGCAGATCTCTGTGTGTTTGAGACCAGCTTGGTCTTCATAGAGTTCCAAGCCCACCAAAGGAATAGTATGAATCTGTTTGCTTGTTTGGTTTAAAAGATTGAGAAAGATATATATATTCCTTGTAACCACTACTCAAATAGCAATTTACTTGCTTCCTAAAACCCTCTTATATATTTTTTAATTTTTTTATGATTTATTTAACTTTATTTTCTGTGTATTGGTGTGAAGGTATCAGATCCCCTGCAGCTGGATCTTCAGACAGTTGTGAGCTTCCATGTGGGTGCTGGGAATTGAACCTGGCAGTCAGTGCTCTCAACCACTGACTCTCCAGCCCCCCCCTTATATTTTTAGAATGAAAATTGATAAGCATGCTTTAGAGAAAACAATAGCAGATATATTTTGTTCTTGTTTTTCAAGACAGGGTTTCTCTGTATAACAGCACTGACTGCCCCAGAACTCACTCTGTAGACCAGACTGGTCTTGAACTCACAGAGATCTACCTACCTTGGCCTCTGAGGTGCTAGACTTAAAGGTGTGGGCCACCACTACCTAGCTAAAAGATTTTTTTTAACGTTGGCAATCAGTTATAGTGTCATTTTCCTTCTGTAATTCTTAAGTAATTTATAGTCCATCCACTAAAATTGTTTGTCAACTCTACACCTCTGCATTCTTGAACTTTGAACAGCCTAACGTGTTTAACTTTCCACTGCATTTTCCTCTTTTTAGCTCATAATGCTTTAATTCATCATCCCTGACTGAACTATAAAATATGTTTTACCAATTTAGTGATAAGCCAAGGAAAGTTGGGTTTGCGGGGGCTTGCTTGGTTTTTTTTTTTTTGTTTGTTTGTTTGTTTGTTTGTTTGTTTGTTTGAGACAGGGACTCTCTATGTAGCTCTGGCTGTTCTGGAACTCACTTTGTTGACCAGGCTGGCCTCGAACTCACAGAGATTTGCCTGCCTCTGGCTTCTGAGTGCTGGAATTAAAGGCGTGTATCACCACCACCCAGCTCAAAAGTAATGTTTTCACTAACAAAAATGTACTACTATTTTAACAAATATGTTAAAATAAAAGTATAAGAAAAGGGTTCCAGATACAAAATAAATCAAGGTCCAGAGTCAGATATGGGTCTGTACATTTATTATTTGGTTTTGGTACTTGAGACTTGATCTCAAAACCCAAGCTGGTCTTAAACCATGGATCCTCCTGTCTTCATCTCCCACATACGGGGCGCTAAGATTACACACCTCTACTACCACACCCAGGATGTGTCTACATTTACCAAAGTGGTTTTCACTTAGTATCCTTAAGTGTTGCTCTAGGCTAAATCCTGGGCATGCCATGATATGAAAGATGGGCACTGCACCAAGTTCTTATGAAGGAGAAACATTCTGTGACTAGCTCCACAGAAGCAGACTTAGGTTTTGAGAGTTGAGAGGAAGGAGAGAGTTACAGGTGCTTGGGCCAAGCTAAATGCTAAGAATAGAACTTCCTTCCTTCCTACTCCTTCTCCAGCCTCACTTCTGTCTGTCAGAGCTGAAGTCCTTTAATCTAAATGTTAAGTGTAAACTACACAATCAATTTCAAAGATTTTGCCCCCTCCAAGTTTAAAATATAATTTAAAAATTGGTTCCATCTTTTGGATTGGATAGCTAGTTCAGAGGTTCAGAGCCCTGGTTGCTCTTTCAAAGGACCCAGGTTCAATCCCCAACATCCACATGGCAGCTCCCAACTATATCTAGCTCTAGTCCCAGCAGGTCTGACTTGCTCTTCTGGCCTGCTCTGGCACTCCATGCATGTAATATACAGATATACATGTAGGCAGAACACCATACATAGAGACTAAAAAATAAAGGTTATAAAATATTAAAAATAAATGGCATGTTAAAACTTTATTTTGGATATTAGATAAGCATAATATATTAATACATTTAATTTCACATATTTTTACTTTTAAAATGTGGCTCCTAGAGAAATCTAAAAGAAAATTCATGGCTCTCATCTGGGTGTGGTGGTTCACATCTGTTATCACAGCTCTTGAGAGGAAGAGGCAGGAGGATCAGAAGTCATGGTTATCCTCAGCTACATGGTGAGTTCAAGACCAGTCTGGGCTACATGAAACCCTTGTCTCAAAAAATATTTTTAAAAATCGTGACTGAACAGTTAAGCACTTTATCACAGAGGTGCAGTCCTAACCCTTGAGAATATTCTTTTTTTTTTAATTTTTCTTTTTTTTCTTTTAAGACTAGTCAAGTGCAATAGTGAGAGTGGGGGAAAGTGTAGAACAGGAGTTCAATCTGTAACCGACTGAACAGTCAGTTGAGGTAACTCACTACCTTCAGACCAGCCGAGAATATTCTTGATGTGGAAAAGACTGTTTCCTGTGAAAATAGTCTAATGATGTGCTAAGGCAACGTGGGTATGGGGCATTCAGATAAAATCTTGAATCTTCTTCTTATCTTTCTATTTGCTTAGATAGTGCTTACCATTTATCAGTTACTACAACCATAACTTTCTTTTTTTTTGATTTTTGTTTCTTTGTGCGTTTTTTATTTTGTTTTTGTTTTGTTTGAGATATAATCTCACTATATAGCCTTGACTGGCCCAGAAATCTCTTTGTAAGCCAAACTGTCCTCTAACTCACTGATACCAACCTGCCTCTGCCTCCTCACTGCTGAGGAGTGTCCACTAAAGTCGTGGTCCACTACGCCCAGCTTAAATTATTCTTGTTTCATTTTATGTGTCTGGGTAAGTCTTTGTACCACATGCGTGCCTAGTGCCCATGGAGACCAGAAGAGGGCATTAGATCCATTGAAACTATTACAGAGAGTTGTGAGCCACTGTGTGGGGTGCTGGGAATAGATCCTGGATCCTTTAGAAGAACAACAAGTAGTCTTAACTATTAAGCAATCTCTCCATCCCCAATCTACCATTGTCTTTAAAGAAATTGTTTAATAGGTACTTCAAGGTTAAAGAAAACTCTGAGAGGGCCTGGAGAAGTGGCTCGTTGGTTAAGAGTACTTGTTGCTTTTATAGAGGATCTGAGTTCAGTTTCCAAAACCACCAGTTTTTGTGAATCCAACACTGTCTTCTGACCTTTAAAGGCACCAGGCACACATGATACACATACATACATGCAGGCGAAACACTCATACAAATAATGTTAGAAAAAGAAAAGAAAACTCTAAAAGCAAAACGCTGTGATATTTTCTAGTTTCACTCTGCTTTCAAAGTGAAAACTACCTCAAAAAGGACGGTAGGGGAAAAAGAGGGTTGTAAGGAACTAAGAAAGCAGGAAAAGTAAATGCATAACCTTTAAAGTGCATACTAACTTTACAAAAACAGTGTACTGGCACAAAGATAAAGGCATAGTGTGTGTGTGTGTGTGTGTGTGTGTGTGTGTGTGTGTGTGTGTGTGTGTGTTTAAAAGGGACAGGATTCCTTTGGCTGTGAAAACCTGAAGTCTTTGTTATGAATCTGTTTCACATATAAATTGACTAGAAATGCTGGCTTAATAAGGAAAACAGTTGACGGAGAACCAAGGAATTAGGACTATTCTGTTCTTACTATAATAAAGTGTTTTATAATCATCTTGTTCACGGGTCTCTTGAGAGCTAGAGTACTCAACACCAGCTCAAATTTGTTTGGTGGAGGAAGAAGTAAGTAAGGAAAGGCATGAGATGAGTAATAATCCTTAATTTCTAAATCTTAAAAATGGAACTTTTATAGCTTTTCTTTTACATAAACATGCTCACCAAGCCCATGAACCTTTGAGCAAGTTTAAATTTTTATTTAAATAAAGGAATCAAAAAAGAAGGCCTGTGATAATAAAACATTTTTTTTTTTTTCAGTAGTAGCTAACACCAAAAGCAAACAAACAGATAAAACCTTTTTTGGGGGTGAATGGGAAGTTTGAGACAGGGCCTCTCTATGTAGCCCTGGCTTTCCTGAGAACTTGCTGTGTAGATTAGGCTAGCCTTGAACTCGCAGAGATCCACCAGCCTTCATCTCCTTAGCACTGGGATTAAAGGTTTGTACCTCCATGCCCAGACTAAGGATATTTTTTAAAAAAAACAAAAATTTACTTTCTTTTTTTATTTTTAAAGATTTATTTATTGTGTATACAGTATTCTCCTGCAAGCATGCCTTCAGGCCAAAAGGGAGCACCATATCTCATTACAGATGGTTGTGAGCCACCATGTGGTTGCTGGGAATTGAACTCAGGACCTTTAGAAGAGCAGGCAGTGCACTTAACCATTGTGCCATCTCTCTAGCACAAAAAAATTACTTTCTCTTAAGTGTGTCTGTCTGTCTGTCTATCTGTCTGCCTGTCTATGAGGGTGTTATCCTTTGGAGCTGGAGTTATAAGTGGTTATAAGCCACTTGATGAAAATTTAACTCAAACCATGGAAGAGCTACACATGATGTGCATGTACTCCAGCCCTGTAATTGATTTATAATGACAGACTAGCTATTGTATAGTGATATTTTATTTATTTGTTTGTTTGGTTGGTTGGTTTTTCGAGACAGGGTTTCTCTGTAGCTTTAGAGCCTGTTCTGGAACTAGCTCTTGTAGACCAGGCTGGCCTCGAACTCACAGAGATCAGCCTGCCTCTGCCTCCCAAGTGCTGGGATTAAAGGTGTGCACTACTACTGCCCGGCGTTATTTGTGTTTTAATAAATAAAACTTGCTTAAAGATTATAGTGCAGAGGCAGGTGGATCTCTGTGAGTCTGAGGTACGCCTGGTCTACAAAGCGAGTTCCAGGACAACCAAAGCTGTTAGACAGAGAAACCCTGTTTTTTTGGAGGGGGAGGGAATTGGAGTCTAATTATTAGGTAATAATATAAGCAAATTACCAAAAGTTTCAGGTGCTTCTATTTTAGTTTTCATCCTTATATACATTTAAAATATCTCTGCTTAGAATAGTTACTCTTCATAATGCATTATGAGATACTTTTAGGTAGCAGCAACTCGAATAGCTTGGATAATAACTAAGCAATTGATGTTGGTATGGTAGGTTTAACCCAAATTAAATTTGTGATACACTGATAGTTAACTGTGGTGTTGTAACCTTACTTCCTGTGCAATACAATTTGATATATTCTTAAGACATATGGCTTGCAGGCTTTATAAGAAAATGTTTGCTCAATGTATAGGCTATTTCTGGAAAAATACTCAGTATGATGTGATATATAATCTTGCACTTTGGGTTTGTTGAGGATTTAACCTATGATTAAACTGTTCTTAAACTTTTGACTGATTTAATGAGAGACCTCACTTAAGAATGCACTGTTTCCAGAGCAGATAAAAGATTATAAAGTTAGCCTGATGTGATAGTTTTAAGCCTGACATCCCACTTCTCAAGAGACAGGAGGATTATTTCAAGTTCAAGGCCAACCTCAACCAGTTTTTTAGCCTAGATGACAATGAAACCCTGTACCCCTCCAAGAGAAAGATAGTGACAGAGAGATTTTAAAACTACCTTAGTTTCTGATATGTTGTGATCAAAGAATCCAATGCATATTTGCTTTGCTCAGCTTTCCTATCCCATTTCTCTTATAATTTTTCACAGGAATTGCCTTAATTACCATGTATATAGCTTGTATTGCATTGATACTGTCCTTATTCCAGGTCTTATTAAAGAATTTCACAACATAATGTTCTTTTGTTTGTTTGTTTGTTTGTTTTTTCGAGACAAGGTTTCTCTGTGTAGCCCTGGCTGCTCTGGAACTCACTCTGTAGACCAGGCTGACCTTGAAGTCTTGAATGCTGGGCTTCATAATGTTAATTTGAATTTAATTAAGCAGTGAATTGTAGATGAGTATACAAAAGAGTGTAAGATTCAGGATTTTCACTTGTTTCCAACCCAGGGGTGGGTAAGACATTATTGTATGGTAATCTTTAACGAAGAGTAGTGGAGGTCTGTTACTACTGTATGGGTAGCCATGCAAAAGACATAGGCACAGAATAGCACTTATACAGGCAACTCTTTGTACAGACAGTTCTTTAAATTATGACTGCATCTCCTGAAGAGAATTTCCTGCTTGGTAGTTCATTTTTTCTAATAACCTAAGAAACTTGGCTTAGAAAGCTGTCCTCACCTCCAGGAAGTCTTTTAAATAAATAATCTGAAGATTATTTCCTTTGGGAGGTATTGTGTCCAAGCTGGATATGGTGACTCACACCTGCAGCGCCAACAGTCAGGAGGTTAAGCCGGGAAGATAGTAAGTTTGAGGCCAATCTGGACTGTATATAGTAAAACACAGTCTCAAATGAATAGACAAGTAAATAAGTTCAGTTGTTCCAATCTGAAAGAACTGTGTAGAAACTGGTTTGGCTGGTTACTACGTTGAGTGCTAGTAACGTATAAGTCATAAAACAATGCCCTTTGTTTCTCCGCTCCAGGTGCAGCTTCTAGTTGGGGCTGCCCACCACTTACAGAGTGTTGCTTCATCTCCACTCCTAGAAATGCTAGTTCAGAATGTGTGAAATCACTTCATCTTTTTGTCGTTGTTTTAAGTTTTAGCGATGTTTCAGGCAAATCTTTTCTAGTTATGTGCCACTGATAGCTTACATTTTAGTTGCTACTCTGCATGGAATCTAAGTTTAATTCATACTGATTTTGTGACCTTACAAAGATGAACCTAGGAGGTAGCTAGAAGAAAATTATAGTCATAATTTGGATTTAAAAAGGAACTAATTTAAATTCTTCTGTATTGCAAAGATGAAAAAGCCAATCTGCAGAAGGAAGCAAAGGAATTTGCTAGAAGTAGTAGCAGAAGCAAATGCTAGATACAAAACTCTTTTTTAATTTATTTATTTTATGTGCATTTGTGTTTTGTTTGCATATATATCTGTGTGAGGGTGTTGGGTCCCCTGGATCTAGAGTTACAGGCAGTTGTGAGCTGCCCTGTCATTGCTGGGAATTGAACTTAGGACCTGTGGAAGAACCAGTGCTCTTAACCGCTGAGCCATCTTTCCAGCCTCAAGATAGACACAAAACTATTAACTTGAACTCTTTGTGTTCTAGTGTTTTAGAGCTAGTACCTCCCTAGCAATGCTGTGAAGCCACGCAATGGTCTGGATATGGTCTCAGACATCCCAGAGTTCACTAAGGCCTTCTGAAGTTTTAAATGCAACAAACAAGAAGTGCTCATTCTTTTAAGTTTCTTGGCAGATTTTATTATTGGCATTGTTGTTAGAAATTATAGACATTACCCAAAAATGCTTTTGTTGAGGTTTTAGTAAATATGGACAAAGGGCTATCTAGGTTGATCCTGAAGGTTGTTGAAAGCAAGCAACTTATTCCTCCCTTTTTTTTTTTTTTTTTTTTTTTTGGTTTTTTTCGAGACAGGGTTTCTCTGTGGTTTTGGAGCCTGTCCTGTCCTGGAACTAGCTCTTGTAGACCAGGCTGGTCTCGAACTCACAGAGATCCGCCTGCCTCTGCCTCCCGAGTGCTGGGATTAAAGGCGTGCGCCACCACTGCCTGGCATCCTCCCATTTTTAAAACCTGACTTGGAACTTTGTTTAAAAAGAGGATAGTGTACCTAGACTTGGAATTCAGCCAAGTAAAGGAACAATGTATTTAAGAAGGATGATCTTTGATTTTTCTTTTTAAATAAAGCATGTAACTGTTGCTCAGTTAGTTTAAGAAAAATCTAGAAACAACTCTAGAGATGTACTTTAGTGATACAATCCCCAGCATCTGAAAACAAAACAGAAAGGATGTGGATGGATGTAAAGTCCAACTTGGGTGTGACTATTGAACAGACATCAGATCATCGGCTCTCAAGCTCTTTTGGATGCTACAGCTACTCCTGTTACTCTATTATATCTTTAAGATACTTTGTGATTCTCCTTGGCTTCTGGAGTTCCGTAAAGTGACCTGTCCTCTTTAATCAGCTCTCTTGAAAGGGCTTTTCTAGATAGAACCACCCTGTTCAGAAATTTCTGCTTCCATCTCATTGACCATTCCTATAATAAGTTGCAACTGTGCAGGTTGCTTTTTGAAATGGACAGAAGTTCTGGAGACTGGAGAGATCGCTCAGTCAGTAAATTTAAAACCAAAAGTTGAACACCCCACCCAGGTAAAAAGCCAGGCCCAGTGGTGCACACTTGTATTCTCAGTGCTGGGGAGGCAAAGACAGGAACACCACCTGAGGTTGACTTTAGCATACACACAAATGTATACACACATACAAACACCTCTGCATTGTACACATAAATACACACACACACACACACACACACAAAGTTCTTTTAGTAAGTAGGAAAAAAGAAACAATGAATCAATGAATGTTGGCCAGACAACTAACAGACCCTGCTGCAACTATCTCTGAGGAATATAATACTAATGTTAGGGAAATAAGTTTTTAGAGATATTTTAAAAAAATCTATTAAATTGAGCATAAATTTAAAATATCCCCAAGCTATCTATCATGTGTTTGATAGATAAAAGCAACTAACCTCTTTGGTAGAATGTTCTACATTGAATTTCTTAGCAAGACTCCTTGAAAACAACTGTTATATTTTGTGTGTTTAAAATCTTGAAAAATAACTTTGGAACAACAGCGGGAGAGGGAAAAAGACAATTCAGTTCAAATCCTGTTTCTGTTTGGAGACAGAATAAAAATAACTCGAGAATTGGTAGGAGCAAGAGTACCTTAGTAGACGATATAGACTAGGCATGAACATATTAAAATACTCAAGTTGTTTAGTGTCTAGGAGGAACAAGATATATTAATGCAGTTTATGAAATGCATTGTAGCAGTGAATCACAGTAGCTCCAGATATATAAGGACTTCCCTGGGGAAAAGGATGGTTAGATGTGCATTGCTTCTGCCTATATTTCATTCATATAAATTAAAAAGAATGATGGCTGGAGAGAGAGCCATGAAGAGCTCTTCCTGCATTTTCAGAGGGCTGAAGTTCATTCCCCAACACCCACATCTTAGAACCACCTGCTACTCCAGCTCCATTGGATCAGATGCCCTCTTCTAGCCTCCATGGGCACCTATGCATAAATAAAAACCTTTAATTTTTGGTTTTGAGCCTAGCCTTTAACATTGAGCCATCTCTCAGCCCCCAAAATAATTCTTTTAAAAATAAAAAGATGGAACTAAGCAGCTCACATCTTTAGTCCCTGGCTTGGGAGGCAGAGGCAAGCGTTTCTCTGTGAGTTTGAATAGATTAATATGTACATGTGTAGGGTGGAAATGTTGTTGCTAGGTGAGATAATTTTTGAAATGTTTTCAGCTTTCTAAGTATTTACTGTTCTCATGTGGTGTCATTTACTGAATACATTGTTTTTATAATCCACTGTAAAGAGGAATTCATTCACAAGTTGCTATTTAGGTGAGAAAATCCAAATTTTTTTAGCTTCACATATCTATAAATTTCAAATTTAGAGAAATTGGAGGTTTTGAGATTTTTCCCTTTTCCTTTCATAATACTTAACAGCAACCAAATGTTAAGTGTCTGCTGGCTCTAAGCTGAGAGAAAACAAAGCCCTACTGAGATTCTATGTGAAAAGAAAGCCAGTTGTGCTGGCCTAGGGCCAGATGGCACCTCTTTGACCTAGCCTCTTCAATCTGAATTCTCCAGGGGGCAGCAGTTGCAAACAACTCCCTTTGGCTTTAGCTGTAAGCACTGGGCGTGCTAATGAAACCAGCTAATGTAACAAAGTCTGTTAGCCTGGCTTTGAGCTCAGTGAGGCTTCCTTTGAACCTTTTATGATACTGCACTTTCAGTCATCCTTTGGGAAGAATAGTTTACACTCTGAACCAATAATGGAAAGGAACCATTTTCTTTTATATAGTAGTGGAAATGCCTTTGACACTCTGGTATTAAATAACTGCTTATTTGAACATACAGTGCAATGACTTAGCCTTTTCCACCAGTAGTGGTTCCCATTGAAGCTATTATACTCAGTTTAACTTTTCCAAGAGGGACTGTGAAAGGAAATTGAAATCTCACAGATTGCACTTCATATTATAGTCAATGCAGTTGTCTTACACTTTGGTTTTTGTGTCTCCCACTCTGCTTTCAGGTGAAGGCCTCCCACAGGTATATTACTTTGGACCATGTGGGAAGTACAATGCCATGGTGCTGGAGCTCCTTGGCCCTAGCTTGGAGGACTTATTTGACCTCTGTGACCGAACGTTTACTTTGAAGACGGTGTTAATGATAGCCATCCAGTTGGTGAGTTGATGTGCTATTCCAGAAGATAAATAGATTCCTTGTCCACATCCTTATGGGCCTTTTGCTGATGCATTAGCTATAGTGACATCTTAATTAGTTTTTACAGGCTTGATAGCATTCTAGGAGAATCTGGCAGACTTCTGAAAGGAACTATTAAAACCACTGCTTTAGCTGGTTCCCTTGTATAATTTGGTCACAAAGACTCTTGACCAGTGTGTAACATGCAAAACAACTAAGGTAAGTTCTTGATCACATGACTTAGAAGGTTACAAAAGGGCTGAGCAGAGTCACAATGCATCTACAGTTTGCTCTATTTTAAGAATTTACACCTTGAAGCAGAACCTTTTCTGTAACTGAAGTGGAGGAATATAATTTACATTAGGGAGAAAGGGAGCGAATAAGTGGAGTTGTACACATTCAAGTAATTACTTCAGAATTTTATTTATAGGTCTTAGGCACATAACTTTAAGGTTTTATCATGCCCTCCTTCTCTCACTGTTGAAATCTAGAGAGGATTAAAGCTACTACCCCCTGCACTAATCTTTATTCAAGATCACGTGACTGAGATGTTTAATTCTTTGATGTATTATATACTTTAGGGCTGGCCAAGAAGCTTTGCAGCCAAATTACATACTAGTTCCAGCTTAAGCACTTAGAATAGTCTCTTTGAGAAGTTCTTTAGACCCTCAAGAGAGGAATTCAAATGTTGGGTTTTGTTTGTTTTGTTGAGATGTTCTCACCAGCTTAGACTGGCTTTGAACTTTAGATTCTCTTGCTCTAGCCTCCTGAGCGCTAAAATGGATGTGTACCACTGTCAGGCACATAGTCATTCATTTGAGGTAGTGGCAGTCTCACTACACCATCATCTAATAGCAATTTGGAAACACTTGAAAATTGACCAAACTCTAAATATTTAAGCCTCCCTTTCTACACTAAGTAGAAATGCTTTATAGATAGAATTATTTAATGAAATTTGAGACAATGTTACAGTTGCTTATTTCAAGCTGTGGTCACTATAGCTTAAGCGCTGCGTGTCCTCCTTCAGCTGCCAGCCAGCTATCTGATGTTAGGTTAGCATTAATTTCACTCAGCCTCTGTTTTCTTACTTCTGCAATACCAAAATGGGGTTAGAGAGTCCCGAGCAACTGAAGACAGAAAGTGTAGACAACGAAGTGGCAGCTGCACCTGTCTCAGCACCTTTGCAAGTTACAATATATAAAGTAGTATCATTTTAGCCAAATTTACTGTCTCATTTTTTTCTCCTAATCTTAATAGTTATGATATATTTGTAACTAAAAGTACTAGGAGTGGGGTGTTCTGGAGATAGCAGTTAAGAGCAGTTACTACTCTTACAGAAAACCCGAATTTGGTTCCTAGCACCCACATCAGACAACTAACACTGGTTATAACTCCAGTTCTAAGCCTCTGGCCTTGTGGGCACACGTAAACAACTGGTACATGTAAACTCATGCATACAAATAAATAAAATGACAAAACAAACCTTAAAATGTAGTTTTGGTTTATAAATCAGTAAAGTGGGAGATAAATAAGAGACAAATGGATTTTGTTGTTGTTCTTTTATTTTTTGGAGACAGGGTCTTACTATATACCCCTGGCTGACCTGGAACTCTCTTATGTAGACCAAGCTGGCCTTGAACTAATGGAGATCCATGGGATTAAAAGCATGCACTACTACACCCAGCCAAGATATGAGTTTTATTTTAATTTTAGTTTCTGAAACCTTATGCTGAATCAGGGACAGTGGCATATTTACAATGCCAGCTACTTAAGAAACGCAGATAGGAAGGTTGCTTAAGTTCAAAACTCAAGGGCTAGCTAGACAGCAAGTAATACAGAAATCAATGAGAAGGAAAAAGTAAAACTGAAAAATAATTGGGGGGCCGGTGAAATGGCTCAGCAGGTAAAGGTGCACGGCACCAAGCCTGACAACCTAAATTCTGTTCCCAGACCCACGTGGTAGAAAGAACTGACTTCTTTCTACAAGTTATCCTCTAACTGCCATAGCATGCCCATGAATGAATGAATGAATGAACAGATAAATCATCACAACTTTAAAAAGAAATATTTTGGGTCAGGCATAGTAGCACATGCCTTTGATCCTAGCCTTGGAGGCAGAGACAGGCAGAGTTCTGTGGTTCCAGGACAGCCAGAGCTACATAGTGAGAACCTGTCTCAAAAACTAAAAAAATAAAAATAAAAAAGGAGGGTCCAACCCTCCCCACCCCCACATGCTTATTTCAAGGTATTTCCATTATTTTCTTTCTTTCTTTTAGCTTTCTCGAATGGAGTATGTACACTCAAAGAATCTCATTTACCGAGATGTGAAACCAGAGAACTTTTTGATTGGCCGACAAGGCAATAAAAAAGAACATGTAATACACATAATAGATTTTGGACTGGCCAAGGAATACATTGATCCTGAAACCAAAAAACATATACCTTACAGAGAGCACAAAAGCTTAACTGGAACTGCACGATACATGTCTATCAACACGCATCTCGGCAAAGGTGTGTTTACAGGGGCAGGTCATGTGAACAACTTTGTTTTCCAATAGCACTTCATTGTGCATTACATTGTGCGTTACAACCTGTACTGTTTGTTGCATCATAAGGTAAGTGACTGTTTTGTACTTAGATTGAGATGGTAAGTTAGTAATGTTTCCAAATACCTTCATACTGATGGATTCTTAATTCTTTCAACTGTTTTCTGATGCTTTGTTCCTCAGCAGTTTAAAAACTTCAGTTATTGCATCAAGGTAGTAGTATTGAGAGGGTTTGATAATGACACTTGTATTTACACGTTTGACTCTATATAGGAGCAGACAAAAGGAGAATATCCTGCTTGTGCCTGTGTTAGTGAAGAGGTTTCACTAAAGCATGGATTAGGGGACTGAAGAAATGGCTCACCAATTAAGAACACTGACTACTCTTATAGAAGACTAGGTTCAGTTCCCAGTACCCACATGGCAGTTCACAAATGTCTGTAACTCCTGTTTCAGGGGATCTGATACTCTGTTCTGACCTCTTTGGCACCAGGAACACACATGGTACACAGACATACATTCAGACAAAATGTGACTTGAATAGAATGTTTAACCCAGTGGGTCACTCCATGTGGTAGTTATCTTCATTATTCTACAAGGTATGTTTCGAACATCTACCCTTTGTAAAGTACTTCATCATCTTGATGTGCTGCCATTGCCACTAGAATTATCTCCAGAAGGGGGTTTCATGAGGTCCAACTGTTCTTCAGGTCAAATCTTAACATGTTGTAACATTTTGTTTATTCTCTCCATTTTGGAAAAGAAAAGAAAACTGTGTGTGTGTTTGTATGTCTCTGTGTGTGTTTTTTCTTTGTTTGTTTGTTTGTTTGTTTTTGAGACAGCATTTCTTTGTGTAGCCCTGGCTGTTCTGGAACTTGATTGTAGACCAGACAGACTTACCTCAAACTCAGAGATCTGTCTGCCTCTGTCTTTAGGGCAGACTTTTCTTTCCTTCCCACCAGTTCCCAAATAACCAACACAGAGGCTCAATATTAATTATAAATGCTCAACCAATAGCTCAAGCTTGTTACTAGCTAACTCTTACATTTTAAATTAACCCATATTTCTTATCTACACTTTGCCATGTGTATTGTGCCTTTTCTTAGTTTGGCATGCCCATCTTGCTTCTCTCTGCATCTGCTCAAAACTCCAGACTCAGCCCTTCTTCCTCCCAGCATTCTCACTTTGGCTCTAACCTTATCCTGTCCAGGTTCTGGCCATTCAGCTTCTTCATTCAACCAATCTCAGCGACATACATTCACACAGTGTAAAGGAGCAGTCCACATCTGCCTCTCAAGTTTTTGGGATTAAAAGCATGTACCACCATGCCTAGCAGGCATGCTTGTAATTGGGTATGGTAGTGCACTTCTTTAATCTCAACACTCTAGAGGCAAAGGCAGATGGTTCTCTATGAGTTCGAGACCAGCCTCATGTGCAAAGTGAATTCCGCTTCATAGGAGCTACATAGTGAGACCCTGTCTCAAACAAAACTCACAAACTCTGTCTCAGGTGTCACATCAGAGAAGTTTCCATAGGAGCTCTAATGTTGCTGGTTTTGAAATGTATTATATTTTGTAAGTCGTAATGGGGGAGAAAGACCATGGGAAATGTTTTGTCAAATAACTCAGAGAATTGCTTTTTATTTTGTGGTGGAAATGAGCAAAGCCAAAGGCCTCCTAGCTGACATTACATCACATGAGCCACCTCCCACTGATTAAGAACTGATTGACACAATCCAGTTTGTGCAGTTAGAATTAGAGTGAGAACATTGGGGGCTGCATTGTTCTTTTTCTTTGAACATTTAGTCTAAACTTGGGGTGTTGTGCATTGAAAGCAAGTATATCTTTCTTATAAGCTGAAAGTGAGCCTGCACCATGTCAAAGATGTTTGTTTCTTTTTGTTTTGTTTTGTTTTTTGTTTTTGTCTTTCAAGACAAGGTTTCTGTATAGCTCTGCCCATCCTGCAACTCAGAAATTGGCCTGTGCTGGGGTTAAAGGTGTCTGCCACCGCACTACCAAGGCCAGGCTTCTTTTTTGTTTGTTTGTTTTTTGTTTTTCTAGACAGGGTCTCTTAAAAATTTTAAGACCTAGCCAGGTGGGGTGGTGGTGCGTGTCTTTAATCCCAGCACTCAGGAGGCAGAGGCAAGTGAACTTCTGTGAGTTCGAGACAGCCTAGTCTACAGAGAAAATTTCAGGACAATCAGGGATACACAGAGAAACTCTGTCATGGGGAAAAATAAAATTAAGACCTAATGATTTAGCATTGATTATTTTAAAAATTTAGAACTCAAAAATAATTTTTCAAATTATCTAAATGACTACTTTATTTTCATATAGGAAACTGAGGCCCAAAGTAGGTGTCTTGGCTGTGTTTTTATTTCATTGGACTGAATTAATAGAAATGGTGAGCCCAGACCTAGGTTTCACACCTGACTTAGATTTGTTTTTCTGTTCTTGTTCCACAGCTGTGTTTTTATCCTTCTCTGGACTTAAGAGGGGTTTTCGTGTGTGTGTGTGTGTGTGTGTGTGTGTGTGTGTGTGTGTGTGTGTGTGTGTGTGTGTGTGTGTTGAAAATCTTTAAGTCTGTGAAGAGCTCGCCCTCTAGTGCTCACTTAACTACAATTCAAGCACTTGCCTAGTAAATTTTCTTTATTATCAAGAGGCTTCTTGTAACATACAGGAAACTGATATAAAAATGGAGAGGTGTGATTGAATGGTGGTGCATGCCTCTAATTCCATCACTTGGGAGGTAGAGGCAGGCGGATCTCTGAGTTCGAGGCCACCCTGGTCTACAAAGTGAGTTCCAAGACAGCCAGGCCTGTTACACGGAGAAACCCTGTCTCTAAACCATACAGTGTGAGAAACTCTCCGGATGTGTTTTCCCTTTCTGCTCTGTTCACCTTACAGACTGTTTGAATACTTATTTCTTATGTCCTGTTAACAAACTTCCATCTGACTCCTTGTTTTCAGTCATGTGTAATATTTTATTGCAAATTTCAGACAGCCTATGTAAACAAAAGTGTTTGGAAATCTTGCTGTTTTATTTCATTCTTTTAAAAAGGATTCCCCCACACATACACCTTCTTCTTTTTGTTCTAGAGATTTTGAATCTAGGCACAGAATTATGTTCCAGTCATGGGTGTCTTCTTTTTCTATGAGTAACTGACTTTCAGAACCCTTCTTGTCAGACTCAGTGGCCCATTCCTGTAATCTCAGTAGTTTATAAGCAAGAGGCAGGAGGATCACCAAAACTTTAAGGCTTTCCTGAGCTTCATAGTGTGTTCCAGGCCAACCTGGGCTACCAAGTGAGACATCTTTCTCAAAAACAAAACTAAACTAAACAGGAAAGTCACCTTCCATTACAGGGCTGTTTACAAAGTTGCCTTTTCTAGGGGGGTACTCTGAGTTGAAGATGACCTGGGAGGTGCTGGGGGTAGGAAGAGTGTTTGGAAGGCAGATACAAGGTAGTAACAAGGTGCAATGAAATGTATATGTGAAAGAGTATTACTAATTTTTTGTTAAAATATTTCTTATTTATTCAAGTGTGTGTGTGTGTGTAAAATCTGTCCTTGTCACATTATTCACTTCCAACTCCTCCTGGACCTCCTCCAGCACATGCTGTTCTCACCTTCATCTCCTCCTCCTCTTTTAAGTGACCCACTAAGTCCAGTTAGTGCATCCTTGGTGAGCATGAGCCATATCCCAGAGATAAAATGGCTTCCCTCCTCCTCTAGCAGCCATCAGTTGCCAGTCTCTCCTCAGCTAAGGGTGGAGCCTCCCACATGTTGGAGTTACTGACTAGCTTGATCCTGTGCAATTGATTAGCTGCTGGAAATTCATGAGTGCAATGGCCATTTCATAGCCAAAAGACAGCATTTTCCCCCATCCTCCAATCTTTATGTTCTTTCCTCTCCGTCTTCCTTTGTGGCCCTAGAGTCTTACTGGAGGATAGAGATGTCCCAATCAGGAGAAAGCACTCACCAGTTACCTGTCCTCAGAACTTTGAAATTTTTTTTTTTTTTTAGAACTTTGAAAATTAAAAGTCTCTTAGAAACTTCTCTGGTGAAAATTAGGAGCAGCACTAATATATGGGTGTAGACAAATAATTCAGAAGACAGTTTAGGGGGCTGGAGAGATGGCTCAGAGGTTAAGAGCACTGGCTGCTCTTCCAGAGTTCCTGAGTTTAATTACCAGCAACCACATGGTGACTCACAACCGTCTACAGTGAGATCTGGTGCCCTCTTCTGGCCTGCAGGCATACATGCAGACAGAACACTGTATACATAATAAATAAATTGGAAAGAAAAAAGAAGGCAGTTTGCACTATTCATTCCCTTTTGTGCAAGTGTCACAGTTATGCATGTTGTGCTGCACTTTCGCTCAAAAAATCAGAATCAAGTTGAAGTGGTGTTATGCGTTCCTGTAATCCTAACACTCGGGAAGCTGAGGTATAAGGACCATGAGTTTTAGGCCAGGCTATCTTAAAAATAAAATAAGTGGGCTCGAGAAATGGCTCAGAGGTTAAGAACACTGGCTGTTCTTCTCAGAGGTCCTGAGTTCAATTCCCAGAAACCACATGGTGACTCATAACCATCTATAATGAGATCTGGTACCCTTTTCTGGCATATTATACACAATAAATAAAACAAGTTAAAGGTAGTCTTTTAGTTCTCTTATGTACTTTTCTCTCCTTTTTGAGTCAGGTTCTCACGTAGCCCAAGCTGGCCTTAAACTCAAAGAGATCATCTGCCTCTGCCTCTGTCTCTGTCTCCCCACCTTTTGAGTAATAGGGTAAAGGTATGCACCACCAAGCCCAACTGTAATCTCTTTTGGTGATGCTCTAAACTCAGCTAAAACAAAAAGTAAACACAAATCCTGCCTGTAATTTTAGTACTTAAGAAGTGGAGGTAGAAGGATCATCCCGAGCTACATAGCCACCTTTTGCTACATGAAACCCAAGCTCTGTAAAATAAGAACAGTAAATAATAAATAAGATGCCTGTGATGAGCCATGGGAAATTCAATGTAGATGCATGTACTAGTATTCAGTTGACATCCAACATACTTCTGTGAACTTTTCTGTAGTTAGTAGTTTATCTTCCCATTTCAAAGGAGAGAAAAAACTAGCAACTTGTTTTAGTCAAGTTCCAAGGATAGCAACTTGTTTTGTATATCCATAGAAGACACTTTAGTACTAAACTTGCTGAGTTGTCCTGGAACTCGCTCTGTAGACTATGCTGGCCTCTAACTCACAAAGATCCACCTGCCTCTGCCTCTGCCTCCCAAGTACTGGGATTAAAGGCGTGTGCCACCACTGCCCGGCTTACTTGCTGAGTTTTTTTTTTAATATTTATTTATTATATATACAATATCCTGTCTGCGTGTATGCCTGAAAGCCAGAAGAGGGCACCAGACCTCATTACAGATGGTTGTGAGCCACCATGTGGTTGCTGGGAATTGAACTCAGGACCTTTGGAAGAGCAGGCAATGCTCTTAACCTATGAGCCATCTCTCCAGCCCCACTTGCTGAGTTTTTAAGGTGGTTATGGGATACATGGAGCAAGTGGGAACCAAGAAGTGATTCTTCTCTGCTGACTTGAAACTGAACTGTTTATTTTTGTGATGAATTAAAATTGTTAAACATCTGGAGTAGTGGGGCTATGGTGGTGTACACCAGCACTTGGGAGGCAGAGGCAGGTAAATCTCTGTGATTTCAAGGCCATCCTTATCTACAGAATGACGGCAAGGGCTACTCAGAGAAACCCTGTCTGGGGTAGAGGCCGGGGATGATAAACGTGTGGTTTAGGCATTCTACAGCTTTATCTTTGCAGGCCTAGCCAGTGGGGAACTATTTGAAATTAGCTTCAGCTGCTCGGTCTGCTGCTCACTTTCCCTTGTGGTAGCCAAAGGGTAAGCGCAGCTCATACGCTACAAGTCCTCATTCATGTATGTATTATTTCATGTTCAGACAGGTAGCAGTGCTGAGTAAGGAGTGGTTTGACCACCGTCTAGCATCAAGCCTTGATCTTAATTTAGAATTTGCTCTTCACTTACTGTTTACTTGTTAGCAACAAAGGAAGGCCACCCACTGCTTTTCAGTTTTGATCTAAAATATTTCTACTTTGGGCATAACAAAGATTAGTAAGCAGAGCCTTTCAGAGCAGAAGGGCTTGGGGGATTACTCAGTTTTAAAGCTCTTTGTGCAGACATAATATGTGATCTGTCTTCCCTCTTAGAGCAAAGCCGGCGAGATGATTTGGAAGCCCTAGGCCATATGTTCATGTACTTCCTCCGCGGCAGCCTACCTTGGCAAGGACTCAAGGTATCCTTGAAAGTACTCGCTCTCTCTCTCTCTCTCTCTCTCTCTCTCTCTCTCTCTCTCTCTCTCTCTCAGTTAATGAAATGGCTCATCAGATAATGAAATGGCTGCTGGCTTGGTGTCTCTACAAAGCACAAAGGGGAAGGTTGATTTCAGAGGTGAGAGGTGGGGATTAGTGACATTAATCACATTTAAGTGTTCACCTGGGCTTCAGGTGTTCACATTTCCCTTCCTCACCTTCTTACCTTAATCCTACCTCTTTGTATTTGGGTGGTGACGCACGCCTTTAATCCCAGCACTCGGGAGGCAGAGGCAGGCAGATCTCTGTGAGTTCGAGGCCGGCCTGGTCTACAAGAGCTAGTTCCAGGACAGGCACCAAAAGCTACAGAAAAAACAACCCTGATCTAAGTGGCCATGGGAGTTTTCTAAGCTGCTATGATTTTTAAAATTCTGCTTCATAATGTTATTGCTTTGTTATCCTCTCTATCCTTCTCATCTGAGATTACTAAACATATTTCAAATGTGACTTTCTTGAACACAGCAGGGGTTTACATATATCTAGACACAGCATGTCTTATTCTCATTCGTTAAAGAGGAAAAATACTGAGATCTGCTAACAAATCCTGCCAGTTTGAATGAAAACAACTATTGTGGTGGCTAGAGAAATGCCTTGGTGGTTTAAGAGCATGCATTTGCTTTTGTGGAGCACCCAAGTTCCTTCCCTAGCATCCACATCAGTTAGCTTACAGCTACCTGTAACCCCACTGCAGGGAACTGGTGTCGTTTTCTGGCCTCTTTGGGCACATATTCAACATCCACACATACACATATAATACATACACACATAATTGAAAGTAAAATCTTAAAAAGAATATAACTCTAGTATCTGAGAACATATTTGAACTCACTTTCTTAGTATATTTTTCCAGATAATTTTCTTACTTTACTTTCTACAGGCTGATACATTAAAAGAGAGATATCAAAAAATTGGTGATACCAAAAGGAATACTCCCATCGAAGCTCTCTGTGAGAACTTTCCAGGTAGGATGCTAAAAGGATAATACAGCCAGTGTGACTGGCACTTTGAAGTAGGCAATGTCACAGTATCTATAAATACCAAATAGGTATCATTTACATTTCTTTTTATTATTATTCAGTCCACGGAAGGTATCACTTTTATTTGGTCCCTAAAGAAAACATTAGTGTCAAGTAATCTGTAGAGATATCTCTTGTATGGCCCAGTGCTTAAACTCTGGGGAGACATTCAGTTAACAGGCATGGCTTTTTACCTTTTTTTTAACAGAGGAGATGGCAACCTACCTTCGGTATGTCAGGCGGTTAGATTTCTTTGAAAAACCTGATTATGAGTATTTACGGACCCTCTTCACTGATCTGTTTGAACGGAAAGGCTACACCTTTGACTATGCCTATGATTGGGTTGGAAGGCCTATTGTAAGTATCCTTTAAAAAAATTCTTGCTGGGTGATGGTGGCTGCAAACTTCTTTAATTCTAGCACTAAGGAGGCTGAGGCAAGGCAGAGAGTTCAAGGCCAGCCTATTCTACAACATGTGTTCCAGGACAGCCTGGGCTGTTACGCAGAGAAACCTTGTCTTGGAACCAAACAAAACAAAAAAATCCCAGACCAGTACTGCCCTGTCGTTTTACTTGACAGTCCTTCTACTTAAATCTCTGGGGGGAAATTGCTTGCATTTACCAACCTTTTTCAAGTAACACTATAGGTTCCTGTCGTTAGACCAATGAGTTGTATGTTTTTTGGATTATTGCTTATGGGGGCCAAAGAGATGACTCAGCAGGTAAGAGCACTTGCTGTCCTTACAGAGGACCCAGGTTCAGTTCCCTGAAATTCCAATCTGTAACTCCAGTTCAGGGGGATCCAGTCCCCTGCCCTGTGGGCACCAGGCACATGTAGGGTGTTCATAGACATATTTAGGCAAACTCTTAACACACATAAAATAAAACAAATCCTCAAAGATTATTATGTACATATCCCAAGATACCAGAATTTAAGCCAGTTTTTTATACATTTTTTAAAAACAGATTCACAATTTAGTTCTGTCTGTGCTATTGAGGAACTTGACTTCTGTAGGAATAGAATTCTGGATTTACTAATTCTGCCATAGTCCATACCATCAGAGACTGTGCTAACAGATAATGCAGTAGAACAGGCAGTCTTTCTAAGGTAGCCTGCCCCCAAATGGATTGTTGAGGACCAGACTACCTTCCCTTCAGCAAATGACCAAATTCAGGAGAACAAGATAATTTAAAAGAAAAACAGCATGGGACTGGAAAAACGCCTTAGCAGTTAAGAGCACTGGCAACTCTTCCAGATGACCTGGGTTCAATTCCCAGCACCCACCTGGCACCTCACAACTATTTGTAACTTCAGTTCCAGGAAATCCAACACCCTCTTGTGGCATCCTTGGGCCTGCAAGCATGTAGTGCAGAAACATACATGCAGGCTGAACACCTATCCACATAAAAGTAAATTTAATTTTTTTTTAAGAAAAGGAAGGGGCTGGAGAGATGGCTCAGTGGTTAAGAGCATTGCCTGCTCTTCCAAAGGTCCTGAGTTCAATTCCCAGCAACCACATGGTGGCTCACAACCATCTGTAAAGAGGTCTGGTGCCCTCTTCTGGCCTGCAGGCATATACACAGACAGAATATTGTATACATAATAAATAAATAAAATAAATATAAAAAAAAGAAAAGGAAAAGACTGATTCATAAGAATTAACATGCTGCTTCCCTTTGCAGAGCTATTGCATTAAATTTGTTTTCTCCATTTGACCTTTTTGGGTAGCAGTTTTTGAGACAGGGTCTTATTGTGTAGCTTTGACTATCCTGGAACTCATTCTGTAGACAAAGCTAGCCTCAGACTCACAAAGATCCACCTCACTCTGCCTCTCAAGTGCTGGGATTAAAGGTTTGCACCATCACACCAGTTACTATTTGATGTTCCTTTCATTTTTCTAGCCTACTCCAGTAGGATCAGTTCATGTAGATTCTGGTGCATCTGCAATAACTCGAGAAAGTCACACACACAGGGATCGGCCATCACAACAGCCTCTTCGAAATCAGGTATGTGTTAGGTTTTAGTTGTTTTAGTCATTCCCCTCCTTTATGGCTGCTGTTCCACCCAGATTCTTCCCCTTCTATCTGTTAGTGTGTGTGTGGAGTAAAAAACAGCTGGTTTAGAATGACATTGGAGGAACTGTCAGAGCATGTGTAAATGCACTGAAATGAAGCATGCAGCAAAAGAATCTGGGCCTGACCCACCAGCGATGGTGTCTCAGAGTTGGTCTCAGCATTGGGTAGAAGCAGACAGAGCTCTTAGTTAGAGGCCAGCTTGGTCTACATAGGGAACTCCAGGCAGCCAGACTGGATAATGAGGCTGTTTCCAAAAAAGAAAAAAGAATCTGGGCCTGAGGGAGTACTCCGGTTTTCAAGAGATCTGATCACTGGCTGTGAGTTAGGATCTAAGGTCTGAAGGACTGTTGGACCTGCAGATGTACCACATGGTATACTTAGGGTCCTATCTGCAATTGAATCTGGAGCTTATATCAGTTATACTCTTCATTTGCTGATAAGACTGGTGATTTGGCTTTTCACCTGACCTAGTATAAACTGCAACCTGTACAGTTGCGATCATATCCAAGTTGATTTGAAAGTTGTGTAAGATGCCCTAAAGATATAGTTCAGGGATATAGTATTTGCCTGGCACATACAAGCCATGGGTTCAGGGTCTGGCAGAGCCACAAAAAAAAAAAAAAGGAAGAAAGATTCATTTATGTTTAGAGCTCAGTGTGATGGGGGCATATCTTTTAATTACAGTTCTTTTAAGTTGGGAACAGTTAAGATTGCTATGAGTAGAGGTCAGAGTGGGCCACATTGTAGTATTCTTATCTTAAAAAGTAAGTATATAAACAAATCTTTATAATTTCTTATCAAAGGAAGGGAAAGTGAGCAAAGTCATTGAGAAGCGATAGTACAGTGTGTGTGTGTGTGTGTGTGTGTGTGTGTGTGTGTGTGTGTGTGTACTTGATTTTGTTTTTTAAGACAGGGTTTCTCTGTAGCTTTGGGGCCTATTCTGGAACTAGCTCTTGTAGACCAGGTTGGCCTCTAACTCACAGAGATCCACCTGCCTCTGCCTCCCTCCCAAGTGCTGGGATTAAAGACGTATGCCACTACCACCTGGCTGATAGTACAAGATATTAACAGAAGTAATGTTGTAAATAGAACTCTAAGTGATATTTTCCTAAAACATTTTCTAATGAAGTTCCAGTTTTATAATAAAAAGATACTTTAAAAGAATGTATAAGGCCAGGCAATAATGGCGCACACCTTTAGTCCCAGTACTCAAGATGCAGAAGCAGATAGATCTCTGTGAGTTCGAGGCCAACCTGGTCTACAGAGTGAGTTCCAACCAGGGCTCCACAGAGAAATCCTGTCTGAAAAAAACAAAAACAAAAAAGAAGAATGTTTAGGAAGAGAAAGGGATAAAAGTGAAACCATACTCATTATAGTTCTGCCCTTGTTTGGGAGTTGGGTGGCTTTCAAGACAGGTTATCTGTGTAATCTTGGCTGTCCTAGAACTTGCTCTGTAGAGCAGGATGGCTTCGGACTCACAGAGATGCACCTGCTTCTGCCAACTGCTGGGATTAGAGACATGAGCCTCCACTGCCCAGCTTTCATAAACACAGGCACACACACACACACACACTTTTTAAAAAAATCGAGATTGTCCATATGAAAGAAAATGAGACAATTTGTCTCCTGCCTCCATTGCCCTATCTTGTTTCTCCCTTCAGTAGTCTCATTACTCTTCCCTGCTTTCATGTTGTATAGGGTCTATACTATAGATTGACAGGTATAGGCTCTTGCTAGCAAACCTAATAACCTCAGTTCAATGCCCAGGACTCACTCACATGGTGAAAGGAGAGAAGAATAAATAGGGAGCTCTTATTTCCAAAGATCTGACAAATAGATAGGCCATGAAACTAGGTAACTATAGCACAAGGTAGAACAGATAAGCATTAAAAAGTATTACCACTTGGAATTAGTTTTTGTTTTTGTTTGAAACAAGGTCTCTGTAGACCAGACTGGCCTCTCAAATACACAGATATCCACTGAGTGCTGGGATTAAAGGTGCAGGCCACCGTGCCCAGACTCATTTGAAATTCAAAGGAAATATTTCCCCTAGCCAGAGCATGGCAGATTATTTTATGAGGAGGAAAAACAAATGCTGCATTTGAAACAGTTGCTTTTGAAAGAAGTAGAGATGGACAAGACAGTCCAAGCAGAAAGAGTGTGTATGAGCAACAACAATTATGTATCAAATAAAGGAGTCCTCAGAATTGGGTCTAAAAAGATAGGAAGCTAGGCTGAAGAATTGTTGGTCCTTAACTTCAATAGGTACTTGAACTAAAAAGCAAAAGACTGATAATGAAGAAATTTGCTTTAAACTTTTTATTTTAAATGTGGCAACTAGTGTGGGGAAAAAGTAAGAATAAATTAAAATATGAGGACCTGAGTTCAATCCCCAAACTTGATTTTGATCCAGAGCTGTTCTTGGTGGCATGCGTTTATAGTCCCAATGCAGGGAAGGTAGAGACAAAGGGATCTGTGCTCACTGACCAGCCAGCCTGGTGAAAATTGTCAAGCCCCAGGTCCCAATGAGAGACCATGTCTCAAAAAACAAGGTGGCTGACCCCTGAGGAACATGACCTCAAAGGTTGTTCTCTGATCTCCATGTACACACATGTACTTGCACTCACATAGGCATATACCTCTAAACACAAACAGTGCACACAAAGCATTCCTGCACTGATCCATACCTCCACATCAGTCAGGAGCTTAGGTTCCATCATCCACACACATGTGAGTGTAAATGAATGTACATTTCAGCCCCTTCTTTCTTTCATTGGGGGGGGGGTTCTAGACAGGGTTTCTCTGTGTATCCCTTGCTCTGTAGACCAGACTGGCCTTGAACTCAGAGATCCACCTGCCTCTGCATCCCGAGTGCTGGGATTAAAGGCATATATCACCACCACCCATCACTTGGCTCTCTTTCATTTTAAATTATTATTTTTTATTTATTTTTGTTCTGGAAATCAGACCATATACAAGTATGCATCTGATGAGCTGCATTCTTAGTTCAAGCCTTTTCCTCCTCCCCCAATTTATGTGACTCAAAACAAATGCAAGAACAACTTTTATGGAATGGGGTGATAGCTCAGTTGGCAAAGTGCTTGCCTTGCAAGCATGAAAACTCGAGTGATATCTGAAGAACATATGTGAAAAAAAGCTGGGTGGGGCCTGGAAAGTTAACTCAGCAGTTAGGAGCACTTGCTACTCTTCCAGAAGACCCTAGTTAGTTTCTTAGCACAAAATATACCTTAAAAAAACAACAACCTGGGAATGGTGGCAGGTACACACCTATAATTCCAGTAGTGTGGAGACTGAGACAGGCTGTTCTCTGGGACTCACTAGCCAGCCAGTCTATTTTACATGATGAGTTCCAGGCCCGTGAGAGACCTTCTCTCATAAAATAATAATAATAATAAATGTGGATGGTTACTGGGAACAAGACTAAGGTTGATCTCTGGCCACATGTGCATATATATACACAAATGCTTACACATACACACACCAAAACAAAAAAAAAAGGAGAGCAAAACCACCATTTATGGGAGAAGTGATTGTTTTATGTATGTACCATAAAACTCTAAAGAATTCTAACTGGCCAGTAAAATGGACTTTTTAATGTTTTATTGGCATATATTGGTTATGTGTGATGATGGGTTCCATTGTGACAGCTTCTTGTCACCCTGTCCTTTCCCCTTTTGCTCTCACTAATCCTTTATTCTTCCTAGCTAGTTTCTCTTCTACTTTTGTACCTTTTTTTTTTTTTTTTAAAGATTTGGTAACCTTGTCTGTAACTCCTGTTCCAGGGGATCTGACACCCTTACATAGACATACATGTAGGCAAAACACCAATGTGCATAAAATACAAATAAATTATTTAAAAAAAATAAAAGCCAGGCAGTGATGGCTCCTGTCTTTTATCCCAGCACTCGAGAGGCAGAGGCAGGCAGAGCTCTGTGAATTTGAAGCCAGCCTGGTCTACAAAGCTAGTTCCAGGATAGCTAGGACTATTACACAGAGAAACCCTGTCTTCAAACAAACAAAGAAAGATTTACTTACCTTATGTATTCGTATATGTGTGTGCTCAAGTATACATAATATATACATATACTATGTATATGTGGATCCCTGAAGAGGTCAGAAGAGGGTGTTAGATCTCCTTGAACTGGAGTTATAGGCAGTTGTAAGCTCCCTAGTGTGAGTTCTAAGACTGAACCCTGTGGTTCCTCTGGAAGAGTCAGCAAGTGCTCTTAACTGCCAAGCCATCCCTCTAATTTCCGTATCGTCTTCTGTTTTTTGTGACCATTGAATTTAATTGGTGTTACTTACAGGGGAATGGGCAATTTACCAGTGTCTACGGTGCTGAAAACAATGTCCCCCAGCAACTATTAACTACCTATAGATCCTCAAATAGGGGCAGGTCTTTGAGAAACCCTTGTCTTACATTTGTTTGTTTGGTCGGTCGGTCGGTCGGTTGGTTGGCTTTTGGTTTTTCGAAACAGGGTTCTCAGTGTTGCAGCTCTGACTGTCCTGGAACTCATTTGTAGACCAGGCTGGCCTCAAACTCAGAGAGATCCACCTGCCTCTGCCTCCCGAGTTCTGGGTTAAAGGCGTGCGCCACCACTGCCTGACACATTTTTATTTTTTTTAATTTATGTGTGTGAGTGTTTTTGTTGGCATGTATGTCTTTGTGTGTTGTGTGTGGCTGATACCCACAGAGGTTAGAGGAGGGCATTGGATCCCCTGGAACTGGAGTTAGGGATGGTTGTGAGCCACCATGTGGACACTGGGGACTGATCTCAGGTTCTCTGCAAGAGCAGCAAGTGTTTTATCTGCTGAGCCATCTCTCCAATCCCTTTAATTCTTTAAATCTCAGGAGGATGGGCACTGTTGTGGCACACACCTGAAGCAGGGGATCATGTGTTTGAAATCAGCCTGGGGCTGCATAATGAGATCCTGTCTCAAAAAGTAAACAGCTTTCTAGTACTGATACTACATAATAGTTTTAGACCTTAAATATTATGCTTAAGTTTTACTAAATTGGTTGTGTATATTCTAACATTAGAAAAACAGATTTAGTCTATTATCTCTAGGCGTCAGACAATGTCTCTAAGTTTATAACATGGTATAATTATGCTGTACAGCATTGGAAAACTTAACATCTGAATATCTTCAACAGAAATTATTGGAAGGGAAGCATCAGGGTAGTTTAATACGAGCTACACAGGTTACTAGTGGGATGATGGTTTGCCAGTTCAAGACTAGTCTGAACAACTTAGCAAAATTCGATGAGTCTGAGAGGGAAGGAATGTTTATAATAATTTGAACTCTCTTGTGTTGTCCACAAAAAATCCTACCCCACTTTGTAGAAATTACATAGTAAACAAGCTAATACAGCTACCTACTCATCTCCACAGGAAATAATAGCAAATACGGCCAGAATCTCTTACAATGCTATTATTATCCATGTGACCTCATTCATAGTTTATTAATAATGATGAGTAAATTGTAGCTTTATAGAAAATATCTTTTAGGTGACTTGCCAGTAAGCTTTAAGCAGTTCCTATCAGTGAAATCCTCAGCAGGAGATAGCCAATAGCTTTAAGCTATTACCTTCTCATGCTTCATTTTTTCTTATTAAGTTTTCAACTTAGCATACAAAGTAATAGGCATTATCATAGAAGTTTTATATATGTGTGTGTGTATGTGTGTGTTATACATTGTTCTAATTAACTCTCCTTTCCCTGCTCCATTTTTTTCATAAAATACACATTTATAGCTACCAGCATTTCTGAGATTTATAGGTTCCTTACCTAGTGATCATATAGAGCAACAATATTGCACCCCATCCCCTGCTGCTGCTGATTATCAACAGCAATTAAAATTTGATTTACTAATTCCTCATTACACTCCTCATTTTTTTAGTCTTTAGAGTCTTAGGACTGTTAGAGCTGTGCAGCATGATGTTAGTACCTCCTCAGCTATCTGGACAGGGCAAGGGGCACGTAGTACAGATTCTTCAGTACGATAAGTCACACACATAAGCGAGATCAGAAGAGTATGAGGTCTTAAAGAACAGAACAGACAGGTAAAGAAGGTATGAAGGCAGCCTGAATAGCAGCAAAAATAGAAACAGAAGGGGGTTTTTTTTGTTTGTTTGTTTGTTTGTTTGTTTAGTTTTTCGAGACAGGGTTTCTCTGTAGCTTTGGAGCTTGTCCTGGAACTAGCTCTTGTAGACCAGGCTGGCCTCGAACTCACAGAGATCCGCCTGCCTCTGCCTCCCGAGTGCTGGGATTAAAGGTGTGCGCCACCACTGCCTGGCATGGGCATTAATCTTGAATAGGTAGTAGGCTCATTGGCTCAGTTCCTCATGTAAAAACTTTGATCTGCTCAGTGAAATCATTTATAAGTGTGAAATTTATAATAATGAAATTATTTATGACTGTTTATTTGCTCAACACTCTTAACTTTCTGATTTTAATCCGCTTAGTAGTTGCTGAAACTACACAAATGTGAAAGTCAAAGCGTGATGTCCAGCTTTTGGTTGGCTCCCTCCCTTCCTTTGTTCAGTACAGGTTTTCTTTCAACTGATGTGTTGGTTCATTAGTGAAAATAAATACGGTCACAGTACTATTTCTCAGTGCTTTGCAGCAGTTGTTAGTGTCAGTCTCCAAACAGAACCCTACAGGAGCACTAATGTACTGGATTTTGTTGTTGCTTTCTGTTGCTTTACCTCTCCTTCCATATCTTGCTGTCATGCTTCCTAATGCCTAAGCAGACTGCATCATCAGAGCGCCGAGGAGAGTGGGAAATCCAGCCCAGCCGGCAGACCAATACCTCATACCTGACGTCTCACTTGGCCGCAGACCGCCATGGGGGTTCAGTACAGGTACCTACTGTCTTCCCTGGCCTTCTCAGCCTGTCTAGTAGAATGTTGGTTTGCTCTTGCAGTTTGGGTTCCTTTCAGATGGTCACTTACAGCAGGGGTGAGTTGCTTCTTTTTAACTGTTTATCTCTGTGCTGATTTTCTGTGTGGAGTTTGGTAAAAGTAATTTTTTGAGATAATTACTGCCTTTTATTATTGACTTAGAAACATCTGTGTGATTTCTGTTTTGAGTTAATCTGACCTATAATCTTGATCTATTCGTGATCTACAAAATACCATCAAGGTAGAAAGCGTTAGTATCTGAATTGTAACTTAAAATTGGAGCCTTCCAGTACTGGAGGTATGCATGTGTAGCCCACCCTGTGATGATAGAGGGTTTAGCACCTGAAAGCCTGGGAATATTGACTGATCAATTTCCTGAGCAGCTATCTAAGAAGTGGAGCTATATTTTGTTTACTTTGGAATAAATTTGGTGTTGAAATTATTTGTTTTTATTTGAGCTAGCCTAAGGTTTTCTTCTCTGTTTGGTACCAGGATATCTTCTATCTCCTCACTTTTCTTGTGTGTAACTTTTAAAATCCTAAAGAAAAGTCAACTGAACATTTTTCTCATACTGATGACTCACTAGTTGAGGTATAAAAATGAACTCCCTGCATATAAATAAATCTTAATAGGCCCGATCTTCTAGAATATGCTTTAATACGAAATTACTTACTGGAAAGATCTTTTTATTTGTAGGAAGTTGAGATACCTTTAGCCCTATAAAGTACTTCATAGAAACATGAAGTAAAATGATGAGTTGAACACACAGATTTGCTTTTATCTTCTGAAGCAGTGGTAAAGAAATCTTTTTAAACTTCGCATGGTGGTACAGGCCTTTAGTTCCATCATTCAAGGGGCAGAGGTGGATGGATTTCTATGTGTTTAAAGCCATCCTGGTCTACATAGTGTGATTGAGCCAGCCAAAGTTACATAGAGAGACCTTGTCTCCAAAAAAAAAGAGAAGAATAAAAAGAATTGTTTAGAGGTATAGGTCTATAAAAGGTGGAAAAAACAGTAAGTGCAACAAAATGTTGGAAGCTGAATACAACTTAAATAACAAGAGTCCCAGAAAACTGGATCTTAGTTTGTTCACCCTGGAATTTCCAAAAAGGCTCAAGACTTGGCCTTCTTTTAAGTTGAGGAGTATTAACAGGGCATATAGAAGAGTGGTTGAAAGTCTAAGACAACACAGATCCTTCATGTTCTCTTTCTTCACCAGAGACCACATCCTTATTTGGAGAGGGGAGGTGGGCATCAGTCCTTCCCATCTGATTCTGTGTCCTCCTACACCCCCCACCCCCAGCACAGGCCTCACCTTGTTTCAGGACCTAGACAGCTGTGAGTAAAGACCGCACAGTCAGTGACATACAGCTGGCTGATTGCTTGTTCAGCCTGGAAATGCTGAGTAGCTAATACTGAAATGAAATACGCAGGGACAAAACTGGAGAGATGGCTCAGCAGTTAGTTACTTGCACTTGTTGTTCTTGCAAAGGACCCAGGTTTGGTTCCCAGTACCCACATTGAAGCTCACAATCATCTGTAACTCCAGTTTCAGAGGATCTAACACCCTCTTCTGCTTCCATGGGTACCAGGTTTACGTGTGTACACCAACATACGTGCAAGCAAAATGCCAATACATATAAAAATTTTAAGAAAAAATACAAAGGAAAAATTTTGCTGATAGAATAACATGACAAAATAACATCAAATTAAAGAGAAAACACACTTATACACAACAAGCTAAGCAGTGGTGGTGTACTCCTTTAATCCGAGACCAGAATTTTGAGGTGTAGGCAAGTGGATTTCTCTGTGAGTTTGAAGTCTGATTTACAGACTGAATTCCAGGATAGCCAGTACCACACAGAGAAACCCTATCTCAAAAAACAAACCAAACAAACAAAACAGAGAAAGCGGTGAAACAGCAACACAACACAAAATGAATTATCCAAAAGTGCACAGATCTCTTATTGTAGAAAAGTAGATGTTCTTCCCTCTTCAGAATTAAAATGAACAGTGTGCTAACAGTTTATGTATCAGTCAGTGTGTGGAGAAATTCCTTGGGGAGTTATACAACTTCTTTCCTGAAAGTTGAGGATATTTACATATCATATTCAAAATGAAACTAACATATCTGCTGTTAAAAAAACAAAGAAACTAAGGTTTTGTTTGTTTTTGTTTTAAAGTGGGTCTCTAGACTGAGGGATTGAGGTACACACCAGCCAGAAGGAAAATTGAAGGGTACTAATAGCATTACTCTCCCTAATGAAATGGCATATCCAAGTCATCCTGAAGTATAATCCAGAGTTGTCAAGACCCAGCTATTCTCATGTGTCAATTGATATGCACCCTCTTATTTTAAACAGTTTTTATTAGGGCCTTGGAGAGATGGCTCACAGTTAAAAGCACATGCTGCTCTTGCAGAGGATCTAAGTTCATTCAGTTCTCAGGACATCAGACAGCTAACTCCAACACTAGGGGATCTCACACCTTCTTCTGGTTGCCCCGGGCACCTGCACTCAAATACACATACCCATTGTCCTAACTTGCTTTCTTTGATAAGCACCATGACCTGAAACTTGGGGAGGAAAGGTTTTATTTCTTCTTTCAGTTTGAAGTCACTGAGGAAAGGCAGAAACTAAAGTTGAGACCATTAAGAAACATTATATACTGACTGGCTTGCTCAGTCTACTTTTTCTTTTCTTTTTTTTAAAATTTTATTTACTTATTATGTATTCAGTGTTCTGCCTGCATGTGTATGCCTGCAGGCCAGAAGAGGGCACCAGATCTCATTACAGATGGTTGTGAGCCACCATGTGGTTGCTGGGAATTGAACTCAGGACCTTTGGAAGAGCATCCAGTGTTCTTAACTGCTGAGCCATCTCTCCAGCCCCAAACCTGCTTTTTTATATAGCCCAGGACCACCTGCATGCTGTGACCTGGGCCTTCCCACAGCAATCAACAATCAAATTGAAGCTCCCTTCCCAACTGACCCTTGATTGTGTCGGGTTGACAAAAAATTAATTGGCACACTATACTGGACATACACAAGTATAATTAAAAATAAGTCATTTAGAAACTTATTAGCGCCAGGCGGTGGTGGCGCACGCCTTTAATCCCAGCACTCGGGAGGCAGAAACAGGCAGATCTTTGTGAGTTCGAGGCCAGCCTGGTCTACAAAAGGTAGTTCCAGGACAGGCTCCAAAGCTACAGAGAAACCCTGTCTCAAATCCAAAAAAAAAAAAAGTTTTATTAGCGTAAGTTTTATAGAATTGGCTTCATTATGACATCTTCATACATTATTTAATGTATTTACCACCCATTACCCTCTTTTTCTCTCTCACTCTGCAGACCCCTTCTTTACAGCTGCTCTAATGCTGTGTGTGTGTGTGTGTGTGTGTGTGTGTGTGTGTGTGTGTGTGTGTGTGTGACAAACACATGCCAGTAAGTTTAATTCCAACTGTTTACAGGAGCATACTGGTGCCTACAATAGTGAAAGAAATGTCCCTTCCTTCCCACAGTAATCACTGGCTGCCTACTAAACCTCAAGGAGGGGTGGAGACTTCAGCATCCACCACTTCTAATATGAGCAGATAACCCTTGGTTATCAGGCTTCTGAGGGAAACTTTACTAAGAAAAAGAAACAAAGCAAACAAACTACAGCAGCCGTGTTTTCTTTCTTTTTCTTTTCTTTTTTTTTGGTTTTTTGAGACAAGGTTTCTCTGTGTAATAGCCCTGGCTGTCCTGGAACTCACTCTGTAGACCAGGATGGCCTCAAACTCACAGAGATCCTCTGCCTCCCGAGGACTGGGATTAAAGGTGTGCGCCACCGCTGCCTGGCTAAGAGCAGTGTTTTCAAAAGGGCAATCTTTGCCAGGTGGTGGTGGTACCCTTTAATGTCAGCACTCGAGAAGCAGAAGTAGGAGGATCTCTGCGAGTTCGAGGCTAGCCTGTTCTACAGAGCAAATTCCAGTACAAGCCTCAAAGTTACAGAGGAAACCCTGTATTGAAAAAACAAAAAAAAGTTAGGAGATTCCCTGGGTGACCCCAACTGCTAGTACAGAAGGGCAGCTTTCACCAAACTGGTAGTCAGGAGTATGGGGAGCTATTTCAACAAAACGATGAAAATCTAGGATACTCTGATAGTCTTAATATCACTAAATAAACTATTTTGTCATTATAATATCTCTATAAGCTATTTAAGTAAATGATTGCTCAGTAAATTCTGCTTGTCTAGCATATACACATCGTTGGGTTCATTCCCTAACACTGTAGTAAATAATAAATAAATAAATATATATATATATATATATATATATATATATATATATATACATACATACATAAGACTTTGGATAGAACTAATGTTTTACCGTTAGTATATGAAAATTAATATAAAATAATTCTGTTTTAAAATTATTTTTTAAAGTTTGTTTGCATGTATATGTACCACATGTTCAGGTGCTTTGAGAACACAGAAAAGAGCACAAGATTCCCTGGAACTAGAGTTAAATGCAGTTGCAAGCTACTTTATGGGTGAGCACTGGGAACTGAAGTTGGGTCCTTGCGGGGAGCAGCAAGTGCTCTTAACCACTGAGTTATCTCTCCAGACAAACTTGGGTTTTTGTGACAAAGGGTCACATAGTCCTGACTGGCCTTGAAGTTATTATGCAGCCAAGACTAACTGTGAACTCCTAATCTTCCTGCTTCTGTGACATGAATGGTACAATTACACACTACCACACTTGGCCAAAACTATGCTTTTTGCAAATCAGTACTATTTCTAAAGCAACAGATATCCCTGTGGTTTTTTTTGTTGTTATTATGTTTTGTTTTACTTTTGTTGTTATTACTTGTCTTCCATTTTTAAAATTTTGTTTGTTTTTTATTCATTTATTTATTTTTAAGGTTTATTTGTTGTGTATGCCTGTATGCCAGAAGAGTGTACCAGATCTCATTATAGATGGCTGTGAACCACAATGTGGTTGCTGGGAACTGAACTCAGGGCCTCTTGGAATAGCAGTCAATGCTCTTAACCTCTGAGCCATCTCTCTAGCCCCCTTTTTTTCTTTCTTTCTTTTTTTGAGACGGGGTCTCACTATGTAGAACAGACTATCCTGGAACTCAGAATTCTACCATCTCTCCTTTCCGCTACCTCTGCTTTCCAAGTGCTAGGAATAAAGACATTCACCACGAGGCCTGGCTTGGTTTCCCTGTTTTCAAAGCAGGATCTCTCTGTGTATTCCTCACTAGCCTCAGATTGCAGTCATCCAGCGTCTCCGGAGCTGGGATTACAGACGTGCACTGCCATGTCAGAATATGTGTCTGCATTCTTTGACTTTGCAGAGGCACTTGGTGAAGTCTTCTGAGCCTAACCGGGAGAACCTACAGCCCCATCTCTCTTGGGTAGAGTGCAAATTGCCAAGCTGAAGACCATGTGTTCTGATAAAGTATGGGCATTTTGGTTTTAGACTATTTAACTGTCAAGGCACCCTGGTTTCCATTTTTTAGTATTTCTACAGATCTTCTGCCTTAAAGACCTAAATTCAAGAAGACAAAATACTTTTCGAAGACAAAACACTAACGGTATGGTGGCACCTTTAGTCCCAGCACTCAGGAGACAGAGGCAGGTTTATCTCTTTGAGTTTGAAGTCGGCCTGGTCTACATAGTGAGTTCCAGGACAACCAGAGCTGTGCAGTAAGAACCTATCTTGAACTGCTCCCTTCCCCCCAGGAAGCAGTTCGAGAACCGCCTGTAGTCTCAGCTAGTCAGGCAGAAGGCAGGAGAAACAGCTGATCTCAGGAATTTGAGGCCAGCTGGAACATTCTAATAAGACCCCATCTCAGAAAAGAAAAAGGTGGCAGTTCCTCACGCCTGTACAGTTTTTTATGGTGCTTCAGATCTCTAGTGCACATCATACTTAACTGCCATATAATATTTGGTAGAGAATATGAACTTGTTGGCCCTATACACACTTACAGAGAATGTGTGTAGAGGTACGTGGAGGTAGACTCCAGCCCTGTCACAATAGTGCTTGTTCTGTTGCACAGCTGGGTAGGAGTCTATATAAAAATATAAATATATATATATATATATATATATATATATTATATATATACTCTCCTGCAAACTTGAAGTAGGTTCATATAATACCTGATAATCCCCAGATTTTTATTTTTTTTAATTTTTTAAAAAGATTTATCTATTCATTCATTTATTTATTTATTTAATATTTATTTATTTATTATACAGTGTTTTGTCTATCTGTATGCTTGCTGGCCAGAAGAGGGCACCAGATCTCATAACAGATGGCTGTGAGCCACCATGTGGTTGCTGGGAATTGAACTCAGGACCTCTGGAAGAGCATCAGTGCTCTTAACCTCTGAGCCATCTCTCCAGCCCCAGATTTTTATTTTTTGAGACAGGGTCAGTCTGGCCTCAAACTTGCTATGTAACTGATGATGACCTTGAACTTCAGAGTTTTCTACCTCTGTCTCCTGAATGCCAGAATTACAGGCATGTGCCTCCATACCTAGTTTTATGTGGTACTTGGAGTCAAACCCAGGACTTTGAAACTGCTACACTAGTTTCCTACTAGCTGAGCAAAGGCCCATACATGTTATTTAATATTTTCTTTGAGGTTGTTTTATTTTATTTTTTGGTTTTATTTCTCTGAAACAGGGTTTCACTATGAAGCCCATGGTAGCCTCTTTCTCTAGAGTGCCAGGGTTACAGAGTACTACCCTGTGTTCCAGACATGTTTTAGATAAGTGTAAGGGTAGAGAGGGTAATGTTCCTTTTGTGCCTGATTTGTTTGAAATTATGTGGTTTTTGATACAGGTAAAAATGTTGATTATAGGAGCTGGAGAGATGGCTCAGTGGTTAAGAGCACTAAATGCTCTTCCAGATGTCTTGAGTTCAATTCCCAGCAACCACATAGTGGCTTACAACCATCCGTTATGAAATCTGGTGCCCTCTTCTGGCCTGCAGGGATACACGCAGATACAACAATGTTTACATAATAAATAAATATCAAAAAACTGTTTAAAAAATTTTGATTATGAGCCGGGCGGTGGTGGCGCACGCCTTTAATCCCAGCACTCGGGAGGCATAGGCAGGTGGATCTCTGTGAGTTCGAGGCCAGCCTGGTCTACAAGAGCTAGTTCCAGGACAGGCACCAAAAACTTCAGAGAAACCCTGTCTCAAAAATCCCAAAAAAAAAAAAAACAAAAAAAAAAATGTTGATTATAAAGTGAGAATAACCTCTTTCTTAGATTGCCTAAGGTCACTACTTGTAGGCCAAGTAGCAATTCATAGGGGGGAAAAATTATCAAGTATAAGACTTTATCATGACCTAGAGTCATGGGTAATTTTCCGTAGTGACTCTTACTAGGAATTCTTTCGTGTTAGTAGAATTGAAGAGATAGGTAGATAAGTATGCTAGGGTAACCTTGAATTCCCTCTGTAGCTTGCTGCACACCTCTAATCCTCCTGCCTGAGACACTTAAATGCTAACATTAGCCAAGACATCTTAAATGACACTTTGTCTAGTTCCTTAATTGTTCATTAAGAATCAGTTATTCAGAGGCTGGAGAGATGACTCAGCAGTTAAGAGCACTGACTGTTCTTCCAGAGGTCCCCAGTTCAATTCTCAGCACCACATAAGCAGCTCAGAGCTGCCTGGAACTCTAGTTCCAGGGATCTGACATAGGCAAACACCCCTTCTTCCCCAAAAAAGAATCAGTGATTCAGGGCTGGGGATATGGTTCAGTTATGGTGCTTTCCTAGAACACACAGAGCCTTTGATTTACTCCCCAGTGCTGCAAAAATGAATGAATGAATGAATGAATGAATGAATGAATGAATGAAATTTTCAGGTGATTGCTTTCATGTGTATCCATTGTGCTCATAGAATAAGCTACTTATCAGTATTAACAGTTAAGTATGCTAGAAAATACATGCACATGTCAGGCAGTGGTGGCATGCACCTTTAATCCCAGCTCTTGGAGGCGAAGCAGAAGCAGAGGAATCTGAGTTCAAGGCCAGCCTGGTCTACAGAGTGAGTTCCAGAATGGTCAGGACTGTTACACAGAGAGACCCTATCATGAAGAAAGAAAACAAAAAGGGAAGGAAGGAGGGAGAGAGGGAGGGAGGGAGGGAGAGAGGGAGAGAGAGAGAGAGAGAGAGAGAGAGAGAGAGAGAGAGAGAGAGAGAGAGAGAGAAAGAAGGAAAAGGAAAAGAAAATATGTCCACAGGAATCAGCAGAACTGAGGAGGTAAGCAGGCTGTGGTTCACAGTCACTTAACCTTCTCAGCCTTTTTTATATACTGGGCTTCCCCTATCTTCTATTTTTAAATTTTCGAATCTACAGAAAAGTTGGGACTATCCTTAGACTCCATTAAGAAGAAATTGTTAAGATTCTGCCATATTTACTTTAATTTTGTGTGCTTGCATGTGTATGTGCCTGTGTGTATGTGTGTTTGCTTTCCAGACTGTGTGAAAGTTAAAGCAGTGCATCTTAGTCCCGCATACTTCCACCTACATCTCCTAAGAACAAATACATTCTTTCATATAAGCAGTAAGTCCATTGCCTTCTTCCAAGAAAATTAATACTTTCATAAACAATATCTAACATCCCAAATTCCATTTGTCCTTAAATTTTTATAGTGTAAAGAATCTAACAAAGATTCCTGCATTCCGTTGGTTGTTTTGCCTCTTCTGTCTCTTTCAGTCCTTTAATCTCTCTCTGCTTTGTTTGTTTATTTTGGTTTGTTTTAAGACCGTCTTACCTTGTAGTCTATGCTAACCCACACCTCACTGTATAGCTGAGTCTAGCCTCTAGCTCATGGTGGTCCTTTGTTTCTGCCTCCTGAGGCGTGGAATTTGAGGTGTTTACCACCACGCCTAATTCCTTAGTCTCTTTTAAACCCACCTCTTTTTCCCCCCTGCGTGAATAAGTGCGCCCCGTGTGCCTGGTGCTCTGTGAGGTCAGAAGAGGGCAACAGATCCCTTGAAACTGGAGTTATAGGTAATTGTGAGCCATAGTGTAGGCATAGGAACTAAACCCAGGTCCTTAGTAGTTAACAACAACAGATGCTTCAGTTGAGTCATCTACCACTTTAGTCCTCTTTGATCAGTGTCAGTATTAAACCAGTGGGGTTTTTTTTTTAAAGGTTTTTATAACATGGTCCTTTTTGAAGAGTCCAAGTCAACTGTCTTATACAATATTTCATGTCCTGGATTTGTCTAATTTTTGAAATTGTGATTACATTCAAAAGAAATCTATTTGCAGAGAGGTGAAAACACTGTGTTGTATAATAGCACAATGTTAGACTAATGTGTCCACTAATCACAGATACTAAATTTGGTCACTAGCAGAAATTTGAGTCTTCCTCAGGTAAGTCCAAATTTAATGTTGTAGGGTTCTTTTATTCTTTTTATCCATATATCATTATTGTAATTTTCTCACTCGTGTCTTATTAACAAGAAAAAGGCCAGGCATGATATTCTATACCTCTCATAATCCTACCTCTGTGAAGGCTGAGGCAGGAGCAGTGCTGTGAATTTATATAATGCCATGAGTTTATATAGCATAGGCTATATAGTGGCTGCCAGAGCAGGCCTATAGCACCTTGTGTCCCTCATGCAAAGAAAAAAGAAAAGAAGGGGGAAAAAAAGCCCAGTAATTTTTTTCTTGTAGAAATAATGGTGGTTATACATTACAAGTAGGTAGAAGGTAGCATTCACTCTGCCTGCCCCAAAGATAGTAAACATTTCCTCCTGCTTTCCTTTTTATGATTTTATGATTTAGGAAATTTTGGCAAATTAGCTGCTAGTAAGTACCCCATAGTTTAGGAAAATAAGAGTATCAGTAAGATGAATCGTTTTTTATTTTGCTTTGTTTTATTTTGTTTTGTCTTTTGAGACATGGTTTCTCTGTGTAGCTGTGGCCATCCTGGAACTCATTCTGGAGACCAGGTTGACCTCGAATTCCCAGAGATCTGCCTTCCTCTGTCACCCAGGTACTGGGATTAAAAGCATGTGCCAACACTCCCAGCTTAGATGAATATTTTTTGAGCCATTACTATGTTTCATGGCTCTGGACCAAACACTTACTGTGGCATATCTGCATGGTGACCCCATCAGGATAAACAATACCGTTTCCCCATTTTACAGAGTAGGAAACTGGGGTACAGAAAGAGTGATTTAAGATTTATTGGTTTATTTTATGTGCATTGGTGTTTTGCCTGTATGTATGTCTGTGTGAGGGTGTCAGATTCCCTGGAACTGGAGTGACAGACAACAGCTGTGAGCTGCCATGTGGGTTCTGGGAATTGAACCTGGGTCCTCTGGAAAAACAACCAGTGCTCTTAACTGCTGAGCCATCTCTCCAGTTCCTGCTGCCTAATTTTAGAATGCAGTTCTTACTATTTCCCATTTCCTCTCTCTATATATATATTTATATCTAGATATACAAGATATCTCCTATCCATTCCTTATGTGATCCTCACATCAGTCTGTAAGAACAGTCTCAAATAGATGAAGTTATTACCCAATAGCATAAGCTATCTGAACCATTTATCCTATTTTGTGGTTCTCTCCCATGTTTCAGCCAAGATCTTTAACAGCAGAGTGGTTTGTGCAAGGTCCCTTTTCCCACTCCCCAGCACCCACATAAACAGGAATCATGTGCTGAAAATGAAACCAGGTTCCAGAAGCAACTGCACAAGCAAGAGAAGCCTGATCGGGTCCACATGAACCAGATGACAGGAATGAGAGCCATCACTTACAGTTCGGGGACCATCAGTGAGAAGTGGGATGACAGTGAACCTGAAATAAAAGCCATTAAAATAAGACTGGTTTTCCAAGGAAATTTTTCCTTACCATCTTCCTTCTCAACAGAGAGGAATGTAGCAGTCTTTTTGATTGAATAACTTCAAACCAGTGACCAAAGCCATGAAGAAATTTCTGAAGGAAAGTGTGATTATTTATGGTTTATTTTTGAGAATTTATTTTTAAGTGATCATCACCTAAAGTACATAATTATGTAGTACAATAAACTGAGAGTAGTGGTCCACCATGGTCAGGGGAGCAAATGAGTCAGTTAGCCTTTAGAAGTCAACTGTACAGGGTTTGGGAGGAGGTTGCTGTTGTTGTTTGCTTGTTTGTTTTTCAAGATAGCCCTAGCTGTCCTGGAACTCACTCTATAGACCATGCCTGCCCCAAACTCGTAAAGATTTGCCTTCTGCCTCCCAAGTGCTGAGATTAAAGGCATGTGCCACCACTGCCTGACTCCATTATTTTTTTCAATACAGAACTATATACATTTTTGGAAAATGAAAGAATCTGTGGACAGACACAAGTAAAAGCCATAAAAGCCCACAGACCCTAACTTAACCCTTAGTTAAGTCATTTTGTAGTGTTCCCATCCATTAAAAGAGAATAATTGGGGTTGGGGTCAGCAAACTGGCATAATAGGTAAATGCACTTGATACCAAGCCTGATAACCTAAGTTCAGTAGCCAGTAAACACATAAGAGCGGAGAGCCACTAGGAGGTTATCCTCTAGCCTCCACATACACACTGTGGCACTTGGGACTGCCCCTGTAACACACACATACACATAAGTATAGTTTGTTTCATTTTGTTTTAAGTAATTGAGCCAGGGAGATAAGTCAGTTGGAAAAGTACTTAGTGCTAGCATGAGCACCTGAATTCTAGCAAACTAGAGTTCATTGTTTGTTTGTTTCAAGTCAAGGTTTTCCTATGTAGCCTTGGCTGTCCTGGAATTTGCTCTGTAGACCAGACTGGCCTCGAACTTAGAGATCCACCTGCCTCTGCCTCCCTAGTGCTGGGATTAAAGTTGTGTGCCACCACCTCCCAGCTTGTTTGTTGGTTTTTGTTTTTGTTTTGTATTTTTCAAGGCAGCTAGTGGTAGCCTGTCTCCGGTAATCCCAGCCCTCGAGAAGTGGAGGTTTGGGAATCTCTGCGTTTCACTGGCCAGCCAGTCTAACCTAATCAGCAAGCTGCTTGTCTCAGTGAGAGACCCTTTCCCAAAGTAAGGTGGGAAATTCCCGAAGAATGACACCAATGTTCAGCCTTTGGCCTGCATTGGTGTATGTATACACATGTACCCTGACACACACGTGCACACATGAATACACACAAATACTTATGACATATTAAGTAAGGAAATTGTGAGGATTATATTCATGTACACACATACAGTATAGTAGAGTGCTAAGCACAAAGGCACTCAATATGAAACTAATTATCATTTTGTATGATCATATCGTTAAGTGTTCTGACATGATATAGGTCTAAGAACCCTTCCTAAATCAGGAGTGTTCCCTTAACCCAAGTAAGCATACATTCCTCACTCACTCTGCCTGGCTAATACCTATGTGTGAGAACTATCTCTCTTAATCTACTCTGGTGGAGGCAGGAACTTCATACAACCATGGTACTCATCTCAGACTGTCTCTGTTTCAGGTGGTTAGCTCAACCAATGGAGAGCTGAATGTTGATGACCCCACTGGAGCTCACTCAAATGCACCAATCACAGCTCATGCCGAGGTGGAGGTAGTGGAGGAGGCTAAGTACGTTCATCTTCCAAAGGGTTTGTCTCATAATGGGTTGGGAACTTTATTCTATCTCCTATGTGCTGCTCATCACAGACTGGATTCTTGATGCTTGTGTCCATATCCACAGCTTTCTTCTTCCGAGGTGGTTTTTGTTGTGTTTTTTGTTTTTGCATGGTGCATTAAGGCTGCTGCCACCCTTAGCACTGATTTCTGGGCAGATAGTTATATTTTTCTAGGCTGCATTGGGCAAAAGACATCGTGAACTAAAAACCTGATGTGGTGAAAGCTACCATAGATAGTAGCCATGATCTTCTTGGAGACTTAGAGCTTCTTGCTCCCTATGGGTAACCGACCAAGAGTGTTAAACCATGAGCCCTGGAGTATAGCATCACATTTCTGTTGTTGCCTCACCACTCCAGACGGGTGGTCCTGAATAACAGGGTTTGGGATACATTTTGCTGTACAGTTGGGCTCAGAAAAACTAAGTAATTTTCAGGCAAGACAATTGTGTTTGTAAATATAAAAATCTTGGGATAGCAAAGTGACCCTAATCCCAAGAAAGCAAGGCAGTTCCTCACTTCCTCTTCTGCTTCTTCTGCATGTTTATGTCTTGCTGTGCTCTCCCACTAGCCCATTGGTGCTTTCTGCATGGTCTGTGTTTAAACTCTGAGATTTTGGGGCTGGAAGGTGATGCTGCTGCTGCTGTACAATATTACTTCTACCAATTCTTTTCCTTTCCCCCTATCCCAAACTCAGATCCAGGTTTAAACTTCAAGAAGACATCAGGTAGGGAAAGCTAGAGAAACATGAGTCACTAACTATAGCTAGCCCTGACAGGGATGACCTTTCTTTTAAGCTCTTTGAGAACATTCACTATCCCATTAATGTGTTCTCTCTGGCAAACAACATATTTTTAGTCCAAGCCAAGACATGATTACACCTCTGGGCATCAGTCAGGGTCACCAAGCTGAACTTCAGTCTTTTTCCAGATATACTTGGCATGGTTGTCCTCCTGCCCATCTCTTTGGTAAGCTCACTTGGCCTTTAGGAAGTCTTTCCTACTTAACAGATAGAAAAGTTAATGAGCACGACTTTAGCTCTATCTTGTTGATACCTATAGACAAGGGGTGCAGTGGGGAGGTGGTGCCAGGAGGAGACTGTTTTAGGAATTACACTTCTCCTCAAGAGCTTGGGAGATTTTAATTATATGCTTATTTTTTTCATTCTCAATAAATTATATGATAGTCCCACTTTCTGAACTCTCACTTTGGAATCTCCTAGAATATGTTAGAAAATACAGATGCTTCTGCATGGACCCAGAAATTTGAGGTTAATTTATTAGTATCTGGCCTGATAATAAAAATATTTAAAAGTTCGGGGAATTCTAACATGCAGCCAAAACTGAGAACTACCACACTCTGCATGCTCTGATCTTGAAAGAGGGCTTTACCTTTTCCCACTCCACCCCAACTTACTCCCCATTTCACATTTGTACCTATTCTTTTTAGAAATTCAGATATGGATCTAATACTGTATTTTGAGCACCATGTTCGTAGGAACCTTAGTCTTAGGCCCTAAACAGATTTATATTTTGGACCTATTCATTTCATTCTGGTAAATGTATACACTGTGTGTGAGTGTGGTGTTTGTGTTCAATGTGAAAGATAAAAAAGATTTCTTTCATACAAAAAGAGTTCAGTCAGTGTGTTCTGTCTGTCATATTCTAAATACTAGAATATAAAGAGAGGTTAAAGTCTTCCCATTTAGCAGAAAGGACCATTATACCTCTTGCCTCCAGCTCCAGGTTTAGGCCTTCTGAAAAGTGTAGAAACTAAAAGAGAGCAGTTGTCTTGACCAAATGTCACTCAATTCCTTGCTTGAGCATTTTGTATACTGGTTCTGGTAGTGATTTCATGAGCTACCAATCTGTCTTGCCTAGGTAACTATTGGCTCAGCCTTGTGCGTATGGTATATATATATATATGTAAGGACACAGTAGTCATATATCCAATAGATCACTTCCATGGAACAGTCAAAGCTAGAGAGGTGAGGTGTCCCAAACAATCCCTCATTACACACAGCTATGATGCCATTTGTTCATGTAGCTTGTCGATGGGATGAGGAGGGCTGTTGCTTATATTATAGTTACCTCAAGTACAGGGAAAGTCTGAAATCTTTACCTCCAAGCTTTTGGTTTTAGGTTCCCTTTCACATCTTGTTAAAACAAAAAAATTACAACAAAATCACAGGATGACGGTTTTGATCAGTGTAAAAAAGTGGACACTTGATTTCCCTTTTCTTTTAAGTACAAGACACTTTTGTTAAAGTGTGGTTGGAGAATGGTGAGGGCAGATGGCTTTTAGGTCAAATTTTGTGATAGTAAAAGTATAAGAATTTTTATTATCTATACTTTGGTGGTATCTTGATGATTGTGGACTCAGTTTCACCTGAGAATTAGTATGATCAGAATTTAGGTCCTTCTTTAGTATAGTAGTTATTTCCAAACAGTGAACTCCCTCTGTTTCATCTTCTAATACGATAGAGTATCTCTTAAACTTTTCCTGTCTCTAAGAAGAGCTGAGTGCTAGCTGCTGCTTTTTGAATTGGCATATGGAAGTTAGCTAAGCATTGTCCAAGACCTTGTGTGGGAACCAGATGATGGTTCAGCCTGATACTTGAGTTCTTACAGGCCAGGTCACTTTTTTGCCTTCCTGGAAGTTGCCCTGGAAAGCCTACCCTGAGGCTTCCACCAGCTCTTTCTGTTTTGCATCCTCTGAGATGCAGCTCCCACACTGATACTCCTGTCAGGCTTCCTCCTCCTGTTAAATGTGAAGATCGATCAAATGGGCTGCTCAGCCTCCCTCAGCAGGAGGAAACTAAACACAGACACATACTGCATGTTTGCATGTTCACAGGGAGTCTTTTCCATCTCATCCGTGGACTAATATCTCTCTCTCTCTCTCTCTCTCTCTCTCTCTCTCTCTCTCTCTCTCTCTCTCTCTCTTCCTTTCTATGTTTTTCTCTTTATATATTCTGTAGCTGCCTGAAAATGCTCAACCTGTGGTGAGTCCCTCTCTCCAGTCCACATGCAAGGGGAGTGGACCTGACTATTCTGGGATTGGCAAAGCATTAGAAATACTGAATGAATTCCTTATGTCTTAGCCACCCAGACTGGGGAAATTAGGTCTACAAGGCGGGGTGGGGCAGGCCTGTACCCCAAAATCAATCTTTTCCTTCTTTTCTTTCAATCCCACCTCATTTATCGCTGCACCCTTCTATCAGAAATGATCTCACAATATCCAAACTTACCTATTTTTTTTAAGATGAGTAAACTTCTTCTTCTAATTTTTTTCTCCCAAGTTATGAATAGTACTATCAGAAAGAGAGGGCCCAAGATTAGAAAGATAAGGTCTTAGATGTTTCAATAACCACAAAACAGTATTATCACCAGATAATCAGTCTCACCTTTGGCAACTTGGTTTGTAATAGGAATCGTCTGTTTGGAGGAAATCCGTAAGTGCCTTGTTGATTTCATTAGTTTTTCATCTATAGCAAGAATCTCTAAAAAAGGAGAACTCCTTGAAGGAAAGATCAACACTTTGGTGTTGACTGGACATTGCTGGGTTTTTTGTTTGTTTGTTCCCCTTATTCTTTGATGAAAGAATAGTAGGCTAAGTAAGGGTTGACTTGGTTGACAGGGATATGGGAGCCTGTCTTTTCTTCCAGAAAAGGCTTCTTTAATACAGATGTGGACATACGGGAATGCGGAAGGAAAATCCCTGAAAGATTCATGTTGGTGGCAGTTTGTAACCCTCCCACACTGTACACATTAGGTTATATTCTATGCTATGATAATAGCCTGCTGGATTCTGATTACTTCGTTTTCAAAAATTCTCTTCAGTAATTGGATTGGGCCTTGATTTCTGATTATCTAAGCCAAATTGTCCGGGGGGGGTTGCCTAGGAATAGATATGTTTTGAACATAACAGTGGGTTTTATGGCAATAGAATAGGGTTTCAAAGAGGACATTTGGTCTATTCATGTGTCTGTGTAATCTAATGTTGTCATGGTTTCTTTTTTTCCTGTGAGGTGTCAGTCACATGATCCCAATTGCAACTACTTTAGGTCTTACTATACTCACTCAACCTTGTGCTTAGAACTCAGGGACCTGGGATGGCCGGGAGGAACAGGGCAAGTGAAGGAAAGGAAGCACGTGCATGTGAAAGGACAAGGACAGAACAAGGACGGCTCCAGATTTCTCATGCTATTCCCAATAGGCCGAGAGGGGAGGCATCACTGTGAATTCTCAAGGAAGACCTTTAGATACAGCAGGACTTGGGCCAGTTTAGTGCAGAGGAGCAGAAGAGAGACAGGAGAGTGCCAAGATCACATGGTACAGGATGATAGGAAGGAGTGATGGGTCAGGTAGGGAGAATCCTGGATCAGCTTGGGCTCTAACTTGTAAAGGATTTCTGGTCACTTAAAGGAGCAACTGAAAGGGAACCTAAGACACAAAGGGAGTACTCTGTTCTGAGAGGAACTTAACTGTATAGAGTTAGTCAGTGGACTTGGCCTCAAGTCCAGATCCTTTTGCTGGTGGTCACCATAGAAATCAAAGCCTTTAAGAACAGATTGTAAGGCCTCCCTCTTTGTTGGTGGAATTAAAAGCATCTACTCCTGCTGAAGCCATATAGGGCTCTAAATGCAAAATATGGCCGCTGTTCCTCTGAATGGCAGCTGCTACTCATGTGTCTAGTGATTCAGCAGGAGCACATGCTAGTTCCTATGAATTGTCCAAGAGAATCCACTGGGCATTCAGGAATGGGCCCAGTGTTTCAGGTTTGGTTTTGGTTTTTGGTTTTGTTTTTGAGTGCTTTTCTTTGAAAACAAAAATCATCATCTTAGGGTCCTCCACACAGAAAGTAAGAATAGAGGTTAATTTTAGAGTTAGTAGAACCACTTAAAATCATAGTTGAAAGGAAGTAGGTAAGACTGATGAGCTGGTGAGATGGCTTGGCACTGATTGCTCTTCTAGAGGTCCTGAGTTCAGTTCCCAAACCCACATGGAGGCTCACAACCATCTATATGGGATCTGATGCCCTCTTCTGGAATAAAGGTGTACATGCAGATAGAGCACTCACATAAAATAAATAAGTCTTTTTTAAAAAAGACTTTTGAAATACTAGTTCTTCATAAGATTTGACTTGTCTACTTAAATATTAAGTTCTGGGCATTCAACCTGGCAAATGTCTGTTTCAGGGGCTGGAGAGATGGCTCGGTGATTAAGGTACTGGCTGCCTTTCCAGAGAAGCAGTTTCATTTCCTAGCACCCACATGGAATGCACCACTATCTATAACTCCAGTCCCAAGGATCCAATGCCATATTATGACCAGGCACCCACATGATACATAGATATACATGTAGACAAAATGCCCATATACCTAAAATGAATAAAAGGTTTTAAGAACAAATGTCCATTTCTAATACATGTGTATAGATTTTTTAAAATTCTTTTCTAATGTTTCCTTTAAGGACTATTAAAGCTATCAATCACTTTTATTTAAAATAATTTATACAGTTTCCAGATGTATATAACACTTTGGTTCACATCTATTAATAGTAATTATAAATGTTATTGATACACCCAGGGCTGATTGGGACACACACACAAATATCTATGTATTTGTTTAAACAAGGTCTCTTGTAGACCAGGTTGACTTCAAACTTGATATGTAGCCAAGAATAACTCTGAACTCTTGACCCTTCTTCCAACCATCAAACATTGGAATTACAGGCATATATTGCCATGGCCAGATTTTGAAGAAAATATTTTAAAACTCTCTTAAGAAGCCCGAAATCCCAAAGGCAGGCAGATATCAGACTTTGAGGTCATCCTGGTCTACAAAGTGAGTTCCAAGACAGGCAAGACTATTACACAGAGAGACCCTACCTCGAAAAAGAAAAGAAAGAAACTCCTGTCTCAAAATTCCACATTTCATTCATGTCTTTGAGTTCTTGGAAAGCTCACATCATTATCTGTGTAAGGTTTATTTCTACATTCTAAGAAACTTTCTCAGTCTAGATATGGTAGTATATACCTATAAATTCTAGAACTCTGGGAAACTGAAGCCAGAGAATTGCACATTTGAAGCCAACCTTGGCTACATAATAATGAATCACTGTCTCAAAAGAGAAAAGAAAGAAACAATAATAAAGGTTATTTTAACCCTGAAAGGGTTAGGTAAGAGACTTAAAATAGTTTTCTCAGAAAAAGTTTTCTTTTAAGGATCAAGCATCTGAGCTATACTTACAACTTTATTCTCCTCTGTCATCTGGCATCTTTGACCTATCCACTGCCTTCTGCCCACCCTCCTCATTTTCCATTTTTCATTTCTGGAAAGAGCATACCTTTTGCATCAACCTTGCCATAGCCCTCAATATGCCCTCTCCAGTGCCTACACAACAGCCATGCTTCCTAGTCTAAAACTGGACTAAGGAGGGCATCTTCAGGGCCAGGGTGCCACTCTTGTGCAGGCTATTTCCCCAAGAGATGGCACTTTGAGGGCCTCAACCTCTCTACCTTAAATAAACCAGTTGCTAACCCTGTCTGGAACAGTGGCAGTCTTGGGGAATCCCTGTGACCAGAGTTTCCCAAGGATTATTAGTTCCTGGGTTTCGGGCATTGGTCCCCTTGGGGTGATTGGCACCTGTGCTGGTTTTAGGAGATAAAGATTCACCCTTTTTATGAGCTTAGAGCTTCTGCTTACTCCAGGCATCATGTTGGGGACAAGAACAAAGTAGAAAGAATCTTAGTCATTTGTTGACGTCATGTGACTGCCAGGATTCTAGATTTCATACTTTGTGTGAGATTTATTTGCCTCAGTTTAGCCTCCTTGCTTACTGACCAGTGAGTTGCATTGAGCTGCTGCTGGTATCAAGGGAGCATACACTGCAGGCTATTTTTCTGTTACCTTGAGCACCCTCCTTCTTGGTTCTAGACAAAGATGGAGTAGCTGGGTTTGATGTTAGTCTAGTAACAAAGCCTTTTTCATCCTTCTTCCAGAAATGCCTGTGGCAGCCATGTCTAGAGGACAGCATTTTGATAATCAGGCGGAGTGGCTGAAAATCAAATCAGCTGTTGCCTTTAACTTTCTCATAGACACTGCCTGTTACTTCCAGTGTATGTGTGCCGTAAATGGTGGGCAGCCATGTGGGTGGGCACCAGGAGAAAACCCTGTCCCCTGCAGTAAGCAGAAGCAAGCAGAGATCTGCTGGGAGCCGGAGATTTCTAGACTGACTTAAATGTTCTTGTGCTCCAGGTGCTGCTGTTTCTTTAAGAGGAAAAGGAAGAAGACTGCTCAGCGACACAAGTGACCAGTGCCTCCCAGGAGTCCTCAAGTCCTGGGGACTCTGGCTCCAATTGCACCTGCAGCTCCTGCCATTTCTCATTGGAAGGGACTCCTCTGTGGGGGAGGGTGGAGATCCAAACCAAAAAGAAGAAAACAGATGCCCCCAGAAGGAGCCAGTGCAGGCAGCCAGGGCCCAGTGGGCCAGTGGCAATCCCTCTGTCTGAGCTCTGAGCAGGTCCAGAGCTGCTGCTTCTCCACTGCTTGCCCTTGGGCTATCTGGTTGACTCTCTTCCCATTGTTTACAGTGAAGGTGTCATTCACAAAAACTCAAGGACTACTATTCTCCTCCCTCCTCTTCCTTTACTCCTGGCTCTTACACCACCCTCAACCCTTTCCAGCATAAAAACTACTAAGCTAAAGGCTCTTTCAAGTAGCTGGTGGTGTGGCCTAGAAGGTAGGAGGAAGATGACAACCCTGGGCTGGAGGACTTCTCCACTTCCCAGGTGTGTCTAGTAGGATGACTTCCTTTCCCTCTGTGCCTGGGTGACTCCAGCCCAGCTGGCCACAGGATTCAGGTCCTTCCCTCTGTCCCTCCCTTCCTCCCCTGCTCCTGTGAAGTTACACTGTAGGACACAAGCTGTGAGAAATCTGCAGTCTACTGTCCCTGTGTGTTGACGTTCTTAGCTTTTTTGATAAACAACTCCCTTGCTCCGACTGTAGCAAAACACACCTGTGGTTCTGAGCAAAGGAAAGGAAACTGACTTTATTGCACTTTTAGTTTTGGGGGGTTTTGTTTTTGTTTTATAAACAACATGGCAGATGCATATTGTGTCTGGTTATATTGGTTGGGGGGTGCTTTTTTCTGTTTCAAGGGGGATGGGCCAGCCAAGCCATTCAGAGAAAACGTGGGTCCAGAGGACATTCTTGAGGAGTGATTTGCAGCCCTTGGAAGAGAAGAAGCCAAACTCTGTGTCACCCTGAGTGAATTCTCAGGTTGGCAAGGAAACATACTTGAATTTTCATTCATCTTCTCCGCTGCAGAGAAGTCCCCACCAGAGCCCCTTGACCTAATCAGCCTAGAGCTTGAAAGCCCTGCTCCTGAGCACTTGGGATGAGCACCAAGCTGGACTGTGATCAACCAGGAAGGCACCTCATCTCAGAGAGGAGATACTTAACAACAAAGCAAAATTTCTGTTTCCTCCACTGCCAGGGACTTCCTACTAGATAGCCATGTGAATTTCTGTTGACTTGGGGGACAACATTAGTGACTAAACAGCCACCACTGTATTGCCAGTAGTGGACGAAAGAGGGCAGCAAATCTGCCTTCCAACTTGCCAGAGGAGCCTCAGGATGCAGCATCCTGAGGCCGGGAAAAGACATCAGTGTGTCATGTCTGCCCCAAGACTGAGTTAGAGCAGCTAGACTGGTCTGCCTTAGAAATCAAGCCTGTAGTTATCTTGGAGCAGGTCCATAGCAGCAGGCTTAAAACTTGGTACATGGGGCTGCAGTAAACAGGGAAGGTAAGATTGGTTGGTGCTGGGAAATTCCAGGGGAAAATGAATCTGTAATGAAAGGTCTAAAATTCTGTCCTAGCAATTGAACAGAGACTCTTTCCAGATAATATGACCGTATATTAGCATGTGTTCCCCAGTACACTTTGTACCTGCCAAAATGGCATCTTCACTGGACATGCCACCGTGCCGCATCATTGGTCGCATAAATAGTGTGTGTGTGGGGGGGGGGTACTCTTCTCATGTTCTGTTTTCATTTTGGTGACATTTCCAATGATTATTCACGTGATCAAAGAGGTCTTATATCTGGGTATAAAGAGCTGCCCGCATAGGGCAGCGACTAGTGACTTAGTGCAGCACAGGACTCTGCTTGTATATGTAGAAGACTGGAGGATGTCAGGACTCCTTGTGGTCATGTTTCAGAAATCGTATCAAACGGAACAGAGTTTATGCGCCTTGTGTATTCTGTTGGACCTTGGGAACCTCTCTCTTTACTGGCTTCAGAGCTGCTCAGCCTTTGTAAAGATTGCTACTCAGTCATTTATTTACAAAAAAAAAAAATGTTTTTCTCCATGAAACAGAGTAGTAGCAGGGAGAAGTCGGGTCAAACCCCTTCCTCATAAGGAATTTGAGTGTTAGGATTTGCTTCCTTCTTCTTATGTAGTAGTTAAAGCTCATCACTAAAATTTACATAGTCCCTCGTTTGGCATGTGGACAACTCTGACTTCCCCTACAGAAACTTAAAAATCCTCGTACCAGGAAATGGTGGCAAGGCCTAGAGCATCCTGGCACTCTCTGTCCCACTAAGTGCCTCCCCAACCCTGCCTCCACAGTAAAGCAAAAGGCAGTGATGAGTTTGGCTGCAGGGTAGAATGCCCTGTAGCTGGGCCCAAGACTTCTTTTTTGTCTTAACATATTTTTATAGGCTAGCTCTTGAGAGGTTGGACCTGAGTGGTTTGTGGGAGTGGGGAAGGGTCCTCCCTAGTGCACTGTTGGCATCCTCCAGCCCCACAAATCCCTTCCTTTCTAGATATTTGGGTTTTGTAACATAGGTCCCTTTAACTTGCAGGGCAGCGGTGATCCTTTCAAGGCCATTGACACTCCAAGGTGGTCCCAAAGCTGGGCAATTCTCTTATTATCTTCCTTAAATTTTTAATTCTGAATTCTCTAGAAAAACTGCTCATCTGTTACAACCCCACCAGCACATCAGACTCCTTACACATCCCTGTTTCTGTCAGTTGCCTGGCTGCAAGCTCAGCCAGATCCTAGGGCATAGGCGCTCCCCTCATCTTCCCTCATCAAAGTCCACTGTTCCAACTCAGTTGTGAGACCTAACGATGGTTTACGTTAGGACTGATGCATTTACTTCCTCTTAAGACTGACTCATCTGTTCTAGAGACGGGCATTTGATGCTGTACTATTTGGACTTTCCTCCAGCTTTGCTGTCCTTGAGGCGTTGCAACCTGAGCAGACTTGGGTACAAGAAGGCCAGTGGTTACAACAAGGTGTCTTTGCAGTGTCTAGTTATAACAAGTGGATCTTGAGAGTTCTCGCCCCAGACTGCCCACAAGGCTGTGCTGAATGTGCCAGCACCTAGTGAGCACTCATGACTGCCTTAATTAACAGTCTTCTATTGTGGGTCTGTCTAGGAGCAAACAGGGTCTGTAAAGGAATGTGTACATCAGGTGACCACGTAAGTCTCCAGTTCCAGTCCCATTTCAATTGAAAGGAACTATGTGAGACAGCAAGGATCCTAAGGTTCCTGAAAGTGTTAGTTTCATTTTCATTTTTAGCGAATGACAAGAACTCAGAAACAGCCCATGTCCATTAGCCAGATGGTGTCCATCTTCTGTAAAGTAACTTCCAGTTTAGTTCAGAGGAAAACTATGCTATAGTGCTTATTTAGTGTTGATATCCATTGTTAGCAACCACTTGTAATGCCAGCAATGGTAATGTTATGTTAAAGTGGTTACTAAGGATCATAGCCTTAATATTAAAAATAATGTAAAAGATAATTCATTCCCCTCCATATTGAGCAAGCATGGCTGCATTTCTCAGTAACTTCCTCAGAAGCCTAGGAAGCATTTCCTCAAAGGAACTTGTTCTCTATCTTCCAGTGCATCCCTTCCAAGCCCACATGACTCCTATGTCCCAGTCGCCTCTTCCAAGTTTCGTACTGAAACCACTTTTCCATTCCTGTTTAGTTGCCCTGGTAATGATTTGTCCAGTGTCAGTCATGCCAGGGCTTGAGTTTTTAAGACCAGGAGTTTGCATGGTCATACAACCAACATTGCCTTTGCCAAGCCACTGCCACCATCTGCTCCATTGCCCCAAGTGGGTAGGTTGATTCCAGAGACCCTCAGGGAGCCAGGATAATTAGGTACCCATCTGGAGTGGCCATGTGGGTAACAAGCACTTATCTCTGGGTTTCTTGGTTTTGCAGACTTCAAGGAAGTCCCATGTTGATGTTGATGGCCAGTGACTCCAGCCTTCCCCATAATGGGTTGGTAGGAATCAAATAAGAATTCCTTTGTTGGGGGAATTTGTTTTAAGGGGGTTAGTTTTTAAGTATGGAAAAGAAGGAGCCACTATGGTCCTTCTATGAGTGTGTAGTTTTGAGCAGTGTTTTCCTCCCCAATCTTGGGAGTCTCTGAGGGAGTCTTAAGGTATTTGTCCTACTCCTTTTGCAGGTAACTAAGTACAGAAGAATAGAGTTCTTATTGTATCAAAATAGTAAGTAGATCCCTGAATATAGGCAATAGTAGTTGACATAGTTTCTCAATAAAACAACCAGGAAACCCACTCCAGTATTTACAGATCAGCTTATCAAGGGGGAAAAAAGTGAACATGTACTCTAGTGAACATATCTCTAGTTCAGTTACCAAACTTGATGTTATAAAGAAGCCTCAGTTGTGTGGACAGGTTCTCTCCCCTACCTTCCTTCCCTCCTATACTCTCCCTTTGCCCCTGCCATCACAATCATTTTTCTGGTGCCATCACCACCTTTAAGATCTCAGAGCAGAAGATTATCTTTGGTAATAAGCCAGAGTGCATTGCCGTCATCCTAGCCACACACAGACAACTGCCATCCTGACTAACCCAAACCCACCTTTCAGGGTAGGGGAAGCTTTTTGGTACTCCTCTTCAGGAGCTCCAGACCAAATCCCAGGCCAGCCTGTGCACCAAAGCCTTTTAGAAGGCTTAACAATCTGTTAGGAATGTCTCAGGAAACATGAGCCATTTCTTGGGGGATATATGTATTTACAGATGGATATGTGTGCCCGTCTGTGTGTTTTACTCTCGTAGACAGCACGGGCTCCTGGGAACTGTTCCTCAGTGTTCTCAGAGACAGTGTGATCTGTGAGCAAGCTAGCTCTGGGAAGGAGCTCTGTTTATCAAGCAGAGAACAGCAGAAAAGATGAAACCAAAAATCCTATAACCCTCCAATGGAAAATAATGTTGATGCAGCAATTCCCATTGGATATACTACACTCTCTAATTTATTATTTGTCTTTTTTTTAAGTTTTACCCATTGTACTCTTTAAAAGATGTTGGGATGTTGGTTGCCATTTTTTTTAAAGTTGATGTATAAATCAGCTGTGGAAATCAGTTTTAATTCATGTGTGGATATGTCTAGTTATTGTTAAATGTCTTTTTTCTACTTTTTTTTTAAGATATGTAATGTTTCATAAACCCTGGCACTGGTCAAAAAAAAAAAACCGCAGCTGTGAAAAAATGAAACTTGTAGTATTTTTTAAATGAATGTCGATTTCAAGTGTATTTGAAATGTTTCCTCCAATAGAGAGATTTGGACACCGTTGGGGAAAACTCCTCTGCAGAGGAAATAGCCTTTGGAGAAAATGGGATGTGGGTCTGGATATGTTATCTCAGAGGAGCCCGTCTCAGAGGGCACCGTGGACAACACAAATGTGATCTTTGAGTATATCTCTTCCCCAGTTTGGGGGGGAAAGTACTCAGTCTGCACCCTTTTTGTATGTAAAATAAAATGCCCTACCTTTCTTGGCTACATTTACTTCCTTGGTTTTAATCTCCCCTGGGTTATTTCTAAGAATCTGGCAAGGACTGACTGGTGAGAATCAAAATGTCTTTAAACAAAAATAATGTCTGGTACTTTGGCATTATGCCTTTATCCCTTTAGCTGAGTATTGCATCTCCTCTGAGTCTCTTTGAAAATAAATGTCCTAGGACCAGCAAAATGCCCCAGAGGGTAAAGGTACTTGCTGCACAAGTCTGGCAGGCTGAGTTTAATCCCTGAATTCCATGAAAAAAAAAAAAGGAGAAAACTGAATCAGCAATTGTCTTCTGGCATCCACGTATGTGTCACGGCATGCACCAACCACAATTAAAAAAACAAATTTCAGGGCTGAGAAGATTGGTTAGTAAAGTGCATGCCACATTAGTTTAAGAACCCAAATTTGGTCCCCAACACCATGTGAAAAATTGGGTATGGTAGTACACTTGTAATCCAGTGCTGGAAAGGAAGAGACCAGCTGGAGCCAGTTCAGCCCTAAGGCAAACTCAAGCCCCATTAAAAGACTTAGACTCAAAAAAAGGAAGAGGAGGGGCTGAAAAGATGACTCAGCAGTTAAGAACTGGGTATACTGTTCTTATAGAGGTCCTAAATTCAGGTCCCAGTACCTGTATTGGACAGCTCACAATTGCCTATAACTCTAGCTTCAGGGTATCTGGTGCTGTCTTCTGGCCATGGTGAGCACCTACATACATCTACAGACACAAATACACAAATAAAAATAGCAAACAAAGGGCACAGGCCCTTGAAAAGCAACGCCTGAGGTTGTCCTCTGCCCTCTACACATGCAAACTCAAACATGCAAATATTCCAAACTAGGAATGGTGGTAACACCTGTAATTCTAGCACTTGGGAAGTGGAGGCAGGAGGGTCAGTTTAAGGCCACCACGGACATCACTCACAGGCTGTGGTTTGTAGATGGGAGTACTCCAAGGGTTGTGCTAGTTGAACAACTTTATTTTTCTTTCACTCTTCTTTAAAAGGGTATGAAACTGGCTCTGGAAAGCAGTTTTTTGGCCCTAGGTGACGGACAGAAACTAGCTCTTATCAAATTTTCTCTTTTCTGGAGGAAACCAGCCTGTAATAAAGAGCAAGCACTTCCCATTATGGAGAAGCTGAAGACTGCTCCTGCAAGGTGGGTTTTTGTTTGGTTGATTGTTTTTTGTTTTGTTTTTCAAAACAGGGTTTCTTGTGTGACAGCTCTGGCTGTCCTGGAACTCACTCTATAGATGAGGCTGGCCTCGAACGCATAGAAATCCACCTGCCTCTGCCTCCCGAGTGCTGGGATGAAAGGCGTGCACCACCACTCCTGCAAGTTTTAACTGTTTCCTACTGTGAAAGGAAAGGGGAAATAGATGCTTCATCCCAGGTTTTCTGTGTGGTAGGGAGACAGCTTGGAAGAAGTGCTGGAGAAACTCAGAACAAGGCAGAGACACATGGAAACAGGGACACGGTACAGTTTCTCAGAATACATGCCTGGGCCTGGTGGGTCAGACAAAAACACAGGAGGAAAGGGACAGTGCACACCATTAATCCCAGCACTCGGAAGGCAGAGGGAGCTGGATCTCTGTGAGACCATCTCAGAAGCAAGAAAAAACAGGAAAGGCATTCTTTTACAGGCTGTTGTGTTGAGGGGGCAAAAGAGGACAGTATAGGAATTCTGAGTTGAAGATTAGTATCAGGAGAAGCAAAGGGTAGTTTTGTTTTTTTAAGGTTTTTATTTTTTATGTCTGTATGTGTGGGTGCCTGACCACAGAAGCCAAGAAATGCCATACCCCCTGGAATTGGAGTTAAAGGCAGCTGTGAGTTGCCTAATGCTGGGGATCCAAACTTTAGGAGTGTGTGCTCCCCCACTGAGCCATCCCTCCAGCCCAGTGCAGATGAGTGTGACAAGTGGACAGATTGCACTGAGGGGCCTTTTATACTCTGGTCTTCTGAGACCACAGGACAAGAGAGCCACCCTTTGAAACAGGCTAGTGTTGATCACAAAAGGGATGTGAAACAAAAGCTAGGGTTTTTGTGTGAGAAACACTCAAGTTCTGTGTCCAAAAGGTAATGATGGTAGAATTTTATAAAAATTTATCAATGAACATTTAAGATTCTTTGACCTAGGCCTCTATATATTGTCTATTTTTTTTTAGGGGAAAGTTGGTTTGTTTTGAAACAGGGTCTTCTCACTCTGTAATCATAGCTAGCCTCAAACTCAGAAATCTTCCTGCCTCCTGATTAAAAGCATGTGCCACTGTGCCCAGTTTAACTCCCAGTTTGTAGAAACATTTGTTGGACTAGGGGAGTGCTCATCAGATAAAACACTGCACAAGCCTGAGGAAACATGAGTTCCGATCCTCAGAACCCACATAAAAGACTGGTGAGCTGCATATAATTGAAGCACTTGGAAGGCAGAGAGGAACCCCAGATCAAGCTTGCTAGTCAGACCAGAAGCGTTGCTGAACTCTGGGTTCAATTAAGAGATCCTTCCTCATTGAATAAGTGGACAGCTAGAGAGGAAGACCCCAATGTCAGCCTCAATGCCTCAACATGCATGTAGACACATCCCTGTAGATACAAGTGAACACATGCACATTGTGCTGACTGGTTTTATAAAAACCTGACAAACTAATCTGAGAGAGCCTCAATTGAGAAACTTCATCCATAGTATTTTGACAATTTTACACATGTATTTCATGTATTTTGATCATTTTTCATACTCTTGCCCACAGCCCTGTCTCATCCCCCTCCCACTGAACCCTTTTTTCCATCTAGTACCATCTCGTGGATCAGATGGAATTCTCGTGGAATTTTTCAAAAAGTTTTAGGTTTTTTAAAAATTTTGTGTATGAATATAAACTTCTAAAAGATTTAAAATTTTTATTATTTATATGGGTGTTTTACTTGCATGCCTGTGTCACTTGCGTGCCTAGTACCCAGAGAAACCTGAAGAGGGTGTCAAATCCCTTAGAACTGTATTTACCAATAGTGAGCTACCATGTGGGTGCTGGGAATCTGTCTTCTGGAATAGCAGCCCCCACCAGTGATCATAACTACTGAATCATCTCTCCAGCCCCAAGGAACACCCATTGTGACTGTAATTCTGATGAGGGACGCATACACAGACTTGAGATACAACCGTGTGGTGCACTGTAAACCACCGAAACCACTCCCTATCTGGGCGTAATTGGCTGTCTGGTTCCTACTTTATTACTCCCAGCCAGTTCAGAGGCTGAGACAGAACTGCAAGTTCAAGGCCAGTCTAAGCTACACAGAAAGACCCTATCTGAAAAGAAGATCATGATAAAAGTTTTATATAAAAGGCAGTGGTGGTGCACAACTAATCCTAGTATGGAAGGCAATCTCTGAGTTTGAGGCCAGCCAAGGCGACATAATGAGAAGGCCGTGTTTCAGAACAAACCAGCAACATCCCCCCTCCCCCAAGAAAAAAGCAACTCTGGACATTATATATAAGCCTAGGTCAAAGAATCTTAAATACTCATTGGTTGATTTTGTTCCTGGTGTTTGTGTCGTCCGAAGGGTAACTGACTCCGAGATTCTGCCACCAGGTGGCACCCTCTGCATGCTGTTCTTTCTGTCGCTGGAGTGTGTCCCCCACCCCCACCCCACCTCCGGATTCTGCCATAGGCTGGCACCCTCTAAATGCCAGTTTATTTGTCCATTTGTCTGCAAAACAAAACCAAGAAGGTCTCCTGTCCTCTTCAGAACGGGAATTTTCCAGTCATAGTTATCCACTCCTGGAGTCTCCTCTCCAGGCCCCATGTTCTCACTAGCTCCCTCAAGGAAGATGTGGCAGATCTTACGTGGGGTTGTCCTCTTTTCATTACCAGAGCTGCTAGATTGGTCGTATTAATCTTTTACTTCCTCAAGTCACCTAAATTTTCTCCTAAAGTGGGTGAAATTACCTGGCGTGAGTGAGAACGAAGCACTCAACAAACCCGCTTTGGAGTTTATTAGAGGAGACATGTACAGACCTGGGAAGACGGTGTGCAGAAAGAGAGGGCTGAAGGTGGTGTGTCCAGCTTTTAAAGGCTGCCTAGTGTATGCACATAGGGAGTTGACAAGGGCGAATGTAGCTGCGTCATACATAGGTGATGCAACCATGCTGCACATAGGTCACTCAGGGCCTTTTTTATGTTGTTTGTTTGTTTGTTTGTTGTTTTTCAAAACAGGGTTTTTCTGTAGCTTTAGAGCCTGCCCTGGAACTAGCTCTTGTAGACCAGGCTGGCCTCGAACTCACAGAGATCCGCCTGCCTCTGCCTCCTGAGTGCTGGGATTAAAGACGTGCGCCACCACCACCGCCCGGCTCAGATGATCTTCTAAAGGTCCCTGGGCCTGAGCGCTTGTCTGCACATGCGCGGCCCTGGAAGCGCTTGTCTGCACATGCGCGGCCCTGGAACCTAGAAGTGCCATCCACACTGTGTAGCTGGAATCACAACAGTGGGGACCAACAAGTCTAAACTATCACTTCTTCCATGTATTCCAAAAAATTTCCCCCAAGGGTTTGTGGAGGAATACAGGGTCATACTCAAAATTAATTAATAGGTAGGTAGATGGGTGGATGGATGGATGGATACATAGATAGACAGAAAAATGACTAAAGTCTATATATATTTACTGTGAGATTGGCTGGCCCTCTTATGAAATGGAATGACCATCCACTGGCTTCCTGAACCCAGCTATGAAGACAATTTGACTCACGGTCACAGGGATCACTAATACTTTATACTGATCAATACTTTATACCTTTATACTGATCAATGAATGGCTCTCGTTCAAACCTACCTGCTTGGCTTAAGGGTTGTGTCTCTGGGGATTATTCTGCTGTTTGGGTCTCTTAAAAAGCTTCCTCACTGGTAGGATGTCAAACTGACCTGCTACCTCTACCGGGCTGGTTCCCTTACCCCTGTCTATAACCCATCTTCGCCATCTCCCCCATCTCCTCCAGACTCATCCTCCTGCTCCCCAACCACAGGCCCCTCCTTCATGTCCCACCCCACTCTATCCACCTCCACATCCTGTCCCCGTCTACTTCCCCCACTTCCCCTTCTGAATATACCCCTTGTATAGAAAGTAGACGGAGCTTGTCTCTTTATAGGGACCTTTTGCACCATTGTATATAGGAAGTGATGTAGCAGCCATAGGACCCTGGCCTGGCTGGGGCACTGCCTGAGAGCATCCTGCCAGGTGACACAGGCCAGCATAATGTCTGAATCCTAACAACAGTGACCAAGGGCTCTTGGAAGCTTAAGAGGGTAGAACCCAGCCCCCTTTATTCTGATTTATTACCCACCTCTCTTGTGATCAGAAGGGTTACAGTTTTTCTGAGTTTGGACTTTGTGTGTGTGCATTTTTTATATGTGCTGAATGGAAAAATATAAGAAATCAAAAAGAAAAGAAAGGCCATGACTGCTTCTAGGTGTGGTGGAGGAGAAAGTTTATTGTAGATAAAAGGGAGGGAGTAGGTAAAGGCAGAGACATCTGGGAGTGTCCAGAGTAGACAAGACCAGGCTGAACTGGGCTATGGGGTGGGGAGGGAGAGAGAAAAGAGGAGAGAAGGGAACGATGTACAATAGCCAGAAGGCCAAAGGTACAAAGGGCAGGTAACCAAAATGTCTGGATTATATAGGCGAGAACCTCTGGGGGAAGGATAGCCCAGGCCCTGGGCTGGAGTGTAACACCCGACTTTGTGTTACACCCTTGGTACAGTTCGCTCGCCACTGTACCTTACACAAGTCGGGCAAGGGCCTGGAGATTGGAAGAACACACAAAGAGACCTGGGTCATTTGTAAGGAGATCAGCCAAATGCCATTTATTCAGCCTTGGGGAAATCCTTATATACCAAGCTGCTGCACAAGGATTTCTGCCCAGGCAGGTGGGAAATTACCATACCAACGATGGAGTCAATGCCCTACAGCTAATCACCAGGCGGGGCAAGGGGAGCACAGGAACAAACAGAATACTTTAGTTAGCTGACCAGAAACTGTTCTCAAAATGAACCCCAGGAACAAGGGTAGACCCAGGCCCTAAACTGGAGAGTTCAGGATAGAGGGCAGGGTATGCCAGCCATACCCAGTAACAGGTAGGGACTGAGGGACGCTGGGAGAACCTGGAGGCCAGGTCTGCTTTAATATGTTAAATAGGAACCCCAGCCTTTATCTCAGTTTGAAACAGAACATGTACTTTGCTCCCTTTTTAGTGGGCCTGTGTTCCACTTCTTGTTTTGAGGATCTCGCTCTTAAACACAAGCAGTCAGACTCAGATGACTGGAAGGCAGCCAGTATAACTGTATGGCCAGGCTGCTTGCCTCTGCCTTTTAGTGTCTTGGTTACTGTAAACTCTTGGGCTACTTGGCTTGAGCTGGAATGTATTTATTCCTGTTAAGCCCTCTAGTGGAATTTTTTGCACATGTCTGGAGCTGATGAAGGGACAAAAGCCAGATTTAATGCCCCTTTGTTTTGTGAGCCAGTTGATTAAAAGGGGTACAAAATTTGAAAGCTTTGTTGTAATTACTCAAGAAATGCCCTGGATTTGAGCTCTGAAGAACCTCAGTAGTCTTCAACAAATTAGTGGGTTTTTGGAGCTGTACCCCAAATTTCATTCATAAGGTATCAGTGTTATGATTTTCGTCTCTTTAAGAGACAAGCCACGCCCACTCCCAGTGGCCCCTGCCCTCCTCTTGCCCTCTTGGCTTCTGTGTGTCTTTTTTGGCACGTGTGCTCCTCTTCTCCCGCTCCCTTCTCTCGCTATCTCTGTCCTCTTCTCTCTTCCCTTTCTCCCTCTCTCTCTCCTTTATCCCCCCCTCCTCTAAGTAATAAACATCCAATTCTATTCTATATGATATGTCTGTCCACGTGTCTCCCACCTGTTTACCTGCCCAGCCACTCACTGCTGGGAAACTGCACCTTCTGGGGGACTCACTGTCGCCTGCCCAGCTGCTTGCGGCATGGCTGGGCCCTGCCCAGGGCTAACAGCTCTCCCAGTCAGGGACCCGCTGCTCAGGACCAGGCACCGGACCCACCGCGAGCTGCTCGGTACCCACAGACAAAATCCTAACAATCAGTGAAGTGTCCAGGGCCTGGGAATCTGTGTGTGTACCAACCAGGGCATTGGGATAGACAAGCTGCCTCAAAAGACAGTAGATTTCAGCATCCATACTGGTAGCTGAGACCAAAAAGCCTTCCTTGCCTCTGTCCCAATATGTTCCCTTTCCTCTGAAGTAAATAGAGTCAGGTGTTGCTTGAAGTCATCTCAGGTAGGGTGACGTGTGAATGACAGATTCTTGGAGGTCAGTTAGGGTTTGGGGGTTCATCAGGAAAAAGGGGAAGGGGCCTGAGTCTTCCAGTTATACAGGGCTAGATTAAAGAAAGGAACATAGATCAGGAAAAGGGCAACACCCTTCCTCTAAGTCATTGCCCCCTGTCCCAGGAAGAAGTGGGAGTGGGCAGCAGGCACAAGACCATTGCAGGACACCAAGGCAGCTAGCCCCAGGCAGGGAGCTGCGTGGCAGGTGAGAGACTGAGTCAGATAGGCATGTCATGCCGAATGAGGTTGTATATTTATTTAGTGGGTTATAGAAGGAAAGGAGAAAGGGGAGCGGGAGGGAGAAGGGGGATGAGGAGAAAGAGGCAGAGGGGGGGAGAAAGGAGGGAGGGAGAGGAGCCAAGGCAGAAGCTACCTCTCTGGGAGAGAGATGGAAAGGAAAAGGGCTCAAGCCAGAAGCAGAAGGAAGATCTGCTTACCTCAGCAGATCAGGAGAGGGAGTGGGTAGGGCTTGTCTCGTAAAGGGACAGGACAGACCATTGCAAAGGTCACCCAATTAAGTTTTTGGTAGACAGTGGGGCAGATATTTCTGTTTTAAATAAACCATTGGGACAGAGGCTTTTCTTTTTAAAAAACCCAGTTACCAATAAAAAAAAGGTACAAGTACAAGGAGTAATGGAAACAATTAAGGACAATCTCTTTTTATTTTTAAAGATTTATTTATTATGTATACACACACCAGAAGATACCACCAGATCTCATTATAGATGGTTGTGAGCCACTATGGGGTTGCCGGAAATTGAATTTAGGACCTTTGGGAGAGCAGCCAGTGCTCTTAACCTCTGAGCCATCTCTCCAGCCCCAAGGACAATCTCTTTACACCTTAAAAGCAATATGGGTGTGAGGTACTCTAGAACTGGGGTAACAGACCGTTGGAAGCTGTAATATAGGTGCTGGGATTGAACCCAGGTCCTCAGGAGGAATAGCCAGTGTTCTTAACCTCTGAGCCATCTCTCTAGCCCCACAATCCTAAAGCTTAAGGTTTCTTTGTTCCCCTGACACCAGTTAGACAGTTCATATTTGCCTTTAAGTGGACTGATTCAATGTCCAAGGAGAAGAGACAGCTAACCTGAACTCCAAGAGTTCAAAAATTCCCCTGCACTCTTTGGAGAGACATTACAAAAAGACTTAATAGGATTCACGGTGTCACACCCTAATTCATCTCTGCTCCAGCATTCAGATGATCATCTTCTTTTTTTTGTTTGTTTCTTTTTTGAGACAGGGTTTCTCTGTGACTTTGGAGCCTGTCCTGGAAATAGCTCTTGTACACCAGGGTGGCCTTGAATTCACAGAGATCCGCCTGCCTCTGCCTACCAAGTGCTGAAATTAAGGCGTGCACCACCACTGCCCGCCTCAGATGATCTTCTTTTATTGTTTGTTTGTTTGTTTTCGAGACAGGGTTTCTCAGTGTTTTTGGAGCCTGTCCTGGAACTAGCTCTTGTAGACCAGGCTGGTCTCGAACTCACAGAGATCCGCCTGCCTCTGCCTCCCGAGTTCTGGGATTAAAAGCGTGCGCCACCACCGCCCGGCTCTCAGATGATCTTCTATTGGCAACAGTTGACATCTTTCTGTTTGAAAGATACCAAAGGTTTGAAAGATACCAAAGGTTTACTACAGCTGCCCTACAGCAAACAATCCCCTAATTATATTTGGGTTGTGGATCCACCTGGGAAACAAGATTATATTCAACTGGGCATGATTGGAGTACGCTGTTTATCATCCAGAGAAGATTGTATGACTCGTCCACCCTATTGGCCCCAGAATGCAGCTGTATAAGCCTCTGGTTGCCAACCCATTCATTCCCCTTTATCTCCAGGAAAGGGAGCCAAAATCTTCAGTGGCCAGTGCCCCTGTTAGATTTATAACTCCAGGGGTTGTGTTAATTGAGTCCATTCCTAAAGAGGTACTTCACTTGCCTGATCTTTACACCCACCCTGAGCTGACACAAGATTGCTGCATCTTCTTAAATGCCTCCCAACCTCTACCTCCACACCATCCCCGCTTCACCATGTCATCGCCCTATATCCCAGGCAGGTATATTACTCTGGTAGAGTCTGTGAGAAAGCACGAAGACAGAAGCAGTTTACAGAAGGAAGTTGATTTGGGCTGATGGGTGCAGAGGGCTGAGTTCATCATGGCAGGGAGCTGATACAGCATGGAGGAGGAAGAGCTGAGAGCTCACACCAGATCCTGGAGTAGTGGGCAGGGCTCTAATGGCCAACAGGGTAGGGCTTTGAAACCTCCAATCCCATCCAGTGATGTGCCTCTTCCCAGCAAGGTCACAGCTAAATCTGCCCAGGGCCACACAACTGGAGATCAAAGATTCAAATGCAGAAATCTATAGGGTATATCTCACTGAAATCAGCACAGTGTGTAAGGCTCTCAAAGACCAAAACACGTGTGTTGTAAAAAGCAGCAACACCAAGTGTGTGTCACAACCTGGAACAGCCCAAGGGAACATCTGAGGACTATGAAAAGAAAAACTAATGTTGCCCAGTGGTGGAGGCACACACTCTGGATCCCAGCACTGGAGAGGCAGAGACAGGTAGATCTCTGTGAGTTAAAGGACAACCTGGTCTACAGAGGTACTGCCAAAGCAGGCTTCATAGCTACACGGAGAAACACTGTCTCAAAAGAGAAAAACAAGCTGGGCGGTGGTGGCGCACGCCTTTAATCCCAGCACTCGGGAGGCAGAGGCAGGCGAATCTCTGTGAGTTCGAGGCCAGCCTGGTCTACAAGAGCTAGTTCCAGGACAGGCACCAAAAACTACAGAGAAACCCTGTCTCGAAAATCCAAAAAAAAAAAAAAAAGAGAGAAAAACAAAGCCGGGTGATGGTGGCCCACGCCTTTAATCCCAGAACTCGGGAGGCAGAGGCAGGCAGATCTCTGTGAGTTCGAGACCAGCCTGGTCTACAGAGCTAGTTCCAGGACAGGCTCCAAAGCCACAGGAAAACCCTGTCTCGAAAAACCAAAAAAAAAAAAAAATAATAATAAGAAACCAAAAAGTAACGTGAGCCTCAGGACTTTACTGTAGTGATAATTTATTTGTATTTTAATAAATAAAGCTTGCCTGATGACCAGAATGCAAAGCTAATCCATGAGAGGCCCGGGAGTGGTGGCAAACACCTTTAATCCTAGGACTTGGGAGACAGGGGAAGACAGAGCTCTGTGAGTTCAAGGCTACCCTGAGCGACACAATATTGATCCAGAAAGAGATCCAAGTGGTGGTGGCTCACACCTTTAATCCCAGTGTTTGGGATTCACACACCTTTAATCCCAGCACTAGGGAGGTGGAGCCAGGAGCCCTCAGGCTGGGTGGAGAGAGGATATAAAAAAGAACAGACAGGAGTTCACTGGTGTGTGGAGTCTGAACACTGGTAGAGGAAAGGTCTCTCCAGTGTCTTGCTGCTCTGCTCCTCTGATCTTTAGCTATAACCCCAATATCTATCCCAAAAGGATTTTGTTTTGTTCTTTAAAGACTTATTTATTGCTATATTGTGCAGGAATACCAGCGGTTGATCCTTGAGTCTCGCTCTCAGAGCTTCGGGCTGGACCACAAGCAGCAATGTCTCAGGCTCTGCAGACAAACGAAACTCAACCATTAAGCAAAACATGGGAACTCAGTTTATACGAATCACAACGAACACCCCAGGAGGCAATAACCGATGGCTTGGAAATTGTGGTCTCACCTAGAAGTCTACACAATGAATTAATGTGCCCTATTTGTTTGGATATTATGAAGAAGACCATGACTACAAAGGAGTGTTTGCATCGGTTCTGTGCAGATTGCATTATCACAGCCCTTAGACGTGGCAACAAAGAATGCCCTACCTGCCGGAAAAAATTAGTTTCTAAAAGATCACTAAGGCCAGACCCAAATTTTGATGCACTCATCAACATAATTTATCCAAGTCGTGAGGAGTATGAAGCTCAACAAGAGAGAGTGTTAGCCAGGATCAACAAGCACAAGAGCCAGCAGGCACTCAGCCTCAGCACGGAGGGCTGGCCGAAGACACAGGCCCCGAACAGATTACAGAGAGGCAAGAAGCCACGCATTGAAGACGCCAGTGGAGCAGAAGATATTGGTGACAGTTCACGCTGCAGTAATGCACCCACACATAGCGATCAGGATGCAGGACCTAGGAACAAACGGGCCAAAACATCTGAGGACTCTGGGCTCGAACTTGATAGGAACAACGCGACAGTGGTAACTGATCCAGGAACGGATGGTGCTAGTGATATTGAACTAGTATTCAGGCCCCACCCAACACTTGTGGGCAAGGATGTCCGTGCACGGACAAGGTACGTAAAGACTTCAGGGAATGCTACTGTTGCTCACTTATCCAAGTATCTGGCTGTGAGGTCAGCTTTGGAAGAACGTGGAAGCAAAGGAGAATCAAGCCAGATGAACCTGGATTCGGCCAGTGAGAAGCAGTACACCATTTACATAGCGACAGCCCGCCGCCGGTTCACTGCATTAAATGGCTCCTTTTCTTTGGAATTGGTCGGTGAGAAGTACTGGAAGGTGAACAAACCCATGGAACTTTACTATGCACCCACCAAGGAGCACAAAGAAGCTTTGAAAAATCGATTCTGAGACTGAACTCTTCATAGCCTATTTCTTTCATGCAAAAAAGTACGCCATCATTACTTCCTCGGACAGATCTGGGATATGTTCAGTTTTCATTCTGAGCCAGACTTGTTCACACTATGATCTTGGTTTTCCCTTATTTAAGACATTAGTAATTCAGTGCCCTGTTCCCTATAGAATAAATAAATTATATTCCACAGAAGGTTTGTTTTGAGTTTTTTGTGGGTCTGTATTCTTTTCCTTTGTTTCCCCTTCCAGGTTTTGATCTTTTGAGACAAGGTCTCATTATATAGCCTTGCCTGGCCTGGAACTGGCTGAGGAGTCCAGGGTGGCCTGAATTTGGAGCGATACTCCTGCCCAGTTACTGGGATTAAAGGTTCAGCTGGCATCACCCATCCAGCCCCTTTCAAAAGTTCTGTAGCCTGCTGAATGTTAGACAATATGTACTCTGACTTTTGCCCTTGGAGTCTTGTATATTTATACTTTTCTATATAAACTAGTATCTTCACGAAGACCGAGGCTCAAATGTACTGTGCTTAAACAATTCTCAAAGGATTACTATTTTCATGGTATTTTCTTACCTAGTATCTCATTTAAAAAGAAGTTCTTTATGAACTTGGTGTCCATTCTCATGCAATTTTCTTTTTGACTCCCGCCCGATGCTGTGTGTTTTGCTATAAGTTTAGAATTTCTGGTCATTAGAAGATCATCAAAAGAGTTCTTTGAGAACACGGTCCTTTTACAGATTTCCCCAAAGAAGGAAAATTTACATTGGTCATGAAAAGTATTCCTCAGTTGTACATTTAAGAGTTCTTTTCCTCTATATTAGTATTACTGTTCAGTTTCTATATTATAAATGTTTGATGCTTTTCCCTATTAAAATACCAGAGATATGGAGATATTTTGCATTTTTGCCTTGATGAAAAGTACAAGATATGTTCAAAGCGTCCTCTAATTCCTTTCTTATTACTTCCGGAATAGCATGACACATAGAAAGGTTGCTTCTGATGAAGAATTCTTCTTATTTCAAGCTGCGCTGTGTTTATAAACGTAGCGCTCTGCTCATTCTACTCTGAAGAAACAGGGTAACGGAGCGCGGTCATGGCTTCTATAGGAGAAAGTTCTGTGGAACGTCAGCCAACTATAGTCATCATATTCTTAATTTTCTATTGAGACGGTGTTGAGAGTTTGAAAGCCACAAGGCTTTACGCTGACCAGTCAGAAATCATATTGACTTCAATCTTAGTTTTCACTTCTGTCTTGAGTCTCTATATGTCTGCAAGTTTCTATTCTCACAGTATTCAGAGAAGTCATGTGTGCATTGAAAAATTAAACACTTACAAAAGGGTTTTGATAGAAGGTAGTTGACCTCCAAGTATCATTGTAACTAAGTCTGTCAAGGCATTATAAATATTTATCTGTCTGTTTTGACAGATTGGGGCCAGCTTGATGTTTTAACCTGAGTCAAGTATTTAAATTTGTAAAGATTATTGATGCATGTTTTCTTTGAATAATCCTTGTTTTTTGATGTAATTACTTTAATTTTGTTGTTAACATATTAGATTAGTGGTTGTATAAAATAAATTCTCAATGTGGATACTAATTGAAAAATAGATTTATTTATTTGTCTTGTATACAGTGTTCTGTCTGCATGTATGTCTGTATGACATTAGAGGACACCAGATCTTATTATATATTATTGTAAGCCTCCATGTGGTTGCTGGGAATTGAACTCAGGATCTCTGAAAGAGATGCCCGTGCTCCTATCCACGGAACCATCTCTCCAGCACCATAATTGTTAAACACGAAGGTTACAGATAGCAACAGAAAAGCCAGAACTGTTAAACAAACATAAGACTTTTTTTTCCAACTCATGAAATAACCTGGTGATCTTTTGGTACCCTATGAAGCCAGCTCTTACTCAGGATCTCTCAGATTACTGAGCATTGTTTTCATTCAGTAGAACCTATCCTTAAGCTTATCAAAAACGCTTCCTCCCTAGGCTCTTATTCTGAGCATTGATCCTCAGTCAACAGAACCCTCCTGTGGAAGAGGTCACAGGTGCTCAGCAAACGACACACACTACTTAAGGGAGTTCAATGTAGCCATGCCTTAAGCACTGTGCTAATAATTGTCATGAGCAACCTTTCCCCCCAAGAATTTACTATTTATATATGTAAAATAAGAAAAATCATGGATGGATGGATGGATGGATGGATGGATGGAGAGATAGATAGATTGATAGATGGATAAATAGACAGAAAAACAGAGATAGATAGATAGATAGATAGATAGATAGATAGATATAGATAGATAGAGAGATAGATAGATAGATAGAGACATAGAGAGATAGACTGACACACAGACTAATTGATGTCAGACTCTGCAAGTTTGACCCAGTCTGGTACGTCATGTTGAACCGAGGTTTATTTCTGCCCCTCTGCAGATCATTTCACTGCCACTGTGTCCCGTGCAGGGACGCCCACAGCAATGAAGCTGTGTGCACAATCTGCCTGGTAACAAACTGAAATTCCTACAGAGTTACTCTCTAATTAACAGGTCTTTTAGAACACATGTGCCCCTATTCCCCAGGCAGGTATGTTACTCCGATAGCGTCTGTGAGAAAGCACTAAGACAGAAGCAGTTTACAGAAGGAAGTTGATTTGGACTGACGGGTACAGAGGGCTGAGTTCATCATGGCAGGGAGCTGATACAGCATGGAGGAGGAAGAGCTGAGAGCTCACACCAGATCCTGGAGTAGTGGGCAGGGCTCTAATGGCCAACAGGGTAGGGCTTTGAAACCTCCAATCCTACCCAGTGATGTGCCTCCTCCCAGCAAGGTCACAGCTAAATCTGCCCAGGGCCACACAACTGGAGATCAAAGATTCAAACGCATAACTCTAAGGGGTTAATCTCACTAAACTCAGCACAGTGTGTAAGGCTCTCAAAGACCAAAACACGTGTGTTGTAAAAAGCAGCAACACCAAGTGTGTGTCACAACCTGAAACAGCCCATAGGAATAATCGAGGACTATGACAAGTAAAACTAATGTTGCCCGGTGGTGGAGACACTAGCTTAGAATCTCAGTACTGGAGGGCCAGAGATAGGTGGATCTTGTGAGTTCAGGGCCAACCTGGTCTACAGAGCTAGTACCAAGGCAGGCTTTAGAGCTACACAGAGAAACCCTGTCTCAAAAACTAAAAAACAAACACACAAACAAAAAAAACCATAAAGTAACATGAGCCTGAGGCCTTGGCTGTAGTGATACTTTATTTATAATTTAATAAATAAAGCTTGCCTGAAGACCAGTATGCGAAGCTAATTAATCCATGAGAGACCAGGCAGTGGTGGCAAACACCTTTAATCCTAGGACTCGGGAGACAGGGGAAGGCAGAGCTCTGTGAGTTCAAGGCTACTCTGACCTACACAATATTGATCCAGAAACAGATCCAGGTGGTGGTGGCTCACACCTTTAATCCCAGTGTTTGGGATTCACACACCTTTAATCCCAGCACTAGGGAGGTGGAGCCAGGAACAATCTGGCTGGGTGGAGAGAGGATATAAAGAAGAACAGACAGGAGTTCACTGGTGTGTGGAGTCTGAACACTGGTAGAGGAAAGGTCTCTCCAGTGTCTTGCTGCTCTGCTCCTCTGATCGTCAGCTTTAACGCCAATAACTATCCCAAAAGGGTTTTGTTTTGTTCTTTTTCAACCCGGCGACCGAGCGGGTTGACGCCAACATGCAGATCTTTGTGAAGACCCTGACGAACAAGACCATCACTCTTGAGGTCGAGCCCAGTGACACCATCGAGAATGTCAAGGCCAAGATCCAAGACAAGGAAGGTATCCCACCTGACCAGCAGAGGCTGCTATTTGCGGGCAAGCATCTGGAGAATGGCCGGACCCTGACCGACTACAACATCCAGGAACTGTCCACTTTGCACCAGGTGCTTCGTCTGCCTGGTGGCATCATCGAGCCGTCCCTTCGTCAGCTTGCCCAGAAGTACAACTGTGACAAGATGATCTGCCGCAAGTGCTATGCACGCCTGCACCCCCGTGCAGTCAACTGCCGCAAGAAGAAGTGCGGTCACAGCAACAACCTGCGCCCCAAGAAGAAGCTCCAATAAAGCTGCGGCCATGACTGGCCCATGACTCTGGGACCATATAAAGTCCCCTTCCATCGACTGGAAAAAAAAAAAGACTTCCTTATTGCTGTACTGTGCGGGGACACCGGAGGTTGATCCTCGAGTCTGGCTCTCAGAGCTTCGGGCTGGACCACAAGCAGCAATGTCTCAGGCTCTGCAGACAAACGAAACTCAACCTTAAGCAAAACATGGGAACTCAGTTTCTACGAATCACAATGAACACCCAGGAGGCAATAACCGATGGCTTGGAAATTGTGGTCTCACCTAGAAGTCTACACAGTGAATTAATGTGCCCTATTTGTTTGGATATTATGAAGAAGACCATGACTACAAAGGAGTGTTTGCATCGGTTCTGTGCAGATTGCATTATCACAGCCCTTAGACGCGGCAACAAAGAATGCCCTACTTGTCGGAAAAAAATTAGTTTCTAAAATATCACTAAGGCCAGACCCAAATTTTGACTTAAGTCTTAGTTTCCACCTCTGCTTGAGTCTCTCTATGTCTCCAAGTTTCATTCTCACAGTTTTTACAGAAGACACATTTGCATTGAAAAATTTAACCCTTAAGAAAGGGTTTTGAAAGAGGGAAGTAGACATTTAAGTACCTTTGTAACTAAGTCTGTCCATAATTATAAATATTTATCTGTCTGTTTTGATAGATTGGGGCCAGCTTGATGTTTTAACTTGAGTCAAGTATGAAAAGTAGTATAGATTATTAATGCATGTGTTCTGTGTATTTTCCTTGTTTTGTGATGTAATTGCTTGGATTTGGTTTTTAACCTATTAGATTAGTGATTGTGTTAAATAAATTCTCAATGTGGTTATTAATTGAAAAAAGATTTATTTATTTATCATGTATCCAGTGTTCTACCAGTGTGTATGCCTGCATGACATTAGAGGGCACCAGAACTCATTATATATGATTGTGAGCCACCATGTGGTTGCTGGGACTTGAACTCAGGACCTCTGAAAGAGCTGCCGGTGCTCCTATCCACAGAACCATCTCTCCAGCACCATAATTGTTAAACACGAAGGTTACAGAATCCCTGAGAAGCCGGAACTGTTAAACAAACATAAGACTTTTTTTCCAACTCATGAAATTACCTGATGATCTTATGGTACTCTAAGAAGCCAGCCCTTACCCAGGATCTCTCAGATTACTGAGCATTGTTTTCAGTCAGTAGAACCCATCCTTATGCTTATCAGAAACCTTTCCTCCCTAGGCTCTTATTCTGAGCATTGATCCTCAGTCAACAGAACCCTCCTGTGGAAGAGGTCACAGGTGCTCAGCAAAAGACACACACTAGTTAAGGGAGTTCAATGTAGCCATGCCTTAAGCTTATGTGATAATTGTCATGAGCAAACTTTCCTGATGGAGGAAGGTCATTGGTTAAATAAAAAGAAACTGCTTGGCTCTCATTGGTTAGGAGATAGGTGAGAGGAGTAAACAGAACAAAACGCTGGGAGGAAGAGGAAGTGAGGTCAGACTCGACAGCTCTCCTCTCGGGAGCAGACGCCTCAACAGAGACGCCATGCTCCCGGCTCCTGGGCAGACACATGCGATGAAGCTCTGTACTAGAATCTTCCCGGTAAGACTGGTGCTCACAGATTATTAGAGATGGGTTGATTGGGATATCAGAATTAGCCAGTAAGGGCTAGAGCTAAGGGCCAAGCAGTGATTAAAAGAATACAGTGTCCGTGTGATTATTTCGGGTAAAGCTAGCCGGGCAGGCGGCTGGGGTGTTGGGGACGCAGCCCCGCTGCCGCCCATATTACTACAAATGACGCCCAGACGTGTGGCTAACTGAGTCCACAGAAAGCCTGAGAAAGCTTGGAAAAGAATAGAGTAAAGCATGTTTCTTATGGCAATTTCTTGGGTCTGCTCTGCTTGCTAGAGGCAAGCAAGTGCCTCGTCTAAGAGAAGCTTCCTGACTCAGCTTTAGCTGCAAAGCCTGCAGCTCATTAAGAGGTCCTGTCACGAAACACTTAAACGGTGTTGACTAAAAGCTGAACGCATGCTTTTCGGTTTTCAGCCGTAGCAGGAAAAAAGCTCCGCGTTTAAAAATGCCGGCTTTCTGGGCCATCCTGCCAGGGCAAACTCTGATTGTTTGAGGCAGGAGGGCCGGCTAGCGAGAGAGGACTTGAGTGTTGTCTGTTGTAGCTCGCTGGCTGGCAGGGACCTTGAAACGCCATAGAGTCGTGCCCATAAACATGGCTACAGCCAGTACCTCAGCCATGAGGCTGGAAAGCTAAGGAATGGACTGGATCTAGCTGGCAAAGCCACGCCTTTAGTCCTACTGAGATTGCTTGGTAAATTAAAGACTCATGTGGTCGAAAAACAGAGATACAGTAAAGAGAACATCAAAGACAAAGAAAAATTTTAAATGATTTACAGTGTTAAAATATATGCAGACTGTCATGGCCCGTGAGGGTCCAACATAAATTCCCTAATTCCTCAAACCGGCTGGAACGGAGTCGCGAGGAAAAGAACTGACACAGCTTACACCGTCATCATGGAAAATGGCCAGATCGCCATTTATTCTCCAAACATTTTATATACCCACACCAAAATTGAGCGGGGAAGGGGGAAAACACATTACGCCATTCCTTAGGTAGCCAAGTGCCTGGACTCAAATCACATCTGCATCTAGCAGTCAGGTAGGCCCTGAATTAGCATCTCTATAAGACAGCCTTCCAAATTACAAAAGGAAAGAAGCACCAAATATCTGAACTCTTAAGTCATCAGCTTCAGTCAAACATCTCTTCTCAGGTAATCCACATCTTAACAAAAGAAGCTAGGAGCAGGCATCCTGGCCTTTGATAGGGGCAGAGACAGCTTGTCTGTAGAGCTACGGGGTCAGCTTGGACCGGGCTAATGGCTTTTGTGCCATATTGAAATATGGGCCCACAGCAGACTAAAAGTTAAAATTCTTAAAGTAAACCTCTGTGACTTCAAGGTGTGGTAGCACACGCCTTTAATCCAGTGCCTAAAAGGCAAAACAGATCTCTGTGAGTTCAAGGTGTAGTAGCAAACACCTTTAATCCCAATGCCTGGGAGGCAGAGACAGGCGGATCTCTGAGAGTTCAAAGACAGCCTGATCTACAGGGTTATTCCAGGTCAAAGATATGCGCTCAAAAAGCAAAAAGTTAACTTAGGAATGTCACAGCTTAGATTCTTAAGCGCCTAGTGATTTAAAGGTGCAAATCAAAAGTGCTCCTGGATAGTAAAAAATTGCAGATTCACAATAGGACAGATTCAGACCACTAAATGAGTCACACTGTTGGATGAATGTTCGTAGGCTTGGGAGAGAGAAGAAAAAGAATATAGAGAATAAAGTTAATGGTTTAAAAAAAAAGTAAAGTCTTTAAAGAGACAGAGTACAGATAGATAAGAGATTAAAAGAAATAAAGAAAAATAAGCCACTTAAAAATGGAAAATTCACAGAGAGTCTGGATTATGTACATTGTGTTTTCTTTAAAATTTTTGACTGTGAAGGAGCTAAGTACAGAGAGACATTTCATTATATGGGCTGCCAAGTGGAACCAGAACGGATATCATGAGGGTATGATTTCAGAATTTGGGTCTAAGGATATGATGCTTTGGAGAGAGTCTTCTTTTGTTTTCACAGAGGATGAGACTCCATGGATTTCTTCTATTCTGATTTGGTACGATGGACCACGTCCTCCTGAAGGGTTGCTGTGAACATCTTCAAAAAATTACTTCACTCAACTGCCAACTGAGATGACACTGGCACACAGGTTATACCATGAAAGACCTAATTAACGACACCCCCATTCAGCAGGAAGCAGTTTGGACAGAAAAAACTGCGCCCATGTTCCCAAAATATTGTTTATAAATATTCTTTTACATTTAAAGGGGGAAATGATATAGGTATGAATAATTTGCATTGGTATGGATTTTAAGGTCAATTTTGTTATATGTATATGTATTTCCGATATTGATTAAGGTATTGTGATTGTGTAGTTCATTATTAAAATGTAATGTATAATTAAGAAATATAGGTTGTTAATGGATAATCATCGATAATAGTAAAGCTTGTAGTCATGTTAGTTAGATTTTCTAGATATATAGATATATTTTAGATAGACATTCTTCATGTCTTTAAAAGATTACAGAATAGGACATTTAATGTTTTAATAACTAAGGACTTTTCATGACAATGAGACACTTTGCTCCTGGCAGCACCGATCTACTTCAAGAGGAAGATGGGCATCGAAGAGGCTCGTTATGGAGTTTGATAGCCATTTGGGCAAGAAACTGCTCTTGCCTGGACTATTGCATAAACTGGACACAGAAAACCCGCAGAGAGAGGACTACTGAACTTGCCTAAGGTGAGATGATCTTTCGAGGTTCCTGATTCATGAAAGAGTCTGCGAGACATTCTGCAGGACACAACAGATAGTGACTGAACTGACTTTGAATTTTCCTGCTTTATGGAAATGTCTGCTGGATACCATGGGCCTGAAGGCTGAAGATGGATGCCCCAACGGTACAGAAGAACTTTGGGTGACTGTCCAGGCAGCGAGATGTCTCTGTCATTTCTAGAGTTTTGAAAGTTGCTTTTTTCTTGTTTGCTTAGGTAGTATTGTATCTTTCTGGAGTCTTTGATGGAGTTAAGAATAGTTAGTTATAGTTATAGTTTTCCTTAGTTATGATAAAGATTATTGTAACTTTTACTTGATAACTGTTTTTTTATATGTAATTTTGCTATGTTAAAGTTAAAGCCCTTTTTTTTTGTTTAAACCGAAAAAGGGGAAATGATGGAGGAAGGTCATTGGTTAAATAAAAAGAAACTGCTTGGCTCTCATTGGTTAGGAGATAGGTGGGAGGAGTAAACAGAACAAAATGCTGGGAGGAAGAGGAAGTAAGGACAGACTCGACAGCTCTCCTCTCTGGAGCAGACGCCTCAGCAGAGACGCCATGCTCCCGGATACTGGGCAGACACATGCCATGAAGCTCTGAACTAGAATCTTCCCGGTAAGACCGGTGCTCACAGATTATTAGAGATGGGTTGATTGGGATATCAGAATTAGCCAGTAAGGGCTAGAGCTAAGGGCCAAGCAGTGATTAAAAGAATACAGTGTCCGTGTAATTATTTTGGGTAAAGCTAGCTGGGCAGGCGGCTGGGGTGTTGGGGACGCAGCACCGCCGCCGCCGTTATTACTACACTTCCCCCCCAAGAATTTACTGTTTATATATGTATAATATCAAGAATAATGGATGGATGGATGGAGAGATAGATGGATGGAGAGATAGATATATTGATAGATAGATAGATAGATAGATAGATAGATAGATAGATAGATAGATAGAGATAGATAGAGACATAGAGAGATAGACTGACACACAGACTAATTGATGTCAGACTCTGCAAGTTTGACCCAGTCTGGTACGTTATGTTGAACCGAGGTATTTCTGCCCCTCTGCAGATCATTTCAACGCCACTGTGTCCCGTGCAGGGACGCCCACAGCAATGAAGCTGTGTGCACAATCTGCCTGGTAACAAACTGAAATTCCTATAGAGTTACTCTCTAATCAACAGGTCTTTTAGAACACATGTGCCCCTATTCCCCAGGCAGGTATATTACTCTGGTAGCGTCTGTGAGAAAGCACTAAGACAGAAGCAGTTTACAGAAGGAAGTTGATTTGGACTGACGGGTACAGAGGGCTGAGTTCATCATGGCAGGGAGCTGATACAGCATGGAGGAGGAAGAGCTGAGAGCTCACACCAGATCCTGGAGTAGTGGGCAGGGCTCTAATGGCCAACAGGGTAGGGCTTTGAAACCTCCAATCCCATCCAGTGATGTACCTCTTCCCAGCAAGGTCACAGCTAAATCTGCCCAGGGCCACACAACTGGAGATCAAAGATTCAAACGCATAACTCTAAGGGGTTAATCTCACTAAACTCAGCACAGTGTGTAAGGCTCTCAAAGACCAAAACACGTGTGTTGTAAAAAGCAGCAACACCAAGTGTGTGTCACAACCTGAAACAGCCCATAGGAATAATCGAGGACTATGACAAGTAAAACTAATGTTGCCCGGTGGTGGAGACACTAGCTTAGAATCTCAGTACTGGAGGGCCAGAGATAGGTGGATCTTGTGAGTTCAGGGCCAACCTGGTCTACAGAGCTAGTACCAAGGCAGGCTTTAGAGCTACACAGAGAAACCCTGTCTCAAAAACTAAAAAACAAACACACAAACAAAGAAAACCATAAAGTAACATGAGCCTGAGGCCTTTACTGTAGTGATACTTTATTTATAATTTAATAAATAAAGCTTGCCTGAAGACAAGTATGCGAAGCTAATTAATCCATGAGAGACCAGGCAGTGGTGGCAAACACCTTTAATCCTAGGACTCAGGAGACAGGGGAAGGCAGAGCTCTGTGAGTTCAAGGCTACTCTGACCTACACAATATTGATCCAGAAACAGATCCAGGTGGTGGTGGCTCACACCTTTAATCCCAGTGTTTGGGATTCACACACCTTTAATCCCAGCACTAGGGAGGTGGAGCCAGGAACAATCTGGCTGGGTGGAGAGAGGATATAAAGAAGAACAGACAGGAGTTCACTGGTGTGTGGAGTCTGAACACTGGTAGAGGAAAGGTCTCTCCAGTGTCTTGCTGCTCTGCTCCTCTGATCGTCAGCTTTAACGCCAATAACTATCCCAAAAGGGTTTTGTTTTGTTCTTTTTCAACCCGGCGACCGAGCGGGTTGACGCCAACATGCAGATCTTTGTGAAGACCCTGACGAACAAGACCATCACTCTTGAGGTCGAGCCCAGTGACACCATCGAGAATGTCAAGGCCAAGATCCAAGACAAGGAAGGTATCCCACCTGACCAGCAGAGGCTGCTATTTGCGGGCAAGCATCTGGAGAATGGCCGGACCCTGACCGACTACAACATCCAGGAACTGTCCACTTTGCACCAGGTGCTTCGTCTGCCTGGTGGCATCATCGAGCCGTCCCTTCGTCAGCTTGCCCAGAAGTACAACTGTGACAAGATGATCTGCCGCAAGTGCTATGCACGCCTGCACCCCCGTGCAGTCAACTGCCGCAAGAAGAAGTGCGGTCACAGCAACAACCTGCGCCCCAAGAAGAAGCTCCAATAAAGCTGCGGCCATGACTGGCCCATGACTCTGGGACCATATAAAGTCCCCTTCCATCGACTGGAAAAAAAAAAAGACTTCCTTATTGCTGTACTGTGCGGGGGACACCGGAGGTTGATCCTCGAGTCTCGCTCTCAGAGCTTCGGGCTGGACCACAAGCAGCAATGTCTCAGGCTCTGCAGACAAACGAAACTCAACCTTAAGCAAAACATGGGAACTCAGTTTCTACGAATCACAACGAACACCCAGGAGGCAATAACCGATGGCTTGGAAATTGTGGTCTCACCTAGAAGTCTACACAGTGAATTAATGTGCCCTATTTGTTTGGATATTATGAAGAAGACCATGACTACAAAGGAGTGTTTGCATCGGTTCTGTGCAGATTGCATTATCACAGCCCTTAGACGCGGCAACAAAGAATGCCCTACTTGTCGGAAAAAAATTAGTTTCTAAAATATCACTAAGGCCAGACCCAAATTTTGACTTAAGTCTTAGTTTCCACCTCTGCTTGAGTCTCTCTATGTCTCCAAGTTTCATTCTCACAGTTTTTACAGAAGACACATTTGCATTGAAAAATTTAACCCTTAAGAAAGGGTTTTGAAAGAGGGAAGTAGACATTTAAGTACCTTTGTAACTAAGTCTGTCCATAATTATAAATATTTATCTGTCTGTTTTGATAGATTGGGGCCAGCTTGATGTTTTAACTTGAGTCAAGTATGAAAAGTAGTATAGATTATTAATGCATGTGTTCTGTGTATTTTCCTTGTTTTGTGATGTAATTGCTTGGATTTGGTTTTTAACCTATTAGATTAGTGATTGTGTTAAATAAATTCTCAATGTGGTTATTAATTGAAAAAAGATTTATTTATTTATCATGTATCCAGTGTTCTACCAGTGTGTATGCCTGCATGACATTAGAGGGCACCAGAACTCATTATATATGATTGTGAGCCACCATGTGGTTGCTGGGAGTTGAACTCAGGACCTCTGAAAGAGCTGCCGGTGCTCCTATCCACAGAACCATCTCTCCAGCACCATAATTGTTAAACACGAAGGTTACAGAATCCCTGAGAAGCCGGAACTGTTAAACAAACATAAGACTTTTTTTCCAACTCATGAAATTACCTGATGATCTTATGGTACTCTAAGAAGCCAGCCCTTACCCAGGATCTCTCAGATTACTGAGCATTGTTTTCAGTCAGTAGAACCCATCCTTATGCTTATCAGAAACCTTTCCTCCCTAGGCTCTTATTCTGAGCATTGATCCTCAGTCAACACAACCCTCCTGTGGAAGAGGTCACAGGTGCTCAGCAAAAGACACACACTAGTTAAGGGAGTTCAATGTAGCCATGCCTTAAGCTTATGTGATAATTGTCATGAGCAAACTTTCCTGATGGAGGAAGGTCATTGGTTAAATAAAAAGAAACTGCTTGGCTCTCATTGGTTAGGAGATAGGTGAGAGGAGTAAACAGAACAAAACGCTGGGAGGAAGAGGAAGTGAGGTCAGACTCGACAGCTCTCCTCTCGGGAGCAGACGCCTCAACAGAGACGCCATGCTCCCGGCTCCTGGGCAGACACATGCGATGAAGCTCTGTACTAGAATCTTCCCGGTAAGACCGGTGCTCACAGATTATTAGAGATGGGTTGATTGGGATATCAGAATTAGCCAGTAAGGGCTAGAGCTAAGGGCCAAGCAGTGATTAAAAGAATACAGTGTCCGTGTGATTATTTCGGGTAAAGCTAGCCGGGCAGGCGGCTGGGGTGTTGGGGACGCAGCCCCGCTGCCGCCCATATTACTACAAATGACGCCCAGACGTGTGGCTAACTGAGTCCACAGAAAGCCTGAGAAAGCTTGGAAAAGAATAGAGTAAAGCATGTTTCTTATGGCAATTTCTTGGGTCTGCTCTGCTTGCTAGAGGCAAGCAAGTGCCTCGTCTAAGAGAAGCTTCCTGACTCAGCTTTAGCTGCAAAGCCTGCAGCTCATTAAGAGGTCCTGTCACGAAACACTTAAACGGTGTTGACTAAAAGCTGAACGCATGCTTTTCGGTTTTCAGCCGTAGCAGGAAAAAAGCTCCGCGTTTAAAAATGCCGGCTTTCTGGGCCATCCTGCCAGGGCAAACTCTGATTGTTTGAGGCAGGAGGGCCGGCTAGCGAGAGAGGACTTGAGTGTTGTCTGTTGTAGCTCGCTGGCTGGCAGGGACCTTGAAACGCCATAGAGTCGTGCCCATAAACATGGCTACAGCCAGTACCTCAGCCATGAGGCTGGAAAGCTAAGGAATGGACTGGATCTAGCTGGCAAAGCCACGCCTTTAGTCCTACTGAGATTGCTTGGTAAATTAAAGACTCATGTGGTCGAAAAACAGAGATACAGTAAAGAGAACATCAAAGACAAAGAAAAATTTTAAATGATTTACAGTGTTAAAATATATGCAGACTGTCATGGCCCGTGAGGGTCCAACATAAATTCCCTAATTCCTCAAACCGGCTGGAACGGAGTCGCGAGGAAAAGAACTGACACAGCTTACACCGTCATCATGGAAAATGGCCAGATCGCCATTTATTCTCCAAACATTTTATATACCCACACCAAAATTGAGCGGGGAAGGGGGAAAACACATTACGCCATTCCTTAGGTAGCCAAGTGCCTGGACTCAAATCACATCTGCATCTAGCAGTCAGGTAGGCCCTGAATTAGCATCTCTATAAGACAGCCTTCCAAATTACAAAAGGAAAGAAGCACCAAATATCTGAACTCTTAAGTCATCAGCTTCAGTCAAACATCTCTTCTCAGGTAATCCACATCTTAACAAAAGAAGCTAGGAGCAGGCATCCTGGCCTTTGATAGGGGCAGAGACAGCTTGTCTGTAGAGCTACGGGGTCAGCTTGGACCGGGCTAATGGCTTTTGTGCCATATTGAAATATGGGCCCACAGCAGACTAAAAGTTAAAATTCTTAAAGTAAACCTCTGTGACTTCAAGGTGTGGTAGCACACGCCTTTAATCCAGTGCCTAAAAGGCAAAACAGATCTCTGTGAGTTCAAGGTGTAGTAGCAAACACCTTTAATCCCAATGCCTGGGAGGCAGAGACAGGCGGATCTCTGAGAGTTCAAAGACAGCCTGATCTACAGGGTTATTCCAGGTCAAAGATATGCGCTCAAAAAGCAAAAAGTTAACCTAGGAATGTCACAGCTTAGATTCTTAAGCGCCTAGTGATTTAAAGGTGCAAATCAAAAGTGCTCCTGGATAGTAAAAAATTGCAGATTCACAATAGGACAGATTCAGACCACTAAATGAGTCACACTGTTGGATGAATGTTCGTAGGCTTGGGAGAGAGAAGAAAAAGAATATAGAGAATAAAGTTAATGGTTTAAAAAAAAAAGTAAAGTCTTTAAAGAGACAGAGTACAGATAGATAAGAGATTAAAAGAAATAAAGAAAAATAAGCCACTTAAAAATGGAAAATTCACAGAGAGTCTGGATTATGTACATTGTGTTTTCTTTAAAATTTTTGACTGTGAAGGAGCTAAGTACAGAGAGACATTTCATTATATGGGCTGCCAAGTGGAACCAGAACGGATATCATGAGGGTATGATTTCAGAATTTGGGTCTAAGGATATGATGCTTTGGAGAGAGTCTTCTTTTGTTTTCACAAAGGATGAGACTCCATGGATTTCTTCTATTCTGATTTGGTACGATGGACCACGTCCTCCTGAAGGGTTGCTGTGAACATCTTCAAAAAATTACTTCACTCAACTGCCAACTGAGATGACACTGGCACACAGGTTATACCATGAAAGACCTAATTAACGACACCCCCATTCAGCAGGAAGCAGTTTGGACAGAAAAAACTGCGCCCATGTTCCCAAAATATTGTTTATAAATATTCTTTTACATTTAAAGGGGGAAATGATATAGGTATGAATAATTTGCATTGGTATGGATTTTAAGGTCAATTTTGTTATATGTATATGTATTTCCGATATTGATTAAGGTATTGTGATTGTGTAGTTCATTATTAAAATGTAATGTATAATTAAGAAATATAGGTTGTTAATGGATAATCATCGATAATAGTAAAGCTTGTAGTCATGTTAGTTAGATTTTCTAGATATATAGATATATTTTAGATAGACATTCTTCATGTCTTTAAAAGATTACAGAATAGGACATTTAATGTTTTAATAACTAAGGACTTTTCATGACAATGAGACACTTTGCTCCTGGCAGCACCGATCTACTTCAAGAGGAAGATGGGCATCGAAGAGGCTCGTTATGGAGTTTGATAGCCATTTGGGCAAGAAACTGCTCTTGCCTGGACTATTGCATAAACTGGACACAGAAAACCCGCAGAGAGAGGACTACTGAACTTGCCTAAGGTGAGATGATCTTTCGAGGTTCCTGATTCATGAAAGAGTCTGCGAGACATTCTGCAGGACACAACAGATAGTGACTGAACTGACTTTGAATTTTCCTGCTTTATGGAAATGTCTGCTGGATACCATGGGCCTGAAGGCTGAAGATGGATGCCCCAATGGTACAGAAGAACTTTGGGTGACTGTCCAGGCAGCGAGATGTCTCTGTCATTTCTAGAGTTTTGAAAGTTGCTTTTTTCTTGTTTGCTTAGGTAGTATTGTATCTTTCTGGAGTCTTTGATGGAGTTAAGAATAGTTAGTTATAGTTATAGTTTTCCTTAGTTATGATAAAGATTATTGTAACTTTTACTTGATAACTGTTTTTTTATATGTAATTTTGCTATGTTAAAGTTAAAGCCCTTTTTTTTTTGTTTAAACCGAAAAAGGGGAAATGATGGAGGAAGGTCATTGGTTAAATAAAAAGAAACTGCTTGGCTCTCATTGGTTAGGAGATAGGTGGGAGGAGTAAACAGAATAAAATGCTGGGAGGAAGAGGAAGTAAGGACAGACTCGACAGCTCTCCTCTCTGGAGCAGACGCCTCAGCAGAGACGCCATGCTCCCGGATACTGGGCAGACACATGCCATGAAGCTCTGAACTAGAATCTTCCCGGTAAGACCGGTGCTCACAGATTATTAGAGATGGGTTGATTGGGATATCAGAATTAGCCAGTAAGGGCTAGAGCTAAGGGCCAAGAAGTGATTAAAAGAATACAGTGTCCGTGTAATTATTTTGGGTAAAGCTAGCTGGGCAGGCGGCTGGGGTGTTGGGGACGCAGCACCGCCGCCGCCGTTATTACTACACTTCCCCCCCAAGAATTTACTGTTTATATATGTATAATATCAAGAATAATGGATGGATGGATGGAGAGATAGATGGATGGAGAGATAGATATATTGATAGATAGATAGATAGATAGATAGATAGATAGATAGATAGATAGATAGAGATAGATAGATAGAGACATAGAGAGATAGACTGACACACAGACTAATTGATGTCAGACTCTGCAAGTTTGACCCAGTCTGGTACGTTATGTTGAACCGAGGTATTTCTGCCCCTCTGCAGATCATTTCAACGCCACTGTGTCCCATGCAGGGACGCCCACAGCAATGAAGCTGTGTGCACAATCTGCCTGGTAACAAACTGAAATTCCTATAGAGTTACTCTCTAATCAACAGGTCTTTTAGAACACATGTGCCCCTATTCCCCAGGCAGGTATATTACTCTGGTAGCGTCTGTGAGAAAGCACTAAGACAGAAGCAGTTTACAGAAGGAAGTTGATTTGGACTGACGGGTACAGAGGGCTGAGTTCATCATGGCAGGGAGCTGATACAGCATGGAGGAGGAAGAGCTGAGAGCTCACACCAGATCCTGGAGAAGTGGGCAGGGCTCTAATGGCCAACAGGGTAGGGCTTTGAAACCTCCAATCCCATCCAGTGATGTACCTCTTCCCAGCAAGGTCACAGCTAAATCTGCCCAGGGCCACACAACTGGAGATCAAAGATTCAAACGCATAACTCTAAGGGGTTAATCTCACTAAACTCAGCACAGTGTGTAAGGCTCTCAAAGACCAAAACACGTGTGTTGTAAAAAGCAGCAACACCAAGTGTGTGTCACAACCTGAAACAGCCCATAGGAATAATCGAGGACTATGACAAGTAAAACTAATGTTGCCCGGTGGTGGAGACACTAGCTTAGAATCTCAGTACTGGAGGGCCAGAGATAGGTGGATCTTGTGAGTTCAGGGCCAACCTGGTCTACAGAGCTAGTACCAAGGCAGGCTTCAGAGCTACACAGAGAAACCCTGTCTCAAAAACTAAAAAACAAACACACAAACAAAGAAAACCATAAAGTAACATGAGCCTGAGGCCTTTACTGTAGTGATACTTTATTTATAATTTAATAAATAAAGCTTGCCTGAAGACAAGTATGCGAAGCTAATTAATCCATGAGAGACCAGGCAGTGGTGGCAAACACCTTTAATCCTAGGACTCAGGAGACAGGGGAAGGCAGAGCTCTGTGAGTTCAAGGCTACTCTGACCTACACAATATTGATCCAGAAACAGATCCAGGTGGTGGTGGCTCACACCTTTAATCCCAGTGTTTGGGATTCACACACCTTTAATCCCAGCACTAGGGAGGTGGAGCCAGGAACAATCTGGCTGGGTGGAGAGAGGATATAAAGAAGAACAGACAGGAGTTCACTGGTGTGTGGAGTCTGAACACTGGTAGAGGAAAGGTCTCTCCAGTGTCTTGCTGCTCTGCTCCTCTGATCGTCAGCTTTAACGCCAATAACTATCCCAAAAGGGTTTTGTTTTGTTCTTTTTCAACGCGGCGACCGAGCGGGTTGACGCCAACATGCAGATCTTTGTGAAGACCCTGACGAACAAGACCATCACTCTTGAGGTCGAGCCCAGTGACACCATCGAGAATGTCAAGGCCAAGATCCAAGACAAGGAAGGTATCCCACCTGACCAGCAGAGGCTGCTATTTGCGGGCAAGCATCTGGAGAATGGCCGGACCCTGACCGACTACAACATCCAGGAACTGTCCAGTTTGCACCAGGTGCTTCGTCTGCCTGGTGGCATCATCGAGCCGTCCCTTCGTCAGCTTGCCCAGAAGTACAACTGTGACAAGATGATCTGCCGCAAGTGCTATGCACGCCTGCACCCCCGTGCAGTCAACTGCCGCAAGAAGAAGTGCGGTCACAGCAACAACCTGCGCCCCAAGAAGAAGCTCCAATAAAGCTGCGGCCATGACTGGCCCATGACTCTGGGACCATATAAAGTCCCCTTCCATCGACTGGAAAAAAAAAGACTTCCTTATTGCTGTACTGTGCGGGGGACACCGGAGGTTGATCCTCGAGTCTCGCTCTCAGAGCTTCGGGCTGGACCACAAGCAGCAATGTCTCAGGCTCTGCAGACAAACGAAACTCAACCTTAAGCAAAACATGGGAACTCAGTTTCTACGAATCACAACGAACACCCAGGAGGCAATAACCGATGGCTTGGAAATTGTGGTCTCACCTAGAAGTCTACACAGTGAATTAATGTGCCCTATTTGTTTGGATATTATGAAGAAGACCATGACTACAAAGGAGTGTTTGCATCGGTTCTGTGCAGATTGCATTATCACAGCCCTTAGACGCGGCAACAAAGAATGCCCTACTTGTCGGAAAAAAATTAGTTTCTAAAATATCACTAAGGCCAGACCCAAATTTTGACTTAAGTCTTAGTTTCCACCTCTGCTTGAGTCTCTCTATGTCTCCAAGTTTCATTCTCACAGTTTTTACAGAAGACACATTTGCATTGAAAAATTTAACCCTTAAGAAAGGGTTTTGAAAGAGGGATGTAGACATTGAAGTACCTTTGTAACTAAGTCTGTCCATAATTATAAATATTTATCTGTCTGTTTTGATAGATTGGGGCCAGCTTGATGTTTTAACTTGAGTCAAGTATGAAAAGTAGTATAGATTATTAATGCATGTGTTCTGTGTATTTTCCTTGTTTTGTGATGTAATTGCTTGGATTTGGTTTTTAACATATTAGATTAGTGATTGTGTTAAATAAATTCTCAATGTGGTTATTAATTGAAAAAAGATTTGTTTATTTATCATGTATCCAGTGTTCTACCAGTGTGTATGCCTGCATGACATTAGAGGGCACCAGAACTCATTATATATGATTGTGAGCCACCATGTGGTTGCTGGGAGTTGAACTCAGGACCTCTGAAAGAGCTGCCAGTGCTCCTATCCACAGAACCATCTCTCCAGCACCATAATTGTTAAACACGAAGGTTACAGAATCCCTGAGAAGCCGGAACTGTTAAACAAACATAAGACTTCTTTTTCTTTTTTTTTTTTTTAAATATTTCTTTATTTATTATGTATACAATATTCTGTCTGTGTGTATGTCTGCAGGCCAGAAGAGGGCACCAGACCTCATTCCAGATGGTTGTGAGCCACCATGTGGTTGCTGGGAATTGAACTCAGGACCTTTGGAAGAGCAGGCAATGCTCTTAACCACTGAGCCATCTCTCCAGCCCAAGACTTCTTTTTCAACTCATGATATTACCTGATGATCTTATGGTACTCTAGGAAGCCAGCCCTTACCCAGGATCTCTCAGATTACTGAGCATTGTTTTCAGTCAGTAGAACCCATCCTTATGCTTATCAGAAACCCTTCCTCCGTAGGCTCTTATTCTGAGCATTGATCCTCAGTCAACACAACCCTCCTGTGGAAGAGGTCACAGGTGCTCAGCAAAAGACACACACTAGTTAAGGGAGTTCAATGTAGCCATGCCTTAAGCTTATGTGATAATTGTCATGAGCAAACTTTCCTGATGGAGGAAGGTCATTGGTTAAATAAAAAGAAACTGCTTGGCTCTCATTGGTTAGGAGATAGGTGAGAGGAGTAAACAGAACAAAACGCTGGGAGGAAGAGGAAGTGAGGTCAGACTCGACAGCTCTCCTCTCGGGAGCAGACACCTCAACAGAGACGCCATGCTCCCGGCTCCTGGGCAGACACATGCGATGAAGCTCTGTACTAGAATCTTCCCGGTAAGACCGGTGCTCACAGATTATTAGAGATGGGTTGATTGGGATATCAGAATTAGCCAGTAAGGGCTAGAGCTAAGGGCCAAGCAGTGATTAAAAGAATACAGTGTCCGTGTGATTATTTCGGGTAAAGCTAGCCGGGCAGGCGGCTGGGGTGTTGGGGACGCAGCCCCGCTGCCGCCCATATTACTACAAATGACGCCCAGACGTGTGGCTAACTGAGTCCACAGAAAGCCTGAGAAAGCTTGGAAAAGAATAGAGTAAAGCATGTTTCTTATGGCAATTTCTTGGGTCTGCTCTGCTTGCTAGAGGCAAGCAAGTGCCTCGTCTAAGAGAAGCTTCCTGACTCAGCTTTAGCTGCAAAGCCTGCAGCTCATTAAGAGGTCCTGTCACGAAACACTTAAACGGTGTTGACTAAAAGCTGAACGCATGCTTTTCGGTTTTCAGCCGTAGCAGGAAAAAAGCTCCGCGTTTAAAAATGCCGGCTTTCTGGGCCATCCTGCCAGGGCAAACTCTGATTGTTTGAGGCAGGAGGGCCGGCTAGCGAGAGAGGACTTGAGTGTTGTCTGTTGTAGCTCGCTGGCTGGCAGGGACCTTGAAACGCCATAGAGTCGTGCCCATAAACATGGCTACAGCCAGTACCTCAGCCATGAGGCTGGAAAGCTAAGGAATGGACTGGATCTAGCTGGCAAAGCCACGCCTTTAGTCCTACTGAGATTGCTTGGTAAATTAAAGACTCATGTGGTCGAAAAACAGAGATACAGTAAAGAGAACATCAAAGACAAAGAAAAATTTTAAATGATTTACAGTGTTAAAATATATGCAGACTGTCATGGCCCGTGAGGGTCCAACATAAATTCCCTAATTCCTCAAACCGGCTGGAACGGAGTCGCGAGGAAAAGAACTGACACAGCTTACACCGTCATCATGGAAAATGGCCAGATCGCCATTTATTCTCCAAACATTTTATATACCCACACCAAAATTGAGCGGGGAAGGGGGAAAACACATTACGCCATTCCTTAGGTAGCCAAGTGCCTGGACTCAAATCACATCTGCATCTAGCAGTCAGGTAGGCCCTGAATTAGCATCTCTATAAGACAGCCTTCCAAATTACAAAAGGAAAGAAGCACCAAATATCTGAACTCTTAAGTCATCAGCTTCAGTCAAACATCTCTTCTCAGGTAATCCACATCTTAACAAAAGAAGCTAGGAGCAGGCATCCTGGCCTTTGATAGGGGCAGAGACAGCTTGTCTGTAGAGCTACGGGGTCAGCTCGGACCGGGCTAATGGCTTTTGTGCCATATTGAAATATGGGCCCACAGCAGACTAAAAGTTAAAATTCTTAAAGTAAACCTCTGTGACTTCAAGGTGTGGTAGCACACGCCTTTAATCCAGTGCCTAAAAGGCAAAACAGATCTCTGTGAGTTCAAGGTGTAGTAGCAAACACCTTTAATCCCAATGCCTGGGAGGCAGAGACAGGCGGATCTCTGAGAGTTCAAAGACAGCCTGATCTACAGGGTTATTCCAGGTCAAAGATATGCGCTCAAAAAGCAAAAAGTTAACTTAGGAATGTCACAGCTTAGATTCTTAAGCGCCTAGTGATTTAAAGGTGCAAATCAAAAGTGCTCCTGGATAGTAAAAAATTGCAGATTCACAATAGGACAGATTCAGACCACTAAATGAGTCACACTGTTGGATGAATGTTCGTAGGCTTGGGAGAGAGAAGAAAAAGAATATAGAGAATAAAGTTAATGGTTTAAAAAAAAAGTAAAGTCTTTAAAGAGACAGAGTACAGATAGATAAGAGATTAAAAGAAATAAAGAAAAATAAGCCACTTAAAAATGGAAAATTCACAGAGAGTCTGGATTATGTACATTGTGTTTTCTTTAAAATTTTTGACTGTGAAGGAGCTAAGTACAGAGAGACATTTCATTATATGGGCTGCCAAGTGGAACCAGAACGGATATCATGAGGGTATGATTTCAGAATTTGGGTCTAAGGATATGATGCTTTGGAGAGAGTCTTCTTTTGTTTTCACAGAGGATGAGACTCCATGGATTTCTTCTATTCTGATTTGGTACGATGGACCACGTCCTCCTGAAGGGTTGCTGTGAACATCTTCAAAAAATTACTTCACTCAACTGCCAACTGAGATGACACTGGCACACAGGTTATACCATGAAAGACCTAATTAACGACACCCCCATTCAGCAGGAAGCAGTTTGGACAGAAAAAACTGCGCCCATGTTCCCAAAATATTGTTTATAAATATTCTTTTACATTTAAAGGGGGAAATGATATAGGTATGAATAATTTGCATTGGTATGGATTTTAAGGTCAATTTTGTTATATGTATATGTATTTCCGATATTGATTAAGGTATTGTGATTGTGTAGTTCATTATTAAAATGTAATGTATAATTAAGAAATATAGGTTGTTAATGGATAATCATCGATAATAGTAAAGCTTGTAGTCATGTTAGTTAGATTTTCTAGATATATAGATATATTTTAGATAGACATTCTTCATGTCTTTAAAAGATTACAGAATAGGACATTTAATGTTTTAATAACTAAGGACTTTTCATGACAATGAGACACTTTGCTCCTGGCAGCACCGATCTACTTCAAGAGGAAGATGGGCATCGAAGAGGCTCGTTATGGAGTTTGATAGCCATTTGGGCAAGAAACTGCTCTTGCCTGGACTATTGCATAAACTGGACACAGAAAACCCGCAGAGAGAGGACTACTGAACTTGCCTAAGGTGAGATGATCTTTCGAGGTTCCTGATTCATGAAAGAGTCTGCGAGACATTCTGCAGGACACAACAGATAGTGACTGAACTGACTTTGAATTTTCCTGCTTTATGGAAATGTCTGCTGGATACCATGGGCCTGAAGGCTGAAGATGGATGCCCCAACGGTACAGAAGAACTTTGGGTGACTGTCCAGGCAGCGAGATGTCTCTGTCATTTCTAGAGTTTTGAAAGTTGCTTTTTTCTTGTTTGCTTAGGTAGTATTGTATCTTTCTGGAGTCTTTGATGGAGTTAAGAATAGTTAGTTATAGTTATAGTTTTCCTTAGTTATGATAAAGATTATTGTAACTTTTACTTGATAACTGTTTTTTTATATGTAATTTTGCTATGTTAAAGTTAAAGCCCTTTTTTTTTGTTTAAACCGAAAAAGGGGAAATGATGGAGGAAGGTCATTGGTTAAATAAAAAGAAACTGCTTGGCTCTCATTGGTTAGGAGATAGGTGGGAGGAGTAAACAGAACAAAATGCTGGGAGGAAGAGGAAGTAAGGACAGACTCGACAGCTCTCCTCTCTGGAGCAGACGCCTCAGCAGAGACGCCATGCTCCCGGATACTGGGCAGACACATGCCATGAAGCTCTGAACTAGAATCTTCCCGGTAAGACCGGTGCTCACAGATTATTAGAGATGGGTTGATTGGGATATCAGAATTAGCCAGTAAGGGCTAGAGCTAAGGGCCAAGCAGTGATTAAAAGAATACAGTGTCCGTGTAATTATTTTGGGTAAAGCTAGCTGGGCAGGCGGCTGGGGTGTTGGGGACGCAGCACCGCCACCGCCTTTATTACTACACTTCCCCCCGAAGAATTTACTGTTTATATATGTATAATATCAAGAATAATGGATGGATGGATGAAGAGATAGATGGATGGAGAGATAGATATATTGATAGATGGATAGATAGATAGATAGATAGATGATAGATAGATAAATAGATAGATAGATAGATAGATAAGATAGACGGAAAACCAATATAGATAGATAGATAGAGAGATAGATAGAGAGATAGATAGATAGATAGATAGAGAGATAGATAGAGAGATAGATAGAGACATAGAGAGATAGATAGATAGATAGATAGATAGATAGATAGAGAGAGAGATAGATAGAGAGATAGATAGAGACATAGAGAGATAGACTGACACACAGACTAATTGATGTCAGACTCTGCAAGTTTGACCCAATCTGGTACGTTATGTTGAACCGAGGTATTTCTGCCCCTCTGCAGATCATTTCAACGCCACTGTGTCCCGTGTAGGGACACCCACAGCAATGAAGCTGTGTGCACAATCTGCCTGGTAACAAACTGAAATTCCTATAGAGTTACTCTCTAATCAACAGGTCTTTTAGAACACATGTGCCCCTATTCCCCAGGCAGGTATATTACTCTGGTAGCGTCTGTGAGAAAGCAATAAGACATAAGCAGTTTACAGAAGGAAGTTGATTTGGACTGACGGGTACAGAGGGCTGAGTTCATCATGGCAGGGAGCTGATACAGCATGGAGGAGGAAGAGCTGAGAGCTCACACCAGATCCTGGAGTAGTGGGCAGGGCTCTAATGGCCAACAGGGTAGGGCTTTGAAACCTCCAATCCTACCCAGTGACGTGCCTCCTCCTTTAGCAAGGTCACAGCTAAATCTGCCCAGGGCCACACAACTGGAGATCAAAGATTCAAACGCATAACTCTAAGGGGTTAATCTCACTAAACTCAGCACAGTGTGTAAGGCTCTCAAAGACCAAAACACGTGTGTTGTAAAAAGCAGCAACACCAAGTGTGTGTCACAACCTGAAACAGCCCATAGGAATAATCGAGGACTATGACAAGTAAAACTAATGTTGCCCGGTGCTGGAGACACTAGCTTAGAATCTCAGTACTGGAGGGCCAGAGATAGGTGGATCTTGTGAGTTCAGGGCCAACCTGGTCTACAGAGCTAGTACCAAGGCAGGCTTCAGAGCTACACAGAGAAACCCTGTCTCAAAAAGTAAAAAACAAACACACAAACAAAAAAAAATCATAAAGTAACATGAGCCTGAGGCCTTTGCTGTAGTGATACTTTATTTATAATTTAATAAATAAACCTTGCCTGAAGACCAGTATGCGAAGCTAATTAATCCATGAGAGACCAGGCAATGGTGGCAAACACCTTTAATCCTAGGACTCAGGAGACGGGGGAAGGCAGAGCTCTGTGAGTTCAAGGCTACTCTGACCTACACAATATTGATCCAGAAACAGATCCAAGTGGTGGTGGCTCACACCTTTAATCCCAGTGTTTGGGATTCACACACCTTTAATCCCAGCACTAGGGAGGTGGAGCCAGGAACAATGTGGCTGGGTGGAGAGAGGATATAAAGAAGAACAGACAGGAGTTCACTGGTGTGTGGAGTCTGAACACTGGTAGAGGAAAGGTCTCTCCAGTGTCTTTCTGCTCTGCTCCTCTGATCGTCAGCTTTAACGCCAATAACTATCCCAAAAGGGTTTTGTTTTATTCTTTTTCAACGCGGCGACCAAGCGGGTTGACGCCAACATGCAGATCTTTGTGAAGACCCTGACGAACAAGACCATCACTCTTGAGGTCGAGCCCAGTGACACCATCGAGAATGTCAAGGCCAAGATCCAAGACAAGGAAGGTATCCCACCTGACCAGCAGAGGCTGCTATTTGCGGGCAAGCATCTGGAGAATGGCCGGACCCTGACCGACTACAACATCCAGGAACTGTCCACTTTGCACCAGGTGCTTCGTCTGCCTGGTGGCATCATCGAGCCGTCCCTTCGTCAGCTTGCCCAGAAGTACAACTGTGACAAGATGATCTGCCGCAAGTGCTATGCACGCCTGCACCCCCGTGCAGTCAACTGCCGCAAGAAGAAGTGCGGTCACAGCAACAACCTGCGCCCCAAGAAGAAGCTCCAATAAAGCTGCGGCCATGACTGGCCCATGACTCTGGGACCATATAAAGTCCCCTTCCATCGACTGGAAAAAAAAAAGACTTCCTTATTGCTGTACTGTGCGGGGACACCGGAGGTTGATCCTCGAGTCTCCCTCTCAGAGCTTCGGGCTGGACCACAAGCAGCAATGTCTCAGGCTCTGCAGACAAACGAAACTCAACCTTAAGCAAAACATGGGAACTCAGTTTCTACGAATCACAATGAACACCCAGGAGGCAATAACCGATGGCTTGGAAATTGTGGTCTCACCTAGAAGTCTACACAGTGAATTAATGTGCCCTATTTGTTTGGATATTATGAAGAAGACCATGACTACAAAGGAGTGTTTGCATCGGTTCTGTGCAGATTGCATTATCACAGCCCTTAGACGCGGCAACAAAGAATGCCCTACTTGTCGGAAAAAAATTAGTTTCTAAAAGATTACTAAAGCCAGACCCAAATTTTGACTTAAGTCTTAGTTTCCACCTCTGCTTGAGTCTCTCTATGTCTCCAAGTTTCATTCTCACAGTTTTTACAGAAGACACATTTGCATTGAAAAATTTAACCCTTAAGAAAGGGTTTTGAAAGAAGGAAGTAGACATTTAAGTACCTTTGTAACTAAGTCTGTCCATAATTATAAATATTTATCTGTCTGTTTTGACAGATTGGGGCCAGCTTGATGTTTTAACTTGAGTCAAGTATGAAAAGTAGTATAGATTATTAATGCATGTGTTCTGTGTATTTTCCTTGTTTTGTGATGTAATTGCTTGGATTTTGTTGTTAACATATTAAATTAGTGGTTGTGTTAAATAAATTCTCAATGTGGTTATTAATTGAGGAAAGATTTATTTATTTATTTATCATGTATCCAGTGTTCTACCTGTGTGTATGCCTGCATGACATTAGAGGGCACCAAAACTCATTATATATGATTGTGAGCCACCATGTGGTTGTTGGGACTTGAACTCAGGACCTCTGAAAGAGCTGCCGGTGCTCCTATCCACAGAACCATCTCTCCAGCACCATAATTGTTAAACACGAAGGTTACAGAATCCCTGAGAAGCCGGAACTGTTAAACAAACATAAGACTTCTTTTTCAACTCATGATATTACCTGATGATCTTATGGTACTCTAGGAAGCCAGCCCTTACCCAGGATCTCTCAGATTACTGAGCATTGTTTTCAGTCAGTAGAACCCATCCTTATGCTTATCAGAAACCCTTCCTCCCTAGGCTCTTATTCTGAGCATTGATCCTCAGTCAACAGAACCCTCCTGTGGAAGAGGTCACAGGTGCTCAGCAAAAGACACACACTAGTTAAGGGAGTTCAATGTAGCCATGCCTTAAACTTTTGTGATAATTGTCATGGCAAACTTTCCCCCCAAGAATTTACTGTTTATATATGTAAAATAACAAGAATCATGGATGGATGGATGGATGGATGGATGGATGGATGGATGATGGATAGATGGGGAGTTAGATAGATAGATGATTAGATAGATAGATAGATAGATAGATAGATAGATAGATAGATAGATAGAAAAACAGATAAAGATAGATAGATAGATATAGACAGAGAGATAGATAGAGAGATAGATAGAGACATAGAGACATAGAGAGATAGACTGCCACACAGACTAATTGATGTCAGACTCTGCAAGTTTGACCCAGTCTGGTACGTCATGTTGAACCGAGGTTTATTTCTGCCCCTCTGCAGATCATTTCACTGCCACTGTGCCCCGTGCAGGGACCCCCACAGCAATGAAGCTGTGTGCACAATCTGCCTGGTAACAAACTGAAATTCCTTCAGAGTTACTCTCTAATCAACAGGTCTTTTAGAACACATGTGCCCCTATTCCCCAGGCAGGTATGTTACTCCGATAGCGTCTGTGAGAAAGCACTAAGACAGAAGCAGTTTACAGAAGGAAGTTGATTTGGGCTGATGGGTGCAGAGGGCTGAGTTCATCATGGCAGGGAGCTGATACAGCATGGAGGAGGAAGAGCTGAGAGCTCACACCAGATCCTGGAGTAGTGGGCAGGGCTCTAATGGCCAACAGGGTAGGGCTTTGAAACCTCCAATCCTACCCAGTGACGTGCCTCCTCCTTTAGCAAGGTCACAGCTAAATCTGCCCAGGGCCACACAACTGGAGATCAAAGATTCAAACGCATAACTCTAAGGGGTTAATCTCACTAAACTCAGCACAGTGTGTAAGGCTCTCAAAGACCAAAACACGTGTGTTGTAAAAAGCAGCAACACCAAGTGTGTGTCACAACCTGAAACAGCCCATAGGAATAATCGAGGACTATGACAAGTAAAACTAATGTTGCCCGGTGGTGGAGACACTAGCTTAGAATCTCAGTACTGGAGGGGCAGAGATAGGTGGATCTTGTGAGTTCAGGGCCAACCTGGTCTACAGAGCTAGTACCAAGGCAGGCTTCAGAGCTACACAGAGAAACCCTGTCTCAAAAAGTAAAAACAAACACACAAACAAAAAAAAAATCATAAAGTAACGTGAGCCTGAGGCCTTTGCTGTAGTGATACTTTATTTATAATTTAATAAATAAACCTTGTCTGAAGACCAGTATGCGAAGCTAATTAATCCATGAGAGACCAGGCAGTGGTGGCAAACACCTTTAATCCTAGGACTCAGGAGACGGGGGAAGGCAGAGCTCTGTGAGTTCAAGGCTACTCTGACCTACACAATATTGATCCAGAAACAGATCCAGGTGGTGGTGGCTCACACCTTTAATCCCAGTGTTTGGGATTCACACACCTTTAATCCCAGCACTAGGGAGGTGGAGCCAGGAACAATCTGGCTGGGTGGAGAGAGGATATAAAGAAGAACAGACAGGAGTTCACTGGTGTGTGGAGTCTGAACACTGGTAGAGGAAAGGTCTCTCCAGTGTCTTGCTGCTCTGCTCCTCTGATCGTCAGCTTTAACGCCAATAACTATCCCAAAAGGGTTTTGTTTTATTCTTTTTCAACGCGGCGACCGAGCGGGTTGACGCCAACATGCAGATCTTTGTGAAGACCCTGACGAACAAGACCATCACTCTTGAGGTCGAGCCCAGTGACACCATCGAGAATGTCAAGGCCAAGATCCAAGACAAGGAAGGTATCCCACCTGACCAGCAGAGGCTGCTATTTGCGGGCAAGCATCTGGAGAATGGCCGGACCCTGACCGACTACAACATCCAGGAACTGTCCACTTTGCACCAGGTGCTTCGTCTGCCTGGTGGCATCATCGAGCCGTCCCTTCGTCAGCTTGCCCAGAAGTACAACTGTGACAAGATGATCTGCCGCAAGTGCTATGCACGCCTGCACCCCCGTGCAGTCAACTGCCGCAAGAAGAAGTGCGGTCACAGCAACAACCTGCGCCCCAAGAAGAAGCTCCAATAAAGCTGCGGCCATGACTGGCCCATGACTCTGGGACCATATAAAGTCCCCTTCCATCGACTGGAAAAAAAAAAGACTTCCTTATTGCTGTACTGTGCGGGGGACACCGGAGGTTGATCCTCGAGTCTGGCTCTCAGAGCTTCGGGCTGGACCACAAGCAGCAATGTCTCAGGCTCTGCAGACAAACGAAACTCAACCTTAAGCAAAACATGGGAACTCAGTTTCTACGAATCACAATGAACACCCAGGAGGCAATAACCGATGGCTTGGAGATTGTGGTCTCACCTAGAAGTCTACACAGTGAATTAATGTGCCCTATTTGTTTGGATATTATGAAGAAGACCATGACTACAAAGGAGTGTTTGCATCGGTTCTGTGCAGATTGCATTATCACAGCCCTTAGACGTGGCAACAAAGAATGCCCTACTTGTCGGAAAAAAATTAGTTTCTAAAAGATTACTAAAGCCAGACCCAAATTTTGACTTAAGTCTTAGTTTCCACCTCTGCTTGAGTCTCTCTATGTCTCCAAGTTTCATTCTCACAGTTTTTACAGAAGACACATTTGCATTGAAAAATTTAACCCTTAAGAAAGGGTTTTGAAAGAAGGAAGTAGACATTTAAGTACCTTTGTAACTAAGTCTGTCCATAATTATAAATATTTATCTGTCTGTTTTGACAGATTGGGGCCAGCTTGATGTTTTAACTTGAGTCAAGTATGAAAAGTAGTATAGATTATTAATGCATGTGTTCTGTGTATTTTCCTTGTTTTGTGATGTAATTGCTTGGATTTTGTTGTTAACATATTAAATTAGTGGTTGTGTTAAATAAATTCTCAATGTGGTTATTAATTGAGGAAAGATTTATTTATTTATTTATCATGTATCCAGTGTTCTACCTGTGTGTATGCCTGCATGACATTAGAGGGCACCAAAACTCATTATATATGATTGTGAGCCACCATGTGGTTGTTGGGACTTGAACTCAGGACCTCTGAAAGAGCTGCCGGTGCTCCTATCCACAGAACCATCTCTCCAGCACCATAATTGTTAAACACGAAGGTTACAGAATCCCTGAGAAGCCGGAACTGTTAAACAAACATAAGACTTCTTTTTCAACTCATGATATTACCTGATGATCTTATGGTACTCTAGGAAGCCAGCCCTTACCCAGGATCTCTCAGATTACTGAGCATTGTTTTCAGTCAGTAGAACCCATCCTTATGCTTATCAGAAACCCTTCCTCCCTAGGCTCTTATTCTGAGCATTGATCCTCAGTCAACAGAACCCTCCTGTGGAAGAGGTCACAGGTGCTCAGCAAAAGACACACACTAGTTAAGGGAGTTCAATGTAGCCATGCCTTAAACTTTTGTGATAATTGTCATGGCAAACTTTCCCCCCAAGAATTTACTGTTTATATATGTAAAATAACAAGAATCATGGATGGATGGATGGATGGATGGATGGATGGATGGATGGATGATGGATAGATGGGGAGTTAGATAGATAGATGATTAGATAGATAGATAGATAGATAGATAGATAGATAGATAGATAGAAAAACAGATAAAGATAGATAGATAGATATAGACAGAGAGATAGATAGAGAGATAGATAGAGACATAGAGACATAGAGAGATAGACTGCCACACAGACTAATTGATGTCAGACTCTGCAAGTTTGACCCAGTCTGGTACGTCATGTTGAACTGAGGTTTATTTCTGCCCCTCTGCAGATCATTTCACTGCCACTGTGCCCCGTGCAGGGACCCCCACAGCAATGAAGCTGTGTGCACAATCTGCCTGGTAACAAACTGAAATTCCTTCAGAGTTACTCTCTAATCAACAGGTCTTTTAGAACACATGTGCCCCTATTCCCCAGGCAGGTATGTTACTCCGATAGCGTCTGTGAGAAAGCACTAAGACAGAAGCAGTTTACAGAAGGAAGTTGATTTGGGCTGATGGGTGCAGAGGGCTGAGTTCATCATGGCAGGGAGCTGATACAGCATGGAGGAGGAAGAGCTGAGAGCTCACACCAGATCCTGGAGTAGTGGGCAGGGCTCTAATGGCCAACAGGGTAGGGCTTTGAAACCTCCAATCCTACCCAGTGACGTGCCTCCTCCTTTAGCAAGGTCACAGCTAAATCTGCCCAGGGCCACACAACTGGAGATCAAAGATTCAAACGCATAACTCTAAGGGGTTAATCTCACTAAACTCAGCACAGTGTGTAAGGCTCTCAAAGACCAAAACACGTGTGTTGTAAAAAGCAGCAACACCAAGTGTGTGTCACAACCTGAAACAGCCCATAGGAATAATCGAGGACTATGACAAGTAAAACTAATGTTGCCCGGTGGTGGAGACACTAGCTTAGAATCTCAGTACTGGAGGGGCAGAGATAGGTGGATCTTGTGAGTTCAGGGCCAACCTGGTCTACAGAGCTAGTACCAAGGCAGGCTTCAGAGCTACACAGAGAAACCCTGTCTCAAAAAGTAAAAAACAAACACACAAACAAAAAAAAACCATAAAGTAACGTGAGCCTGAGGCCTTTGCTGTAGTGATACTTTATTTATAATTTAATAAATAAAGATTGCCTGAAGGCCAGTTAATTAATCCATGAGAGACCAGGCAGTGGTGGCAAACACCTTTAATCCTAGGACTCAGGAGACGGGGGAAGGCAGAGCTCTGTGAGTTCAAGGCTACTCTGACCTACACAATATTGATCCAGAAACAGATCCAGGTGGTGGTGGCTCACACCTTTAATCCCAGTGTTTGGGATTCACACACCTTTAATCCCAGCACTAGGGAGGTGGAGCCAGGAACAATCTGGCTGGGTGGAGAGAGGATATAAAGAAGAACAGACAGGAGTTCACTGGTGTGTGGAGTCTGAACACTGGTAGAGGAAAGGTCTCTCCAGTGTCTTGCTGCTCTGCTCCTCTGATCGTCAGCTTTAACGCCAATAACTATCCCAAAAGGGTTTTGTTTTATTCTTTTTCAACGCGGCGACCGAGCGGGTTGACGCCAACATGCAGATCTTTGTGAAGACCCTGACGAACAAGACCATCACTCTTGAGGTCGAGCCCAGTGACACCATCGAGAATGTCAAGGCCAAGATCCAAGACAAGGAAGGTATCCCACCTGACCAGCAGAGGCTGCTATTTGCGGGCAAGCATCTGGAGAATGGCCGGACCCTGACCGACTACAACATCCAGGAACTGTCCACTTTGCACCAGGTGCTTCGTCTGCCTGGTGGCATCATCGAGCCGTCCCTTCGTCAGCTTGCCCAGAAGTACAACTGTGACAAGATGATCTGCCGCAAGTGCTATGCACGCCTGCACCCCCGTGCAGTCAACTGCCGCAAGAAGAAGTGCGGTCACAGCAACAACCTGCGCCCCAAGAAGAAGCTCCAATAAAGCTGCGGCCATGACTGGCCCATGACTCTGGGACCATATAAAGTCCCCTTCCATCGACTGGAAAAAAAAAAGACTTCCTTATTGCTGTACTGTGCGGGGGACACCGGAGGTTGATCCTCGAGTCTGGCTCTCAGAGCTTCGGGCTGGACCACAAGCAGCAATGTCTCAGGCTCTGCAGACAAACGAAACTCAACCTTAAGCAAAACATGGGAACTCAGTTTCTACGAATCACAATGAACACCCAGGAGGCAATAACCGATGGCTTGGAGATTGTGGTCTCACCTAGAAGTCTACACAGTGAATTAATGTGCCCTATTTGTTTGGATATTATGAAGAAGACCATGACTACAAAGGAGTGTTTGCATCGGTTCTGTGCAGATTGCATTATCACAGCCCTTAGACGTGGCAACAAAGAATGCCCTACTTGTCGGAAAAAAATTAGTTTCTAAAAGATTACTAAAGCCAGACCCAAATTTTGACTTAAGTCTTAGTTTCCACCTCTGCTTGAGTCTCTCTATGTCTCCAAGTTTCATTCTCACAGTTTTTACAGAAGACACATTTGCATTGAAAAATTTAACCCTTAAGAAAGGGTTTTGAAAGAAGGAAGTAGACATTTAAGTACCTTTGTAACTAAGTCTGTCCATAATTATAAATATTTATCTGTCTGTTTTGACAGATTGGGGCCAGCTTGATGTTTTAACTTGAGTCAAGTATGAAAAGTAGTATAGATTATTAATGCATGTGTTCTGTGTATTTTCCTTGTTTTGTGATGTAATTGCTTGGATTTTGTTGTTAACATATTAAATTAGTGGTTGTGTTAAATAAATTCTCAATGTGGTTATTAATTGAGGAAAGATTTATTTATTTATTTATCATGTATCCAGTGTTCTACCTGTGTGTATGCCTGCATGACATTAGAGGGCACCAAAACTCATTATATATGATTGTGAGCCACCATGTGGTTGTTGGGACTTGAACTCAGGACCTCTGAAAGAGCTGCCGGTGCTCCTATCCACAGAACCATCTCTCCAGCACCATAATTGTTAAACACGAAGGTTACAGAATCCCTGAGAAGCCGGAACTGTTAAACAAACATAAGACTTCTTTTTCAACTCATGATATTACCTGATGATCTTATGGTACTCTAGGAAGCCAGCCCTTACCCAGGATCTCTCAGATTACTGAGCATTGTTTTCAGTCAGTAGAACCCATCCTTATGCTTATCAGAAACCCTTCCTCCCTAGGCTCTTATTCTGAGCATTGATCCTCAGTCAACAGAACCCTCCTGTGGAAGAGGTCACAGGTGCTCAGCAAAAGACACACACTAGTTAAGGGAGTTCAATGTAGCCATGCCTTAAACTTTTGTGATAATTGTCATGGCAAACTTTCCCCCCAAGAATTTACTGTTTATATATGTAAAATAACAAGAATCATGGATGGATGGATGGATGGATGGATGGATGATGGATAGATGGGGAGTTAGATAGATAGATGATTAGATAGATAGATAGATAGATAGATAGATAGATAGATAGATAGAAAAACAGATAAAGATAGATAGATAGATATAGACAGAGAGATAGATAGAGAGATAGATAGAGACATAGAGACATAGAGAGATAGACTGCCACACAGACTAATTGATGTCAGACTCTGCAAGTTTGACCCAGTCTGGTACGTCATGTTGAACCGAGGTTTATTTCTGCCCCTCTGCAGATCATTTCACTGCCACTGTGCCCCGTGCAGGGACCCCCACAGCAATGAAGCTGTGTGCACAATCTGCCTGGTAACAAACTGAAATTCCTTCAGAGTTACTCTCTAATCAACAGGTCTTTTAGAACACATGTGCCCCTATTCCCCAGGCAGGTATGTTACTCCGATAGCGTCTGTGAGAAAGCACTAAGACAGAAGCAGTTTACAGAAGGAAGTTGATTTGGGCTGATGGGTGCAGAGGGCTGAGTTCATCATGGCAGGGAGCTGATACAGCATGGAGGAGGAAGAGCTGAGAGCTCACACCAGATCCTGGAGTAGTGGGCAGGGCTCTAATGGCCAACAGGGTAGGGCTTTGAAACCTCCAATCCTACCCAGTGACGTGCCTCCTCCTTTAGCAAGGTCACAGCTAAATCTGCCCAGGGCCACACAACTGGAGATCAAAGATTCAAACGCATAACTCTAAGGGGTTAATCTCACTAAACTCAGCACAGTGTGTAAGGCTCTCAAAGACCAAAACACGTGTGTTGTAAAAAGCAGCAACACCAAGTGTGTGTCACAACCTGAAACAGCCCATAGGAATAATCGAGGACTATGACAAGTAAAACTAATGTTGCCCGGTGGTGGAGACACTAGCTTAGAATCTCAGTACTGGAGGGGCAGAGATAGGTGGATCTTGTGAGTTCAGGGCCAACCTGGTCTACAGAGCTAGTACCAAGGCAGGCTTCAGAGCTACACAGAGAAACCCTGTCTCAAAAAGTAAAAAACAAACACACAAACAAAAAAAAACCATAAAGTAACGTGAGCCTGAGGCCTTTGCTGTAGTGATACTTTATTTATAATTTAATAAATAAAGATTGCCTGAAGGCCAGTTAATTAATCCATGAGAGACCAGGCAGTGGTGGCAAACACCTTTAATCCTAGGACTCAGGAGACGGGGGAAGGCAGAGCTCTGTGAGTTCAAGGCTACTCTGACCTACACAATATTGATCCAGAAACAGATCCAGGTGGTGGTGGCTCACACCTTTAATCCCAGTGTTTGGGATTCACACACCTTTAATCCCAGCACTAGGGAGGTGGAGCCAGGAACAATCTGGCTGGGTGGAGAGAGGATATAAAGAAGAACAGACAGGAGTTCACTGGTGTGTGGAGTCTGAACACTGGTAGAGGAAAGGTCTCTCCAGTGTCTTGCTGCTCTGCTCCTCTGATCGTCAGCTTTAACGCCAATAACTATCCCAAAAGGGTTTTGTTTTATTCTTTTTCAACGCGGCGACCGAGCGGGTTGACGCCAACATGCAGATCTTTGTGAAGACCCTGACGAACAAGACCATCACTCTTGAGGTCGAGCCCAGTGACACCATCGAGAATGTCAAGGCCAAGATCCAAGACAAGGAAGGTATCCCACCTGACCAGCAGAGGCTGCTATTTGCGGGCAAGCATCTGGAGAATGGCCGGACCCTGACCGACTACAACATCCAGGAACTGTCCACTTTGCACCAGGTGCTTCGTCTGCCTGGTGGCATCATCGAGCCGTCCCTTCGTCAGCTTGCCCAGAAGTACAACTGTGACAAGATGATCTGCCGCAAGTGCTATGCACGCCTGCACCCCCGTGCAGTCAACTGCCGCAAGAAGAAGTGCGGTCACAGCAACAACCTGCGCCCCAAGAAGAAGCTCCAATAAAGCTGCGGCCATGACTGGCCCATGACTCTGGGACCATATAAAGTCCCCTTCCATCGACTGGAAAAAAAAAAGACTTCCTTATTGCTGTACTGTGCGGGGGACACCGGAGGTTGATCCTCGAGTCTGGCTCTCAGAGCTTCGGGCTGGACCACAAGCAGCAATGTCTCAGGCTCTGCAGACAAACGAAACTCAACCTTAAGCAAAACATGGGAACTCAGTTTCTACGAATCACAATGAACACCCAGGAGGCAATAACCGATGGCTTGGAGATTGTGGTCTCACCTAGAAGTCTACACAGTGAATTAATGTGCCCTATTTGTTTGGATATTATGAAGAAGACCATGACTACAAAGGAGTGTTTGCATCGGTTCTGTGCAGATTGCATTATCACAGCCCTTAGACGTGGCAACAAAGAATGCCCTACTTGTCGGAAAAAAATTAGTTTCTAAAAGATTACTAAAGCCAGACCCAAATTTTGACTTAAGTCTTAGTTTCCACCTCTGCTTGAGTCTCTCTATGTCTCCAAGTTTCATTCTCACAGTTTTTACAGAAGACACATTTGCATTGAAAAATTTAACCCTTAAGAAAGGGTTTTGAAAGAAGGAAGTAGACATTTAAGTACCTTTGTAACTAAGTCTGTCCATAATTATAAATATTTATCTGTCTGTTTTGACAGATTGGGGCCAGCTTGATGTTTTAACTTGAGTCAAGTATGAAAAGTAGTATAGATTATTAATGCATGTGTTCTGTGTATTTTCCTTGTTTTGTGATGTAATTGCTTGGATTTTGTTGTTAACATATTAAATTAGTGGTTGTGTTAAATAAATTCTCAATGTGGTTATTAATTGAGGAAAGATTTATTTATTTATTTATCATGTATCCAGTGTTCTACCTGTGTGTATGCCTGCATGACATTAGAGGGCACCAAAACTCATTATATATGATTGTGAGCCACCATGTGGTTGTTGGGACTTGAACTCAGGACCTCTGAAAGAGCTGCCGGTGCTCCTATCCACAGAACCATCTCTCCAGCACCATAATTGTTAAACACGAAGGTTACAGAATCCCTGAGAAGCCGGAACTGTTAAACAAACATAAGACTTCTTTTTCAACTCATGATATTACCTGATGATCTTATGGTACTCTAGGAAGCCAGCCCTTACCCAGGATCTCTCAGATTACTGAGCATTGTTTTCAGTCAGTAGAACCCATCCTTATGCTTATCAGAAACCCTTCCTCCCTAGGCTCTTATTCTGAGCATTGATCCTCAGTCAACAGAACCCTCCTGTGGAAGAGGTCACAGGTGCTCAGCAAAAGACACACACTAGTTAAGGGAGTTCAATGTAGCCATGCCTTAAACTTTTGTGATAATTGTCATGGCAAACTTTCCCCCCAAGAATTTACTGTTTATATATGTAAAATAACAAGAATCATGGATGGATGGATGGATGGATGGATGGATGGATGGATGATGGATAGATGGGGAGTTAGATAGATAGATGATTAGATAGATAGATAGATAGATAGATAGATAGATAGATAGAAAAACAGATAAAGATAGATAGATAGATATAGACAGAGAGATAGATAGAGAGATAGATAGAGACATAGAGACATAGAGAGATAGACTGCCACACAGACTAATTGATGTCAGACTCTGCAAGTTTGACCCAGTCTGGTACGTCATGTTGAACTGAGGTTTATTTCTGCCCCTCTGCAGATCATTTCACTGCCACTGTGCCCCGTGCAGGGACCCCCACAGCAATGAAGCTGTGTGCAC